>NC_141097.1:29863724-31063724 GCF_041138505.1 Cibotium barometz
CATGTATATAAAGATTTCATTGAAAGATGTGAGATGAGATCTTCTTAGATTCAAATTCAAAATTGCATTGGAAGATGTGAGATTTGGCTCCTCCTCACGCTTGCACGAGGAGTGGTTATTTTGAAATAGTCCCACCTCCTTTGCCCACGTGGAGGAAGGTGGGGTTGTGGTTAATCTTGTATAGATGTTTGTGCTGGCCCATGAATTGGACCCTTGCACATTTAGCGTTGGGGCTGGAGCTCTCCTTACAAGACGGCACCGGCCACAACAATTGTTCATCGTCGTCTCCTTTCCACCAACTGGCCAGCAATATCATCTCGTCTTTGGCTTATCTCTTCTCCCATTAGCTTGGATCAACTCCCTCTGCCTCACTCCCTCGTAACCCCTCACCACCTCACATGTTGTTTGCATCTCTCCAACTCTGGCAGTCTCCCCCCCTCTCACAAACCCCTTCCCAACTCCCCCCCCCCAACCGCAATTCGCTCAACGTTTTGCCAACCCCTCTTGTTAACCCTCCTCTCCATCTTCCCTCCCCCGGCTCGCTCAACGTTTTGCCAACCCCTCTGGCAAACCTTTCCCAAACTCTTTCGCTCTCTCTCTCTCTATCTATCAACCCTCGTAGGCAACAGCCCCTCACCTTCGTAGGGAGCAGTGCCTCACTCTTCCTCGGAGAACTTGCTGAACCCACCTATCTCTCTCTCTCACCCACCGTCCCATCAACCCCTTCATACACCCCCCCTTCTCTACAATGTCCCCCTCCCCTCTTTTCATTCTCTCTTTTCTGCTTGCTCGCATTCGACTCTCTCTCATTTGCTTGGAGAAAGCGTATGTAGAAACAAACCTTCGTGAAATATCCTGCTCTCTCTCTCTCTCTCTCTCTCTCTCTCTCTCTCTCTCTCTCTCTCTCTCTCTCTCTCTCTCATTTTGAACCTGCTGAGGAGGATTTGAGAGCATTGACAAACAATTGAGCAAGCATCCTTTCCACTTGTGTTCATTATCTTGATGTCTGGGCCGAGCCAAGACCAAGAAGAATCCCCATAGTGCATGAATATGGGATTAAATGAGATGAGGATACGGGTGCCTCGAACATCCATAACAGAGTGGGGGTGGTCGTATCCATCTTTTGAGGACCATTGTCTGACGTAAATTCATACTAAGAATGTTGTTGTTGAGGGTAGGAGGAATAAGAAAAGGAGAATTGACATTGCTAGTGCAAGTATGAGATGGGGTGATGTGAAAAGATGAGGAAAAAGGTAGATTACACCCATGCAATACATAATGTGAATGTAGATTACCAATTACTAATCGTATTCAGGTTAGCTATCTTCATTCTCTCTTTGTTTCTACAATTTGGAATTGTAAGTAAATCAATCTTAACTTAAAATCTTTTTAGTTCACTACTTGGGATCATAGTTTAAACTAGTTTTGTTGATGAGGACTTGAGCTAATCGATGAGGACTTGAGTTGATTGATGAAATGATACAAATGAGATTTTCACCCTCGTTAATTGTCTTGGGTTACGAGCAAGTTGACCATGGTTGACATGTCCATCGTAGGATAGAATTTGATTCCTTCTAAGGGTTGAACTACACGTAAGCCTATGTAATTTTTGAAGGCCTAGGATTTGGCTTGGGAATGCAAATGTTTCTTTTGAGTACTCAGACAAGATCTTAATTGTTATCCATTGACAAAAATTAGGATTGTTTATTATAGACCAGTGACTGTTCTTCTTATAGAAAGGTGATTTTCTTTTATGGAGTTATTTATTTGGTGACAAGCATGGTCTCAAAGTGTGAATGATGATGATTGAATTTGTGATCTAGGGAAATCTTCATAGGGTAACCATTTCGACAAGATCAGTTTAGGGAAACCATTCCGATGTGATCTATTTAGTGATCGGTTTGGGGCAACCGGGTACTCCCCCACCCAGGGTAACCGACTCTAGAAATACTTAGAGATCGGAGCAACCGCCTTCGTCGGGTAACCCACCATGAGGCGGGGCAAGGGTTCTTTCTAGTAGTTACAAGTGTGAGCTGAAAATGTCTTCCATAGCAAGAAGAGGGTAAAGGGGACACTTCTCATCCTACTATGCGAGTGATTTTTCACCACAATGGTTGTAAGCACTAGACTGTTTTGTGACTCGGTGAGCCGAGGGATTGGAGATGGATGAAACTCAAGATGCCGAGGGTTTGAAATTATAGTTGTTCTTATGATGAATTTGTTTCTTGTGTAGGTTGACTTGATTGGAAAAGAATGTATTCATTAAGGGGGATAAATAAACTTATGCACAAGGATAAATAAATGAATCATGTTGTAACTTGCATCAATGAAACAATGTACCTAGTAATTTAGGTAAACCTTATAGATGAACTGTTCTAGTCACTAGGAAGCGGGTGGTTGGGTGGACCTATGATGAGTCGGGTGTTTCCTCACAAGAGACTAGAAACCGAAAAATGATCCTTGACATATTAGGTAGGACCCCCAACTCTGTGGAGATCTCTTATAAATCGAATCATCTAGGAGAGGCACCGATGAGATAGCTGTCACAATGGATTGGGATTGATCTTACCGAGTGAGGTGCCTCCGTATCCCTGGTGACAGGATGGGTGGTATGTTACAAATAATAATTACAACAAGGATAATTTTAAGTCCTTTACTCATAGAGGGAGAGGTAGGGGTCTACCTATCAAAAACCTTTAAGAATTCTAATCTATAACCATGGTTCCAGGTGATAAGTGGATTGACGGGGAAAAGAACCTTATGTACTACTGATTGATGAACCATCACATGAGTCTTTTGTTCATTGGCACTTTATCAATAAAATTTTTGATTTTATTCATCCCAAAGATGTGATAATGGCTATTTTTGATTGAGTGTTATATAGTTGTGATATGATTAAAGATTTACGCTTTGGTTGGAAATATACTAACTCACTCAAGAAATTCCTCACTAAGAATGATTTCCTATGGGATGCTGCGATACCACAATGCTTTTACATAGAATTGACTAAGTAAGGACTTTGATGAACTTGGTCTGCATGTATGCACCCCTAACCTTGGGATAATCACAAATACCAAAATTAGGAGATTATTGAGTAAAGGTTTAAATCATATTCCTCTTGAACCCTACTTAACCCAAATATGGCCATTATAACACTAATTGTTTGCTTGACTAACATTGCCAAAAGACTCCAATTGGACTATAATTTCCATTAGGACATAGCCCAAAGTCTTTTATTTATATTTATGGAAAGAATAAAGGGCACTTCACGCAACTGGCTGGATAAGGAATCCAATTGGATGGCACATGAAATCCTAATAGAATTATCCAAGATGACAGATAAATTTATGATTCTATGGGCTAGACAAAGAACCCAACAATGTGTCACTTATATGAAAACAACTGGCATATAAGGCGGGTTTGGCAAGACTAAAAGGTGAAGAGTTTTACCAACTATTGGGTGCACATCTTGTTGAAGGGCTACAAGGGATGAGAATCCTAATGCCTAATACAAGATTACCTATTATGTTTCCTATCTTTAAAATCCATAAAGATAAATTTAGATGGATCTCAAATGCCTCCTCATGTTTATTCATTGATGCGACAAAACTAATAACTAAATCCCTCAATTTGGTCCTTGTTGCTGATTTTCATGAAATTTATGATGATAAACAAAGGCTGATTAGAGAATTTCTTGGCATAAACAGTAACCCTTTTTGGGTCATGAAAAACACTACAGAGGTACTTCTGAACTTATCAAATCAAAACACTAACATGTATACTGTGGGTATTACAAAATGTTATGAGAATATCCCCTTGGTGGGCCAGTATGGCTTGATTAATATCTTAGAGAAAATTTGTAATATGGTTTTTAAGAAAAGATCACTATATGGCTTTAACAAAATATCACTTTAGAAGACGAATCCTACATGGGTGAAAAAATCTACCTGTAGCTTTTCCCTAACTCTTGATTACTTTGATCTTTAAACTACTTTACAATTGCTATTTAATAACAATATTATCTAGCATGGAACTTGCTACTACTTCAGGCAAATGAAGGGCATACCTATGGGATTCTCTGGCTCTCTTGTAATGTGTAATCTTTACTTTGCATTTTTTGAGTATAACTTCTTTGCCGCACATGTGGACATTAAACACAAAGCAACACTAGAAAGGTTATTACACTCTTTCCACTATATGGATGATATTCTTAGCATCAATAACCCATAATTTCATCACATAATGAAGGACATTTACTTGATGACTATGATAAAAATAGAACTGACATCGGTTGAAACGCTAATGATTGGAAATAAACTTTTATGGTTACAACTACATATCTTAATCTTGAACTAAAACTAAGACCACCCTTTATAGGACAATTCTTAGTGAGGTACTCTTGGAAACGGGATAAACTTCCTATTATCCCTACTGAATTTATTAAAAGAAAGAGTAATAGACCATTTGTTCAAGCAATTAACACAATCATTGGAACATTCCATTTAATTATTTTACTGACCCATTTTTGTGGCATTCGAAGACTTGATTAAACTCATAAATAAATTATGTAACAATGGGTTCAGAAAGAAGGATGTTATAAACTTACTGGACTAACGATTTGGCCCTAAATAACTGGCGAGGAGGACTAACGATTTGGCCCTAAATAATTAGCAAGGAATTAAATTTAATCCATCTTTACTCAACACTTTGATGAGGTAGTAGGCCCATGATCACGGGGCCTACTGCCTCATTTTGAGTATAGTGCCTCGGTTGGGGTGGGTGCGCGTGCACACACACACTTACTCCATTCGTGCTCATATGACACGTGTAATGGCACAAATTGCATGATAGCCTACTTTACTAGGGTTCTTTACTTCTGCAACTCTTTCACATTGAACCTATGGGTTGTTGCGACTTTACCATGCCTCTATACACGAATGTTCATCATAACCCTATAGGGGATAGTGGTGGGTAGTTACGTTTTTGTAGCACCTGCTACCTATGTGGGTTACTGCGACTTTGCTGCAACTTTGTATAGGATTGTTCATCATAATCTTACAAGGGATGGTGGTGGGCAATAACGTTTCTATGGCACCTGCACCTCCTATATGATGAAGATGGAAGACTCCTCTACTTTGCCTAAAATGGAGGTGCGTTCTTTAACTCACTGAGTCTGTCGGGCTTCTAATTGAGCACATTACATGATGTCTCTCACCCTTGCCTCTGCAAGGGGTCCTTCTGCCTAGGTATATAAGTACTTAAGAAAAACACTGCTTTTTCATACTTGAATAAGCTAGGATTTTTCAAGTGATTAAACTAATCTATGGAACTACATTCATGGGCATCATTATGTGTTTTAGCTCTAAATGTTGCTGGATCAAAGCTTTGTTTTAATTGTTCTACATGGTAAGTATTTGAGAAAAATGAAAGAGTGTTGCTTTGAACTATGAATACACATGGTTATGAACATGGGTTCATTCTAGCCATGATCATCACTCTGTTTATACTACATCTACTCATACTCAAGATATGCTATAGATGGTTATGAGTTGCCTAGCCCACGGCACACAACAAATTTACAACTATCCTCTGAATCTCTGCTGATACAATCCGACACCTTACCCTCCTCAACTTGAATAAGCTGATCCTCTAAAATGTCATCTTAGGTCAGATATGACTCTCAATAACCCAGCTCTTCAACCTTATCTTCTCAGCTAACTTTTTCTAACAACCTACTAACCTAAATTGACCTAGCTGACCACTACTTGACTGTAATCTGATTCAGCTAACTGTTGCTGACCTCTCGGATTCTTGTGCCCAGACCCTCTGATTTTCCTCCATAACCACCAATCTTCAATCCTCAAATCTCTAGCTCTAGGACCTTATTGAATATGTCAGTTATCCTCTATTGGCTCTTATTTGACTCAAGTCTGTCTAAACTGATTTTGTTGACTCAGCTGATTCAGATATCCTTACCTCTATGTCCTTTGACACTCATAGACCTTCAAACACTTCAGATCCTACAAAGATTGAACACTACAGTCTCTTACCTCACTTTAGCTGACCTTCAGCTATGATGACTACTTGAGTCTTATTTTATTCAGCTGATTGATCTGACTCAGATCTTTCCACTTATGTATCCTCTAAGGCTTAAAAACTTTCCAAAACCTTAAATCTTACAAACAAACTGTTTGAATGACATGTACATGACTCATAGTTGAACTTATTTCACGTATAACATTTCTTTAAATCAAGATGGTATGGCTTCACGAATAGTTTTGTCTATTCATATGTGGATATTGTATATGTTTTAAACTAGCACCACACACCTCACCTCTCCTTCTCTATCTCAATCTCTCAAACACACACACACACACACACACACACCCCTCATCTTTCTCTCTCTCTCTCTCTCTCTCTCTCTCTCTCTCTCTCTCTCTCTCTCTCTCTCTCTCACACACACACACACACACACACACACACACACACACACCATATTAGGAAATGCTTTGTACTTATCACTGGCACATGTACCTCCTCTAGCCAATAATCATTAGATAGGGAATACACAAGACATCCTTTTTTGTAAAAGTTAGAAAATGGATGAAGTGAAACATGTTGTTCAAAGTGGTGGGAGCCATATGTACTAAAACCATTTTAGACCTTTTAGTTGTGAAAAACTTTAAGACTTTAACACTGCCAAATTGCTAATGGAACTAAGAGTTGTAATACTAGCACATCTTTTCTTATGAAAGTTAAAAATGGATAAGATGAGTGGTTGATTAAGGAGAACTTTGGGCCGCCATGGTGGCTATATAAGTTGGTTAAACTCATAAATTTTCTTTTACACACCTTGCAAGGAGAGGTGCCATGTTTTACACACCTTATAGGGAGGTGCCATGTGGATGAATTAGGCATCTTTCCACATTCTTATATGTTTTACACACCTTACAATAAGTAGTAAAAATATGTTTTACACACCTTACAATAAGTAGTAAAAATATATCTCTCTTGGGCAAGAAGATAACATGATGAGCAACTAACCTAAAAGAACTCTTAAAAATTGTACAATAAAAGCGCACTCATCACATTTCCGAGGATGCCACCACCTATTTTTGAAGGAGTTGCTACCACCTATGCATATGCGTGCATGTCTTGTCATTAAGAAAGCTACATTGCATGTATCCAATTGTGTAACCGTGTTTTATTTTTGTATACTAGTGTTTCAAAATATATCACCGAAACACGTGGCTATTTTGGGAACCATATTGAATTGGGAAAAACATATCACAGTAAGTGTATCTGAACCCTAGCTTGTAGTTTGAGCATAACTATTTTTAGTTCCAACAAGGTATGTTCTAATATTAACTTGTCTCCTAAGCATTACACTAGGTTGGTAAAGTTTATTGCAGGCTTGAACAAGCCAATAAATATAAGAAGCCAACCCTCATCTTTGGGAGAATATTCAATGGTGTGGGAAAATTTCCCAATAGGGTTGCCTATAGAGGACAATCCTCTAGTCCCTCACTGGAACGTTTGGAAGAAAGAACTTATTAAGGTCGCATGTGTGCTTGCTAATGAGTTTTTAAAAGAGGATATAACCTTTGTTACCACTTGCACATTGGTGATCATCTTAGTGATGTAGTGGAGACAACAAGAGCACATGATCTACCTCTACATCACACTTTATATCTTGAGTTGCAGGAGAGTTACCATCACTTTGATGAGGTAGATTGTGAAGAGGTATGAATCACCACTTTTAACACTTTTAGTATTGGTGTATTAAAAGAAAAATCCAAATCACTTTTTAAACAAACAAAAAACATATCATGAGTGTGCAAGTAATAATGTTGATTATTGGGGAGTTTGTTCAACACCACCAAGTGTTCGACCTCTAACATATATGAAGGTGTATTGTGTATTGATGAGAAATTGTTAAGTGGAAGGATAAGTCAGAAAAGGTGTCGAGTGAGAACAACTATATATGCTTACCAATAACTTTTCCCCAATTTGTTTTTGCAGACGAAAACTCTTTATAAAGGGGGGGGGGGGGTAATGTCACGTAGCTTGCAACAGCACGTGGGAGCTCGACCGGATGTGGAGTCTGTATGCTGGAGCACGAACGACGGGTGCATCTAGGGTCTAGGGGTGAGGGCACCCAAGTTAGAGCACTTGGGTGGCCGGGCAGGTCCCTATAAGTGCCCGAGAGTGTGGTGTTATCCACATTCTCCTCTATGGCTAGAGCTCCTTGCCCTCTTGTGCTATGGCGGCAATTACGGTGATGTAACACGTTCCATATGTAAATCACGAATCAATATTAGAAATTTTTAGTAACTTATAAAAGCTTCCAATTTTGATACCACATTAGTGCATTGCCTAAGATATTTAGCTTGTTAATACAAGTTATTCTTTTGAGCCTTTAGCTCTAAGGTAGGGGGGATCTAGACACCATATAACCCTTGTTAATGATAGTATGAGAGTGGGACAATAGTGCTTGAAAATATACTGTGTAAAAGATAATAATTTGAATTAAGTATTTCTATAGCCCTTGGTTGCATCCTATTATTACCTAATCGACCATGAAGATTATAAGTAGGAATAATGCACAAAGCCATAGAGTTGTGTTTATGCAAATCATGGAGTTAGTTTAATTGGTTAAGGATTTGCTAGCGAGATAAGGTAGTTAAATATTTTTGCTCTTCTATCGTGGCCATGTATTTGGTAAGTTTCCAATTCTTTGACATTTACAGAATGTGGAAGCTAGTTGCATGAGATACTTTCGAAACTTAGTGATACACCACTTACATCCTGTAAATCCTAGGATTATGGAAGCTAGTTGCATGAGATACTTATAAAACTTAGTGATACACCACCTACATCTCGTAAATCCTAAGATTATGGAAGCTAGTCGCACGAGATACTCATGGAACTTAGTGATACACCTACATCCCACAAATCTTAGGATTATTTGCATTACGGGAGAAAGTGGATGCTCTTGCATAACATTTGCACAAAGTTGTGTTTGTAAGCTAAACAAGCAAGGTAAAAGTTTTAATGGTTGAGAAAATCCCCATATGACGAGTGCACCAGTGTTTTCTGTAAAAGGATCATTTTAGTGGTTGTGCTAGACTATGAGAACCTTAACAAAGTAATAACTATTTATGGAGTAAAGTATCTCTCTAAGTTTAAAATTTAGCAAGGATTCCATCAAGATGCATATAATGTGGTTGATATTTCCTAGTTGGCATTGTTTTACATGGACTAACTTTGAAATATAGTTACTTTTTGTTGTTTTTTTGATGATTGATGTCATTCTTAAGGAAATTTAACACTACTTTGTTGGCCAATATTCAGGTCATGTGTACTTGGCTATCTATGCATGTGTGATAACTATACTCTAAGAAAGTGCTTCATGTGTAGATGATATGTTGGAATTTCCTTGAGAAATGAGTCTTATTGGAATTTAGACAACCCAAACATTTGGCTACCATAATGAGCAAGGGAACTCGATGCCTACTTTTATGGAATTAAAGTACAACATAACTACAATACCTATTGTTTTTATCTCAGTGTAAGACATTTTTATTAAAGTGGATGCACACGTGGGGCACTCCTTTTGAATTGATTTTGTGGTGGGTTTTATTAAGTTATTTATGTTATGCGTGTAACCACTAAGATCTAAAAGCGTGTTGGTCATGGAGGAGGTAAGACCTAGACTTTGAAATACATGGTTGAATGGGTTTTAGAACCATAGGAGGTATATGTCTTAAAACTAGATTGGTTTTGTGAGCCTAACCTAGTTTTTTTCATTCTGTATAACCAATTTGTTGCCTACAATGGCAAACAAGCCCTAAATAATTTGAAAGATTCTCTGTTATGCAGAGTGTTTGTTGCCGGAATGTTTGCAGAGAAAAGACCAGTTTGAGATAATTTATAATTCCAAGTAAGGAAGGACTATATGCTTGATGATTGCACGCAAGGAAAAGGTTACCTCTTAAATGCCATGACAATCCTTGTGCAATACATCAAAGCGTCCAATAAAATTTGGATCATGTCAAGAAGGATTCCACTGATTGTAGATGTGGACTATGTTATGAACTTTACATTAAAAAATGCCAATGATGTCAAGTTAGAAGAGTAATATACATGAAACAGGGTGGCAGATTGTATCCTATGAATTCCCAAATAGAAGTGGTAATGTGAAGTTGGATTAGCATGAGCTTTTCATAGTGCGCTAATATCTAGGTGGTTGTGGTTCAATCTACCTAGATGAAATGATTTAATCCTAGCAAGGCTATGGTAAACTCTCCATAAACACTACGTTTGGTTGGGGGGAGATTCTAAACTTGCACACTAATCAAAGTTCCCGGATGCCCATAGTGTGAACATGATTTCCTAAGCTCATATGAGATAGGGTCCAAGTAGAAGTAGAAACATTTGGTTGGATCATCACAAGCATGTCACAATTGTGTTGATATATCTAAGGGGTTTAAATGGACCTAGATGAAACGATTCAGGCTGTGCCTCGGGCCCATAAATATTTCAACCACCATCACTGCCCATGGTGTGAACCTGATTTCGTCGGAGTTAAGTGATACTGATTAGCCATTTAACATCAGTAGAAAAAACGCCTACGGTATCTCCACAGTTTTGCGTTGACAGTTCTTCACATTGTCAGCAAAAACACAGAAGGCGTCGTTCTGGTCAGGTATGGATTCGGTTTTTTCGTGAGAGAGAGAAAGGATTAGGGTTAGGGTTGTCTGACATGCTGTATGTCACAGGCATTTCCGCCAAATGCAGAGAAGCTGGCGTTTCTGAGGAGATCGCAGAGAATTAAGGTTCGCTTTGCCTGCTGAGTTTCTGTAGAGACTAGGGTTCCCTGATCTACATTGCAGAGACCCTTGGCCTTCAGAGATTGTGAGTAAATCGCTGAGAATTAGGTATTCCTGGGCTTGCTAACAGTGTGACTTTATCTGTTCTCTGGACCTCGCTGCACGGCAAGGTCCTCCATAGCCCGGAATGGCACAGGGTTCACGTGACAACGATGACAAGGTTGCTCACTTCCAGGCAGTCACAGGCTTGCAGGACTCCTTGCTGTGTTCCCAGATTCTGCAGGCGTATGGCTGGGACCTCGACCTGGCTGTAGGCTCCATGGCTGACGGTGGAATGCATGATGATGCCCTGTTTGCTACAACCGACCACGCCAATGAATCCAGCCCATTCACTGATGCCAATCCAGGCCCTTCAGGCTCTCACATTTATGGACCTCCAGAAGGTATCAGCGGAGATGGCATGCATCCCTTGTATGGACCTCCTGATGGTATTGACAGAGACAGCATGCATCCTGCAGGAGCAACTTCTGCAAACACGAACAGGAACCAACTAATCGCGCCTCATCGAGCAGGACCAGGTTTAATGTGGAGAGTAGCCACCCTGCCTTTTTCTGTCATAAGGGGAAGCTATAATGTAATGTATGGGGTCTTTGGTCTTGGTATGTGGGTTGCTGGGGGAATTTTGACACATTCAGTAGGGGCCCTCGGATTGGCCGGGCAGCACCGTGACATGCAAAGAGGTGAGGGGGCAAGTCCTCTTCTGCCTATGTCATCCGGCACTGCAGAGGCCCTTACTTTTGTGATAAGTTTTGAGAGAGAGTATGGCAATTATCATCCCGCCTTCCAAACCACAAGCTTCATGGATGCACTTAGGAGGGCAAGAGAGGAGTTCAAGTTTCTGTTGGTGTATCTTCACTCTCCAGATCATGAAAATACCCCCCTGTTTGTTGAGCGGACGCTTTGCTCTGAGTTGGTGGTGCAATTTGTCAATGATAACTTTGTGGTTTGGGGTGGCAACATAAGAGCCAGTGAAGGATTCAGAATGAGCAACAGTCTCAAAGCTTCAACATTTCCATTCTGTGCAGTTGTCATGGCTTCTACAAACCAACGAGTTGGTCTTCTGCAGCAGGTCACTCTTTTATGAATTTATAATTATTCTTGTTGGAGTGTTGAAGCTTTCTATCTCGATGAACATGCACATCGTTGAAATGAAAACAAGACCTGACAACACCACATATGTAAATGAAAACAAGACCTAACAACACCACACATGTCTATCAAATATATGAACATGCCCATGGGTTGGTTTGGAAAAAGACTAAGAACATCACGTGTGGGGGAGATTACAAGGGATTACCGAATGCCTGCATGGGATGTGCTTGTTGGCAGTGCAGCTCCTGCAACTATGCTTGTTGGCAATGCAGCTCCTGCAACTATGCTTGCGAAAGTTGCTGCTATACCAGTGCTGATTAGAGAGCCATAGGCTGCTGGACATGGAAGAGTAGCATCTTTAAGAATCTCAGGGGGCAGCTCTTTCTGTAGGAGGGAGCCTGAAAGTGAAGCATGCATGCCCAAAAACTTGGAAGTAGGCTATCTTTCCCATCACCAACAATTGCCAATTGTATGCGTCCATTTATATTTGTCTTAAGTTTTTCCGTCACCTTCAATGTTGCATAAGCATGGATTTACCTACACCAGTTCAGCCTTTCTGTTGGGAATGTACTCTGAACTTCATGTACTATTTGTTGGCAAACCTTAACCCACATCCAGAAAAAAGACATGGAAGAAGTGTTCCTAACACCTTTTATATCACTTTGTTAGGACTATGAGGCTTATAAACTAGCTTTCGTACCACTTACACATTCGAGTAGGTGTTGATGCATTTTGATTCTTGAGTCATCTTCTGTAATTCCAGCTCTCATTAAGCTCTTTTGAGAGCATCTGCTATATTATCTTGGGCAAACTCAAAATTGTTGATGTAAAATATGCCAACAAGTTGGTCAGCTTGAGCTTCATGCAAGAAAAGGCAAGATCAGGGAGTAAACAATGTAACTTGATTCTAAAGAAATTAACTTTTTGTGTGCGGCTTTGTTGTAGTATTGAATGAATTAACTTCAACTTCAGAAGCCATTTTGCGTAATGCAACTAGTTTAGTGCTTTTTTATGGCAGCTGGAAGGACCAAGGTCAAGTGCAGACCTGGTTTCTGCTCTACAAAAAGTTTTGGAAGAACAAGGTGCTGCACTTGTAGCGGCAAGAATTGAAGAAGAAGAAAGGCAGTTGAATAGGCGCTTACGTGATGAACAGGATGCTGCTTATCAAGCTGCGCTGCAAGCTGACCAGGTACAGTTTTCTTCTTGTGGTTTTGCAATTGACAGTGAACTTTTATGCTAGTGTGCCATGCCAAAGCTGGTGACTGACTTGAAGATCTTTAAGCCACAAAGACATCTCGCATGTGGCTGCCCCACCCCACCTGGCTGTTTTATTATGCCATCCTGGCATTGTAATTATATGTCGGTAAGCTAGTAAAATCTATTAGGGGGATTAGAAGTTCATACTTTTTCTTGTATGATGTGTGTATGTGCTCTCCCTGCCTCCACTGAGTGCTTTGCTGCAGGCTGTGGCCTGCCCCATGTCCCATAAATTGGTGCAAGGGTCTCTGTGCTGCCCCATTTACTCTTGCTCCTTCACATGCAGCCCCTTGTGTGCCTTGCTGCGTGCTGTGGGCTGTCCCTCTGCCCCTTCTCCCCCTTCTTCCTTTCTTTTTCTTAGCTTAGTGCCACCCGCGTGTCCCTCTCCCTCTCCTGACAATACCACGCCCTTCCTTTCTAACCCTCTGATTTTGCTTGCCTAATTACTGGTAGCATAATTGTCACAACGTGAAAATATAAACGCAACAGCACATCACATCCAAACACAATGCATTGGGATTATTGGAAAATGTAAATGGATAAAAATGCATTCTGGACATATTGTTCTAAGAATGACCATGAATACATTTCATACATAGAAGTTGGCATTACTTTGACAATGAATAGAAATACAACCACCATCAATAGACAATAATGAAAAAGCACATCATATGGAATACAATGTTCCATCAACAATGCCTATCCAGCATTCTCTGAATCACTAGAGCTGATTGTGTGGGGTTCTCATCCCCCCGGGCCCCATCCATAAAAAGGTTCTCACTTGAAATCCCCCAATGCAATGTCTTGCAACTTCAAATGAGCATTCACCTCCACAAGATCGGTTGCTTTTTGCACCCCAAGCCAGTTCCTCTTCACATGTGCTATGTTACCATAAGAGTTCCATAGACGCTCAACATGTGATGAGGTACATTCATGGCTTAGAACTCAAATGGCAAGATCTTGCAACTCAGGGACTCTTGATCCATAGTCCCGCCATGCTACTGATGCATGTAAAAATCTATCTGATAGAGCATCCAAGCTGTCAAACAAGCCCTCTTTTCTCCTGTATGCTGAAAGTTGATCCTTTATTATCCTACACCTCTTTGGATCCAATACAAGCCATTTAATAACCTCTCATCCAGATGCCACCTCAGGATCCTTATATTCAAGGTGGTTCCAAACGTTATGTACTGTACGGATCCGTACGTACTGTACGTTGTTTGGTACGGAAAAAAATTTTAAGGTACGTAAAAATACGTACCATTGGTAAAAATACATAAAATCTCAGAAATTTCAGCCACCTACACGGTATTTCAGTCCATGTCCACATTGACATATAAAACTTTCGAAATAGAGACACAACAAGGTCAAAAACCTACTAATTCAAAAGTGAGAAATTAGAATCACAAGTCAATGCATGTCACATGATTGCTCTGACAAATTCAATGCACAATGCCATACAATTTCAATCAGGATTCAGCAATCATGCAATGCATAATATTTAGTGGGCAGCTCAGCTCATGACGAGAGAGACTTGAAGGAGAGAGAGGCTGAGAGCTCTATGCACGGTCCACAGAGGGTGGGCTAAGGCTCTGAGAGAGAGAGAGAGAGAGAGAGAGAGAGAGAGAGAGAGAGTTATGTTGCTGCCTTGGGGGCCTGAGCAAGGGTGGGTGGCGAGGCGCCGGGAAGGAGGCGAAGCGAAAGGAAGGCGGCGGCGACAGTAGCGACGGCGACAGTAGCGGGGAGGGAGAGAGAGAGAGAGAGAGAGAGAGAGAGAGAGAGAGAGAGAGAGAGAGAGAGAGAGAGAGAGAGAGAGAGAGAGAGAGACTGTAGAGGCCCTTACCGGAAGGTGTGCGCCGTACGGAGTCCAGACGCTATCGCAGGCGAAACCCCAAAAAAAAACCGTTTATCGCAGGTGAAACGTTTATTGCAGGCAAGCAAAGCAAAAATAAAAATAAAAAAATAAAAAAAAATCGCGTACGGATCGATCCGTACGTACGGATCCCCGTACGGTACGGATTGGATCCGTACGTACGTTTTGATCCAACCTTGCTTATATTGCCTCCTATGCTGGAATTCTGGATCCAATATGTATGCACAAGCTTGCAAAGGGCTGTAATAAGCTTGCCACTGAGAGTTAGCTGGCTCTTGTTTCCTTCCTCTTTCATTACGCTTCCACTCCTTAACTTTCTCCATCATCTCATCCATGTCTCATCCACGTTCCTAAAAGGTGAATTTGGGCATGTTCCTGGATTCATATAAGTATATATATATCATCTCATCCATGTCTTCATAAGTCTTCCCAAGGCAAAGATCATCCCCATTTGCTATCCTCGTCATGAATACTATTGGCTTTATAACAGCAACATTATGGCAAATGTCCTCCCAAAAATTAGTGTCTAGGCATTGTCATATGCAGATCAATATTCATGTAGAAGTGCCACTCAAGTTCCAAGTCGTCCACCCTCGTGAAACCACAAGTTGCATAAGCACACGTCTCACCTCATGCAAGCAGTGCAACATTAAGAAGTTGTAGGCAAATCTGTTTTGGAGTACTTTAATAACTCCTTTTGAGCAAACGTGCATATCCAAAATATAATGGTGGTGGGTGTTGAAATCCATAATCTCCCAACTATCCTCAATTAACGCAGAGACCCAATCAAGTTTCCCAATGTCTCTCAACAGATTGTTTAGACATTGGCGCATGCAAGGTATGGAGATATTTCTCAAGACTTCTTGTGTTTTGCAGCTCTATTGGAACTTTCACCATCTCCAATGAATTGCAAAACATGTTGGGGACCTACCTGCCGTATTGCCTTGTCCCATAGCTGAAAACTTTTTTGTTCAGACTTCTTTCTTTGTGAATGACCCATAGAGGCCACTTGCCTCTAGAGTAAGCAAGAATACCTTGCATTGAACGCCCACGTGCATTTGTCCATCCATCGGTAATCAAGGAGATCCCAAAGCTCTTGCAACTCTACTTGATAGGCAACAAAGTTAACTTGCAAAGATGCCTTCTGAAAGGCTGAACATAGGGAGCATCTTGCCATTGTTTTTGAAGAGCTTCGGAGGTATAAGCTCTACATTAATGGTAAGAAGAGTGATTTTTCTTGTTAGAAATACATTATTTGGGCAATATCGTTTCTAAGGATGGTGTTTGCATGGACCCTGTGAGGATCCAAGCAGTCAAGGATTGGCCCGAGTTATGGACTGCACATGATGTGAGGAGCTTCATTGGGTTATGTTCATAGTATCGTCGATTTATTTGACACTTTACTTTTCTTGCTTCACCATTGCATGATTTAACAAAGAAGAGAAGGAGTGTTTCGTTGGACACATGTTGAAAGGAAATGCTTTTTAGAAATTGAAGGATGCCATTATCACAGTATGGGTGCTTATAATTTCAAATTTGCATAAACCTTTTGTAGTGGAGTGTGATGCTTGTGGAGATTGCATAGGGGCTGCTCTAAATTAGGAAGGTCATGTGGTGGCTTATGCGAGCCGACGGTTGCAACATGCAGAGCTTCACTTGCAGGTTTATTACAAGGAATTATTGGCAGTGATTCATGCCCTTACTATTTGGAAACATTATCTTTTGGGGGTTGAATTTTTTGTAATGATAGATCATCAGAGTTTGAGACACTTTTTGACTCAAACCAAATGTCTGAGAAGCATTTAAGATGGGCAAATTTCTTATCCATGTTTCATCTTCAGATTTTTCACACCCCAAGAAAGAAAAATGTACTCACGGATGCTCTATCTCATAGACCGCATGTGCATCCTGTTACTACTGCCTATCACCACTGCCTATCACCAGGACTTGTCTGGGATGTTGGATGCACAGTTTTTCATAAAATGAAAAGTTCCTTGAGGCAAGTTGGTCCATTGGTAACTTGTGAAATTAAAAAACTACTCGGCTATGGATGCTAAGTGGATGGATGAGCCGTATTTTCAGAATCATTTGAAGGCATATATTGAAGCTTTTCAGTTGAAGTCAACAGCTTAGAAGTTGGGGGGGGTGTCACCAATCCCTAATTTCGTGGGCTTATGTTTTTAATCCTGTGCATGTGTATGTACTATGGATCTTGTGAGAAGGAACTCTCACTTGGAGGCCACAACATGACATGTTTTGCGCATGTGAATGGGTGGATCCCCAAGAAGAACTATGGTGTGAGCACAAGGACACGACAAAACGTACTTTTTGGCGTGTATATGGGGACTAGCTATCGCATTTGTATATAATTTATATAGCAAATGGGTGATTCTTCTAGTACTTTAATGGATTCATGTGCATGTTTGAACTTCAATTGTTATTTGTCGAACTTGTTTTATGGCTTGGACAATGCTTGGGTTTAGTGCTTGTGTTTTGTCCATAGGGTTAGGGACGCCCGGTGTAACACGCGGAAGCTTTGGGAGTCTTCTTTCAGCCCTAAACACCACTGGAAACAATTTGATGCAAAACGCAGACATGAAAAGAGAGTAGAGAGAGAGAGAGAGAGAGAGAGAGAGAGAGAGAGAGAGAGAGAGAGAGAGAGAGACATGCTGGAAATTCAGTATATTTCATATAATACAAAAAGGTACTCAGTCCACAGCCCTAGGTTGCCTCATACAAAAGGTGATAAAACACCCAAAATCTAGTCCCTACTTGGACCCTAAGGACCCACCCCTTATGGGAGTGAATGAATCATTGAGGAGCACCACTTGCTTATTTATAGTCTTCTTGAATACATGGCATACTGGCCGACTGCAGGCTGGCCGACTGCGGGTCGGCCAGCCTACAGTGCATTAAATGCTTCAACGCTATCCGACTGGCATTCCTCCACATAAACTGAAGCGCCCTTACATCCGACAGCAATCCTGGTTCAGCCGACTCCAACTGGCTCAGCCGACAGCCTCTTCCAACGCAGCCGCCAGGTCCTATGACAGCATCTCCCATGTCTTCCATGCTCCAAGTCCACACTACTACCAAATCAGCACTGTGTGCTCCAACTTCTGGCTCTAATGATGTTTTTCTTGGCTGCCCCTTCTGGATTAGCCTCTAAGAATGGTCATGGCATTTCTTGCACATGACACCCGGGCACCCCTGTGGTGGACAGGTTTGTGCACTCTTGTTTGGGACTAACAGGTGGCGGCATGGGTTTTGCAAGTGGTAAGTATGTTTTAAATTCATTTTATTGCTTTATGTACATGTTACTAAGGTTTATGAGTGCATACGTACACACTTATTCAAAGAAGGCCGAACACTTTATGAAGTGTTCACATGGGCCGGGCAATATTTTAAAAACGTTGTAACGTGCGGAAGCTTGATGGGTAGAATCGTAACTTCAATAGACAGAATTCAGCAAATCTTTCGGGACGAAGATAACACACGAGAGAGAGAGAGAGAGAGAGAGAGAGAGAGAGAGAGGGAGAGAGAGAGAGAGGGAGTCATTGGGTCCCAAATACCCTCTGCAGGCCATACTATGCATGATGGAATTTGATGGTTTATTGTCTTGTGGATGACTACCATGAGGTTATAAATTGCACTTTCTTATAAGGTGAATTTGGGCATGTCTTGGATTCATCTAGGTATATTTTTTTGATGTATTAGCTGACATGCAAATTTCACATTGTGAAGTTTTCGTTTAAGTTGTGTCCAATTGATATTGTGTTAATCCTTTCTATCTTTAGTGGTGCATATTTCATGGAAGCAAAGAAGTATTTGAGCAAGCCCTCCACCAAACACTTTAGAAAGTTTCAAGAAAACACGTGTACTTGTACTTGGATTAGTTCTTAATACTATGATTAAGGTCTATAATTAAAAATGTTCACAATACATCAAGCTTTTTAGGTATGGGGCAGCAGGGATGGGTATGATTCTTCAATTAGTGTGAGCATCTCCTTGAGTCTTTTGAGAAGCCCTCTGGTGAGCTTCTAGAGCACCCCTAGGCACACCTATGTGTCAGAGGAATTAGGGCAAAACACTGTTGCCTTGTATCTCCGGAGTCTACAGAAACTTAGTACACAAACCTTTGTATGAATGTATGCTCTTATGTGTGTGTGTGGGGGCGGGGGGAGGGGGGGGGGGCGGAGTGTGTGTAGGAGCATATATTGATACCAAGTTCTACACCCACTATTGGGCATTGATGACGTTAGTGGGAATGTCGTAGTATCTAGTCCATACTATGCATGATGGAGTTGATGGTTTATTGTCTTGTGGATGACTACCATGAGGTTATAAATTGCACTTTCCATAGTCACAGGGCACGGAAGGGACAGCAGCTCGGGATGCTGGGACGCGTCAGAAACGGGGACGGAAGGGGACGGCAGCTCGGGATGCTGGGACGCGTCAGAAACGGGGACGGAAGGGGACGGTTGGACGTCCCCTTGGAGGTGTCCCTCACAAGGGACGGGGGATGGGGACGGTTGCTGGCCAGGGAACGTTGTGGGGGGACGGCAGGGAGCCGTTGCGCCTTGCAACGGCTGTTTTTTTGCCCATTTTTTGGCCGTTTCTAGCCGTTTCTGGCTGTTTGGGTGGCCTTTGAGGCTTGGGCCTTGGCCCTTGCCTCTCTCTCTTGCCCTTGCCTATCTAATATCTATATATAAGAACAAGGCTACAAGGCTACAAGCACACACACACCGTCAAGCAACTCTCTCTCTCTCTAGTCTCTTGAGTCTTGAGTCTTTGGCACTTTGTAAGTTTGCTCATTGTTCAAGCCTCAAGCTTCAAGCGGCAAGCCACACTCTATGAGTGTATCTACTCTCTCTAGTCTCTCTCCCTCAAGCTTCTTCTAACTTCCAAGTTCCAAGCCTCTCACACAAGGCTCTACTCTCTACTATCTAGACTCTCTCTCTCTCTCTCTCACCTCTCCCTCAAGCCTCTTGAGTCTTCCAACTTCCAAGCCTCTAGGCTCTCACACAAGCACTCTAGAGTCTAGTCTCTAGTCTCTCTCCCTCAAGGCTCAAGCCTCTCTCTCTCTCTCTCTCTCTCTCTCTCAAGGCTCAAGCCATCTTCAACCATGGCATCCTTCTCACGTGCTAGGGCTTCTCATAGAAGGACGACGGGATGGACATGGTGGGAGGAGGTTAACTACACCCAATCCGCTCATGGAGGTGGTTCTCGGCCATGGGCATGCAAGCTTTGCCTGTACTAGCAAACGGGTGGCACCAACAAAGTGCGAGTCCACCTCTTGCATGAGAGTGGGCATGAGGTGCGGTTTTGCACGAATGTCACGCACGAAAAGAGACGGAAACTTCTTGACAAGCTTGCCATCTACGAGGCGTTTGAAGCGGCAAGAAGGGCACCACGAGTGGCCGTGGATCCTGTGACAATGGGGAGAGGAACTCAAGCCTCTACGATGGAGTCATGTAGTGGATCGGGATTATGCATGCTATCACCTTCACCATCGAGTCGGAATGTTGCTCCATCCATGACGCCGGCACCCTCCATCTCCACAGCCTCTCAATCCTTGCGTGGCCCACTGCAACAATCTACACTTGGGGAGAATTGGAACCCCAAGTTGAAGGAGGTGGATATGGCGGTGGCCCGCTTCTTCTTCCACGACCACATTGCCTTTCAAGCGGCTAGCAATC
Organism: Cibotium barometz; assembly: GCF_041138505.1. Taxonomy (NCBI): domain Eukaryota; kingdom Viridiplantae; phylum Streptophyta; class Polypodiopsida; order Cyatheales; family Cibotiaceae; genus Cibotium; species Cibotium barometz. Next base: position 29,884,538 of record NC_141097.1, read on the forward strand.
GATCATTGCTAATTCATCATTTATGTTTTCATCATCCTAGTCCCCTTCTCATTAGTAAATTGCTTTCTTGAATAGGTCGAAATACTTCAAGGTCATTGGTCAAGAAGATTAGGGAGTATGGCTCAACCTATACGCCCTCCTCTTCCGAGAGCTTGCGCACTACATTGCTTGAGAAGAAGAAGTGCATTGTAGAGCAAGCGGCCGGGCAGTGGGAGAGGAACGGAGTCTCCCTCATTGTGGATGGATGGAGCAACACCTGCAAGAGGAGTATTCATGGCATGGTTGCATATTCCCGCGGAGAGATGTACTTCATCTCATCTCATGATGCATCTAGCACTGGGAAGAGCGCGGATGTGCTTGCGGCGGAGTGGCTACCACCATGGAGATAATTGGCCCCGAGCATGTAGTGGGCTTTGTTGCGGATGAGGAGCCTTTCGATAGGGCGGCGGGAGCTATCCTCCAAGGTATGTATGTATATGTCACGATGTCCTTTTGTATGGCTCATTGCCTAAACAACCTCCTCAAGGACATAGGGGCATTGCCATGGATCAGCCCGCATTGAGGAGGCCAACACCATGGTCTCCTTTGTCCTCAACCACACCAGACTTCGGCATGAGTTCAACAAGAGGTCCTCTCTCTCTCTCTCTCCTCAAATATTCCGACACCCGGTTTGCCTACAACTTCCTCATGTTGGGCCAGTTGAAGGATTGTAGCGGTGATTTGAGGCGGCTTTTCCTTAGTGACGAGTTTGTCGACATGCAAGAGTCCTGCACAAACACGGGCCAAGAGTGTAGGTTACGGGCAGATGACGCCTCTTGGTGGGAGCGTGTGAAGACCATGGATGCTATGGTGAGGCCCATAGTCCACCTATTGAGGATTGTAGACGCTATGCAACTATGCATAGGCGAGGTCTACGAGGCCATGGATTGCATGATAGAGAAGTTGAAAGACTTCGTGCTTGACGAAGACAAATACGAGGAGATCCATGTTGTGTGTCTAGGAAGGTAGAATTCCTACTACTCTCCATTGCATGCAGCAGCTTATGTGGTGGACCCAGAATTCCAAGGCAACAAGCAGGAGAGCGACCGGGAGGTGAGCGCTGGATGGAGGATCATGTTGGACCGTCTTGTGCTTGATGCATCGGTTAGGCGCAAGATCAAGGACCAGCTTTCCATGTACATGTCATTTCATGGCTCCTATGGCTGTCATGATGCACAGATCGACTGCTCCAAAGTTGGTGCTGTTCTATGGTAGGAGGACTTTGGTTCGGATGGACCGGAGCTACAGTAGCTGGCCATCCGCATACTTAGCCAGGCCGTCAGCTCCTCTTGCTTGGAGCAACTTTGGAGTACCTACAGCCACATTGCCTCTAGGAAGAGGAACCGACTCGGGGTAGAGCGTGCCAATGACTTTGTCTTCGTTAGCGCAATTTTGCGAAGGCTTTTCAAGAGCGTGACTAAGAAGGCATCTCCCTTCACTGAGTGGGAGATGAATCAACAAGAGGATGAGGTGCAGCAACAGCATGCGAGTGAGGATGAGCTTGATGCTTCTTTGGCACAAGCTACCCATGACCATGAGGCGAGCACTTCACGTGGATGATCATTCATGGATCATGATTCATGGGTCTTACTACTTAGCTCTAGCCTCTAGCCTCTAGGCTTTAGCACTTTTTGGCATTGACTCATTTGAGTCCTTCCATGTATTTTACCTCCTTAAGGCTTAGTCCTGACTCTTGAGTCATGACTCATTTGGTATCTACTTAATTATTAATACAATCAACCGTCAATGCCTTCACTCTTTGATCGGCGTATTTTGTTAATATGACTCAAAAGCTTACCATTTTGGTGTAAATTTGTGCTCATTTTGATGTACTTTCAAAGTAGAACAAGTGTAGAGTAGAAAAACTTTTAAAAAAAAGTATTTTTTGAGTGCCGTTCCCGTTCCCTACTTATGGCCGTCCCCCGTCCTGTCCCTGTTCTTGGCCCCCGTTACCATCCCCCGTCCCTTGTGACTATGGCACTTTCTTATAAGGTGAATTTAGGCATGTTCTGTCATGTGCACAGAGTGTATCTATCGTGTGCAGCATGCACACAAGACTAGCTTCGAGGCTTGGGGTAGCTTGGAGCTAGGCAGGCCGATTGGTGAGCTGGGCTAGGGATGGACTGATGGGCAGGCACCCATGTGTGGACGCCTGGTGACTGGCCAAGAGCCTATAAAAGGGTGACCCGGGCGAGTTAGTTAGTCAGAGTCTCGTGAGGCTATGCGAGAGCTCTGTGGTCAGGAGCCTGCATCTAGTGCAGACGTGCACCTGCTTTATGCAGCCGAGGCCGGTAGTAGTCTCGAGGCCCGCGAGGGTAGCTCCGTGGTGGTATGGGACGTCATGGGGTAGAGATTGGTTAGTACGTCTAGCTAGTTAGCTCAAGCTCGTGGCTCGGTGGGGACAACCAGGTCTTGTGGGTTTTGCCCATGGTTGTCATGGTTGGGTGGTGAGTCAGGTCTGCGCCCCCTTCACAGTTTATGGCTTTGTTTTGCAGGTTTGCATCTAAGAGAGATCTAGGGTATTGACAGTGGTATCAGAGCCAACCCTAATGCAAGAAGTTGAAAGGTATGTGTGGTTATGCATCAAATCTGAGAAGAGACCCGGGTATGCTTCTCCTATGAATCGTTGCTTTGCTATGAAGTAGTTGCTCTATGTTGCATGGAGATTGTGGTTGGCATAGGGAAAAAGCATGTCTAGTCGTATCACGTGTGAGAAAGGGGAGAAGAGATCGTGGTGGTTTGTGTGTGGAGTGACCCCTCTTTTGAAAAGAGTCATGCTTGGCCATGTTGGCTACCCTAGGGGCAGGTGGCTGTACAGAGGTCACAGCAGGCTGTACAAGCCACGTGGCAGCCGTACAAGGCTGTACGGGCCTGTGCATACAGGTACAGCAGCGTTAGACTTGTATGGGCCTGTGCACGCGGCGGGTCTGGGTACAGGCCGTACTTGTGGTACAGGGGCCGTACGAGCACAGCATGCGCAGCTGTACATATGTATGGACTGGAGCGCAGTAAAAGCAGCGTTAGACTTGTACGACAGCTTCTGAACAGTCCGTACAGTGTACGGATAGCTGTGCACAATAGGGAAAAGCAACTGGCAGTAGTCCAAAAACAGCGTATATCAGTTTTTTAAAAGAAAAAACAGAATGTTTTATAAAAAAAAAACTGAGCATTGGTTTCTCAAAAAAAAAAGCATGATGTTTTTTTTTTTCATATAAAAAGCATGGCATGACTTTTTGAACAAAACTGGACTTTGGTTTTTAAAAAAAAGCATGGGACAGTCTTTTTAAATAAAAAGGGGATGCATATATTTACACACATTAGAAGAAAAAGCACATGAGTTTTTTGAAAAAAAAACTGAAAGTAATTGGTTTTTTTAGTACTTGTCAGCAGGCCCTTTTAAGTATAAAAAGGGGTCTTAGGCTTTAGTTATCCACAGGCAAAGCTTGAGAATTCTCTAAAGATATTGGAGCTCTTTACTTCTACGTGGACGGATGGGACACCACGGTACTCTGCCCTTACATGCGAGATTTCCCTGGGCAGCAACAGCTTTCTCGGGTTTGACCATGGCCGGTAGAGACCACGACGATTGTCAGTTGGATGAGATCGTTCAACATGGTGACGATCATCAGGTTGATGGGGTGGCGGTCGATGACCTTGTCATACAGACCATGTTCCTGGACGATATGGTGGTATACAATCGTACTCTGGAGGAGCACGTGAAACATCTCCGGTGTGTCTTGAAGAGTTTGAGGCGGGAGATGCTGTATACTGAATATGCAAAGTGGGAAGAGTTATGTATGAAGCATGGATATCAGACTGATGATACGATGGTCTCTTCCAAAACTAAGACCATAACCGAGTAGGGGAACAAGTACAATAGGAAGTTCTCCGCGCCGATGACCAACATGACAGAAGGGAAGTCTATTGACCAACTTTTGAAGAATTTAAATTCGACTCCAGCGAAGAAAAGCCGTCTCCCTAAGGCTTTGAAGCTCAAGGAGGGACGTTGCTTCATCTGCGAAGAAAAAAGGACACATGCGTAACGAGTGTGCGAAGAAGAAAGGTGCTAAGACCAACGTAGGACCTAAGACGAAGGTAGCCAACCAGTTGTCTTTGACAGGTACGTTAGTCAATGATTCTATACATCCCTCTCAGGAACCTCTTGTAAATACAATTGATTTTGGAAATTATAATGGATTCTTCTTTGTGTACTGCTTTCCACCGTGTGTTGATTTCACTTTCTTCATTTCTTGTACCTGCTATGGATGTTAATGAATTAAGTGTGTTTGAAAGCAAAGAATTAAAGAATTTGCTTGACTTGTTTCAAGATGTATTTCCTAAGGAGCTGCCATCAGGTTTACCACCCGAAAGAGTAGTGAATCAGTCCTTGGTGCTTAACCTGTTAGCATTTCGCCTTACAGGATGTGCCAGGTTGAGGAAGATGAGTTGGCTAAACAACTCGCAGGCTATTTGAGGATGGGCCAGATCCGTCCAAGTAAATCACTTTGGGATGTGTATGTGTTACTTAGAAGAAAGAAGGATAACACCTGGCGAATGTGTGTAGATTACAAGAGACTAAACAAAGTGACAATCAAGAACCGCTCTCCTCTCCCTAGATCAGATGACCTAATTGACCGTTTAGTAGGAGCGAAGTATTTCACGAAAATCGAATTATGTAGTGGGTACTACTAGATACGTATTCATGAAAGGCACATCGAAAGAACCGCCTTTCGAATTAGGTATGGCCATTACGAGTTTCTCGTATTACCTTTTGGGTTGACTAATGCTCCAACCACTTTCCAGCAAATGATAAACGATCTTTTTTGTGAACATTTGGGAAAGTTCGTGGTGGTGTTCCTAGATGATATTTTAGTATACAGTAGTACTCTCGAGGATTATGTTCGACACCTCATGCTTGTCTTGATTATTTCAAGACAAAATCGACTGTATGCTAAATTTAGTAAATGTGAGTTTTTCATGACATAAATCATTTACTTGGGACACAAGATCACAAGAGACGGGTTGAGCATTGACTATGACTGTGTGGAGAAGGTTTTGGCTTGACCGATACCGTAGACGGTGAGACAACTTCGTTCTTTTCTCGGTTTTGTTGTTTTTCTTCGAAAATCTGTGCGGGAGTACTCTCAGCTCACACTATCGATGACCGACTTGTTGAAAGGTCGTGGACGTAAGTCGAATTAGCCTGTCACTTGGAATAACGATTTGGATACGGTCTTCAGACTCATGAAAGATAAAGTCAAGGAAGCACTTACCTTAGCACTAACCAATCCTAGTCGGCTTTATGTTCGTGAGATTGACGCGAGTGACTATGTGATCGGGGTTGCTCTATTCCAAGACGGTAGACTTGTTGCTTTCGAGAGTCGAAAGCTTGACGACACTCAATCTCGTTGGTCAATTCTTGAGAAGGAGCTTTACGCTGTTATTTATGCTCTCAAGATTTGGAGGCATTATTTATATGGCTCCAAGTTTTTGGTATTGACTGATCATCAGTCAGTTAAGTATGTGTGTGATGCGGATGAGTTGAGAGGACGAAAAGCTAGATGGACAGAGTTAATGCAAGATTTTGATTTTGAAATACGCTATCACAAGGAGTCCATGAACAATGTAGGAGATGCGCTTAGTCGGATCAGAGAGGTGAATATATTGTCGTTCACCGAGATTTTCATTGACTTATTTCAGTCATTGAGGGGGCTTTGTAGGACTGATAGTTATTTTGGTCCATATTAGTAGAGGATCCAAGACGGGAGCTCATTGATTAACCAAGACTCAGTCTAAGATTTAGGCTGCGGAAGGCCAGTGGATGATTTGGAATGGTTTACTGTTTCGTAATGACAATTTGTGTATCGTAGGTCTCGGACATTAGGTCCAAGATTTTTACCGAGTGTCACGATGTCACGAGGCCCCTTCTGTTGGACACCTTGGGGTACACAGGACATTAGCTTTAGTGAGACACACTTTCTATTGGCCAAAGATGAAAGGATATGTAGAAGATTATGTCCTCAAGTGTCAAATTTGTCAAGCAAATAAAGCTGAACGCTGTAGGTAGGCGGGGTTATTGCATCCTCTGGAAATCCTAGGTAATAAGTGGAGAAGTATTTTCATGGATTTTATTACCGGATTGGCAAGAACACGTCAAGGATACGATTCTATTTGGGTTGTGGTATATCGCTTGAGAAAGATGACTAGATTTTTACTTACACGGAAGACTGTTACAGCTAAGCAATAAGAAGGCAGATTATCGAGCAATTATTTAGACTGCATGGTTTATCGCAGGACATAGTCAGTGATAGGGACTCTTAAGTTTACAAGTGACTTTTGAAAGCTTGTTTTTGAGAAGTTGGAAACAACTTTGAATCTGAGTTACTCAGATCATCCTCAATCTTTGGAGGACATGCTTTGTGCATGTCTCCAAAAGACAGGATTCATGGGAAGATTATCTTGCTATGTTAGAATTTGCATACAACAGTACTAAGCATACGAGTACAGGTTTTAGTCCTTTTATGCTTATGTACGGGTTTCAACCTAGATCACTTGCTACCGTAGGATTTTCAGGACTTCAACATGACGCAACACGTACTTTTTTGCAAGACATGCAAGAAATGTTACAAGTTGCGAAGTTATCTATTAGAAGCGCTCAAGACAGAGATAGATTTTATTCTAATAGACATCGTTCACCGAGAGAATTTTGTGCGTTCACCGAGAGAATTCTGTGAAGGAATGATGGTGTATTTGTGAGTTCCGAAAGATTCCGAGACTTTACGGATGGGCCTATCTCCGAAATTATCCCCTAGATACTGGACCATTTCGGGTTAAACGTCGGACTGGTTCAGTTGCATATGAATTGGACTTGGCTTCTCATGCGAAAGTTCATCTCGTATTTCATGTCAGTAGACTTAAGGAAGTATTAGGTGAAGCAGACTAGCTAGTTACTCCTCAAGAAATCATAGATGTCGAGGATATGTCATTTGTGCCACACAAACCGAAAAAGATTCTTGAATTTCGAGAAAGATGATTGTGGACATACACTACTCATGGAATACAAGATCAAGTGGAAGGATCGTGTTGAGGAGGACGTTACATGGGAGACATTGACTACCCTTTAGAGGGATTACCCTGAGTTTTTACTAAGCTCAGGAGTGAGCTCTTAGAGGAAGGTGAGTATGTCATGTGCACAGAGTGTATCTACCGTGTGTAGCACGTACATAAGACTAGTTTCGAGGCTTGAGGTAGCTTAGAGCTAGACAGGTTGATTGGGGAGCTGGGCTAGGGATGGACTGACGGGCGGGCACCCATGTGTGGACGCTCGGTGACCGGCCAAGAGCCTATAAAAGGGTGGCTTGGGTCAGTCAGAGTCTCGCGAGGCTATGCGAGAGGTTTGTGGTCAGGAGCCTGGATCTAGTGTAGACGTGCACCTGCGTCATGTAGCCGAGGCCGACAGCATTCTCGAGGCCCGTGAGGGTAGCCCTGTGGCGGTGTGGGATGTCGTGGGGTAGAGATTGGTCAGTATGTCTAGCTAGTTAGCTCAGCTCGTGGCTCGGTGGAGATAGCTAGGTCTTGTGGGTTTTGCCCACGGTTGTCATGGTTGGGTGGTGAGTCAGGCCTGCACCCCCTTCACAGTTTATGGCTTTGTTTTGCAAGTTTCGTGTCTTGTAGCAAGTTTGTTCTTCGAGGAGACCCTTGGGGATTTGACAGATGCTTTGACTCAGGGAAGTTTTTATTTATTTGTGTATGCACGTAGATGTTGTCTATTCCCTAGACCTAGTTATGGTCCCTAGTCTCGATTAGAGTTATATTTTTCGAACGGTTGTTTCAGTTTGTGGTATTTCATTAGCCAAATCCACAGACTAGTGTTGTAGTAATCATAGCACGGGGGGTGTGGTGTATTATGGTGGTATGGGACACCATGATCCATCACATGTTGCTAGGGTTATGCCAGAGTGTCCAGATCTCCTTCGGACTCTGCGCCTACGAACACACAACTATCTTTTCATTTTTGAAAGATAGATTACTTATACAGACAGTTATGAGATGCTAGCTTGAGTCATACCGATGTCTATAGGAATAGTTATTCTCGATACTCATAGCTTCTTTGAGATTAGCCGATCAGATTTGCTTTGAGTTAGGACAACGGATTTAGCTTTTCGCGGTTGAAAAGTAGATATTTTTGACTTTTCAAGTTTGGGAAGTTAGATTTGACTTCGCTTTCGAGTTTTGGAAGTACGGATTTGATCTTTCCGAGTTTGGAAAGAAGATTTGATATTTCCCCTTTTGGGAAGAGACGTTTTTTTCGAGTATTCGGTTTTTCCCCAAAGCAGAGGACATCGAGATTAAAGCATGGTGGTTTAAATGGAAGATACGTTTGCTGGGTAAAACTCTTTGGGACAATTGTTGCTTACCTTGGGTACTAGAAGCATGTTACTTACCTTGGGTATTGGTAGCATTGTCAGAGTAGAGTTACCTAGATGGTTCATTTGACATAGATGTTGCTTTTTTGCCTAGGATTTCATGCTCATGGGATATTTTTTGAGCAGGTTGATCTCCCGGTAGGATTGTCCTCCAGACTATGGGTTTTGACCGATAGTGGGTCATTTCTAGTGTTGTGAGTTGACTACTTCTGAGTTTTTGTGAGCTCATGAGTGAGCTCTTTGAGGAATTGGAGTATGTCATGTGCATGCTAGGGACAGGTAGGCAGATAACGAGCTAGAGTGCTCTCTGTGGAAACATGGATCAGCAGCATCACTTTTTGCTTTTGTGTGCTTTTATTGGCGGGCACTTTTTCCTGAGCCTATATAAGGAGTGCCAGGCCATAGAGTCACACACTAGCCAATGGAGATGTAGAGTGTGGAGCTAGTAGTGTAGGCGATCACCCGATGGTATGGGGCGCCAGGGGGTGTGGCTTGGCTTGCAAGGTAGTTGGCAGTTTCCACGAGGTTCACTAGCTCAGGCTTGGTGGGGCTGATCGAGTCATGATGAGTATGGTTGGGTGGCGAGTGGGCCTGCACCCGAGACTTGTTTCATCTTTGCTCTCTAGGTTAAGGTTTGTTGTGTTTTTCTGTGTTTCATGGCTATTTGCAGGTTTGCATCTTAGAGAGTCTAGGGTATTGACATGTTCCTGGATTCATCTAGGTATATCTTTATGCTGTACTTATTTGTTGTACTAATTCTTTCTATTTCATCTAGGTATATCTCCGGAGGTTTGACAGAAACTTAGTACGAAGGGCTTTGTGTGAATATATGCTCTTATGTGTGTGTGTGTGTGTGTGTGTGGAGTGCGTGTGTGAGAGCATATCTTGATACCTAGTTCTACACCCACTATTGGGCACTGATGACGTTAGTGGGGATGTCGTAGTATCTAGTCTATACTATGCATAATGGAGTTGATAGTTATATAGTCTTGTGGGTTGACTACCATGAGTATATAACATGCACGTTCCTAAAAGGTGAATTCGGGCATGTTCCTGGATTCATCTAGGTATATAATTCAGCTGTATTAGCGGACATGCAGATTTCACATTGTGAAGTTTTCGTCCGAGTTGTGGTCAGTTGATATTGTGCTTATTCTTTCTATCTTTGGCGGTGCATTTGCCCTATCAACTACTTATTTGCTGTACTAATTCTTTCTATTTGCTACTTCCCTTAGTGCTAGGCTTCATTATGGCTGAGTTTGCCGTGCATCTCTGGAGGTTTGACAAAAACTCAGTACGAAGGCTTTGTGTGAATATATGCTCTTATGTGTGTGTGTGTGAGAGAGAGAGAGAGAGAGAGAGAGAGAGAGAGAGAGAGAGAGAGCATATCTTGATACAGAGTACTACACCCACTATTGGGCACTGATGACGTTAGTGGGGATGTCGTAGTATCTAGTCCATACTATGCATAATGGAGTTGATAGTTATATAGTCTTGTGGGTTGACTACCATGCGTATATAACATGCACGTTCCTAAAAGGTGAATTTGGGCATGTTCCTGGATTTATCTAGGTATATAATTCAGCTGTATTAGCGGAGATGCAGATTTCACATTGTGAAGTTTTCGTCCGAGTAGTGGCCAGTTGTTATTGTGCTTATTCTTTCTATCTTTAGCGGTGCATTTGGCCTATCAACTACTTATTTGCTGTACTAATTCTTTCTATTTGCTACTTTCCTTAGTGCTAGGCTTCATTATGGCTGAGTCTGCCGTGCATCTTCGGAGGTTTGACAGAAACTTAGTACGAAGGGCTTTGTGTGAATATATGCTCTTATATGTGTGTGTGTGTGGAGTGCGTGTGAGAGCATATCTTGATACAGAGTTCTACACCCACTATTGGGCATTGATGACGTTAGTGGGGATGTCGTAGTATCTAGTCCATACTATGCATAATGCAGTTGATAGTTATATAGTCTTGTGGGTTGACTACCATGAGTATGTAACATGCACGTTCCTAAAAGGTGAATTTGGGCATGTTCCTGGATTCATCTAGGTATCTAATTTAGCTGTATTAGTGGACATGCAGATTTCACATTGTGAAGTTTTCGTCCGAGTTGCGGCCAGTTGACATTAACATGCACGTTCCTAAAAGGTGAATTTGAGCATGTTCTTGGATTCATCTAGGTATATATATAATAATAATAATAATAATAATAATAATAATAATAATTCTTTCTATTTGTTATGATCCTTGGTGCCAGGCTTCATTATGGCTGAGTTTGCCCTGTATTGCCGGAGCTCTGACACAAACTCAATACACAAACCTTTGTATGAATGTATGCTGTGTGTGTGTGTGCCTGGGGGTGTGTGTGTGTGGGAGCATATATTGATACCAAGTTCTACACCCACTATTGGGCACTGATGACGTTAGTGGAGATGTCGTAGTATCTAGTCAATACTATGCATAATGGAGTTGATGGTTTGTTGTCTTGTGGATGACTGCCATGAGGTTATAAATTGCACTTTCTTGTAAGGTGAATTTGGGCATGTTCTTGGATTCATCTAGGTATTATGCACATGATGGAGTTGATGGTTTATTGTCTTGTGGATGACTATCATGAGGTTATAAATTGCACTTTCATAGAAGGTGAATTTGGGCATGTTCTTGGATTCATCTAGGTATATATACTCTCCGTAGGCCCCCCACCACGAATGGTCTATTTGCTTTATTAGAATGATGCAAGTATGTAAACAATAATCTAGTTCTTGACCTTTCACCTTCACCTTGGCTGAGAGTGTCCCTTGGCTGTCCTAGCCCTTGGAATTCAGCAACCCTTTGTGAATGCTAACATCAATGATTGATTTTTCTGCCTATGCTTTTTTAGATCCTTCTGGGTTGATCGGTACGCCTGCAGAAAATACTCCCACGACCTGTTTATCACCCCTTTTTGGGTAGTGCTTTTCACACCATGGTCTGGCCATGATCTGGCCGCCTCTGCTGGGCTGGCCGCCTGCTGTCCAGGCTGCGCATGGCTGCTGGGTAGTCAATATGCCCTGGCCACCTACAGCCTTGGCTGCCCATGGGCTAGCACTTATAGAGCTTCAGTGTCATAGAGAGACCTTGATGCGGCCACACTCAGGGAGGCAAGATCAGCAAGATACTACTCAGATCTCCATCACAGACGTTTCATGTCACATGTAAGCTCTGGGAGTCTTCTTTCAGCCCTAAGCACTGCATAGGAACACCTGTTGCAAGAACAACCAGCATAGAGAGAGAGAGAGAGAGAGAGAGAGAGAGAGAGAGGGCTTTATCTTCCGTATAATTATGAAGTACGAAAGGGTAGTGTCTGTGGCCTTTGGCCAAAGAGTAAAAAAAGCCTATTCTATGACCTACTCTGTAGGGGAGTGAGATAGTAACAATGACCTGTGGCCTAGCTTTTTATGGGCCCAAGGCATGCCCAAGGAACTGGCCGACTGCTGGTCGGCCAGCAGAAAAATCCCAAGTAATTCTATATGCTGCTGACCTTCTCCATAAACATTTCAGATCTGGCCGACAGGCTTCATGTCCACTGGATGTCTTCTGTTTACCCCTGGACCCATGCTGGAGCCCTAATCTAGCTGTTTATCGACTGCCTATCACGGTTAACCTTGGATTAGGCATGTCGTTGTGCATGCACATGACATTTCAAGTTCATACCAGATGACAGGAAGTCATAGTGGGGTCTAGACAGAGCAAAGACATGGCACCACCTTTCTGCTTGGTGGTACGGCCATTTGGCGGACTCATGGTGTCATTAGAGAGGGCTCAATTGCTTGAGCTAAATGGTCCCTCCCTCGGGAATCAAGATTTTCATCAGCTTCAGATTAGGGATGTACTCCAATGAACTGAGAGCGCCAAGCTGGGAGGTGCATATTGAGGTTATGCACTCCATGTGTAATGTGGATGACACATGGTTTGCTTTTCTGCTTAGATACATCACTCACTTCTACTTGTCAGATCTGTGTAGTATGCAGACCCTTTAGTTAGGAAGTTTTTTTCTTTTCCCATGGTTGGCTTTTTGCCTATAAATGGCACACTTGGTACTACTGCTTTGTCTTCTTGACCCTTTGATCTTTTGCTCTGTGTGTGTGTGTGTGTGTGTACCCTCTCCTCCCCTTCTGATTTGGGTCTCTTAGAGGATGTTGCCTTTTGCCCATGTTATGCACAAATAATATGGTCTTCTCTACAGGAGAGAGAGCGTCAGAGGCAAGAGGAAGAAGAGCGCTTGGCATTTGAAGCTGCAGAGGCTGAGCGAAAACGAAAAGAGGAGGAAGAGGCTGCAGCAAGAGCTGCCCAAGAAGCTGCAGAAAGGCAAGCTGCTATAGAGCGGAGGCGGCAGGAGAAGGCCATGGCGTTGGGGTCTGAGCCAGAGAAAGGTCCAAATGTTACAGAGGTATGTAGCCATGCATTTTGTTTAAGCCTTCAATTCCTCCAGAAAATTAATGTGTTGGTCTGGAACCTTTTAGTTTTTATGTTTCTGTTGCTGAAGGTGTTGATACGGTTTCCAAATGGTGAGCGGGGGGGACGGAGGTTTCACAGTACTGCAACGGTATCATCTGTCTATGATTATGTGGACTCATTGCCTGGTTTTGGTGCCAGAAGCTACAAGCTGGTTTCCAATTTTCCTCGGGTTGTTTATGGCACTGATAAGCTGGGGATCACTTTGAAGGATGCTGGGCTGCACCCGCACGCAAGTCTGTATGTTCAAATAGAGGATGAGTAGTCATCTGGTCTCTTTTGCTCTCTCTAGGCAATTATGAGTTTATTTGGCTGTGTTTATACTTTTTAGAAAGACCATACCTGTGGCAGATTTAAATCATGAGTTTTTTTTGGAATGTCAACTTGTTTGGAGTTCATCCCTTGAAGGGCCAAGCATGACTGAACACATATTTGGTCACATTAAAGCTCCTGTGAGTGCTGCTTTTACTGGCCTTTCTGAGATTGTCTCAATCTTGGAACCTCGATTGTTATTTTTCTTGTTGAGAAAGCCTCTCATTTGTAATCATGTAATGCTTCAATGATCTTGGGCCATTGAAAGCTTATGTCGGTCGTACATGCTGAGTCAATCAGTTGATTTTTGTGTACTCGTATGGTTTTGCTTAAACTTTGGCTTTTGTTACAACAGCCCCCTTATGCCTACAGTAGAAGATCAAGTTTGAGACTTTTTACACCAAATTAAATCAAGTTTTATTTCCAAGTTGGGGGCTTCCCTTTCTATATCATAAGCTGATTTGGCTCACATTGCTTTTAGGAAATCGAACTAGATCAAAATTTTGAGTAAAATGTACTGTTCCAACTTCAACCAGGAACCTTTAGCCTTCTTTTCTTCACCTTTTCTTGAAAGAGGGCATGGAGTACTTGAGAAATTTTAGTAGGTACCAAACGTATACCTTTGATAGAAGTCCAAAGAGTCAATCACAGAATTTGCTATATCAGGTGACCCACATCTCCATGCTTAGTATAGAGTGTTATTGTGTTATTAGGGCATTATCTATTTTTGTTTGTTTTAAGCCAAATTTTTGCTACTAGAAGACAAAGGCGAGAGCGCACACTATTGATGTGGTGCTCAAAAGATAGTGATTTGCTTTTTGATCAAAAGAAATTCGCTTACTTAGGTGCACATATATTAAGGGCACATGCCTTGTAGATATGATGATTTTTTGTAAAAATGAATATATAGCTTTTAGAGATTCAAACCTGCAAAGAAACAGATGATGAATCAAAGAATCTTCTTTATGTCAAGTGAATAAAACATGCTTTAGCTATAGGAAGCTTGATTTCTTATACAACAGGATTGGTAACTTGAAAGTACTGTATTCTCTCTTTCATGCCCCTCGAGGTCGAGGTCATCTTATAGTCGGCTCCAGATCTTGGATATAGTTTAAGGCAAGCACCACCTCAGGCAGTAAACATTGCCTCCTAGTATGCTTTCGTAAAGGAGGGTGCATTAATGAGCTGTATTCATTGTACACATGAAACATGTCACTTTTATTCTCCTAGATCATTGTTCTCTTGTAGAAATTAAAATTCTTTCTAGAAAAAGAAAAGAAAAAAGCCATATAACAGGATAGAACCTACCCATCCCAATCTTGCTTGAACCTAGGTAACTCAATCAAGAGGAAGGGAGCGTCATCAGTACATATGATGTTCACAAGTAAACATTTTTTGAACGTTTAAATTTGAATTTTGACGGCTTTGTAGCTAGCCAACTAGTTGCTTAAAAGCAACTAGATTGTAGAGAACTACAATTTTATATTTTTACCATTTCTTTAGAGAGATTCTCTTGATTAGCGTGAAAATGCACTCATAATGGCTACATACTTTTCCACCATGCCCCTATTCTTCTTAAATTTATGGCTTATCAGTTCGCATCGCTAACATTGAATGAGACAGAGAGAGAACCGTGAACAAAAAACGAAGCCAAACTTTAGATCTGATATTGGTTAATGTTTTGTTGAATGTCCATTAATTGTCGGTCAAACCTTAGGACGAGCCACACAAACTTTAGATTTGATCAAAAGTCGTGTTCTCTTGAAGCTTGTGAAAATGTCTTAGTTAATCAGAGCCCCACTAGTGGTCAAACCTTAGGATAAAGAGCCATTCATTAATCGGCCCCACATGCTCTTACAATGTCATCTGATGAAAACACAAACAAAGGGAAAGAAATAAAGATAACAAGCCAATACTTCTTCCATCTTTCACCAATTTTATGGGTTTTAATGAGTTTATATTTTGGTGTATTTAGCATACGAAAAAGACCTTTTAAAGCCCCAAACTAGGATACTCCAAATAGTGGCAAGTGGAGGTAAACACATGATTACAACCTGTGCATGAAACTAATGTATCACAATGGGATTGCTGAAAGTGGTAACACGCATGGCATCACCTACAATGGGCTGTACCCACAACATTTTTGCCAGAAATGGTATATTGCCCATGACATTACCTACAATGGGATGTACCTACAACCTTTTGCCAAAAAAGAAGGTACACCCCCATAATATTACATCTTAGACGTGGATATTCCTTCCAATTGATTGCTTCTTTGTACTCAAAGGATATACCTTCAAATTGAATGCAATCACAAAGAAACTATGTTACCCAAGTGGGGATTACCTGTGGGCATTGATGTGAGATGAAAGTTCACATTTTCCCTTCTCTTAAGGGTTGTTGGCACCATCCCATTAGGGCATCCCACTTTTTCCACCAAATCACCCTTATTGGCATGCCAAATTCTTGTTGTTTCACCACCTTCTTGAAGGTTAACATGCTGTTAACCTCTTTCATGAGCTCGACAAGAGGTTTTGCCCTCTTTGCAACTCATAGCTTCAATATTTGATTACAAGGCACGTTGCATTTTCTTGAATATTCAATATTTTTTGGCGTCTACCTAACAACGGGTGCTTTTCTTAGTTTTTTTTTTCTGTGACTAGGAATGGAACAAGACCTCATGGAAAAAAAATATCGATTTATTTAAACGTGCACGCACGTGCGCGCGTGTGTGTGTGTGTGTGTGTGTGTGTGAGAGAGAGAGAGAGAGAGAGAGAGAGAGAGAGAGAGAGAGAGAGAGAGAGAGAGAGAGAATTACTTTACAAATGGCCACATAACCATTTGTAATATATCTTCTATTACGAGAGAGAGAGAGAGAGAGAGAGAGAGAGAGAGAGAGAGAGAGAGAGAAATGAAATGATATATTAACGTCTTCAGAAGGCCAAAATGACCTTTGAGACCAAAAAGGTTACAACAATTGGTGGATCTGATACAATGTCTGTGTAAGAAAAGCTAAAGCATGATACACATCACTATCCAAAGATGTCTCTCATCGGTCGATGGCGGATATCCTCAATGTCCTCCATGGTGAGTACTCTGACTGGACGTCTCCCATGCCGTGCAAGTATGGTCCTGATCCTCTGTTGTAGTCTCCGCCAGTGTCGAGATGGGCCTCTCATCTTGGGGCGCCTGGACTGCCCCAGCTCTATAGCCCGATCAATCAGTGTACCTTTGGTGCGGCTATACTCTGGGGCTAGCTGCAATGCTTGCTGGCCTGACTGCTCAATCTCTGGTCGAAAGAAGTCTGTAATCTGTCTCTGTAGGTGTCTCTCCCTCTTTGATCCCCTCCCTCTCAAGACACCCTCTCTATGTCTACGAAGCTCCAGCAAGTATAATCCGAGGCATCTCTGATCCTGGTATCTCACGACTCTAGAAAGTGGTCCGAAACCCTCTCAAAACAGGCAGTGAAAACGGCCTCGTATCTCATAATATACTGGACAGTGACATATGTAATGTAACTTTGTCTCTGGCTCCATCTGGCACAGCTCACAAATCCTGGCCTCAACTGGTACTCCTCTGAATCTGCCAGTCTCAATCTCTAGCTGGTGTGAGGATGTGCGCATCTGACCAATAGCACACCGTACCCCATGAGAAAGATGAGTATCCATGTAGCTGGGTCTAATCACAAACCCATCCTGCGTGAGCTGGAGAAGATGATCTCTATAGAAAGCCATCTTCGTACCAAGCTCGTGTGTCGGCTGTATCCATGTCCTCCTAGTGTCCAGCTGAATCAAGTCCTGCCTGATAATAAGTCTAGTAATCTCTGCCCGTGTGAGAGAGAGGGAGGGTGCATCCAGGGAGTACTGAAATGGAGGTAGCCTGTCCATACTAAAGCCATGCAGCTGGAACCAAGCTGTCATCTGTGCATACCAACATGATCCGTCTCCCTGTGATGCCAACTGTCGTGAAGACTCCAGGGCTAAGCGAGCATATCTGTCTCCAGGGAGAGCCCAAGTGCTATGTATAAAGGAGACTGATCGAGTGAGTGCCTCTACTACCAATGGGGAGGCAGCCATCTCTGCACGGATAATATCATGTGGTACGAAGGCCTTGGCCCTAATCATCCGGGAAATCATAGAAACCAAGGGCCTCTCCATACGTCTCCATCCATCAGTGCTACTAGCTCGGTTGTGGTGATCCACTGAGGGTCCCCATATCTCCACTCCATACAGCATGGCTGAAGTGACCAAAGTGTCAAAGAGCCAGAGCTTTGTTCGAGGTTCCTGAAACTGAACCTGCGAACACATCCTCTCTAGTCTCCCCAATGCTGCATAAGCTCTGGTCAATCTGGTCTCTGCTGCTCTCTTCAAGGAAAATAGTGGGCCACTAAAAACCACACCAAGGTAAGTATATACATCTGTATACTCCACTGTCTCCTGACCATATGTAAAGGTGGGTAGTGACCTCCTAACCCACTGTGCTGTGGTGTTAAACACCATCACCTTGGTTTTACCAAGGTTAACAGACAATCCACTATCCTGTGCAAACGTGTGCAATGCATCCACATGACGCTGCATCCCCTCTGGAGAATCTGAGATCAGCACAATATCATCAGCACACAATAACAACGGAATCCATCTCCCTGCTAGCTGTGCTCCTCTGTCACCCTCCCGCTCTACATAGTCTGAAACCTCATCCACGTACATCCCAAATAAGGTGGGAGAAAGGGGGCAGCCCTGTTTCACCCCAATAGTGGAGTGAACCATCTCAGATATACCCTGAGTAGTACGTATCTGCCCCACAACTGTCCTGTATAAAGCCATGATTCCCCAAATCAGCTCTGTGGGCACTCCCATCTCCTGTAGTCTGCGCATCAGTCTGGCTCTCGGTACTGTGTCAAAAGCTTTGCGGAAGTCCACAAAGCAACAATAAATCCTCCTGCCATATAATCTGCCCTCCTCAATAATAGCTCTGAGTGTCAAGATATGCTCAAGAGTGGAGAAACCTCTCCTGAACCTTACCTGCCCTGATGCACGTATGCCCTCTCTCTCTGCCCATCTCTCTCTGCACGTATGCCCTCTCTCTCTGCCCATCTACTCAACTCGTGCTCAAGAATAGATGCATATAATCTCGCCAATGTGTGATCAATCATGATGGTACGATAATTCCCAGGAAGCATGGGATCCCCTGACTTGAAGATAGGCACAATCGTGGACATATTCCAAGTCTCAGGAAAACCCTCACACATGGCTCGGTTAAACATCATAGCAATAAGCTCTGCAAGCATATCTTTGGCATGAATAAAGTGTTCTGCTACCAAACCATCATGATCATATGCTCTCCCAGTCCTCATCCTGCCATTAGCTTTCCTTACCATCTCAGCGGTAAAGAAAGCACGTGTCTCTGGGCATGGCTCCGATGGGTCTGGCAGGGGGGCGGCTGTCCTGGTGCTATGTACAGGGATGCGGCATACTCACCCCAAATCTCTGTGGAGGTAATGGCTGGTGATTGGTGAATGCTCATGGAATAGTCTCCATGCCTCGCCTGAGTCCTGACTCATAAATAACTGATACAAATCCCTCTCTAACTGAGCAAGATAAGCCCTCTTCTTCCGTCGCACTAGGTGCCGGAAGGTAATCCGTGACTGTCTGTGAGTGGTAACACCTATGAGCACCTCTCTCTGTAATCTGATCCTCATCTCTCTGCACTCCTCATCATACCAACTGTTTTGGGGCATATTCCCAGATCGTCTCCGTGTAGGCTGACTATGGGGATATGCCTCTGATGCTGCAGCATGAAGCGTCTCTATCAATATCTGAGTGAGCTCATCTAATGGCCGTCCCGACTCCTCGGCACATAAGCATCTGTATATCTCATCCGTGTACATGTGTATACGGTGTCAGTCTCCCTCGTAAAGATATAACGAGTATGTGTGGAGACCTGTCCCCATGGAGCTGTGCTGAACTGAAATGTGAGAGTGAAGGACAAGATAGCATGATCCACTGCTATTCCAACCGGCCTAGTGCCTACCATAAAATCTTGAAAAGAGGGAATGAGACTGGACTGAGCCATAACATAGTCCACTGTACTAGCACCATGCCTATGTGGAAAGCTAGTGAAACCTCCTGATGTCGGGAATCTCTGTAGGCCATTCAGGATGGCCAATCCATGTGCAGTCCCCATGTCTATCAAATACCGTCCATACACTGTATGTTCCTCATCCCGTGAGAGTCTAGATAGGCCCATATCCCTAACATCAAGCTCCCTCAACATCTCCTCTGAGGTATCATAAAATACTGTCTGGTTATGGGCGGTCCTGGCATTGAAGTCCCCCAGGAGAATGATGTCACCAACCATCCCTGGAGAACTCCCATCCAAAATAGAAAAGGGAGACTGCCCGCTAGGTGATGCATACACTGATGTACTAGGAGCAAAATAGCATATAGCAATGTAGAGATATCTGCTCGTCTCTGCCCTCAGTCTAACCCACATGTACCTAGCCTGCTCATCTCTGCGGACTATATGTATCAGTGGGCTGTAGCTCCTCTCTAAACAATACTGCCACTCCTCCTGAGCCCCGTCCTCTATGCTCTGAACGAGTCTCTTGTCTACAAGCTGTCTCCCATCGGTATCCACTAACATATGGCATGGACTGTCCTGGAGCCTGATGCGTCTCACAATAGAAGATGATGCCCCTCCCAGTGAAACTATCCTCAAAAGCCCCTACATCAAGGCGTAGAGATCCATTACAATTCCAAGTAGCAACTTTGAGTGTAGTCCCATAGGTCTCGTGCCGTTATGAAGAGCGCCTCTCCATAATCACCACTCTACTATCTCTATAGAAGGCCACTTTCCCTTTCTCTCGGGCTGCCCTTATCTCTGGCATAACTTCTTTCATGTGGGCAAGTTGCGAGAGTGTGAGGTCATCTCCAAGAAATATTCCCGTCTTCTTGAGTGTAGGACGTCTCTTCAAGAAGTCCTTCTTCGCTTCCATGGAGGGAAAATGAATGATAAGTGCTCTCTCCTTAGAAGATTCGCCACTACCTTCTCTCTTCTTTCCCACTCTCCATGCCTTTGTGTGCGTGGCTTCAATGCCCATCATAGAGAAGAGCTTGGTTTCCCCTTCCGCATCATCACGGTCTTTTAGACCGAAAACTCGTACATGTAAGGCCCGGGTCTTCCTCCTTTGCTCCTCTTCAAGGGTCATGTTGATGATGGTGGGAGTGGGGATGGGTGGCGATTCTTTACCTTTCCCTTTCTTGGCGACCTCGATCCATTTCTCCGCCTCGTCCATCTTCTTTTGTGTCTTTGTGATCACCTCCCCCCATGAAGATGTCTTCTCTTTATGTTGCTCCTCCTCCTCTCGAATGATCCTCATTTGTTCCTTGATGGTATTCAGCTCTTCAATAAAGGAGGGCTGAAATTTTCCATCCTCAAGCTTGCTTTTTGAAGTGGCTTCCAACTCCTTTTTGAGGGCTAATATTTCAGCCGCTTGACTTTTAGCATGCAAATTGGCCTCCACTAGTTCCTCCTTTAAGGCTGAAATCTCAGCCTCTTGCTTGGAAGATATCTCTTCGAGCTCTTGGATTTTGTCAAATCCCTTCTCGAGTTTGGAGAGGTGGTTTATGATTGCGGTAACGGAAGAGTCGACCATCTTCTTGTTTTCTTTGATAATTGTGCCGAGCTTGTCCTCCACCTTCCGAGCTCCTCTTTAAACCCGGTCTTGGCCATGACTTTTTGCAAAACTTCCCACAACCAATGGACTGAAAATTAATCCATGACACCAGCGCGAAACAGCAGCACAACAGGGAGGGGGGTTCAAGTCATGTAGGGGAAAGGGAAAGAGAGGAGATTTAGCAGAGAGAGAGAGTTATGTTGCTGCCTTGGGGGCCTGAGGAAGGGTGGGTGGGAAAAGCGGGGCGAACAAACACACGGGCCAGCCCAGGCAGGAAAGAGAGGCGGCCGAACAGCGAAAAGGGAGAGGGGGAGACAGAGAGAGAGAGTAGGGAAGGGCGGGGCGGCGCAGAAGCGAAGGGGGCAGGGCGGCAGAAAGCGAAGAGACGGGCCAGCCCAAGCGGGAAGGAGAGGCGGCCGAACAGCGAAAAGGGAGAGGGGGAGAGAGAGAGAGAGCAGGAAAGGGTGGGGCGGCGCAGAAGCGAAGGGGGGCAGGGCAGCGCAGAAGCGAAGGGGGGCAGGGCGGCAGAAAGCGAAGAGAGAGAGAGATGCGGCGTAGGGGCGAATGGGGGCAGGGCGGCAGAAAGCGAAGGAAGGGCGGGGCGGCAGGGCAAGGCAGAGAGAGAGAGAGAGAGAGAGAGAGAGAGAGAGAGAGAGAGAGAGAGAGAGAGAGAGAGAGAGAGAGAGAGAGAGAGAGAGAGAGAGAGAGAGAGAGAGAAAGAAGGTTGTATTAACGTCTTCAAAAGGCCAAAATGACCTATGAGACCAAAAGGTTACATCATATCCATGAGGTACATAATCTTGGGTACAAAATAGTAATAAAGAAAGATAACAAAAATCTAGAACTTTAAAATCTGATCTAGGTACATGAGCAGAGAGCACTCATATCACCCTAATACATCCCTCATGGGCCACTGTGACATGGTGCTCAAGGTGGTAAAACTGAGTTGGCACGAGAAGGCCTTGCGATGATGGGAGATGATGACTCGGATCTTCCTGTGGTCGCGTGGTGGTGGTGGGCGAGTGCCATGGGGTTTGGGGCGTCGAGCTCTGCATAACTCAGTGGCTCTGTCACACCTCTCGGTCGAGATAATATAGACTAGCCTATGGTCTGGGTATGATGGGTGGATCGGTCCTCGGAGTGCTGGTATGGAAGAAGTCAGTGATGAGAGCTCTTTGTGCTGGTCCTCGAGCAAGTACAGCTGATCTGGATCTCACTAAGGACTCCCTGTGTCTACGGATCTCTAGAAGAAAAAGTCCCAGGCATCTCTGATCCGGGAAGTCCATGATCCTGGAAAGTGGTCCGAACCCTGCTCGGAAGAGGCAATGGAACCTCCCCCGAATCTCATAGTACACAGGGCATTGGCATATGTAATGGTCCTCTGTCTTGGGCTCTGTGTGACAGAGCTGGCATATCCCGTCCTCTGGTGCGGCCGCCCTAGGCCCATATCTGGCAGTCTCCACTCTCAGCTGGTGGGACGAGGTGCGGATTTGGCTGATCGCACATCTCACCCCAAAGGATAGGTGTATGTCCATGTAGCGTGGACGGATGATGAACCCATCCTCTGTCAGGCATAGGAGGTGATCTCTGTAGAAGGCCATCTTTGTCCCCACTGGACGACTAGGTGAACTCCATGTCCTTTGAGTATCCAGTCTGACAATGTCCTTCCTGATAACCCTGTTCCGCTCTGTGCGGAACAGGGTTATTAGGGACTCCATGTCCTTTGAGTATCCAGTCTGACAATATTCTTTTCCTGATAACCCTGTTTCGCTCTGTGCAGCTGAGAGCAAATGACGGGGCCTCTATGCTGTACTGGAAGGGGGAGAGTGCCTCCATCTGCATATCGTGCATGCCAAACCAAGTGCCTACCTATGCATACTAGCATTCTGTATCTCCCTCAAGTGTCAATTGTCTTGAGGACTCCAGGGCTAGCCGGGGGTATTTATCAAGTGGAAGCTCCCATAGCCTATGCCAGTATGTCACTGTCTGGAATAGAGCCTCTTTGACTTATTGGTGCAGCGCCCATCTCTACCCGCACAATCTCATGTGGCACTGATGGTTTACTCCTAATCATGCGTGAGATCATCGCCACTAGGGGCCTCTCCATTGGCTTCCACCCATCATATACCTCCTCTGTACCTGTCTTGACCAAGGTGTGACCAATCGTGATAGTCCTATAGTTGTTGGGGTCCATGGGGTCACCTGCTTTCAAGATAGGTACAATAGTATTCGATGACCAGCTGACGGGGAAGCCTTCACATAAAGCCTTGTTAAACATGTGAACTAGTAAAGGGGCTAGCGTGTCTCTAGCATGGGAGAAATGCTCGGTGAGGAGTCCATCATGATCCTGTGCTCTCCCAATCTGCATCCTGTCATCAATAGCATCTCTCACCATGCTGAGGTGAAAGAAGGAAGAGTGTGGGGGATGAGGTTGGGGTGGATGGGGGAGAGGTGGCTGCTCGGGGACATGGTAGAGAGAGGTGGCATAGGTGTGCCAAGTGCTAGGTGAAGTAATCGGAGTTGGAAGGCAATGATCTTGGAAGATCCTCCAGGTCTTCTTACAATCCCTTCCAAGAAATAGCTGGTATAGCTCTTGCTCAAGCCTTGCTAGGTAGGCTCTCTTCTTTCTCTGTGTGAGACGTTGAAAGATCACTCGCGCCTGCTGGTGAGTGGTGGATCCTAGTGCCATCTCCCGATGTAGACGGGCTCGGGTATCACGACATTCCTTGTCGTACCAGCTATTCTGTGGGACAGTCCCTCCTGGTGATGTAGGGGGTGGCTCTGGAGTGGGGGAAGGCGGCTACAGCGGACGTATGGAGGGTGGCTGAGAGGTGTGTAGTAAGCTCATCAAGTGGGATGTGGGAGTCGAGGTCGGAGAGGATGCGGTAGACGTGATCAGAATAGATGGAAGAGGTCTCTCTGGTGAAGTGGTATCTCGGACGGTGAGACGGGGCAAAGCAGGTGGTTGCATGGTGTATCGGCATGTAAGTGAGAAGGCCAGGTATGCATGGTCGGCTGCAACACCGATGGGGTGAGGAGAGATGGTAAACTCCGAAATGAGTTGGATCAAAGAGAGGGATCCCATTAGGTAGTCCACTGTACTAGCTCCATGTCCGAAGGGGTAGGAGGTGAAGGAGTTGGATCTAGGCCATCTAGCCAAGCCATTATAAATGGCTAGCCTATGAGCCCCGCCGAGGGCTAAGAGATACTCTCCATAGTCTGTGCGGGCTGCTGTATCCTGTGATGTCTGCTCCAGATCTGTACCCATCGTGTTAATCTCCTAGTACATGGGATCATCTGTCTCAAAGAAGGGTACCTATGCACCTGCGGTGCGGGCATTAAAGTTTCCAGCCAGGAGGATGTCCCCTAGACTAGAAAACTTCATAATGTCACCATGAAGGGGCAGGTACGGGGACTCTCCATGGGTGGCATATTTAGAATTGGAGGGTGCAAAGTAACACACTCTAAGGTAGATGTCTCGGGCCCTCTTTGTTTGGATCCTCACTCGCAAAAACCGTGCGGCCTCATCTCGTCCGACCACCTGTATCACATGTTGAAGCTCCTCCTCATATAAAAAGCCACCCCTCCCAACCCCCGGGTACCCCCTATTGTGCGTGGGTGTGGACAGTGAATAGACTCTCATCTGTATCCTCTCACCTTTGGAAGCCGACTCCCCTGGCACTGATGAGTCTCTGTGTATAAGACCAAGTCTCTCCCTATAAATGTCTCCTCGACCAGACCTGCATCTGTCCTCAAGGCACCATTGCAGTTCCAAACCGCAATCTCTAGCTTGGTCTCATAGGTCTCGCATTCATTGGGCACGTCTCACGTCATCAAAGAGGAGAGAGAGAGAGAGAGAGAGAGAGAGAGAGAGAGAGAGAGAGAGAAGAGATGAATGGGCCATCACATAGTGCAATGAAAATGTGGTCCTACAAATTTATACCTTGTACTTCTATCATTTGTTATCATCTAATTTTTTAACTAGTTTGATACCAGGACGATGCAAATAAAATGCTACTTGCGCTAGGAAAGACATATTCAAAATCCCTCTTGAGGAGTTTGAATATGTGACCTAGTGTGTCTTTAAAAAATGTAACCTTGCAATTTGGATGCTGGCACGATAAGGAATTACACCCATAAATAGGACTTGCATGAGACTGCAACTCAGGTTTGAGAAAACCGCCTTATAAGCTTAGAGAAAAAAATCACTAAGCCCCGTGAAAAATTCGAAATAATTATTTTATACTTGTATCAAAGATTTTATTAAGTTTCACATGAAATAAAATTCAATTGAGAGTGTCTAAAATAGTAGGAAGTTATGTGTGTTTGATACACCACTTTTTAGCATCCATTTGTATCCAAATCAATACATGGTTTTAATGTGTTTGCAAGTTTTTTAAAGTGA
Source organism: Cibotium barometz (assembly GCF_041138505.1). Lineage (NCBI taxonomy): Eukaryota > Viridiplantae > Streptophyta > Polypodiopsida > Cyatheales > Cibotiaceae > Cibotium > Cibotium barometz. The sequence continues at coordinate 29,909,891 of NC_141097.1, forward strand.
TACAATGCTTACTCTATCCATTGAAATCTTAAAGTTATGTGTAAAAGCGCCTTAGTAAGCTACAAATATTAATTGTTTCAAAATGTCAAAACTGCACACAACAAAAATTTTGAATTTAGATTCTTGAGTCATACGCATTATATTCCTTAGTAAACTTGCAACATTTTGTCTGTATAGAATAATTCATTGTACAAACATAATTTGGACACCTAAAACCTTTGTTTCATGATTGTTGAAAGAGAATTTAAAAATTTTAAAAAATATAATACGATTGAAAAACTAAGATAGCGCTCAAGTAGCAAGATTTACTTGAGCTTGGGATCCCAAAAAATATATATTAACTTGATTTTGAACTATATAATCATTTTCGATTGCCAATTTGCACTAACATAACGCTAGTTTTATGGAAGTACCTTTGGAAGGCCAAAATTGTCCTCTTTTTCAACATCTTGGTAATTATGAGATTTTTGTTATAGTTCACAAGTAGCTTAGGAACTAGGACCTGAAGAAGATTGTGTTGTTTTGAAACCCCAAGTTCTACCAATTGACTTTTACAAACATGAAAAACATGATTTATTTAAGAAGTTATAGACATTTTATGAGATTTTTGACAAAACAGCTTCAAATTTCAATGAAAATTCAAGTTAGTTTTTTTGTCAAATTTCTAATATAGCTTGTGTTTTGACATCATGAAAAATCCCGTTTATTTTTTACTTTTAACCGACCTATGGTTGAAACAAGGTGTGGAAATGTTGTTTCTAGGTTCCCCAAAAAATTCCAAAGTTTTGGTGAGAAACAGGACACTAAAGTGTCCTCAGGACACTTTCTGAGGACACTTTAGTGTCCAATTACAGAACTAGTGTTAAGGAAAAAGTAAATACATAAATGTAATGATTTTGATTTACAGAGAGTACATTGCAATTTGAAATTCAAAGATATATTGATACGACAAAGATCCATACCCTTCTTTATATCATGATAACATGGGTCACCATAGTTGAAAGCAAAAAAGATTTACCATCTTATCTTCAAACGCTGAATATCTACAGGGTTTTTGGCGACTAAAAAGGTGAGTTGTAGGAAGAACAAACTAGAAATGAGGGCAAAGTCTGATATGCTGTTGAAGACTTGAGGTACTTTTTAGATGCTGGTACTAAATCCAATTTAACATGATGTGGTTTTTGAAAACTAAGCAAGAAGCACCACATTTGGCACAGCCCAAAGCAAACATCACTACACAAAGCTTACTCTGTGGTTCTCTCTCTATGCCACATTCAAGAACTGCACCGTAAGGAAAATCTGCATAGACAAAGTAAACTACTTATTTGCCATTACCACATATGACCATATATACTACATGCACTGATGTGGTGATAAGGAGAGAAGACAAGCTTGTTTCAAGTTGAAGAGGTAGCTGATTACCCATGTATAACTGGATTTGCCATTGATAATATAACTTAACATGCATGCTTGGTATTGTGCCTAGAAAGCACGAAGTGAACAAGACCAGAAGAAATCACTTATACCAAATAATTTCCTCTACATCAGCTACCTTCCATATGGATGGCCTATTGACCCTTGCTGAAAAATCTGTCATGCCTTCCACCTGAATTATCTCGATATGCTCCTCCACGGGGAGGACCAGGGACTCGTGCAAACTGTAGCTTAAGTGCAGGGGAAGCATGATTACTCTCATCTAGCTTGTACCCTGGAAAATTAATAATTTGCAAATAAAATTGTTAGCCACCAAGGGGTGCAAACAAACAATCCTGCTCACATGTAAAAAGAAGGGGAGAGAGAGAGAGAGAGAGATTATATTACTGTCTTCTGAGGCCAAATACGGCATATGAGAGCCAATCATGCAGCGCACATATCTATACAAAGAGTAACGAAAGAATGAAAACATAGCGTCTAACTGTGTTAGGGTGTCCAGTTCAATAAGTACTTCGTATCAAAGAAGTTGCATATGAAAGAATGAAAAAATAGCGCCTAACTATGTTAGGCTTCCCTTTTTTCTGATGAAGACTACAAGTTGACACATCCCTCGATGTTAGGGAGGCGTATGGAAAAAGTTACAAAAGCTGGGAATTCCAAAAAAGGTATGCGTGGCGCTTGCCCATGGGCCAATCTTATGTGTACCATAGGTGAGGTGTGTCACATTCTCCCCCACTTGCATTGCAGTTGTCCTCAACTGCACCGTGTCCATATAAAGTGCCCGTCCATAAAAGGAAAAGATCCAAGTAAAGCTCATCCAAGGTACCCAAGATCCCGAACACTGCGAGACCACTTTACGACTAGTGCGAAGGCTCACATTCCATTCTCGCCGTGTCAGCACAAAGACCTGCAAAGAAACCCGCAGATGACCAAGTTCTGCATGATCCAACATTTTCCGTCTGTCCAACTTTCCATGAAAAAACACTACAGACCACTGAGTATACTTCTGTAGCCCAGAGGAAGAACACGCCTATGCAATGAAGCAACCTTGACATGTCCTCAACCCGAGAAATGAAAAAAGCTGAGATCCGCACACATGCATCTCCTTCACACTCATCCTCTGGCTCTAAAGAAGTCTCCTCGGATTGCTCCTCCAAGGTCCTCAGACAATCCTTTGCGATGTGCTCGGTGGAGTCACACTTGAAACATTGACTGACCGGTCGCTTGGTTGGGAACTTCTCCTTAGAGTGTTTGTGTGCACAACTCTCCCCCACTAGAACTGTCGCAATCCTCCATACCCTGAACAACTCCATTTTTCAGAATCTCCTTGTGCTTGTATTGCAGCTTCCAAAAATGTGTCAAGTAGTTGGTTATTACATGCTCACCCTCATCTGTGCAAAGCACTCCCATTGCCACTTTAGCTCACGGTTAGTCCACAAGAATAAACTACTTCAAGACTGCCTTGAGGTAGCAATCATCCCAAGGAGTTAGTTACAGAGTGGTGCCGAAGGTGGTCTTCCCACCACAAGAGAGCGGCACCTATCCAAGGCATACGAACCAAATGGAGCTGAAAACATTGAAACCACCTACTACCACTAACATGGTAGCCATCTCGCGCGTCTAGTTGGTGATGATTTCTCCATCCATCTTCCTGTTAAACTTACAATGCTTTAGAAGCTTCAATAACTGAGTTCGTTCCTCACGAGGCATGGAGGAAGAACTTGACAACCTGGTAGTACCCCGATGTCAAGCCTATGAAGGCGAACGGGAACTATCCGGTGAAAGCCGTGGAGAGGGACTCGTTCGGTACATCCCTACTTGCATCCAGAGGAGTGAAAAACCCTCCATGAAGTTTTACCACTTTGTCCTCTGAATTTTTGAGCCCTTACTGAGAAGCACGAGCCTTGGTAGATGCCAAATCCGGAACAGTAGGCGCTTGTGATCCCGACTCTATCTGATCAAGACGGTTAGACATGCCTTCCATGCTTGCTTTGAGACCCTAAAGTAAATCTGCAAGCTTAGACAGGCGTTCGGGGTGCTGATTTCATCCAATTAAGATGGTAAGACATGGCTTCCATGCTAAAGTAAATCTGCAAGCATAGCCGAATCCTTAAAACAAGTTGCCGGAAACTAGGGAAGAATGATGATGAAGGATGAAAGCCTTTCACACTAAGAAAGGGTGGGAAGTCACCCAACATCACAAATACCAGAAAGAACCCAAATAATTATTATTTCCACTGAGCCTAGGGACTCTACCCTATATCCAAGTAGTTAATGCACACAGGTGCCTAGAAAGGGAAAAAAAATTGCAGGTTCACAAGGCTTTAATACCAACTGTAAAACACTTGTGCCATGTGCTAGGGTTTTCACACACAACACACGAGTCCTAACTATCTGTATTGTGTACAAGAAAGAAGTAATACAACTGAATCTCTAGTACAATGGATATGGCTAAGTGAAAACGTCGATTGCTGCCCTATGACTTACTCTACACTCTTGACTAGCACTTCACCCAAGTAGAAACGCTCTGTGAAGTTCAATGCTGAGGAAAGTAGATGATTATGACCATTTGAATACCATTGTATATATGCACCAATGCTACTCATGGGTTTGTTTACTGCTGTTGGCCAGGTCCATGACCTGCTTGCCATTTAGCACCTACGCCTGTCTATAGGCCTATCTTCTGTGTACCATAGGTGAGGTGTGTCACACATAGACTTGGTGTAAAAGGTGGGCAGATTTGTGGGAAATGGCCCTTCCTGAGAAAGCCAAAACTTTTTTGCGAAAGGTTATGATGGGAGCCCTCCCTACCTGTCACAAAATGCAGAAAAGGAACATGTCTTCAAGTAGATGATGTAGATGCAAATTAGCTGAGGAGGAGCCCTAGCACCTATTCCCTGCCGTGCACTTAGGGCCATGTGGACCAGCCTAGGCAGATGGGCCCTGCATATTTTGGGGGCAAGAATCAACTAGTCTCACTGGTTTGGTAAATCTGTTTGTCTTGCAGAAGAATTACTACTGGGGATGATAAGATGTTGGCTATCAATGCTTATAGAGGAAAGCTACCTACCTATGGTGGCTTGAATAGAAACATTATGGCATGTTTAGAGAGAGAGAGAGAGAGAGAACAACATGATCGAAAGCGATAGACAAATGATTCAAAATGCTTGGATGATACCATTGAGAATGTGCCATTAAATAGGCCAGTACAAGAATCTGCTTAGTTGCTAATACACCTTACTGTTTGCTAATGAGAGGATTAGGTGCCCATGATTCTCTCCACCTCCCCTAGATGCTAGGTAGCTCCTAAATCAGCTCCTTGAATTTTAGATTTTTTACTTTATGCTTTTATTTGGTCTCTTTTACAAGAGTGGGTTCCTTCATACTTTGTACTTGGATAAGGCTTGTTTTCCAACACTCTTGTTACAACCCCACGGAGCTCCTAAATGCAAAACTCGAGCGAGTGATTAGTACAAAACCCCCTAAGAGAGGTGCAAGCTATCTCACCTTCCAACCGTAGGTTCGATGCTTCGAACCACCCCCTAGCTAGGGGCTAAGGCTCCAATCCCATGAATCATGCCAATCAGCACTGGTATACCACCAACACTTGCTTGCTCAGGCCTTCGGCACGACCGGCAATGATCCGTCGAATCTAATCATGTTCCTGACCGTGATCCTGGTTCATCACAAACCACGGAGTGAATAATACCATCTGTGATCCACCGAATCCAATCCCGTGATCCTAGTTCATCACAAACCACGGAGTGAATAACTCTCTCTGAATAATAATAACCCAAGTCTCACTTTTATAGTGATGCTACAGCTACTATAAATAACCGTCCCATTTTAAATAGCCAGTACACTTGGTAGTATTAACCATGAGCCTTAGCTGCTTGTATCAGCCTGCTTCCTCTAATCCCAGGGCTCCCCTAACCTTGCTGGATTGGACCACTAATCCTAAAGATTAGTACTAGGTATGTAACATACTTCCCCTCCTCAGACATTTCCACTCTTGGAAACAAAATCTATCTAAGAAAGAAAACTAGGGAACCTATGTTGTAAGCTAGCAACTAGCTCCCAAGTCAAAGACATTCCTAGTCTTGGAAATAAGAGAGGAAACTCAAACTACATCTAACAAGGGACTCCATAATCTCGTTCATCATTTATCCACTTTCCACTTATAACTCTGCCATAGGAACTAACTACATCTGCAGCCAATGTCCCTACAACTATCTCAGTGGAACTAAAAACAGACCAACTCGAACTAGAGTCATGAGGAACACAACAATCCTTCAATCCAGCTCCCAAGGAATCGGATAATCTGACATCACAGAGACAATTGTCGTAGCTAATCAAATTACCTATTCTATCACGATTGGGTAATTCCTCGTACGCAAGGGATAAAAATACCTTCCCACTCTGAGAGCCACAGAACTATCAGATATTTGAACCATCTCGTCATAAATGACCTTTGAAAGTGTTCCTAATAAGATCGTGTCCAATCCAGAACACCCATGATAACACTCTCCTACTCTACAATATCCTCTGCCAAATGCACAATTGTAAAGTTGGCTATGTAGTAGGTCAATTCTTTCTAGGACTACACCTAGAACTCTATTTTCAAGTTCTAATTCTCAAGGGAAACATGGGTTGACACCCATACCAAACGTAACCTGTTTAGTATTATCATACAAATCCTGACCAATAAAATGCTCTCTCGATGCTAAACACGTGCAATGTCTCACCAGAACTGATGTATCCTCTGTGCTGCTTGACAGACTGAAAACAATCATCATGAGTAGGAACCTATGTCAATCGAGCTCTGACTACCTGAAGTAGGAACCTATGTCAATCGAGCTTTGACTACCTGAAGTATCTAAAAACTACAAGTCCCAACTCAGCGTACTGTGTCAAGGTAATCAAGATGCAAGCAAAATCTGTCAACATTAATACTCTTTGCTTGAACGGGGTCGAACTAATATAATCCCACAATACCTCGCTACACAGCTTGGGATAACAACCATAAAAGCCGATAACCTGAACATCTGCATTGTCAGAGTCATGGCCTGTAAACTGTACATCTACCACGTCAAAGGTGTGGCTAATGAACCGGACATCTTCCATATCAGAGGCTAGTGCACTCTCCCCATGAACTAGGCATCTAGCAATACTTAGTTTTGGATAACTATCCCCTCAAAAGCTAAAATATCTCTCTCGACGGAACTGTGCAAACTCGCACATGTGATACATCAAGTCCTTCATCTACCAGATCTAGTTCTTCAGATTGGTCTACAATGAGTAATCAAGGAGAATCCTAGTCCATGTTGTTCAGCTAAGTACAACTCAAGAAGCTATCAAAAATCTGCTTCTCTGTAATTAAGCGAACTAAACTCCCTCCACCTATGTCTCCTTCTTGTGGGTGTGAAACCCACAGAACCCTCTAACAAGGGGGAAAAGAGCCATCGGGTCCCAAAAGCAAATAGGAAAAGCTTATTGAGACTTTCATCCGTGCATCATGTAACCTTTTGCGTTTGGGTTGCTCTGATACCAAGGGTTACAATCCCACGGATCTCCTAAACGCAAAACACAAGTAATTAGTACAAACCTCGTAAGAGGGGTGCAGGCTAGCTCACCTCCCAACCATAGGATAAATGCTTCGAACCATCCTCAAGCTAGGGACTAAGGCTCCAATCCAACGAACCATGCCAGTTAGCACTGGTATACCACCAACGCTTGCTTGCTGTGAGGCCTTCGGCATGACCATTCGTAATCTGTTGAATCCAATCATGTTTCCAACGGCAATCCTGGTCCATCACAAACCACATCGTAAATAACTCTTTGAACAATAATAACCCAAGTCTCACTTATATAGTGGCTACTATTGCTATAAATAACTGTCCGGTCATAAATAGCAAGTATACTTGTTTTTATTATTAACCATAAGCCTTAGCCGCATGTATCACTTGCCTCCTCTAATCCCAGGGCTCCCCTAACCTTGCTGCATTAGTGTCAAAGTCACACAGCAACCCACACCCTATATATGGCTCTTCGACTTCCATGGAATAATCCACCACAACTTCCAGTCATGCGATAACCGAAGAGTAGCTACGAGAATTGCCACCTCCAATAATTAGACCACTAATCCTAAAGATTAGTACTAGAGATACGTAACAACCCCCCCTCAAGAATTATCCTAGTATACACTTCGTCTCGATTAATCTATGCCTATGACAAAGTTTCATTGGAAGTTGTGTCTGGTATTGTCCTTGGAGTAGAGTTGCTGGTAGTCAAGCCATTACATTTGTTGAGGCCTTTAAAAGGCCCAATAGTTTACATACTTTGAAAAGTTTGCATCTTCTTTGAAGGATACATCGTCTTCATGTGAATCATTAGCTTGTGCCATGTGTCATGATAAATTTGGGCTCATTGCATTATTATTTGGGCATACAATTTGTGCAGCGTGATGATGGTTATTAATGGTTGGGGATTGATCAGCCACATGATCCCTGTACATGTTCACATCATCACTACAGGAGGGATTTGTAACCATTTATATGGTAGTGATGTGTGGACGTAGGCTAATAATAGGCTAGGGCACTATTTCCCTTGGAAGTTTTTTTCCCTCGAGCCTGTGTACACACTCTTAGCAGTGAGTGTATAAGTAACCTTATCATGTCACTTCACTTGTACTTCACTTATTCTCATCAATCTACTTATAGTATTATGCTTCTCTCTATCTTTGCTTGCTTGCTGCAAGTGTGTGTGTGTGTTGTTACCTTTGTCTCATTTTCCCTCGATTCAAATGCTAAGGTGTAGATTTTAGACATTGATAGCTCTAGTCTTATGGATAAGAAGTGCAGTGTTGCTTGAGGAAAACACAAGGTAAGACACGGCAATTATTGCACATCCATAAGCAAAGAGCTATGTGTATAGACCTTATCCCTAGCTATCCTATAGTGTAGTTATCTCTCACATTACCAACGGTAAACAATGGTCAACAAAGAAAATATAGAAGCTTTAGAAATTTATGAGAGATCTAGTGATGGCTGGTTGGGAAAATCGAGAAGTGTCTCCCTACATCTACTCTTTTGTTGGGGTTTGTGATGCACAATTATTAAAAAATTGCCCAAACATAGGGTCCTGAAGCAGAAAAGTCCATTTCAAGTGGTACGTAAGTGCATGTACATACACAAGAAAATACATGTTTGAAGGGTTTAAGAAAGAGAACCTGGCAAGTAGTCCCTCATGGTGTGTTAATAGGGTGTGAGTTTGATAAGCCTCGGGTCATGGGTTCAAATCCTGGTTTGGGTCACAGGCTAATGTACAAATGCTCATACAAAAAAGGTAAACCCTTTCGCCTTGTGTACCTTTGGTCACAAGGCTTGGTCCTTTTTTTGCAGTCGCCATGTCAATGTATGTCAGATGACAGTGCACACATAAAAATGAGGCTGGGTGCATCCAAATGGGACAAAGTAACCCAGCCTTGATTTATCTTCAGCCTGCATATTCTACATCCCAAATTAATTTTTTTATCTAGAGAGCATCAAACAGATGAATGGCATGTAAAACTTTGTTCATAATCTCCTGATAGATATGAATCTGCCTTTTGACAGAACACAATTAATGAAGTATAGCTGCCTCCTCTCAGTTTGCTACGGTCATAGTTCAGCTATGTCAAAAACAAGGGAATCACAGAAATCAAAACAAGAATATCAACATGTGTAGAATCAAGTAATATACCTTGTAAAGCTTCCAATGCAGTAGCTGCACATCTTGCATCAGCAAAATCTACAAAGCATATGACGAATTGATCTCCTCCAGGCTTTTGACATTCAACAGTTAGACAAGAATGTTAAATGCTATCCCTAAAACAAGCCCACTGCATGCTAAAACAACAAAAGGTGTAAATCTCCCTCTCTCTCTCTCTCATAGATCACTTCATGAGTATCACTGATGATGGATTTATAGAGAGGCCTAGATACATGGAGGGCTTTTTACCACACGGCTCCCGAGTAGCTATTGGTCAGCTTAGAGTCTCATCACATCGTTTGGAGATCGAGAATGGCAAAGCAGCACGGATCCCCCGAGAGGAGAGGGTATGCAGATTGTGCAGAGAGGAGGTGGAGAGTGAGGAGCATTATGTATGCAGATGCAGTGCATATACAGCCATGAGAGAGAGATATCCCATTTTATTCAGAGAGCCACATTCCCTACGCCAGCTCTTTGAGGCAGCAGACCAACGAAAACTGGGGAGATTCATTCTAGACATACAGCGTCACAGAGAGACATCATTACAAGCTCAGACAGCTCCAGAGGGGGGACGACAGACACAGATTACTACATTTTTTCAGAGATCCACCCCACTCCCAACCCCTACACAGCAGGGAAATTACTCTCCAGAGAGCAGAGACACTCAGAGCCCGCAAAAGACAGAGGACACCTGGCTTTCAGACACCACGCCTCTACCAGAGAGAGATGACAGTGATCACAGCTCAGTTTCACAGAGAGGGTGCGGAGCGACTGGCTCGCTTCAAAGCAGACCCAGGCATGTTCTTCAGGGAGCTGTGGACACCCCCTTCATTGATGTATACCATTTTATACCCCCAGTATGGTACAGATGGAGCTAGCTAGGTTGCATATCATGATTGTATACTCCATGCATATAGCTTTGCATTCTCCTAGTAGTAGAGCTCCGTCCCCTCCCCCACTCATTGTACTTATTGCACACCCAGATTTAGCTTTTTAGTTCAGTACTTTTTCATTTTGTTGGGATGACACAGCTTACCCCACACAGGTACATTGATTTGTCTCATAGGCTGAGTTCAGTCTTTTGGAAGACGTTAATAAAATCTTTCTTTCTTTCTTTCTTTCTCTCTCTCTCTCTCTCTCTCTCTCTCTCTCTCTCTCTCACACACACACACACACACACACACACACACGCACACGCACGCATACACCCACACATGGAAAAAAAAAAACTTTTTGGTATCCCACTAACTAGATGGCTTTTATGGCATATGCCACTCTTACAAACATATTAATTTTATCTTTCCTTTGATTTTTACTTCATATTAGTTTTTTTTTTTCATACTTATCTACACTATACTTATCAACAATCTCTCTCTCTCTCTCTCTCTCTCTCTCTCTCTCTCTCTCCCCCAATTTATTTAGTATTATTATATTCTCGCTCTCTCTCTTCTCTTTTCCTTCTCTCTTACCACCACTCACGTGGCTGGCACTACTGCCACCTACTGAGTATTTTTCAACTCCAAGACATTATTTTCCACACACTAGGACAGTGAAATCTGTTGTCTTCTTCACTCCTTTTGTGATTTTTCTACACACTGGCTTAGTGGCACCCACCCCTTGTATCATTAATGGTAATTTATTTATGTCACAAAGCTGGGTGTCCCACAGCATGCATCCTCTTTCCACAACAAAACAAAACAAAAATAAACTCTCTCTCTCTCTCTCTCTCTCTCTCTCTCTCTCTCGGCAGAGGTACTCCCGATTGGCATTGACCTCATCCATGCAGTTGGCAGAGGATGGAGATACTCATTGCTGGTATGCTCAGATGAGATCATGGTTTGACCTACATGGTTTGCGGATAGAGGCACGGATATCATCAGAGTGGACATAGAGAGGACATGGACTAGTCCCCTTGAGCCCTTAGGCACGAAAATGCCTCATTACAAGAGCCATTTTCTGCACCACTCACCAGATGGTTTCATCACCCGCCCGACGTACATGGATGTACACCTATCACAGGGGATATGTTGTACCATTGGACAAATCCGGACCTCATCACACCAACTGCGGATTGAGATAGGGTGATATGTGCATCAGATCTCGGATGACCGCATTTGTCAACTATGCTACCAGGATGAAGAGACAGAGGAGCACTACATTTGCCAATGGAGATATCACTGTCTCTTCCGAGAGTTTTGGGCCATTACGCAGGGTCATGGAGTTTGAGGATCGGAGATGCCTGGGATTGTTCCTACTTGAGCTCAGGAGACATAGAGAGACCCTCTTGGCAGACAAGAGACCAAGCCATGATGTACCTAGACAGAGGATCCTGACAGATTTCTTCAGCACCAGCACCCTAGCCTACACACCTGATACCTCCCCCATCGGGCCATCAAGACACCAACCATGCTCCCAGGGAGTCACCATTGATAGAGTGTCGTGCTCGTCGGCCACACCCACCAGGATCCCGACCACAGCATCCTCACCATCGCAAGATCAGAGCCATTATTGCTCGGCATCAAAGGTGCCTATCTCACTTCTACGACCTCTCCATTCTAGAGAGATCCATGGCGGAGATATTTGATCTGAGGAGAGGACAACACTTCAACTGATTAGCATACATGGATCTACTTGATATACATTTTCCAATATTTTCTACTCATCATCTAGGAGTCTTACTTACAGTTCTTATAACTGTAAGATAATCATTTTATTGTACTTTTTAGTTTCATTTGGTTGTTCTCTTTGATGAGACACCGACTTCAGATGTACTCTCAGTTTTGGTCTCATAGGCCATTATGGCTGTAACTATTTGGCCCTGGTAGCTCTATTTTACATGATGAAATCCATGCTCGGACACCAGACAAGTGGAAGAAGACATGGAGACAGGGTCCATAAGGATTGATTAAGAAAAAGCACCATTCTTGGTCAAAAAGCAGGGAAAAAGCAAAAAGTCAAACAAGGTTGACCGCGAGCCAAGGACACCAATGGAAAGGGCAAACTGAGCTGGACCAAAAAGCTAAAAGGCGCTTTCTCAAAAAGCAACTCTAAGGCCAAAAAGTCAAGCCTTAAAGCCAAAAAAGCAAAGTACCAAAAGTTGAGTAATATTTTATTAATAAAAGTAAAAAGAGAAAAGCAAAGCTTAAAAAGATAAAGCAAAAGCATGAAGGCTTTTTGGCAAAAAGAAGGGTCTCTTACAAGTATAAAAAGGATTGGACTTCTCTTGTAGTATCATGAACAAGATCATTGAAGATTGAAGGAGATCGTGGAGTGTGTGCATAGTTGCCAGGCGTTTCAGAAACGGCAGGTATGAAACGGGTTTCATACGTTTTGAAACGTTTCATAAAAGGTAAGAAACGGGTACAAAAAGGTTTCATACAAAATAGAAAAAACATGTATATTTTTAACTTGAAATATAGAAAAGAAAAAACTGTTGACATAACTTATAAGAGACCACATTGAATTCATTTCAATAAAAACAAAATACATGTAAGATATGATGATATCACAAATCACGTGGGTGATCACTGATGACTAAGCAAAAATCAAAAGGATCACCACGTGGGTGATGAGTCATGACTCAAAATCCAAGATCAAAATAAATAGCATGTCCAAAGTTCAAACTAAATAACATGTCCAAATAAAATGATACTGGCAGCAGCTGCTAGCTACTATCTGCATCCTCATCTGCATCCTCATGCTCATCCTCATCTGCATCTTTTGCCTTTGCAGCCTCACTCTCAAGGTCACTGCCGGTAGCCGAGTCCTCAAATGCCTCATCCTCTAGAGGTGCAGGTGCACCACTAGTACTAGCCTCTCGAGAAGATCTTGTAGTGCGAGCCGGAGCCATGATCTCCTCATAGAGCATAGAATAGATGTCTCTCTCCTCCTGAGGAATGTCGAGAATCTCCTTGCACTTCATGATATCAATCTTATCTGGATTCACTTGGCGAGGCTCAATGGGATGACCCTTTTGTTCTAGCAATCAGAGATTGCAATGACAAAAGACAAGCCTCTCCAATTGTGCTGAGGAGAGTCTATTTCTCTTTTTCATGTGAAAAAGAGTCCATGTACTCCAGTTTCTCTCACAAGGCCCTGAACTGCAATCCTGGGAGAGAACTCTCAATGCAATCTGTCTCTACATTGTACACAAAAAAAATAAAAAAAAAATAAAAAAATAAAAAAAAATTGGATGATGAAAAAAACGCGTTTCATACAGGACGAAACGTTTCGAAACGTTTCGTACGTTTCGAACCTGTATGAAACGCGTTTCTATGCAACTGTGAGTGTGTGTGGACATCATTATGGTCATGAAGAGTTTCTTCTTTGCCATCAACACCTTCTCCAACTTGCTTTTCAGATGTATGGTCAGCCGTAGACTTGTATGGGTATAAGCATGGGCGATACGGACGCATCTGGTACTAGCCCGGTGAGGGATACTTGTGGGTCATCCTCGTGGTGTGCTCGACATCAGAGATCTTGTAAGTCGACATCGACATCGACTTGGATATCCTACATCGGCATATTTGTTTGTTTTGTATTCATTGATTGTATTGATCTTGGCTAGCGTGCCTGTGGATTGTTCCTGAATAAATTCCTGAAAGGGGGCGGGACCTGTTCCCCGCTCAATATGGTGTACTGTGCAAGATCCCCATTCCCTTTTCTCTCCCCCCCTCTTTCTCTTTATATTTTTATCTCTTGGACATGTGGTTGAGCCTGTCATTGTACGCCCCGCTGAGCTTATAGTGGTATCAGAGCGGGATTTCTTTTGAAGAAACTTTCTTGGGGTGACAGAGCCATGTCGAGAGCAGAGGGAGACCATGGGCCTCATGAAGGGAACAACCATGAGGTTGTTACAGAAATTCTTGATGGGACCCGTGGCCATGACATCAGAAGAGTACCATGACTTTTTTTTGTGGTTGAACATGATGAGATTGCATTGGAGCAGTCTTGAACCAAGCATGCCATGTTGTGGCCGATGAATGTCAAAGCCAACAAGGAAGCAGATGCATTATCTCGGAGACCCTTAAGCCATGCGCTTTCTATGGGTTACCATATGGATTTCACTTTGATGAAGGATCCTTATGCTACCAAAGAGGATTTCAAAGATGTTTTGGAACAGATTGCAGAATAGAAATTTGGTGACTTTTTTATGTCATCAAGAAGGATTTTCTTATGATACAAACCCAGGTCATGTGTAACACAAGGAATTGAGGCCAAAGTAATGGAAGAGTGCCATGCAGAGCATAGAGACACCTTGACTACACTTCAAGCTTTAGAGAGCTATTTTTATTGGCCTAGTATGAGAAAGACATTGAGCTTTATGATTCGAGAATGTTTGTTTTGTCAGAAGGTCAAGTTTGATCAACAAACACCAGCAGGATTATTGCACCCATTGAATGATCCATGGGAGAATATTGCTATGGATTTTATCTTTGGATTGCCAAAGTCAGGGAATGATATGTCATCGGTTGGACCTTTCAGATCATTGGAGGATATATAATGTTTTTCATGACAATTTATTGAAACCATGTACAAGAGGAACTTGTTTTGAAGAATCCACCAGGGGTGGAAGAGCCACAACAGATTGTGTTTCATTCTGTGAGAAAAGGAGGAAAGACAGTGGTCAGAAAGTTCCTCTTGGAATTCAAGAGTTATTCGCTGTTGAACGTGAAATGGATGCCAAAGAAGTACTTCTAGGACTATCCAGATATACTTCGAGCTTATGAGCATTGAGGAAGTGGGTGGTCGAGATGTATTTGAAGTACAGATATGGACATCTTGCGATCAAGACAAATTCAAGAGGGAGGGATCATACCTCTAGCCCTCTTCACTGTATATATATTGGATTGGAATTGATCATTATTCTGCTTATAATGGTTATTTGGACATGCTCTAGTTTGGGTGGCAAGGATGCCAAAAAGCCCAAGGAGCAAGATTTGTATATGGACGGTAATGATGCTAGAACGAGATTTGTATATGGGAGGCAACGATGCTAGATGACCCATTGAACGGCAACGATGCCAGATATATCGGACTTTGCAGTCGGGCGGTCATTGCAACCAGATGACCCAGATGACTTTATTGGATTTCGCAGTCGGGTGGTCATTGCGACCAGATGGCCCAGATGACTGAATTGGATTTCGCAGTCGGGCGGTCATTGCGACGAGATGGCCCAGATGACTGTATTGGATTTCGTAGTCGGGCAGTCATTGCGACCAGATGGCCCGGATGACTGTATTGGATTTCATAGTCCGGTGGTCAATGCGACCAAATAGCCCAGATGACTATTGATAAACTCTCAGGCAGTCCCAGTGACCAAATGGCCTTGAGGAAAAGTCTGAGCGGTCCTAGTGACCAGACGGCTCAACACAGTTTCGATGAAACCAGACAGGACAATCCATGAACAGGAGGATCATTACTTGTGGATTGCATACTGATGTATGTTTGAATTTCTTTGATTTTGTGTGCTGTTTTTGATGTGTGGACAATGCTTGGATTTATGGCATGTGATAGTCCATTGGGCTCCAGACTACCTGGCCAGTAGCTGGAATACCCAATAGACGCGAATGATGCATACTTGTTTGTTGACTAGCTTGTGTCTAGTTTTTGCAAGAGATAAGTATGCATTTATTTTATCTAACACATGTGACAGGCCATGAAGATGTACCATTAAGAACAAGGACATTGGTCAAAGAAAAGGCAATGAGATGTTGCCAGATGAGCAGATAACACCACAGATATGGGGAAAGACAAGATGCACAAGCTCACCAGATGGGACTAGTGCCTTGAAACATACGAATGTACTTGATGTACCTTGAAACATATGGATGTGCTTGGAACACTTGCAGTCTGCAGCTGAGGACAACTACGATATAAGAGGGAGGGAATGTAACTATTTGGCTCTCGTAGCTCTATTTCACATGATGAAATCCATGCCTGGACACCAGACAGGTGGAAGAAGACATGGAGACAGAGTCCATAAGGATTGATTAAGAAAAGGCACCATTCTTGGTTAAAAAGTAGGGAGAAAGTAAAAAGTCAAACAAGGTTGACCGTGAGCCAAGGGCACCATTGGAAAGGGCAGACTGAGCCGGACCAAAAAGCGAAAAGACGCTTTGTCAAAAAGCAACTCTAAGGCCAAAAAGCAAGGCCTTAAAGCCAGAACAGCAAAGCACCAAAAGTTGAGTAATATTTTATTAATAAAAATAAAAAGAGAAAAGCAAAGCTTAAAAAGGCAAAGCAAAAGCATGAAGGCTTTTTGGCAAAAAGTAGGGTCTCTTACAAGTGTAAAAACGATTGGACTTCTCTTGTAGTACCATGAACAAGATCATTGAAGATTGAAGGAGATCGTGGAGTGTGTATGGACATCATTATGGTCATGAAGAGTTTCTTCTTTGCCATCAACACCTTCTCCAACTTGCTTTTCAGATGTATGGTTAGCCCTAGACTTGTATGGGTATACGCATGGGCGATACGGACGCATGTACGGACATATACGGAACTGTATGGACATAAATTTCAGAAACCCTAAAAACTGCTTTTTGGATGTTTTTATCGCCCATAAACCATTAAAACAGGTTTTATATCAGTTTTCTTGCGAGAAAGAGCTTTTCCATGGTTTTCTTCATGGACAAGGCTATAGGAGTTGTGGAGATTCTCATGGGATGAGCGAGTGTTTCTTGGACTTGGACATATAGCTTGGACATGGAGAACTTGGGCATAGAGCTTGGACATGGAACATGAAGCTTGGACATAAACATGGAACTTGAACATATAGGTTGGGCATGAAGCTTGGACATGAACATGGAACTTGGACTTGGATTTGGACTTGGACTTGGACTTGGACTTGGACTTGGACTTGGATCCATTGGATTTGGATATTGGATCTGGTACTAGCCCAGTGAGAGATACTTATGGGTCATCCTTGTGGTGTGCTCGACATCAAAGATCTTGTATGTCGATATTGACATCGACTTGGATATCCTACATCGGCATATTTGTTTGTTTTGTATTCATTGATTGTAGTGATCCTGGCCAACGTGCCCGTGGATTGTTCTTGAATAAATTCCTGAAAGGGGCCGGGGCTTGTTCCCCGCTCAATGCGGTGTACTGTGCAATATCCCTATTCTCTTTTCTCTCCCCCCCTCTCTCTCTTTATATTTTTATCTCTTGGACACGTGGTTGAGTCTATCATTGCACACCCCGCTGGGCTTACAATGGCCTCTTAGAGACATTAATATATCATTTCATTTCATCTCTCTCTCTCTCTCTCTCTCTCTCTCTCACACACACACACACACACACACACACACACACACAAAAGATACCTTGTTCGCCACCGCCTTCTCCCTGGGCCGCCCCTGCTCACCGCTGCCTTCGCTGTGTTCGCTTCCACCCTCTCTGTTCGCCACTGACGACCAGTACTGCTGGCAATATGCTAAGTCGCCTCCCTCTCCGCTAGGGTGCGCGCCCCCCTTTCAGCACCCACCCTTGCTGAGGCCCCCAAGGCTGCAACATAACTCTCTCTCTCTCCTCAATCTCGAGGAATGGCCCCGAGTCTCCAAGAGAAACTCGAGGCGCTCGAGACGGCAATGAAGGCACTAATCAAGGAGAATAAGAAGACATCCGATTCCAACCTCAATGAGGTGGAGAACAAACTACATCGGTACATCATAGCCCTCGAAGCACGGGTCACAGGCCTTGAACAAGAGAACACAGCACTCAAGGAGGAGGTGAGTGCATTGAAAGTGGAACTGGTAGCCGTCAAGAACACCGAGAAGGAAGAAGGGGAGATCAATGAGAACTCTCTCACGGCCATCAAAGAAGAGATCTCCAAGGAGATCACAAAGGACATGGAGGGAAAACTCGAAGCCAAGCAGTCAGGATGGGTTGAGGTGGTGAAGAAGAACATCCGCAAAGATGTGAGGGAGGAGACTCAAAGGGAAGAACATCAAATCATTCACACCACCATTGAGGAGGAGAAGATGAGGCATGCCCGCCGCCTCAACATTCGAGTCACAGGTATAGCCGAGACACCCAACTCCACTCCCGAGAAAGATGGACAGCTTCTATGCATGAAGCTAGGCTACAGGGAAGAGGACCCTCTCCCCTTCACCAAAGCATGGAGAGCCGGGAAAGACTCAACACGCAAGCGAGCCCTCATCCTACAGTTTGCAGGAGAGACGGAGAGGGTCACCTTCATGAGGAAGAGGGTCATACTACGAGGCTTAGAGGGAGCTCCTATTTTCTTGGATGATGATCTCACGAGGATGCAGCTAGAGCATAGGAGAGCTTGCATGCCACGAGTCTTACACCCGAGGAGAGAAGGCAAGAAGGCCTTCTATCGAGATGGTCAGGTCATCACTGATGGCCGGCCCATGGATTAGCGGTTTGGGGCCTATGGGACACAGACCAGGCCACTGACAGAGATACACATGGCAGTATGGAACTGTAATGGTTCACTATGGGTGCAGCTTGGACAACTGGAGCATGTTATGGTGGGGAGAGACATCATACTTCTGACAGAGACACATCAGAGCCCAGAGAGAGGGCTACCTCGAGTAGAGGGATTCCAGTGGGAGTCAGCATACAGGAGGACACACACGCTAGGGTACCTCGAGAGGGTCGGGGGGAGTAGCAGTTCTATTCAGACGGGAGCTACAGGGGAGACTGAGAGTGGTAGCACAGGATCCAGAGGCCAGATACATGTGGATCAGCTTACAACTCTCACAGGACAGGGTTATATACATAGACCTATGTTACTTTCCTCCATCAGGATCCTCCTATGTCATTACAGAGGACATGCCACAGGAGGAGGAGACAGGAGCCTCGCCATACACTTGTCTGTCAGAGGAGATTATGCATTATTCTACACTAGGGGAAGTATTTCTTACGGGTGACTTCAATGCCCACACACAGAGTAGACATTGTGAGGTGCATGACTATGATGACATGGAGATCCTCCACCCTGTGGATCCAGAGGAGATAGGGGCTAGTCGGGCATCAGAGGACATTGGACCAGACAGAGGACATTATGGGGACCACTTACTAGAGTTGGGAGCTAGGCATCGTCCCTAGGAGTTACCTTCTCTGCAGCAGCCACGCGCTTCACCATGGGTTCAGCAGCCAGAGCCAGATTGACACGGGGATATGCAGCATTGGCTATGCTAGAGAGACAGTGCCACCAGGCGCATTTTCAGGAACCCCGGATGAAAGGGTGGCTATTTGACACATTAGTCACACCGGCACTGATGTATGGAGCAGCGGTATGGGCGCCAGGACTTGCTACCCATTGGTGGACACAGATAGAGAGACCACATGACCTCATGATGGCACGCATGATACGCAGCAAATCGTTAGTACCTCATGACGTTATCTGAGCAGAGTTTGCTGCGTCTCCTATGATGGTAGAGGCCATATTCCACACTATATGCTTGCTAGACAGATTCAGAGAGATGCCACAGGACAGATTGTCATACAGAGCTTTTGAGGCATCTCACAGGTCACACATTGGTTCTCACAACATGGCCTAGACATGGATCATCTACCACCATTCCAGTATGACAGGGATGCACCACATATCCGTCTCTCTCATAGTGAGAGGAACAGAGTATTGAGACAGGACCTATGGCAGCTCTGTACACGAGAGACATGGATATCACCTACACAGCCTCTTCCACCGAAGATGCTATACTACAAAGATCACTTCATGAGTATCACTGATGATGGATTTATAGAGAGGCCTAGATACATGGAGGGCTTTTTACCACACGGCTCCCGAGTAGCTATTGGTCAGCTTAGAGTCTCATCACATCGATTGGAGATCGAGACTGGCAGAGCAGCACGGATCCCCCGAGAGGAGAGGGTATGCAAATTGTGCAGAGAGGAGGTGGAGAATGAGGAGCATTATGTATGCAGATGCAGAGCATATACAGCCATCAGAGAGAGATATCCCATTTTATTCAGAGAGCCACATTCCCTACGCCAGATCTTTGAGGCAGCAGACCAACGCATACTAGGGAGATTCATTCTAGACATACAGCGTCACAGAGAGACATCATTACAGGCTCAGACAGCTCCAGAGGGGGGACGATAAGACACAGATTACTACGCCTACACCAGAGAGAGATGACAGAGATCAGAGCTCAGTTTCACAGAGAGTGCGGAGCGACTGGCTCGCTTCAGAGCAGACCCAGGCATGTTCTTCAGGGAGCTGTGGACACCCCCTTCATTGATGTATACCATTCTATACCCCCAGTATGGTACAGGATGGAGCTAGCTAGGTTGCATATCATGATTGTATACTCCATGCATATAGCTTTGCATTCTCCTAGTAGTAGAGCTCCATCACCTCCCCCACTCATTGTACTTATTGCACACCCAGATTCAGCTTTTTTAGTTCAGTACTTTTTCATTTTGTTGGGATGACAGAGGATACCCCACACAGGTACACTGATTTGTCTCATAGGCCGAGTTCGGTCTTTTGGAAGACGTTAATAAAATCTTTCTTTTCTTTCTTTTCTTTCTTTTCTCTCTCTCTCTCTCTCTCTCTCTCTCTCTCTCACACACACACACACACACAATATATATATTTAGTATTATTTATATTCTCTCTCTATTTCTTCTCTTTTCCTTCTCTCTACCTCCACTCACGTTGCTGGCACTACTGCCACCTACTGAGAACTTTTCAACTCCAAGATATTATTTTCCACATTGTACAGTGCAGTCTATTGTCTTCTTCACTCCTTTTGTGATTTTTCTACACACTGGCTTAGTGGGCATGCACCACCCCTCTATCATTAATGGTAATTTATTTACATCGCAGAGCCGGGTGTCCCACAGCATGCTTCCTCATTCCAACACTCTCATGTTCTTGAGCTCTTAAACACAGTTATTGGCAAGCTTGTGCTCATGCTTGATCCTTTTACATGTGAGCTTCCATACACAGCTCAAGGCCCAGACCTTTGCTGGTTTGAACCCAGGCTTCTCTAGCTATTCTCTCTATCAACTATCCTTGCCGTCCATATCAAGATTTGAACCTGTTGGCAGCCCGTTCTATGCGTTTGCTTGAAGCCCATGCTGCTAATGCAACAGTGAAGCTCTATGCTGTTGTATCCTTGCAATGTTTACTTGCTTAACAGCCAATAATGGCATCCACTGCTCAACAGTATTGCCAGACGTTACAAAACGATGATGACCACTTGACTACTGCCTCCACATCCCCCAACTGTTAAAAGGTTTTTCTATATACAGTTCTTCCTTACTGTAATTCCTATAGATTTTAAAAAGATTTTCATTACACTTGTTTTGCTCCTCAACAGATAGTCGTGACCAGTTTTCAAAAGTCAAATTTTTGTTTATATTTACTCACTATTCCCGTTTACTTATTCACTATTCTCTACATACACTTTATCTTATATAATTATAAACTTAATACAATTAATGTATTACTTATAGCCCAACGATCAGTTTACAGGTGCTGATTTGACAGGTTTTCAGGACTTGAAGTACTGCCTTTCAAATTTTTATAAAGCTCTATTTTTACTTTTGCCTTAGCATAATGGCCTCTGAATACTTGCACATAAAATTGTTAGATTCTTAATCTTGTCCTTATGCTTTATACAAACCACCAATAATTGTCAAGGCTCCATGCATACCCACACAAATACTCAAATTTACCTTCAACTCACGAACCATGATTTATTAGTAAGCTGTCACTTTGTAAAGTTGTGATCACAATAACAAATGGGAGAGGTGTTGACACAGTAGCATAATGAGAGAGTTACTCACCCGTTTAGCCTCCTTGTACACGAGCCGGACTTCTTGAAACCCAATAAAAGGTCGGAATATGTCTGTGCTTGTCTGGTCAAGTAGACATTTAAAAAATTTCAAAGAGCTTTCTTAGCCAAATAATGATATGTTTAGTTTTTTAAATGTTTCTCTGATGACATGTTTCTAACCCAATGATCAAAAGGCACATGGTACTTAACAAACAGGAGATTGGTGTTAACTCATTTCCACTGCTGATTGGCTGAAGCATTTAAGGGCTGAATTGGCAACCGCATGGCACATGAAGAAGCTCTTCAACAAGCTGAATGATGGCCGTGGAAGGATATCAACATGTAGTGACAAGATACATGTCAGAAAGATCCCAAACCATGTAAAGAGTTTCTTAGCACTGTTTACACCTCCCTCTTTTGAACCTGATCCCTTTCCAAAAGGGGGTTGTGTAAGCCATTATGAGGCTCAATTTACTTACCATAGAGGTCAATCAAATTAAAATCAGAACACTAACAATTAGAATGGATACGTGCTGCTTCTCTCCGTTTGCAATCAGCTGGAATCCCCTCCACGTACAACGTTGCAGAAGCATCCAGAGGAGGCAGACCAAGGCCAGGACCACCTGTTTGAACTGTAGGCCGCTCTTGTCTCATAGAAAAATCTTGTCTTCCACCAAGTGGACTTAAAACTGATCCTGAACCTACAGCCGTATCAAATCCCATCCCCCGTTTATCTTGAGCCATAATTGAGGCTGAACCACTGCCCGCGGCTGGTAAATAAGGTCTCATTTCAGGGGGAGGGGCAAGCCCTGGAATGTCAGCACTCATCGCTCCAGAAGGCCCATACACATTCTGTCATCACCAAAACAAGAGAATGTTTCAATATAAGAAAATTGACAACATATCAAAAAATGTTGATCAACAAGCACTTCAACATTTCTGCAGCACAACAGCTAACAAAGAGTGAAGAGAAAAGTGCTCATAGTTCTGGCACACCAAATTGATGCAGATAGTCATTGTCTATTGAAGTTGGGATTTGGGTGGATGATTTCTCAATGTGTATTCACATTAGAAAGAGGTGCTTGTTCTCAACTTATAATCAATGGTTCCCTGATTGGCTGGTTCCCACTAATGAGATCTGTGAGGCAAGGGTGCCCTGTTGCTCCTTTGTTGTTTGCTGTGGCCACTCATCCCCTGATTCTTGCTCTACAGAAGGCAGCTCAAGGTGAAGATATCTCTAGTTTGAAAACGGGAGAGAACGGTCAGTTAGTTATTCAATGTTTTGCAGATGGCTCACCGCTTTTCCTTAAGGCTGATGGTGACAATGTGAGAAGAGCTATGAATATTGTTCAATGTTTTGCCAATGCCTCTGGCTCTAAATGTAATATTGCTAAATCTAGGTTTATCACTTTGACAAAGGATGATTCTTTTAAGTTACACAATTGGGGCTGTCATGTTATGCACAAAGAAGAAGTCTTTAGGCACTTGAGATGTCCAGTGGGAGTTGGAACTACCACAACAGATATTTGAATGGATCTTCTCCAAAATATAGGGCAAACTAAAAAAATGGGAATATGTGCTCCTCCCTTTTCATGCCAAAATCACAGTCATTAACTCCATTCTGTTGCCTTTCCTTTACTTTTGGACACCTATTGTGAATTTCAAAAAAATGCCACACTAGCTAAAGCTTCCAAGACCTATTAAAGCTTTTCTCTAGAGTAATAAAACTACGCCACAACACTAGATTGCTTGGGACAAAGTCTCTATGCCTAAAATGAGGGGAGGCGGGGGGCGGCTAGGGATCTTAAACATGCACGAACAGGCCAAAGCTAGAATTGCTACGGAGCTGAGAGATGCTCTTGTCTTGGCTGTTGATCGGACTGTAATGCTACAAGAGATTGTTAAGGTGTCCTTAGTTAAACACATGGGCTTGTGAAAATTTATGGACTAGAAGGACAATTTTTCACATGCCCCTTTGAAGATTGAGGGCTCACCTTATGTTGCCTTTCTAATTAAGGCTTGGAAGGAAAGCATTGGACTCACTGAATGGAATGGTTGCTCGAGTCCTTGGTAACTCCTTGCTTGATTACCCTATTTGGTGGTCTCATCTATTCAAACCCCCTATAGCTGAAGTTGATAAAAAAATTGCCATAAGGTTTAACAATAAAGGTATCTCTCATCTAAAGGATTTGTGGGATCTCAGAGTGGCAGGCTGGAGGGAGCTCGAACAAATTATGACAAGATTGGAAAAGACCCTTTTTCCTTTCGCAACAGGCTATGTTCCCTACTGAGGTAAGTTGCCTCTGTCTCATCGCGAGCACCTGCAATGTTGTGATTACATTGTTTAGTAATGCATTTACTTGGTGGTTTAAGTGTCCATTGTCTTTAACAGTGAGCATTGGGTTAAAGACTGGTGTTGGAAGGGAGGGTCACCCTTGTGCAAATGCAGTGTAGAATAGGGTGAATAAAATTTGGAGACTGAATTGGGGTTGGCAGATGTGGAGGGAGAGATGGGAGGATATATGGGGCTTGCGAATCCCTCTTAAGTACATTGTGTTTTTATGGAAATGTATGCTGGGTGCTTTGCCTACTTGTGAGAAATTATGCAATAGGAATGGGCAAGAGGAAGATGTCCCAAATGCTTGACTGCTAAAGAAGACACATGGCACGTACTTTGGGGATGCCATGCTTTAAGAAGGGTATGGACCAAAGTGAACAGATATATCTCTTAGGTGCTGCAATCCAGAATATCTTGGTCTCACTAGGTTTTAGGCAAAAAAGTTGGCCCTGCTCAGGGGTCTCAACACTTTTTGGTCTAATGAGGTTTACAGTGTTCTGGAAAGTATGGTGTTCAGGGACTGATGTATTGTATGGAGGAGGAGGAAATCAGAGTCTAGATGCTAACTAGTTGCTGATGTTATGTAAAGTTGTTGTGTATACTAATGGGAAAAAGGAGATTGGTTTTTCAAGTCACCATTAGCAAGTTTGACAATGTTAAGTTTTAGGGCTAGGGTTCCCAGGTGTAGCACATAATCTAGGGTGGATGGAAGATATCCATGGTATGGGTGTGTGCAAAGCAAGAGAGAGAGAGAGAGAGAGAGAGAGAGTGTTCAAAGTGTTGCACGACTCAATGATAATTGATTGATTGATGTGTTGTTAAAGCTTCACCAAGTACAATGCTTTAATAATAGAGGCTTATTTGAATGACATCACTGTTTATGTCAAACAGGTATAATATCTAGAATCTAGATATAATGCTAACCACTTAAGAGTGGGTTCACACACACTTTCTCACCTACACACATAAGTGAGTGTTCACACACACACACACACACAAGAACAACCCCCCTTTTAGGGGCTGTTTGCACGTGCACACACACAAACAAGGATTCACATACACGAGGTGGACACACACACGAGTCTCTGAATCCCAATAAACCTCCCTTTAGAGCAAAGGTGGAGATGCTTGAGAAGATCTTCAACACGTTCTATGAAGGCCTCCGGACTGCACCGTATCTCCAACTAAGGCATGTTCTCTATGCCAACTCAACGGCAGTCTAAGCATGGCTCATAGGCTCAACCAAGCTCAAAGTCTTGCGTATGAGCATGGCTCAGAGGCTCCAAGTCTAAGCATGGTTGCCCAAAAATTTAGCGATCTAGGGGACAATGATACCCACATCCTAGAACTCTCTTGTTGGGCTTGATTTATGGGAGCTCTATCCATAGCAACAACATACATCAACCCTCAAAATAACCCCCCCCACTCTAATCAGGGTTAATGTAGGAGATGGAGCCTTTTATATATTAAGGCGATACAACCATAAAAAGGAAAAACACACGAGATTATTACATCTCGTTTTTAGGGACATCCTAGGCAGAGAACTCTAGATACTCATAATTTCCGATACCATCAAATGTTACTTAACATTTAAACATGACCATAGCCATTCATCCACATTCAATCCATTTTGAAAAATATATTTTTTGCACAATGGGCACGATACGGGGGCCGGAATGGGCTGATCCCCCCCTTGGGTATCCTTTTTTTTACCAAAGAGTATTTCTTCTGTACAAGCTTTGGGGGCTCACCCAATCATTGGGACTCTTGCCAGATTATCATAGTACACATGTAATAATTGCAATAAGGCCATCAATACAAAAGCCCAAGTAATCCATGAGAAATCCAATATACATGTATAGATACCAGAATACACGCAAATCCATGCATACTCCCAGTTAGTACATTTGCAGGAACAAAACAACAGAAGCAACAATCAAATTAGCCGGTACATCTTCACTTCTAGGTGGTACAGTAGGTACAAAAGGCTTGGTAAAGATGGTACAATAGCATAACCAACGGGTACCGGTGATATAGAAGCATAACCAGCAGGTACCATGGTTGGAATGGCATGTACAGTGGCTGGAACAGCAAGTACAGAATCTGGTACAATAGGTACATCCCTCAAAACAACAGGTACAGAATCTGGTACAGTAGGTACAGCCCTCCAATCAGCCCCTATAGCAGGTACAGCCCTCCAATCAGCCCCTATAGCAGGTACATGGGTTGGTACAACAGTTAGTGCAATGGGTACAAGGACGGTATAGCATGGTACAGGTATCAAGAGGCTAAACTAGTAGAGAAACCTTCTAGGTACAGCCCTCCAATCAGCCCCTATAGCAGTTACATGGGTTGGTACAACAGTTAGTGCAATGGGTACAAGGACGGTATAGCATGGTACAGGTATCAAGAGGCTAAACTAGTAGAGAAACCTTCTATAAAGGGGAGTGAAGAAGTGTAGGAACTCTCCACGAGTAATAGTTGATGAGAATGCGGGCAACCAACATGGTAGAGGCTAATTTGCAACAAGAGAACTTGCTCAAATGAAGAGAGAGGGCTCCAATTTATAGATTTGGGGCTCCCACAAGTAAAAAAAAGAAAGTGAAGGCTATAATGACAAGTGTGAGGCCACTTTGTCTCCCTTTGATCCACTTTCTTACCACATGTCCTAATCTAAGAGATGGGTCTCCCCAAAACTTCACCTCTAAAATATCCCGACTGGTAGACCTTCTGCCAAATGTAATTTGACATGTCCCCCCATTTTCTTAGCTTACGGACGCAATGACACAAACAGAATTTCCATGGGGGTTGTCCAAAAATAGTAACCTTAGGAGTCTATTCCTTTGTATTCCACCCTCTTAGAAATGTATGTGAGAACTATGTAGAAGCATGTTTTAATGCTACACTCTCCCAAATCCTTGAGAGCTCACCATACATGCTTTCCACTTGACACTTGAGCTCTAATGCCCATTTCTGTGTCCAAGAAACTGTCTTGGGCAGCTGGTGCTTTATACTACATAATCTCCCATTCCCAAAGCTTGTACATCCTTAATCTTTTGGGCATCCAAAGCCATCCACATTTGAAACCTAGGGGAATGTCCAAGCTCGTGACATCCTCCCCAGCTTCTTAAAAGTTGTCTGCAACTTTAAGCTTCAAGCCATATATCCAAGATATAATCATGTCCCATCAAGTGGGCAAGACAAGACAGTCTCAAAAATCCAATATAATCCAAAGAATCACCCTAATTAAATGAGCGAGACTAAATAAGTCCCCATAATAAGTCTAGATATCATGACCATGTCCCAAATAAATGGGCGAGACAAAACAACCCCATAAGTCCAGATATCATAATCATGTCCCAAATAAATGGGCGAGACAAAACAGTCCCATAAGTCCAGATATCATAATCATGTCCCAAATAAATAGGCGAGACAAAATAGTTCCATATGCTAAATAATCAAGGGCCAGATTCAGCCCATCCCAATTCTATATATATATAATGATATCTATTCAAAGACATCCAAAATTCCATATTTTCATAAGGAAATCCAAATCATACATACTTTTATTCCAAAAGTCATGCCAGACACGACCCAAGCACAAGAGCCAACTGTGTCTAAATAACCAATATCAATGAGATAAATCATATACCAATGAAATAAATCATATATGAGATAACCTGTCACATGCACTCTGCACTCAGTGCATGGTGACAAGATGGCTCATCATCAGAAGTGCAACAGTTGTACAGTTTTAGAGCCCAATAGGATGATAATTGTCGTACGCCGTGACCCCATTGTACATCCTTAGTCCAGGATAAGTCAGGCACGAGCTACGTAGGTCATTCCTCAGCCTTAGTGGGTCAGTCAGTCAGTTAAGTCCCTTAACCCACTTGGAGAGAATCATTCATGCATGTAGAGTCAGTAGAAGCCTTAGGGTTTGCATCAGAAAGCACTCTGCATCCTGCATAATATGCATTCATATGCCTGTGCATCATTTAGAACATCCCCGAAGCCTTAGGGAATTTACTGGGATTTATCTGGTATTTTTTCCATATTTAATAGTATTTATTTAGCATTATTTGCATTATTGGGCATTTATAAATATAAAACTTTATTAAATGACCAACCTCCAGTTAGTATAAATAGGCTTGCATAGAGCCTATTTTCTTATTCAGTCTTCATTGTGCTAAGAGCTCTCCTCCTCAGCCCTAGGAGCATCATTGCTTTCAGCCCTAGACTAATCCAGCCCTTGGAGCTCATAAGCTTGCTTCTCTAGCCCTTGAGAACCCCTTGCTTCAGTCAGCCCTAGGCGCCTGCTATCAGCATCCAATCAGCCTGCATTCAGCATCACTTCAGGCCTTGATTCAGCATATAGATCAGCCCCAGTTCAACGCCAGGTTTCAGCCAATGTTTTCTGCATCTGTCCAGCATCAGATCACCTGCGTTTCGGTCCAACAGCATCAGATCCTCTGCGTTTCTGTCCAGCAGCCTCAGAACACCTGCGTTTTCAGTTCAGCAGCTTCCCTACAGGTCTGCGTTTCTGTCCACAGCAGTTTCCAGCCCTGAATCAACAGCTTGCAGCAGCTTCCAGCCCTGAATCCACAGTTTGCATCAGCATCCAGCCTTCTGTGCATCATCCATGCATGCAACAGTCATCTGGTGAAGGTAACACAGCATTCATAAGTGTTTTCAGCATTCTAACATAGTGTAGAACAGTCCACCTTCTTCTTCTCTCAGCCTCAGGTGTGCAGCCCTTCCCCATGCCCTTGGGAAGAGTGCATAGGCTTGAGATCAGGTCATCGAGGTGTTTCTACAGCAGTGTACAGATCAGCCACTCTCCGATCCTCCGAGATCTTGCGTTTGGCTTATCTACAGTCCACAGTCATTCTCTCTAAAGAAATAAAGCAAATACTATCTCGTTATCGGGATAGGGGGCCCTTCAGTGGGTAATTCGGGACCCAATCTGGTGTCCAGTTCTCATATCTCTCTCTCTCATCTCTTTAAAGTTTGAAGTATTGAAATGGATTGCTAAACTCACGAAACTCAGGATACAGAAGACGGTGTGAGCATTTGTGTGACAGGATCATCCAATACAAAGACTTCCGCTGCATATCACATTGGTATCACATTCAGATTGTCCACACACACCGTATCCTAGCGTGGGGGCATCCTTGGATGGTTAGATTGCATTCCGGCACGACCACCGACTTCAGCATCATGTCTACAGGAGAGAGTACTCATCAGCCGGAAGACGTCTCCCCCGAAGGAGACCTTGTTCTTCCCCCTACAGTAGACACCATAGCTCTTCTTAGAGCTCAGAACCAGCTACTCATGGAGCGTCTCCAACTCTTGGAGGCAGCAACAGCACGTCCTTCTACACCTCCAGCAACACCCGACTACATCTCCCTCTTCTTTCAGATGGAACAACAAAGGAGAGAGGACGAGGCCCGAAGGAAAAGAGAAAAAGAAGAACGACGGGACTATGAGAAAGCCCAACGCAGGATCGACGAAGACCAGTGTCAGGCTGAACTCGCCACTCGGGAACACCAACGTGAGCTTGATCAAGAACGTATGTTACTCGAACACCAACGGGAAAAGGAGGCCATACACTTGAGGTATCAGCAGCTTTCCTCAGTTTCCCCAGTCATAGGTGCCACCAGCCAGTAGCCCGCAGCAGCATCAACCACCATCATTCGCAGTCAACCAAACTTCAGTAAGTATGATGGTAAGCAACGTTCGATTCACAGTTCGTAACTTTGAACCAAGTACATATGACCGGGCTCTGACTCTCGCTCAGAATGAAGAAATGAAGCTGAACGGAGGCAAGCCCAAGCAGTCATCTCAGTCCAGTACCAACCAACAGGGGAAGGGTAATTCGTCTTCTAAAGACACTAAGACAGACAACAGTCCTAGCTCTAGTTCAGGGAGTAAGGAATCCAAGCCTAAGAAGACCCCTGAGGAAAAGGCTAAAGCAGGCATTACTGGAGGTTATCTTCCTCCAGAGGAGCAAAGACAGTATCAGTCAGAAAACAGATGTTTTTTCTGTCATACCATTGGGCATGGTAAGAAGGATTGTCCAAAAAGACAAGCGGAGCAAGCCTCCAAAGAGCCTTCTGCCACAATTGCCGCAGTATCCCCCGCTCCTCCAGACCTGCCTGCTACCACCAATGCGGTTCAGATCTTACCTTCTATGCATTCCGTGCCATCCGTGGTACTTGATGCTAAGCAGGAGGGTGAGGCAACAACCACACAGAAAAGCCTGATCCGAGCTTATGGCTCTGCCAAGGGCCGACAGTTCATAATCCTTTTTGACATGGGCAGTTCTGAGGATGCCATCTCTCCCCAGTTGGCTACCAACATGAGCTGTACCTTAGTGCCCTATCATTTGGAGGTAGACGGGTTTACACCTGGTCTCCGCACCCACATCTCTCAGAGGGCACAACAGTTTTCTTTTCAAGTTCAAAAGGCCTCATTCCAGCGAGATTTCATTCTCTCTCCTCTTTTGGGATGTGAAATGATCTTAGGAATCCAGTGGTTTCGTCAGTATGAACCTATTCCCAATTGGGGACAGGACACCTTTATTATCTCTAAAGGTTTTCCTGAGCCTGTCATGATTCGGGGGGATAGGAGCATTCTTGGCGTTCCTATGATTTCTCATCTCTAGGCCCGACGAGCTATGTGCAAGGGAGCAGAAGGAGCATTAATTTATGCTCAGACAGCTTCTATCTGTGGCTCCTGATGATGCCAAGTGCCCAGTGGAGTGTTCAGCACACTAGACAGGGTCAGCTCTTCCAACAAGTTGGAGGAATGATTAAGTACATCCCTGGTCAACATAACCCAGTGCAGATGTTCTTAGTAGAAAGACCAGCATCCCGACCAGTCAAGAGTCTACCATTCTCAACATCTCTGGAAAAGACTTAGAAGATCAGTATGTCGATTCCGCAGAGTTTGGTACTCAACCCAGTTTGGCCCTCAATTTTGAGCCTGGCCATCATTCAGTTCACAGACAGGCATGTAAGTTTAGACGAGATGTCCACTTCAAAGAAGGGGATTGGGTCTATTTGCATATCAAGCAGAGATTGAAACAAGTGGGCAAACGTTGTCCCAAGTTTTCATTCCGTAGTTTTGGCCCTTTTCCAATAGTTAAGAAGTTAAGTGATGTCTCAATGAAGTTAAAGTTGCCTGCCACTTGGACAATGCATGATGTTTTCCATGTTTCTTGGCTAAAACCATATGTTGGTCCAGAAGTGTTTGATGTTTCAGATGAACAGCAGCCAGACGTGGTAGACGAGGCAACAGTGATTGAGCCTGAGCAGATCCTTCTTCATCGATGGAAGCATGGTTCCGATCGACGGATTCGTCAGTTCTATACGAAATTCCGAGATCGAGGCACCCACGAAGCCGTATGGCTCGACGAGGAGTTCTTCCAGGAGTACCCCCAGTTATTGGCAGACTACTTCGAAGCCATGAACCTGCTGCCAAGATAATCAGGAGGGAATGTCACATGCACTCTGCACTCAGTGCATGGTGACAAGATGGCTCATCATCAGAAGTGCAACAGTTGTACAGTTTTAGAACCCAATAGGATGATGATTGTCGTACGCCGTGACCCCATTGTACATCCTCAGTCCAGGATAAGTCAGGCACGAGCTACGTAGGTCATTCCTCAGCCTTAGTGGGTCAGTCAGTCAGTTAAGTCCCTTAACCCACTTGGAGAGAATCATTCATGCATGTAGAGTCAGTAGATTCATATGCATGTGCATCATTTAGAACATCCCCGAAGCCTTAGGGAATTTACTGGGATTTATCTGGTATTTTTCCCATATTTAATAGTATTTATTTAGCATTATTTGCATTATTGGGCATTTATAAATATAAAACTTTATTAAATGACCAACCTCCAGTTAGTATAAATAGGCTTGCATAGAGCCTATTTTCTCATTCAGTCTTCATTGTGCTAAGAGCTCTCCTCCTCAGCCCTAGGAGCATCATTGCTTTCAGCCCTAGACTAATCCAGCCCTTGGAGCTCATAAGCTTGCTTCTCTAGCCCTTGAGAACCCCTTGCTTCAGTCAGCCCTAGGCACCTGCTATCAGCATCCAATCAGCCTGCATTCAGCATCACTTCAGGCCTTGATTCAGCATATAGATCAGCCCCAGTTCAACGCCAGGTTTCAGCCAGTGTTTTCTGCATCTGTCCAGCATCAGATCACCTGCGTTTCTGTCCAGCAGCATCAGATCCTCTGCGTTTCTGTCCAGCAGACTCAGAACACCTGCGTTTTCAGTTCAGCAGCTTCCCTACAGGTCTGCGTTTCTGTCCATAGCAGTTTCCAGCCCTGAATCAACAGTTTGCAGCAGTTTCCAGCCCTGAATCCACAGTTTGCATCAGCATCCAGCCTTCTGTGCATCATCCATGCATGCAACAGTCATCTGGTGAAGGTAACACAGCATTCAAAGTGTTTTTAGCATTCTAACATAGTGTAGAACAGTCCACCTTCTTCTTCTCTCAGCCTCAGGTGTGCAGCCCTTCCCCATGCCCTTGGGAAGAGTGCATAGGCTCGAGATCAGGTCATCGAGGTGTTTCTACAGCAGTGCACAGATCAGCCACTCTCCGATCCTCCGAGATCTTGCGTTTGGCTTATCTACAGTCCACAGTCATTCTCTCTAAAGAAATAAAGCAAATACTATCTCGTTATCGGGATAGGGGGCCCTTCAGTGGGTAATTCAGGACCCAATCTGGTGTACAGTTCTCATATCTCTCTCTTTCATCTCTTTAAAGTTTGAAGTATTGAAATGGATTGCTAAACTCACGAAACTCAGGATACAGAAGACGGTGTGAGCATTTGTGTGACAGGATCATCCAATACAAAGACTTCCGCTACATATCACATAACCATTGTAATCCAAGAACTCAAGGGATAGAAACAAGTGCCACTCCAGAGTACAAATAGGCTCAAGGCACACGAACAGGTGCTAGTGGATAGCACAAGCAGGCTCAAGGCACACGAACACGTGCCAGTCCAAAGCACAAATAGGCTCAAGGCACACGAACAGGTGCCAATTCAAAGCACAAACAGGCTCAAGGCATACAAACAGGTATCAATCCACATGACCCTCGGCGTGGACCGAAGTCCCCTTTCAACAGAGTGCCATGTCCACTCTACCACATGCACCCCGTGTTGGTACTCAAACCACACACCTTGGAGGAGAGGTGTTAGCATATTCATCCACATATGCTGCCAATGTATTTGCCCATATTTGTTCCCTTTTATGGCCCTTGGTTGTGGGCTAGCCACCTGTGTTTTTCCCATATTTTTTCCCTTTTTCTTGGTATTTTTCCCAGGTTAGGTCATAATGTCCCAGTCAGCTATCTCCTTTTGCTCTAGTTGGCTAGCTCCTTTTTACCTATATATAGGTGGCCTGGCCTCTCCCCTTTTCATTCATTGATCATTGAGTTGTGTGGTTCATGTGTTGACACACTCTCTCTTGTATATGAGACTCTTTGGTCTCTTGCTTGGGATTGATTTCACTGCAGTATATTCAGCTTATTAGCTTCATATCTCTCTCTCTTGCACTCTTAGTTCAACACATTCTAGTCCTCCCCTTGCTTCCGCTCTGTGCACACTCTATCATGGTATCATCGCTCTAGGTTCCACGTTTTTTTTCTGCCCCATATTCTGCCCTTTCTCCTCTGCATTTTTCAGATTTGCAGCCCTCTGGTTCCTGCGTTTTCTGGACAGTTGCTGCTGGTCGCTCTATCTTCACCTGGGTTTCATTGCTTTCAGCCTGAAGTACCTTCACTTCAGCATTTTTTCTCATCTGAGGTGTGGAAGCTGGTTGGCCTGTATTTTCAGGTTTGCAGCCCCTTTGTCGGCCGCATTTTCTTCTCCAGTGGACACTTTCTCTTGCAGAGGGGGTCTTGTGTGGATTCTGGCTTTGGTGGCAGCTTGCTACCTATGGTGGACACTTCTTTCTTCTGAGTTGTGCATTTTCTTCTGAGATTGAGCCCGAGTTCAGTGATGGCTGCCTCGACTGTGCTTCATATGTTCTTTGAGTCTGCCAAGTTGGATGGTTCCAACTATATATTGTGGAAGGTGAAGGTGAAATTGGCCTTTCGTGGAGTGGATCTCTGGGACTGCTCGTTACAGCTGCCAATGCCACCCCTCCCAACCTTTCTACAGTTGGTGTGACTCAAGCACAAGTTGATGCTTGGATGGCAAATGATCATTGTGTTTTCTCCTTTCTCATGTTGTCAAGATTCTGTTCTCTCTCATGTGCGTACAACAAATGCGGCACATGAAGTTTGGAATGCCCTTGCAAATCTTTACGAGATTAAGTTTCCGAGGCAAATTTTGGCTTTGCAAAAGCAGCTTATGAATCTTTCGGTTTTTGCCTTTCCATCTTTATCTACTTTCATACGAAGATGATCTCCAAGATGAGCTTGTTGTATGTGACAAGAATATCTCTACACGCGATATGGCTATTCGGCTTCTCTCCAAACTTCCTAAGAGGTTTGATGCTTTCTTTCAGTATCCTGTTTCTTCTCCTCGTGCTGTTTCAGTAACTTGGGAGGAAGTTCTGTCAGAATATGCAGCGGAAATGAAGACAAGATCTGAAAACACTAGAGAAAGTGCATAGCAGAAAAATGCAGAAATGAGAGAGAGAGAGAGAGAGAAGTGTATAACTCTGCTATATACACAAGAAAATCCCGGATACAAGATGAGAAGTGTGGGGGGGCAAGGGCCCCACATAGCTAGTCGGCCAACTGAAAAACAGCTGACTGCCCCCTGAATGTACCCGACCAATTGCTATAAACCCTGTCGGCCAGCACCAATTGAGTCAACCAGCTCCTAACAGTCACGTTGGATACCACACAGAGGCAGGCGGGCAACCGACAGCCCTCCACACAACATAAAAAATGGAAAAAAATATGGAGAGTGGGGAAAAATGAGAACACCTAAATCGGGCGGGCACACCCACAACAGAGGCCCTGGTGTAAATATATAGACAGGAGATGACTACTAACACGCCCTCTCAGCCCCTGGATGTGGAACCAACCCTAGTGAGCTGGAGTGCTGCCGGAGCATAGCCTGAGGTAGAGACTTCGTGAAGAGGTCTGCTGCATTGTCCTCCGTCGAACAATAAAGAAGCAAGATGTCACCAGAAAGATCTTCTCATGAACAAAGTGATATTGTATCTCTATGTGCTTGGTCCGAGCATGGAAGACTGGGTTCCGAGCAATAGCTTTACAGCTCTGGTTATCGCACTGGATGATTGTGGGCTCCTTCTGTGGAAACCCAATCTCGCCAAGCAACCTCCGCAGCCACACAACCTCGCAAGCAGCACCGCAAGCAACCCGGTACTCTGCCTCTATTGATGACAAGGCAATAGTTGGCTACCTCTTACTGCTCCATGAAACCGCTCTTGTGCCGAGGGAAAAACTGTAGCTTGATGTGGATCTCCTCCCCAATCTGAGTCACTCCATCCTTGGAGTTGAACTCCATCCATCAATCCCCCTCTTGTGTAAAACAGTCCAAGATCCGCAATCCTGTGTCCCAATGAGACTTCAACGACGTCTGCATGAATGAGCTCAACAACCCCATAGAAAAGCTCAAGTCCAATCTAGTGTTTAGCAACCAGATCAATGAACCAACTAGCTTCCGGTACAGAGAGACATCAACTGGCTCACAAGGATCATTCACTGTTATGGTGGGATGCCAAGTCCTGGAAACTTGCTGAAGACCACTTAAGGCCTTCGAAAATCTATAAACCACCTCCTCTGAATCCGGAACCACTAAGCCTGGAGAATGTGCAACATCCACCGCCTCCTGCAAGTAATCAACTGCCACCTGTTTGGCCTTCCGATAGGTCCCCGTGGAAAGAGCTTCCTCAACTACAAGAGTTTCTTTGTCCTGAAAGCTACGAGACATCGGAGCATAGGTTACCTGTAAAGTTTCCTCTGATTGACGAACACAAGAACTACCAACATCTGTACTGGAAAGTTTCTGCCAACTGCTGCCATCATCTGGCAAGCCATCCACCATCTGGTCCGGGAAAGCCTGCATCTGCAATGTATCCATACTTATGTGGCCATTACGAGACTTCCACTCTTCACAAAACTGAGGACCTAGGAGAGAGTGCTGAAAGTTTGTAAACTCCATTCTCCACTCCGCCTTCCCAAACTACCTGGCCTGTTGCTTGGTTAGGGTGCTTCCAAGCCATGTATTTGTCTCTTTTACTATAGATTTCAAGGAGAAAAGAGAGTGCACTTAGAGAAGAGTGAGACAATAAGGCTAGAAACATTAGGAAAGTGATCGAGTAAAAATATTAGCTCCAAAAATCCTTAAAAAAATAAGAAGACAAGAATAGTTCTATTAAGAGATAAGTATCTCCAAAAATAGAAATTCGAATTTAGGTGATAGGAGTTTGTACTTAGAGTACTTTTACATATTTAGAGTCTATGCACACTAAAACTGTGGAAAAGCAACGTGTTTCTAAAGATGGCGCGTTTGCGGCTATATACAAACGTTTTTGTCTATTCTACCCACGTTGGCTTATAGACCAGATACGTTCCAGTTCTTTTGAGTGGTTACATGACCACATTCTAAGTTTTTATCAGAGAGTTATAACCGAAACAATTCGCTCTCTGTTAAAGAAAGAATAGTATGCCGTAGCCCTGCAAGAGACGGCTACTTTGCCATAGACCTTTGAAAGAGAGAAAAGTTAGAGTACGAGTAAGAGGAGATAAAGCTTGGCCTGTTGCTTTGTAAGGTCCCTCCCAAGCCATATATGTGTCTCTTTTAATATAGATTTCGAGGAGAAAAGAGAGTGCACTTAGAGAAGAGTAAGACAATAAGGCTAGAAACATTAGGAAAGTGAAAGAGAAAAAATATTAGCTCCAAAAATCCTAAAAGAAATAAGAAGACAAGAATAGTTCTATTAAGAGATAAGTATCTCCAAAAATAGAAATTCGAATTTAGGTGATAGGAGATCGTATTTAGAGTACTTTTACATATTTAGGGTTCACGCACACTAAAAATGTGGAAAAGCAACGTGTTTCTAAAGATGGCGCGTTTGTGGCTATATACAGACGTTTTTGTCTATTCTACCCGCGTTGGCTTATAGACTAGATACGTTCCGGTTCTTTTGAGTGGTTACATGACCACATTCTGAGTTTTTATTAGAGTTATGGCCGAAACAATTCGCTGGTTCTGTCAAGGTCTTTACACAAGAAAACTGTAAGAATACAACTAGTAGCCACAAGGTGATTCTAGACCTTGAGATGCATATATCCCTTCATTCTTATCTAATCTCTTGGAAAAGAAAGCTAGCTTGCTATGCCCTTTATGAGGAAGAGAATACTACTCCATAGCTTTTCTTTTAAAGAAAGAATAGTATGCCGTTACCCGTAGCCCTGCAAGAAAAGGCTACTTTGCCATAGACCTTCAAAAGAGAGAAGAGTCAAAGTACGAGTAAGAGGAGATAAAGCTTGGGGATGATCGGATGATTTCAATCGTAAGCAAAGGTATTAGAAGACTCTCTATTCTCATATATCAAGTTCTGAATCTCTTATTAACGAGCAAAGACAACGATAAATAATAAATTTCTATAAGGTATATATATATATATATATTGTTTTTCAATTATATATCATTCTTAGGGGTTGAGGTATAGCTCCGGCTTCCCTATTAATTGTTAATAGTGATCTATTTGATTGATTTACTAGTTAAAGTTTTTATTCTTTTAAACAGCAGCATATGTCTTAATGAAGAATGTCTTATCGCAATCTCAAGTTAAAATGTTAAATCTTTGTGAAAGGGTTGTTTTCTTAAGAAGGTAACGTGGATTCTAGTCCTATGGTTTAGTTGAGTAAATGGATTGTTATCTTGGTTAAATTAAGGTACAGGTACAACTTCTCTCTGCCTTGACGTTGCTCCGTTCTTGTGCTTGTGTAGCCGGATGGCGGAGACGTTAGT
Source organism: Cibotium barometz (assembly GCF_041138505.1). Classification (NCBI taxonomy): domain Eukaryota; kingdom Viridiplantae; phylum Streptophyta; class Polypodiopsida; order Cyatheales; family Cibotiaceae; genus Cibotium; species Cibotium barometz. Next base: position 29,948,170 of record NC_141097.1, read on the forward strand.
AAGGCCTGGAGTCGGCCCATGGTATCCCTTATACCATTGAGAGAATGAGGCTCGCCGATTGAGGTGAGTGATTGTGATGTTGTCTAGTTCTGAGGGCCCAAGGCTAATGTGGTGAATAAGCCCACCCTAGTGCATAGACATCTCTCTAAGGGACGGGAGGATCGAGCGACGGAGTCTGAGGGGACGACAGGCCGGCTTAGTCCTCGTCAGCGGCCGACGACGAGGTGTATGGTCCCGTAGAGTTTTGCCCAGCATGTAGAGGCTAGAGACCGAATTCTAGATCATCGGCAGTATAAAGCAAAAGAATAAGAGAGCCGGTTTGGCTTGCATGGAATTGATTCTTGTATAAACTTTTTTTTTTATAAATCTTGTCTTTGACATTATTGTACTATGGAAAGAGGCCGTTTTAACAAACCTTGTGAAAGGGCCTTAAATAAGGAACATGTTTATTTATGTCAAACAGTGTAGTAGGATTAATTAGAAAAGAAATTGATGCGTGAGTAGGGTGGAAAGTGGGAGGATGGAATGCCCCGACGGCACCATCCTACGGACGGGTGGACCCAATTAATCAGGTAGCTTTCCAACAGATTAAGAGAAAGCCCTACGCTAGATAAATAGGTTCTCGAGCAACTCTATTCTAGGAGACTAGGCCAGCGGCTGTGCCTTGCATGGATGAGGAAAAAAGCGTTGTCTCTAGGAATCAAGATTAGTAGTTGCCCAAATTATGATTAATTACCCTATAGGTAATTTGACTTTTAGAAGACCACGCTCCCCCTGCGGAATAGGACTAGGTCTTACCTACAAATCGTATCCTTGAATCTTTACATGGTCAAGGTGTCAACGAGTAGGAAATTTTCTCCAAGCTAAGACTTAGTAGACTATCTTAAGTGTTTCCCCTATTTTGGAAGGGGGAAACCTTGCATGTTTTGTCCCGGAGAGCAACAAAATGCTCATCAAACTCCACCCGTATGCCAACCTTGCAAACTTGATGCACTGGCAACAGATGAAAACCAAGTGATGGAACATACAACACTTGGGAGGAATGCTTCCCCCCTCTGGCATCGCGAACTATCTCCAACCTGCCCTCACTATGAACTGGGATAGTGGATGTATCCCCCATAAGGATGTGACCAGAATACCCACAAAGATCCTGAAAAGCCGTGTGGGAAGGAGTCATGTGCCTGGAAGCACCACTGTCTAGAATCCACTCCCGAGTATCCATAGTGGAGAGTCCTCCAACCTCCTCCCTGCACGAAGAAGATGAAACACTGGTGTCCATAATCTCCAAGTGCACAAAAGCTGGAGCCTTTACGGTTGCTGCTGAGGAGTCTGCGGAGCTCAAGCAGGAAAAGGCCTAGGCAACACTGGTCCTGGAAGTCAATGATCCTGGAGAGTGGATCGAATCTCTCATGAAATAGACAGTGAAACCTCCCGCGGATCTCATAGTATACTGGGCAGCGGTATATGTAATGCTCCTCCATCTCAACCTCTGTGTGGCATAGTCGGCATATCCTCTCATCTCTGGGTGTCTGTACAAGCTTCTCGGCTCTGAAGATGCGCTCAACTCTACCTGTCTCCACTCTGAGGCGGTGGAAAGAAACCCGTATCTGGCCAATCGCAATCCGCATGTCATGGGACATGTGAACACTTAAGTAGCCCGGCTGCTGGATGAATCCATCCTCAGTGAGTGTGAGGAAGTGGTCTCTGTAAAAGTGCATCTTCGTGGGGAGCTCCGGGGGTGTGATCCATGAGCAATGTGTGTAGAGGCTAAGAAGATCTGACCGGATAACCCGGTTGGTATCCTCGTGAGACAACCGGAAAAAAGGGGAGTCCAAACTGTACTGAAGGGGGGATAGGCGATCCATGCAAAGCCCGTATACTGAGAACCAAGTGGAAACCAGTGCATACCATACTCCAGAGTGCCCCTCAAGTGCTAGCTGTCTGGAGGACTCCACGGCAAGCCTCGGGTACCTGTGGGGATCCATGTGACTGATGCGATGAAGGTACGTGACTGTCTGGAAGAGTCCCTCCACTACCATCGGGGCTGCAGCAAACTCTGCCTGGATGCCCTTTGTGAAGAAGGTGGAGGTGGTGGGGCAGGGGTCTGGTGGTGGGGGTAGGGGTAGGGGTGGCTGAGGGGGGTTATGATAGAGGGAGCGTGCATAAGAGTGCCATGTGTCTGGGCAGGTGATAGGTGTGGGAGGGCGATGTTCTCGGAGTTTCCTCCATGCCTCTTTGCAGTTCGGCCCTAAGAAAAGTCGTTATAACTCATCCTCTTTCCGAGCATAGAACTCCCATTTCTTGCATCGGGTGAGCCGTTGAGAAATCCGTTGCGCTTGGCGCTTCGTGATTTGCCCAATCCGTACCTCATGCTTAAGATGGGAGCATGTGGCCCGACATTCGTCATCATACCAACAGTTCTGGGGCATGGAACCGCAAGGTGGCTTGACGGTAGACCACCACGTGCATATGAAAGAAGCTGTGGGCGGATGTGTGGAGTATGGTGGTGAGTTGTGTTGTGAGGGTGGATAGGGGGACAATAGGTTCCACATCCTAGAGTTGGCGGTAGATGTGGTTGGAGTAAACAAGGTCAAGTTCGTGATCAAAGAGGACCTGAGTGTAATGTGAGATGGGGGGAGGTGGTGCAGGGAGGACGGGTGGTGTGCAGGTAAGAGTGAAAGAGAGGTAGGCATGGTCAACTTCAAAAGGGGGTGGCGGAATGGAGAAGTCGGGGATAAGGTGTGCCAAAGCTGAAGATCCCATAAGGTAGTCCACAGTGCTAGTACCTCCTGAGCAAGGGAAGGAGGTGAGGGCGCCGGAGGAGGGCCATCGGGACATCTCGTTATAGATAACGAGACCATGTGCAGCTCCCAACTCTAAGAAATATCTCCTGGACACTGTGACCTCCTCACGGTCCTGTGATGATCGCTGCAGCCCTGTGTCAGTGATGTCCAGCTCCTGTAGTCTGATAGGGCCATCTAGATCAAGTAGTGGGACCTGCTGACTTCCCGTCCTGGCGTTGAAATCCCCGAGTAGGAGGACTTCCCCCAGCTGTGAGAACTCTATGATATCCTCATATAATGGCAAGTATGGTGACTGGTCATGCTGTGCGGCGTAAGGGGAGTGGCATGGTGCAAAATAACACAGCAATGTGGATGACTCTATCACTGCTAAGATGTAGCCGCACCCAAAGATATCGTGCATCCTTGTCCTTCCGGACGATGCTGAGAATCTGTCAGAGATGGGATCTAAAAAGGACAGCTACCCACCCAGAGCCACGTACTCCTCCTAATGTGCGGGTCTCGCCTCGAAAAGCTGACTCCTACTCATACCCGGCTACGTATGGTAAGCCCTTCTCAAGGCTCTGATGAGTCTCTCTAAAAAAAATGACATCCTTGCCTGTGAGAATCTCACTCAAGCCTCCTAGATTCGACCACAGCATGCCATTGAAGTTCCCTACTGCCAACCCCAGGTGTTTGGTCTCATAGACCCCGCGTCCCTATTTGGGACGGCACTCAGTGATAATGACTCTACCATCCCTGTAGATAGCCCACTTGCCTGCTCTGTGGGCCTCATGAACAGTCACCATCGCCTCACACCGGTGTGCCACCTGTGCTGGAGTGAGATCATCTCCCATGTACACCTGTGTGCCCTTGAGGGCAGCCCGCCTGTCTAAGAAGGCCTGTCTGCTGGCATCAGGGAATCTAATGATGAGGGGTCGCTCTCGTGTCATATCCTTTCCTGCCCTCCATGTGTCTTAAAAGGGGGGGGCGATCCAGTCCACTCCTAGCATCCGGCAAAGTGTCATGGCATCCTCCTTTGGGGAAGCCCCGCCTGTAGTCCCCCGTACTCGCACATGGAGGGCCCTATCCTTCCTGCGTTTCTCCTCCTCGAGAGTCTCATGTATGATGCTCTGCGGGGGTTTGTGCTTCTTCACCACCTCCATCCAATCTTTCTTTGTCGTCTGCAGTTCTTCCCGCAGCTTATCACTCGCAGCTTTCAACTGCTCCAAGTCAGTCCTTAAACCCTCCTGAATATTCAGTTTCCCTTCCTCCACTGTGTGGTCCTTGACCGTAGCCTTTAGGGCTTCCATTTCTGCTCGGAGTTCCCCTATCATTGGGGCAGCTTCTGGCATTCCTCTTTGTTGCAGTTGGGTCTCTTTCAACATCTGAATCACCTCTTCCTGGTGGTTCACTTGGGCTGTCAGTTCTTCAATCCTGTTGTTCTTTCCTTGTATCTCCTTGCAGAGGCCTTCCAACTGTTTTTCATGTTGGTTTAGGACCCTGTCTAGCACCTTCTTTTGTTCGCCTAGTAATTTCTTGGTGTTGTCCTCCACTGTCTTGATGTATGCCTCCAGCTCCTGTAGGTTCATTGTGTTATTTCCCCTAGTTGCTGCCTTGGGCCTGAGCAAGGGCAAGTGGGAAAAGGGAAGGCGGAACACGCAGTCGAAGTGCGCCTGTGTACAGCACGGGAGCAAGGGCAGGTGGGAAAAGGGAAGGCGGAACACGCAGTCGAAGTACGCCTGTGTACAGCACGGGAGCAGGGGCACAGGGCGGAACACGCAGTGAGTGGAAGTGCGCCTGTGTACAGCACGAGCAGGTCAGCACAGCAGCGCTGCCAGCACGGGTGCGCAGTGTAAGCAGGGCAGCGGCGAACAGCACGAGAGAGCGAGGGAGACCACCAGCGCGCAGCAGCGTGAGCAACGAAGGAGCAAAGGCGTCACGCCATGGACACTAGTGCGCAGCGCGCGAGAGAGAGAGTTGCTGATGCTGCCTTGTTTTTACCTTCATGAACAGATATTGGTGCATGAAGGAATCATATATCAAAGCAGTAGGAGTTGGACTTGGCTTTGAATTGCAGAAGGCAGAGTTCTTTTTCCAAGATGGAAATGTATGGAGCAATGTCGCATACTTAAGGCTTGATGGAGTAGTAAGATGGATTGGTGCTTCCATCTTTGCCACTTGAGAGAGAGAGAGAGAGAGAGAGAGAGTGTGAAGGAGCTTATAGGCGGCAAGCCACAGTCCATGCCAACGGGCAAAAGGAACGGCATTAAAAAAACGGTAGAAAATGGACACATCCAACGACAAAAAAACGAGCGCAGCCAGCAATGGCAGAAAATGGGCAGAAGCAACGGCGAAAAAAACAACCGTTGTAGCGTGCCGTTCCCAACCTGTCCCCGACATGAAATTTACATTCCGCCGTCCCCTCGTGACACAATTCGTCTGAACGTTCCCCCCGTCCCCAACTGTCACAAAATTTCTTACAGCTTCTATTTTTTTTTTCTATTGTTCATGTGTGGCATGTGGAGCCTGACATGACATACATGTATGGCTGGTGTAGCTTGACATGGTGTGTCTGTGTGGCATATGGAGCTTGACATGACAGTACATGTATGGCTGGTGTAGCCTGACATGATAGTACATGTGTGGCTTGTGGGGCCTCAGACGGTGTACATGTATGGCCCATGGAGCCTGACATGATGAAATTCTCTGGGACTAGCTATCTTGGAGATCTTTTGTATTTATGTTTTGGGAAGGTTCCGAAAGGATCATGAGCCCTGGACATTTTATTGGATACAACTGAGCAGATGGGTGTTTCTTCCAATATAATTGCACTCATGTGTGTGCATGACTTTGATTTTATCTTTGGATGACTTGTCTTGTTTGCTTGGACAATGCCTGAGATTTCTGCCTGTGTTGTCCATGGGGCTGGGGACGCCTGGGCACCCTGTGGACGTGTATGTGCACACCTGTTTGGGACTGGCAGGTGGTCTACATGTGTTTTGCAGGTGATAAGTATTCCCAAAAACTCAATTTACAGCTTTATGAGTTCACATGTTAATAGTTATCAGTGCAAGTTCACACTCACTTATAAGTGACAGGACAACTTATAAGTGAGTACACATTGAGCAGGACTTATTTAATACACGTGGCGGCCAAAATCTAGGCACTGGACATTATTTGGACCTCTTTCATGTAGGCGCCCCCTTTCTGGACCAGAAAAGCACACGTGTGGGCTATTTTCAGCAAGGAAACCTCTATTATTGAGAAAAACTCTAGATTGGAGGGGGGCACATGCTTTTCAGGGAGGGCTGGTCGGCTGGTTTTCAACCTGTTGGCAAGCTTCTACAGCCATCCATCGCGACTGAAGTTCACCGGATGCATGGGAGGTCCTGGCCGACTCTTTCTACATGTGTCACGATTGTGACGTTTGTGTGTATCAGATTCTCTCTTCATTGCTGATTCCTGTTTTGCAAATGCAAAGAGTAACCAGCCAAGGGAACCCCTGCCCTCGACTGGTTGCGACTCTTTGCCAAAGGATGTACCTCTTCATCAAATAGCCACATCCCTTCGACGAATGGTTGTATCCCTTGATGAATGGTTGTGCCTCTACATCGAATAGACACATCCCTTAGCCTAAAGTTGTACCCTTTCGTCTATGGTCATATCCTTTCGTTAAGGGACATGCCTCTTCAAATGTGTCTCTTCATCTCCTATATAAGAGACCTCTTGTACTCAGTTTAATTCAATTCAATCTTCTCTCAAGTGTTTTCCTGAAGTCTCTTGTTCTCTAAGTTAAGTACTTAAGTAGTACTTAGTACACAATATGAGGGATTAACAACATAATCCTCACAGTAGTATCAGAGCAAAAACTTTTCCTACCCGTGGGTTGTGAAGCCCTCACTCTCCCCGCGGCACTCCCCCTTCCACCCCTCTTCTCGGTGTTGTATGGAAGGAGCGGAGCCATGGTGGACCTGGCGTAGAGCTTTGCCCATGGTGATGTAAAATATTTTTTTTCCTCCCCCCGTGGGTTATGCGGGCCACTTAGCCTCTTTGCTCACCGTTCCCCCCCCTCGACAACCCACAAGTGTGTTGTATGGAAGCTATGGAGCGATGGCGGACTTGGTGTAAAACCCCCCTCACAGTGATGTAAACTCCCCCCCCCCCCCCCCCCCCCGCTCACGCAGACAGAGAGGCGATCTTCCACTTACCGGGCCACTGCAGGTGTACTTACCCTTCCGGGAGGCCATTGCCCCCTCGCCCCTCGCGCATGTGTAGGCCCCCTCCGGCTCTTAGGTGGGCAAGACATGTGGGCCCCCCCCCCTTCTCGCACACAGGAGCTACTTCTTCCTCCTTGCGCTGGTGGCTGCCCCTCTTCGTTGAAGACTGCACCTGGCCCGCTATGGCGTGCAAATGGTACCCCCTCCCTTGCTAGGTGGACCCCCCCCCCTCCATGCCCACAAGTGAAGCCCCCTCTCTCGTGCGATGGCTGCCCATCCCCCTCTCTGGATCGCGCCCTTTCCAAAGGGCACTACAAAAAAATAATAATCCCCTCTCTCTCGTGCGATGGCTGCCCATCCCCCTCTTTGGATCGCGCCCTTTCCAAACAGCACTACAAAAAAAAAAAAAAATAAATAAATAAATTGTACGCTGCTTAAACAAACGGGTCCAGCCCTAAGTTATTAAAAAAAAGCAACACGTCACTTTTTTAAAACAAAAAGAAGAAGTCCTCCAGCGTGCATACGGGCAATCACGTTCAAAACACAAACAAAATAAATACTCCCCACCCTCTTCTCACGCACGCGCGCGTGTGAAGAAGCCTTGAAGTTCGCGTTTTTTTTTTAAAAAAAATCACCCGAAGCACGGTTCTTCGGAGACAACCAGACACACATTATCTTCGTTTGAGCAACAACAGACTTGACATCGACATTCTTACCGTTCACAAAACAACCTTTTTCTTCGAATCAACATCAGCAACACAAGCAGCAACATGAAGCTTTCAGAAGGTCTCCCCTTGAAGAGCACTTAACCTCTTCAAAGTGGACTTCTCTAGTGGCACGAACTTCCGACCCTGGTCGAGCACTCGGTCGTGAAGGCCGCGATGATAGACAAGTTTTCCCTCGCGAGCCATGCCCTTCTACTTCGGAAGCCTTAATACCCGCTGAACAAGCTGAAGATTTAAGAAATTATGGTTCGTGTGTGACAACCCAAAAGCACACAACTCCTCCGGCCGTGATTCAAGCAAAAACAATGGCCTCGTCATCGCCCTTACAAACTGAAGTCTTTGTCTCTGACCAAAAAATCGATGCAGTGGTGGTGAATGAGAACCTTAAGTCAACTTTGAAGACTCAAGAACTTACCTTGAATGGTACAAGGGATATTGCGGACTCTTGCAGTATGACTTCAGTCGCTGCATATGAATATTTGAACAATACCTCTTCGGTGTCAACAACTCTTGAAGATTCCACTTGGCAAACAGATGAAGACATGTAGCAGTACCCTAATCTTCTTCAGGAGTTCTTTGACAAACGGATGTCTATCATTTGACACATGGGTTTTATTTTAAATGGGAGGGAATGTCAGATTGTGACATATGTGTGTATCAGATTCTCTCTTCATTGCTGATTCCTGTTGCAGATGCAAAGAGTAACCAGCCAAGGGAACCCCTGCCCTCGACTGGTTGCGACTCTTCGCCAAAGAATGTACCTCTTCATCGAATAGCCACATCCCTTCGACGAATGGGGATTAACAACATAATCCTCACAGCATGTTCTCCACTGCTGGCCGGCTGATTTACAGCTTGAACAAAGGCTAGGTTAAAAACAGAGAGGACGAGCTGGTCGTGGGCATCTAGACAGTTTTCCTTCCGATTGGGGGTTTGCAGGTTGTGCACAACTGCTGGTCTCTTTCTTCTAAGGCTATTGAGGGCTGGTTGACTGCTGAAAACAGCCTTTGAGGGCTGGTCGACTTGCTCTATGAGCCAGACAAGAAGAAGATGATGATGTTGAGTTGTCTCGGGCTGATGTGGGAGTGCTATGGGCTGTCCATAGTTGTCCTACATGTGCTTGATGCCAGGAATGCTCACTTGTGCTGAGAATTGTCAGCAAATTCAGTTTATGTGATGTTTTCTTGTTTTCATATTGTATAGGAAAAAACAGGTGCAGCCAGTGGTGAACCCGGGGCACCCGCAAAGTTGTATTGGAAGCAGACTCCCTTTTGGTGATCTAACCATAAAGGGGGGGGGGGGGGGGTCAGCCCATCTTCTGGCCCCTACTGTGGTGTACTGTGCAAATTTGTCATCTTGTTTTATCTGGCATGCTTATGTGTATTTTCAGATTTCATGATTGATTAGATTTTCCGTGTTCACTTGCCCTTCCGATTACACCAACCCATGTCGGAACGTGATCGCGTCTCGGGACGGCATTTCTGCTTCCCGTCCCCCCGTCCCCTCTGTCCCCTGTGACTATGGCTTGATAGCATCTTTCCACGATGTTAGCTCATCATGCGTCACATAGTCTACGGAAAAAACAAAGGCAAATGAGTCACGAGGAGTGAGCCTGCTGGATCGACGAGGACCGTCCAAGGGGTAGCACGGGGAAGCATGCTTGAATCACGCATAGTTTGTTGGTACCAACGGGGTAAAGGGTCCCTGGGTGGCTGTCAGGAGGAGAAAGGCTCCTCAAGAGGCAAAGTAATAGTTAACTGATGGGGTTCATGTGGCGCAATCGGAGAATCTTGTTCGGGTGGTAGGGGAAGCGGAAGGCGAAGTAAATCCCGCTCATCAAAGACAATGTCTTAACAAACGAAGACTTTGTTCGATCGAGGATCAAAAATTTTGTAAGCCTTTGATTCAAAAGAGTAGCCCACAAAAAATGAGCAACTCACTCCTTGGCTCAAGCTTACCCCTCATGTCATTCGATGTGTGTGTGTGTGTGTGTGTAGGCACGATATCCAAAGACACGAAAATGGAAAACAATGGGTTTTTCGCCATAAAATATATATACCGTCATAAGGCCAAATGAATCTGAACTTACGAATAATTTTAAAAAAGAAAGACGAGAAAGTAGTAATAATAACTTGCAAAAATAGACACACGCCCCCATACACACACACAAATTCTTTATTGAACCACAACAAAAGAATTTCTAACAAACAAGCGAAATAAATTTTTAATGACTAATTAGCAAAACGAACATTAAATGACCAATTCACTAAAACAAAACAAGTAAAGACAAGAATACAAAAAGTGTGAACTTTACCTCAAAGATTGTCCAATCATGTAGTATAAGATTATCTACTTCATCATGCATAGCATGGACTAGGTGCTACAACATCCCTACTCATGTCATCAGCACCCCAAAGTAGGACCTAGGTGCAGATGCCTCAAACGGGGTCGTGCGAGGGACAGCGACCGTGGGGCAACAGTTCAGAAGGTACATCGCAGTGTTGACCGATTCTAACCAAAGGCGTTCCAGCAGCTCTACTGCAAAAAGTATGGAGTGTGCCATATCCATCACAGTTCGGTTCTTGCGCTCGACCACTCCATTTTGTGAGGGGAAGTTGGTGGAGGTTAGTTGGCGTTGAATGCCCTGTTCTTGCAAGAACTTGGTAAAAGATAAACTCACCACCATTGTCACTGCGAGCAATCCCAATCAAGCGCCCATTTGGTTAGTGACTAACCGAACCCACGTGGAAAAGTATTGGAAGGCATCTGATTTATGCTTCAAGAAATACACCCACATGTACCTCAAATAATCATCTACAATCAGCATGTAGTAGAGAGAACCATTCAAGGAGGGGGTTGGGGATTGTCCAGCATGTAGTAGAGAGAACCATTCAAGGAGGGGGTTGGGGATTGTCCACTCAAGTTGAAGTGAATCAACCTGAGGATACCCTAAGCACGATGAGTAGCATGGTGTGGGAACGGTGAACGATGCTGCTTACCCATTTGACATGGCTGGCAGACATCCTTAGTTTGTTTGAGGCCGGGTATGCCTTCAACCACCTGGTCTCTAGACAACTCATAGAGTGTCATAGGGCAAGTGACCATAGCGATAGTGCCATAGTCGTTCAGTGTCCGAAGGAGCTTTCGTTACATAGACACGAACCCCCCCTTGTGTGTACATGTTGCAAAAAATAGGAGAGATGAAAGTTTTATGCATAAAAAACCCACGAAACCGACAAAGTATGGAAAAAATGTTTAAAACAAAAACAGTATGATGTATTATCATCATGTATCCTCATTCCTGCAGCCTACTTAGTACTTACTACTGCTTGCTGCTTGCAAGTTGCAAGTGAACATTGAGTGACCAATGATTGTTGAAACTTGAGAAGAGAGAAAATCAATTAAAAGGATAGATGATAGATGACATAGATCATAGATCATAAGACCCGCCGTGCAATTTTGCAAAAGTGCTCTCAAAACTCAAATGGCACCAAGTCCAAAAGACTCCAGTACAAAGGAAGACTTGTGGGCTTGAGGGGCCGAGCTAGACCCAACACCAATGGTGTTGGAACTAGGCAAATCAACCTGACTCTACATATCGGGAACCTCTTCCATCCTGGCCCTTTTGCTTTCATCCTCTAAATCATCCTGGGTATCATCACCACCACCCCCAATTCCTTGCATATTTGCTTTCATCCTCTAAATCATCCTGGGTATCATCACCACCACCCCCAATTCCTTGCATAGCCTCCTGTTCTCTCTTCCATGGCTGAAGAGAGGCTTTCAAATCTACAGGGACTCTAGGACACGGACCAAAACCTTTCCCCTTCAATCCCGAGAAATGGGCCTCTATCTTGACTGTAGAACCACCTGATACTTTGTCACGGTGCTTGCATTTCCATTTTTCTGTGCCTGAACCCCCGTATCTGCCAACGGGGGTTACATGGGTCCACACAATATCCCTTGCCCTCGGCATTTTGCCAAAAGAGGGGAGAGATTTGGGGCAAGCTGATGCAAAAAGCCCAAAATTCAGAATCTGAAATTTACAAAGAAATTGCACAAAATCATAAAAATTGGAAGTGCATGGGACCAATGTGTCGGTTTCCAAGCAAGTAAAATATCTGGCGAGACAAGTTCATTTTGGTAGCTGGAGCTATGGACTGGATGTGTTCCAAGTCTATTACTTGGTGTAGCACAAATTATGGACAGGATGAGTTCCAAGTTCACTGTTCGAGGTTTTGGGACGTGATGTGTTCGCAGTTCACTGTTGGGGGATTATGGGCGTGGTTTGTCCTATAGCTCATCATTCTATATCATAGTCACAGGGGACGGAAGGGACGTCTGCTTGGAACGCGAGGACGCCGAATCGGGACGGAACAGCGACACGGACGGACAAGGATGGACGGATGTCTCCCACGACGCGTCACTCACACGGGACGGGGACGGGACGCCGCAAGAACGGGGACGCCGGTGGGGACGGCTCTGTGGGGGGACGGCAGAGAGCCGTTGCGTTTTTTTCTGGCTGTTCTTTTGCCGTTGCGCTCGCCGTTTTTGGCCGTTGCGCTTGCCGTTTCTAGCCGTTTATGGTTGTTGGCTTGGCCTTGGGCCTTGGCCCTTGAGCCTTGAGCCTTTGAGGCTTGGCCCTCTCTCTCTCTCTTGCCCTTGAGGCTTTCCTCTCTCTCTCTCTTGCCTATCTATATAAGAACAAGCCTCTACAAGGCTACAAGCACACACAACTCTCAAGGCTCAAGCTTTCAAGCTTCTTCTAGCTTCCAACTTCCAAGTTCCAAGCCTCTAGGCTCTCACACAAGGCCCGCGGGCCGCCGCCCTACTATCTAGATTCTAGACTCTCTCTCTCTCTCTCTCTCTCTCACCTCTCCCTCAAGCCTCTTGAGTCTTCCAACTTCCAAGCCTCTAGGCTCTAGGCCTCTCTCTCTCTAGGATCTAAGCCTCTCTCTCTCTCTCTCTCTCTCTCTCTCTCTCACCACTCCCTCAACTTTCAAGCCTCTAGGCTCTAGCCTCTAGGCCTCTCTCTCTCTCTCTCTCTCTCTCTCTCTCTCTCTCTCATTCCTCAAGGCTCAAGAGTCAAGCCATGTTCAACCATGGCATCCTCCTCACGTGCCGGGGCTTCTCGTAGAAGGACAACGGGATGGACATGGTGGAAAGAGGTTAACTACACCCCATCCGCTCATGGAGGTGGTTCTCGGCCATGGGTATGCAAGCTTTGCCCGTACCGGTGAACGGGTGGCGCCGACAAAGTGCGAGCCCACCTCTTGCACGAGAGTGGGCATGAGGTGAGGTTTTGCACGAATGTCACGCCCGAGAAGAGACGGGAACTTCTTGACAAGCTTAGCGTCTACGAAGCGGTCGAAGCGACAAGAAGGACACCACGAGTGGCCGTGGATCCCGCGACAATGGGGAGAGGAACTCAAGCCTCTACAATGGAGTCATGTGGTGGATCGGGATCATGCACACCATCACCTTCACCATCAAGTCAGAATGTTACTCCATCCACAACACCGGCACCCTCCATCTCCACGGCCTCTCAACCATTACATGGCCCACGGCGACAATCTACACTTGGGGAGAATTGGAACCCCAAGTTGAAGGAGGAGGTGGATGGCGGAGGCCCGCTTCTTCTTCCACGACCACATTGCCTTTCAAGCGGCTAGGTAAGTGCGATCATTGCCAATTCATCATCCTAGTCCCCTTCTCATTAGTAAATTACTTTCTTGAATAGGTCAGTATACTTCAAGGTCATGGTTAAGAAGATGGGGGAGTATGGCTCAACCTATACCCCCCCCTCATCCGAGAGCTTGCGCACTACATTGCTTGAGAAGGAGAAGCGCATTGTAGAGCAAGCGGCCGACAACACAAAGCGGCAATGGGAGAGGAACGGAGTCTCCCTCATTGTAGATGGATGGAGTGACACGCGCAATAGGAGTATTCACGGCATGGTTGCATATTCCCGCAGAGAGATGTACTTCATCTCATCTCATGATGCATCCGGCACTGGGAAGAGCGAGGATGTGCTTGCGGCGGAGTGGGCTACCACCATGGAGATCGTTGGCCCTGAGCATGTAGTGGGCTTTGTTGCGGATGGGGAGCCTTCCAATAGGGCGGCGGGAGCTATTCTCCAAGGTATGTATGGACATGTCACGGTGTCCTTTTGTATGGCTCATTGCCTAAACAACCTCCTCAAGGACATCGGGGCATTACCATGGATCAGCCCGCTCATTGAGAAGGCCAACACCATGGTCTCCTTTGTCCTCAACCACCAAAGACTTCGGCATGAGTTCAACAAGAGGTCCTGTCTCTCTCCCCTCAAATATTCCGACACGCGGTTTGCCTACAACTTTCTCATGTTGGGCCGGTTGAAGGATTGTAGCGGTGCTTTGAGGGGGCTTTTCCTTAGCGACGAGTTTGTCGCCATGCAAGAGTCCCATACAAACACTGGCCAAGAGTGTAGGCTATACGGGCGGATGACGCCTCTTGGTGGGAACGTGTGAAGACCACAGATGCTATGGTGAGGCCCATAGTCCACCTATTGAGGATTGTAGACACTATGCAACCATGCATAGGCAAAGTCTACGAGGCCATGGATCGCATGATAGAGAAGTTGAAAGACTTCGTGCCTGACGAAGACAGATACGAGGAGATCCATGCCTTGTGTCTAGGAAGGTGGAATTCCTACTACTCTCCATTGCATACAGCAGCTTATGTGGTGGACCAAAAATTCCAAGGCAACAAGCAGGAGAGCGACCGAGAGGTGAGCGCTGGATAGAGGATCATCTTGGATCGTCTTGTGCCTGATGCATCGGTTAGGCGCAAGATCAGGGACCAGCTTTCGATGTACACGTCATTTCATGGCTCATGTGAAAACCCCTTTTTTGAAACTTTGAAATTTTAAAAGCACCCCTTTTGTAAATACGGAAGTAATAAAACTACCCAAACTTACAATTTTTTTACTTTCTCAAATTAAAACCCCCTCATGTATGTAAATGTTTTTAGTCCATGAAAACCAAAATCCCTTCTATCAATTTCACATGCTATCATACATATGAGGTATAGTGTGGTGAGGACAAGCACACTGTTGTTTTGGAAATGGTAAGACTATCAAGAGTTGCTCCAAGATTAAAAAACAATCAATGGACCATCCATGATTCTTGTATGGACATGGACTAACAAATTACCCTCGTGGAGCTTTACCATACATAGAACACACTTCCTCCGGAAAATTAATTGTTCATCTCCAACAGCAAGAGAGTGTAAGAACACAAAAATGTAGAGACTCGAATCAACATACAAAACATACCCCGTTTCTACCATATCTCAAGGTGCCTCCAGAATGCTCTCCCTCTCTTAGTGAATCATGACCCACTTCAGGAGGTAAGTAGGCACCACCTGCCATAGTTAATCCACCTACGTATGTACACAGCAAAAAACCCATGTAAGATATCATCAGCAAGTAGTCTCAGACACATTACGAAGATTTCAACAAATTTTGCTTGTATGAGGCAAGGCCATGCATTGTCTTCATCAAATATTTTAGGGAAGCCATTGATGGGGTTAGGCTCTAGGCAAAAATCAGATGAAGCATCATCACCATCATCGTTTTCGATACTTTTTAGGTCTTGGAATACATTAAATGCTTTTTAATTCTAAGTTATTGTGCTTTCCATATTTATGGTATTTATATTTTTTCAAACAGGTATTTCCACCCAAAATTGCACCATTTGAGAGCCTGTGGGCACATCACAGAACCTAAAAACCCCTTGTAAGGATGCCTAAGTGTAAGCACAGTAGGTGGGCTACCATGTGGCACGTTGGTCTGACTGACCAGCCAGCTAGTTGCAGCAATCTAACAGCTGGTTGCAACAGTTCACTGCACTTCAAACAGCCAGAACCAACTGGCTGTAGATGGTTAAAGCTGTCTGCAGCTCGCTAAAAGATGGCCACAAAGAAGTAGTCATTGAGGGCATTAAAAAGGTGAAACCCAAAAAAAAGCTGAAGCGATGTCCATGCATCTTGAACCTAGAACTTCGTCCTCCCCTCCCAGATCTTGCTGATACAGGAATTCCCATCATGATCACGGGTCAAAGAAGCACAAGTTCTGGCCGTTAAATTTCGCTTTCTTCTCCATCGCAACTGGATGTGCTGGAATAAGCTCTGACTGAAGCAAGTGACCTAACATTAAGCTTTCTGCAAACTGAATTGGTCAGAATCCAGATATTCTGGGAGTTACATTGACACCCTGCTCGCTCCCTGCTCCTGCAATAATGGTGAATGTGCTTGATCATACATGCAAAAACAGCTCACATGCTTGATCATCCGTGGCAAAACAGCTCACCGGCTTGGGGGATGTGAGAATCTAGTTAGTCATCCATTCTGCCATGGGAAAATGGCTCGCTTTGGATGTGAGAGGATGGCTTACCACATCCGTCAGCGTCAGGAATCATCAACATTTTCAGAAAGAGAATCTGGCTGCTGTCATTCATTTTCAACCACTCCATTCTCCTCGGAAACTGAGCTGTCAGGCAGTACTCATTTCTCCCATCATATCAACTAACTAATTTTCCTACAAATCTGAGCTGTCAGACAGCAATCATTTCTCCTGTCACATCAACCTGAAAATTTGAGCTGCTCCCTCTGTCCTAGACGTCAGGGAATGTACATGGGTTGTACATTCCCTCTCTCATCATGACCTCGAGTCAGAGCATGACGGCCGGTTTCATCATGCCCTCCCTACTCCATCATTCGCTGAGGCTGGTTATGGGACATGGTGTCCTCGTCAGCGCAGCCCCGTCTGGCTCCCGGAAGGGTGCCCGTCTTGACAGCCCACCAACACGGCACAGGGGGTTCCTACTGAGGGATAGGACATGTGATTTAGGGCTTTGCAATGAGGTAGATCGAGTGTTAAATGAGATCAACATCTAGTTTCGGAGCTTGAACAGTCTGCGTTTCAGATTCATGCGCACAGTAGTTTAGAGAGGGCACTTACCAAGGTCTTGTGCGAGTAGCAGTGTTTTCCAATGGAGCTAGGCCTGGATAGCAGGCGAAACACGTCTCTCGCACCTTCTCTCTCTCTCTCTCTCTCTCTCTCTCTCTCTTCCCCCCCTCTCACATTACTTTTTCTTTCATATTCTTCATCATCTCTCTCCATGGTGGCTTGGCCATATGACTTTAAAGGCCTTATCATCATCATCTCTCTCCATGGTGCAAAGTTAGACCACCTTGGTGTGTGGAGTAACCTTTTTACTCATAAGTACTGGTGGCACAATTAAATTGGTAGGGGTTTGGTTTGTAGCTGATCTCAACCCAGTCATTTTGAAATAATGCCAATTTTAAGTAGAACAGAGTGAAATTTTAGCTCCTAGCTTGGTAAACAAGCATCCTGCATGTTTTGTCTTGATGCTCTTAAATCTCTCGTTGTATGACCTTTTTGGCTCTTTCACTTTTCATGGCTACAGAGCTCTTGAGGAAATCTACTAAAAACAAAATTGATTCTTGTGAGATAGGATATTGCTTGTTAAAGTTTAAAATTCTATAAGTAATTATTATTACCAAAGAGCTACACGAAAGTTTCCTTAATATGCAAAGAACCTTCTACCACACACACACACAAGAACTAAGGATGGCATGCATTGGTGGAGTCTATTGATCTAAGTGCTCAAACGTTTGCTAGACACTTAAACTTGACCATTGTTCTCCATGGGCAAGCTTACACCCGATTGCTCCTTTAAATGCATCTCAATGCTTACATGGCCCTAGTCTCAAAACATTATGCTACACACTTAAACTTGGCCATTGTTTGCCATGGGTAAGTTTACACCTAATTGCTCCTTCAAATGCATCTCAATGCTTACATGGCCCTGGTCTCAAAGCCTTGCTTGCCCACATTCACGAATCCACACCTATCAATTGAGCCATTAAATCCATTTATGAGCAACAAGAGATAGGCTTGCAAGCATATCAAGAAAGAAGAACAACATGACTAACATCATTGGACATAGATGACTAACATCATTAGACATAGATGACTCTATGGAAGAGCATTTATGCAAAATTAGAAGAACATCATCTATGTCCAATGACTAACATCATTGGACATAGATGACTCTATGGAAGAGCATTTATGCAAAATTAGAAGGACAAACAAAAAAACAAAAAAACAAAGACAAACAGACTAACCATAATGGCTTCACTTTCAATGCAATAGCTTTGGAGTCTACATAGATTGCCTTGCTAACACTTAAAACATATTCATGAATTAGTTCATGTAAATTATAATTACCACAAGATAGTAATTGGTGTTATTCATAAAGATGTAAGGGCAAGCTTAAAATTTATACCATTATGTAGATATTAATTTAGGAGGAGGAGGAGGAAGCAGCAACCTTAAAATCCCAAATCTAATCACATGCAAAGAAGAGAAGCTTGACATCAAAAGAAACTATCAAACTATCGCATTAGTGACTTCATCCTATGTTTCTAAATTCCATCAAAATACACTAGCCACCAAGTTTGAGATAAACCCCTCATTCTCCTTTTGTGTCAAAAGTCTCCAAAATTTCCCAAAGAAATATTGACGAAAACAGTGTCATTTCTATAAACACCAAGGCCATGGGAGGCCGTAAGGGGTCATAAGAGTGTTATTTCTATAAACACCAAGACCATAGGATGCCCCTTCATACTTGAGGTATCATCATAGAGAGATTCAAAACCCAATAGATAAAAAAGCACAACCTTAAAGTGGGTGTAAGAAGCAACACAGAATCAAAAGTGGCACGAACGAATTTTTTGAGCATAAAGAAAAAGTAGTGGTGGATATAAACAAGAACAATGAGAGTGTGACTAGGATAGCTATTCAAAAAATATTGCTTAAGACATAGTGTGGCTTAGACAAGAAAGTTCCGATATAATTGGATAAATTATGTCAACATTAAGGAAAAGGAAAAGAAAAAGGAAAAAACAACTACAATAAAGACAAATCTCAAACCCCTCGTAATTAAAGGTCTAAACTTCATGTAGATGGTGAGGATGAAGCAATTATTTAAGAGATTAAAAAATAGATAATACATTTGGTCAACTTTAATTTGTTAAAAAAACATAAAATTATAAGGTTAAATTTATCAATATCATAATCCATTTGGTCAATAGCATAATACATTTGGTCAAATTTAATTTGTTAAAAAAAACATAAAATTATAAGGTTAAATTTGGCAATGTCTTTATAGGTGTAACTACTGTAAGTTATGAAAGACGCAAAGCATACAATGGTCTCCCGTTTTATAGAAAGATGCACAAGAAGATTTTAAATTGGATGAGACCATAACAAGATATTCTCATAGCACTAGGAGAATTGATAATGAGGCTATAAAATTGAATTTTGGAATAGAAGAAGAATTAAAATGGTGAAAATTAAGAAGTCCTTAGATTTTGAGTCCAAGGATGCACTAGCTAGCTTTTTGAAAAAATGTTTTGATGTGTTTGCATAAAATTACAAGTCTAAAGAGAGTCAAGCTATATTTGTACCATCATAGAATTACATTTCAAGGCTACACCACCTTTATGAAATGGAAAAGGTATAGAATGAATCCCAACTATGCTAAGAAGGTTAAGGTACACAATCTCTCTCTTTCTCACTAGAGTTGTAGAGAAGTACCTCATAAGAATTTCTTTAAACAAAGCGCCTACAAAATATCTCACAAAGAGACTCTCTATATCCCTCTTTTATCATACCAAGGAGAGAATGTCGCTAAAAAAGAATTAAAAGAGCTATGAGACATAACACTCACAAAGCTTTTACTAAGAAGAATCACACAAATAAATTATCTCGCTATGAGAAATTTCACAATGAGAAACACTCACAAAGAGTTTGATACTATAAAATCTTATGAGATGCCAACACTAAGATGATTAAGTTGTTAACACTACAACATATGCCTAATTAAGATGAGGAGAATTAAGCTTATAATTTTTTTAAAGCATAAATCCCATAATCACTCATATTATCTTTTCTTTTAAAATTCCCAAAGTGTAGGCTCTTTTATATTCTTACAAAAGAGCACAATAAGTTATTCATGGTATTAAATTTTTTGAGTGGTAGGGTGCCACTTTATGGCACCTATCCTCCACCTCAATGCTAATCTCCTAGGGTTAATTTAAGTAATTATAAAGAATGTATTTGGCTAAACTTGCATTCTAGGACTAACCTAGTTATAACAACTATTTTTCACTTAGACATGTCCTAACTAATAGATGACATAATTTCAATAGTATATCATATCTAACTGTTGAATTCCATATCTACCAATTGGATGTGACATTTTCTTTAGTCAACAAAAACCATGAACCTTAAGGAGGAGTAGCCTCCAAGGTTTGTGGTTTCTAATTTTGAAAGTAACATATACAAGTCACGAAAGGCACTCTAGGGGCTAAACACAAGCCCCAAGATCATGGGACCAACTTATTAATGATTATTTTGTGAGGATTAGTCTCTCTTTTAACCTTTCACATGAAAACCTAATTGGTAGCCCAATAAAGGTTGGCCTTAATTTTGTATGTTAAAGACACTTTAACATATAAGGTTTGAAGACACTTAAAACGTTATAGATGAGACCTTATATAGGAAGCTGGTTGGAAATTTGACCTTATGTGATATCATGTGAGATATAACTTTAACTAAGATACGTTCAAGAGACTCAAGATATAAAACACAATAATTAAGATACATTCAAGAGACTCGAGATGCAATTGTTGAGATATATTCAAGTGCCTTGAGATACAATTGTTGAGATTCATTCAAGTCTTTGAGATAAAGAGACTCAAGAGTCTATACACAGTGCATAATTTCAGAGTATTCATTAGCAAACAATAAGACTATGATAGAAAACCTTCAATCAATTTATCAAATAATCCAATTAAAGGTTACAACAAGGTATGTCTTGTAAGATCACCATAGATCTTAATGAAGGTGATGGGAGAGGAGCATTGATCTTTATGTTGTCCTTGAGTATATAATCTTTTACATTTGATGATCAGATTGTGTTCCATCCAAATGGTCACGATGGAAAGTGGTGGTATGTGGTAAAAATCACACCTCAAAGTAAGTGCATGCTCTAGATAATGATGCCACTCACTTAAGTGGACGTCGAGGCTGGCTAAGTAAATCATGATCCCAATTTACCCACCTATACATCGATGTTGATGATCATGGTCATAGTCTTAGAAGCCATTATAATCTTGATCTCGATGTCAACATCAATTGTGATACAAGAAATAATGATGATAATATTTACTTCACATCTTTGAAGGTTTGACTAGATCTTTTTGTGATATATGATGTGACTTAGCCTTAGATCCAAGTAGGAGCTTAGATTCATCATATAGTACAATGATCATGTATTTGTCCTACTAAAAATATATATATATATACAAATTTGCATCTGATGGCCATTTAGAAAGACCAATACTTATAAAGAAGCCTCTATCCATTGGTACCATGCCCTTGAGGGGCCTATTTCAGCCCATACAATGCCTTTCGGAGTCTTCACACTTTACTTTCTGAATCTGGTATCTCAAACCTAGGTGGGTGCACCACATAAACCACTTCCTTTAGATGGCCGCTCAAAAAAGTTGACTTCACATCCATTTGCAAAACTAGCCACTTTCCATGAGTGGCCAAGGCAAGTACGAGTAGTGGTAAATCTAATTGTGGGGGTGAATGTCTCATGAAAGTCAAATCCTTCAACCCATGCAAAGCCCTTCACCACATGATAATACTTGTACTTGGCCTTCTAAACCCACTTGGTGCCAATAACCTTTTGTTTTGTAGGATGACCCACAACATTCCAAGTGTGGTTTCTCAAAATTGAGTCAAACTTTGACTCCATGTCCTCCCCTTGGTTTAGATCTTCTAATGCTCCCTTTGAGCTTACTGGCTCTTGTACTTTCATAATTTGGACCACTATCAAGGCCATATTAACAATGTGAGCCGAGCTGGCCTCTTCTGCTCCTCTATTCTCTTGAATCTACAAATAGCTGCTGGCTCTTCTGTGATTGGGGTTTGTGATTGGGCGCCATGGAGCTTTCCTATATCTAAGAGATACTTCACCCATTTAGGATATGGCTCCTTATGAGGTGTTTCAGGCTTCTCTTCTTCATTATCTAATGAACCCACCTCTTGTGGAGTTAGTATTGTCATCACTGAAGGTTATATATGCCTTGGGCTACTTCTTTGTTATAGGATAGTATAGATGGAGAGCTCTCTCCTCCACCTGTTGAAAGATAGTATGGACAAAGCCCTCTCCTCCACTAGATGAGGTTGTTCCTCGAACACCATATCACGACAATTAAAAATTATCTTCTTTGTCTTTGAGTCATATAGTCACTAAACCTTTGACTCCATATTGTACCTTAAGAAGGTACACTTTATGCTCTTAGAATCTCACTTGGTTCTGGATGAGTCTGGAACATGTACAAAATAGTCACAACTAAACGTCATGAAATATGCAACTGAGGGTTTCTTACTTGAATAAACTTCTTAAGGTGTTATGCCCTTCATTGCCTTTGTGTAACTCTTGTTGAGGATATGTACTGTAGTGTCAAAGTGCCTTGGCCTAAAAAGAATTTTGTAATCCCTTGCCTTTGAGTATACTCTGCACCATCTCCACCACCATTGTGCGATTATATTATGGATTATGGAAATTATTGAAATATTTTAGTGGTATTATTTTCATGGATATTTATTTTTAATTATTATTGAAATATACAAGTGAATAGGGTGTGTGCGGGAACAAGCCCTTAGCAAGAGGCTGTAAAAGAGAATCTGTAAATGTGAGAGAACCTGTGAGTGAAAAGGTGAGAAGAATCTACTAGGAGAGAATAAAGGGTAGCATGAGAAGATTTAGGAAGTGTGGAGATATTCTGGGAAAAGTGAAGAGGTGGAGAGAATCAAGCAAAAGAGGTGGAGATATTCTGGGAGAGGTGGAGTGAATCAAGGAGAAATCAGTGGGATTTGATGCTTGGATGTAAACACTATAAATTGAGGCATTGGCCTAATGAGAATTTGCACACAAAATAGAGGATTAATTTGCTAATCAGTGATTAATCAGTGCTAATAACTATATTTTGGTACGATTGAGGGTTCAAATTAGCCATTAGGTATCTGATACAGATCCCTATAACTTCATATTGCAATTCGGAGTTGATTTGATACTCCAACCATTCCGTACAAATTGGTTACCCTTGATTTAATGTAATTTATGGTAAAATTATGCTGATAAATTTGTGGTAATCATCATTTTGCATTTAACCCTTGGTTAATGCTTGTAAATCTCACTCAAATTCAAGGTTATTCACAGCCAGATTTGCATTTGGGAATGTGCATAAGAATGGATGCTATATGCATTATGTATTGGGCACATTACATCAGTGTAAAAATGGGACCAGACACTGCCCTTGTCCAGAATAAGGCAAGAGGTAAGACCTTCCACATAGATTTGGGTTTGCATTGCATAATGATACAAGATAAACATCAAAATCCCAAAAGAACTGTCAACAAAATATTTAAACATGTTGCTCACACATGGAGCAAAAAGACCTGACGGACAAGCTCATGGCCCCAGCCATGAAAGAAGAAGAACATCTCTTTCCAAGAGGAAGATCCACACCAAGAAGATCTAAAGGAAGCATTGAAGGAAGACATGGACACAAGAAGAGAAGCTGCCACAAGAAGACTGAAAGAAGAGGAAGACATGGACGCGTGAAGAGAAGCTGCCCCACGACAAGAAGACTGAAGACGAGAAGATGTGAGGCTCCAAAGAGTGAGGAGCCATGTGAAAATTTCAGAGAGAGAGAGAGAGAGAGACCCCACAACCCAATGTAACCTGCCCCAATAAAGTAAAACCACCTCTGAGCCACCGATGATGTAGGCCACGTGGTAGATGTATGTGTGAGCACTTTAGTCAAGGTCGCGGGCACTTGTAGTACCCTTGGACACATAGAGAGAGAGTGTGTCAAGGACTATGAGTTTAGGGACTTCAGGCACTGGTCGCGGGCTATCAAGTAAGAGAGAAACTTGGTACAGGGTCCAGGTGTGCTAAGTTAACTTGAGGGGAGGTGTGCTAGACACTGGTCTCGCGGACTATCAAGTAAGAGGGAAACTTGGTATAGGGTCCAGGTGTGCTAGGAGTATTCACTTGAGGGGAGGTGTTGAAATATACAAGTGAATAAGGTGTGTGCAAGAACAAGCCCTTGGCAGGCAAGAGGCTGTAAAAGAGAATTTGTAAATGTGAGAGAACTTGTGAAAAGGTGAGAAGAATCTACTGGGAGAGAATAAAGAGTAGCATAAGAAGATTTAGGAAGTGTGGAGATATTCTGGGAAAAGTGAAGAGGTGGAGATATTCTGGGAAAAGTGAAGAGGTGGAGAGAATCAAGCAAAAGAGGTGTAGATATTCTAGGAGAGGTGGAGTGAATCAAGGAGAAATCAGTGGGATTTGATGCTTGGATGTAAACACTATAAATTGAGGCATTGGCCTAATGAGAATTTGCTGGTTTTTTATTATCCATGCCTACATTAAGCTATTTGTTAATTACTCACTAATCATGTCTTAATTATCATCTAATCACTTTGTTAATGATGTTGTTTCTAGCATTTGATCCACCATAGCTCATCACATTGCTCTAATTTCAACAATTATTCGCTACATGGTTAGTGACTTACCACCAGGGTTTTAGCTGCACCATGTTAGGTAGATAGTCATTGGATATAATCTTGTGCATGTGTTTTTGATAGTAGATTAGGCAGGGCTAGTGCGGGCGGCATGATGATGGTTACACATTTTTGGCATGCATATTGGATGCACATTTTGGCATCACTATGCTCATGGCGATATTATATTTTTGGCGACATTGTATTTATGTGACATTTTATGTAGTGGCTTGGTAGCCGTCATTATCTTGTACATAAAATGGTGGCACACATATTTATCATGCACATTTGTTATAGAGACATATTTATTCAAATGGTTTGTTTACCCTTAGTAGATGGCCCATATTAATTTTCATGCATGACACTTTGCTAAAGTCAAGGCCCAAGGATGGTTCACATTACTTCCTGCACATAACACTTTCCTAAAGATTAGGGGCAAGGCTCAATGTGGAGTGTAAAAGTCATTTTTGGCTCACAAAGTAATAAAAATATATATCTAAATACACTTTCTTGAAAGCGTGAGCCATCAAGCAAGTGGGGGGAGATTGTACCCAATGTGTGTGTCATGCATCTTCTCTTCTTTTTCATATTCATGCAAGTTTATTTCTCAATAAGCTATGGTGTTTTGAGAGAGGTAGAGTTAGCTTTGTCCATTATTTTATTGAATTTGTACATGAAGATAACAACCCTCGTGCAACAACAGTGGTACCAGAGCCTGTTGTAACAATGGTACTAGAGCCAGGCCCACATCTAGAAGTGGTGTAGCAATCAATCCTCTAAGTAAGCATGCCACCCTCTGAGCAAAGAATCAGTCCTTGGTAAGCATGCCGCCTGCTACACAAAGAAGCATCCTAGAGACACGTTGTGTGAACGCGATGGGCACCAGCCCAACAGAACTGAGTACAGCCAAGGCCCAAGGCCCTGTAGAGGATCAAGGTGATTAGTAGGAGCAAGTGAGTAAAGTCCACAAGCTCTCTCCCTTCTCTTTCACCTCTTGGATATATGCAAATGACACCAACATACTATATATACCCCTCTTTCCACTCCCCATGTTTTGGCTCACCCTCCCACTTTTTCTTAAACCCACCTCCCCCCAAAGTTTCTCCCAAAATTATACTATTTTGCTTCTAGAATCCACATTGCATCCGCAAATTCACCTTTGTAAATTCTCCCCTATTCATCTCATCAACCCCGTCATTTGAGCTACTACACCTCTATTTTATTTTAAATAACAATAAAAAAATCATTGTTAACTCATGTGTAAAGTGATTTACAAGCTTCATAAGCAAAGTGCTTTGCAAGCTTGCAAAGTGATTTGCAAGCTTCATAAGCAATGTGCTTGTGAATGCTAGCCTCTCTATCAACAATTTCACTCTCAAATCAACCCTCTTGATTCATCAACAATGCCTTCAAATATTTATTTTGCAATGCAAAAGCAACAAATGGAAGCTTATTGGTCAAGGAAGTAATACCTCTCGTGCTTGATCTATTCAAAGCAAGGTGATCCTCTTCCCACATTTAACACTTGGCATCTCTTTTCTCAACCCAATCGTGATTTACATTGTGCAAATAAGGTAGCCAATTTTTCAAATTCAAAATGAATTCTTCTTCAAGTGATGATTTGCATATGGACAATGCTCATGCCTTTACCAATTCTCCACTTTTTGAGCCCACACTTGATCAAAGACTTTCTTTGATCTAAGGTCAACCCCAAGAAGAGCAACAACGTCACATGCACACGGAATCCTTATTGGAGCATGAGAAGCATATGTGGGCCAATGATTCTTTAGAAGATGATCATCTCACCAAGAGTCTCAAAGCTATTTTTTGAAGCCCAAAGCACATGCAAGGAATCAAAGATAAGTCGTCACTCTTTCACTTTTACAAAATTTGATGGTAGAAAGGATGGCCGCATTGTTCTTTCATGGTTAAGTCAATTTGATGATTACTTTGTTGAAGCATCTTTATGGTGTAATGTACTCCACAATGCTGTTGATAAGCCAACCACTTGGGTTGAGTTCCAAGACAAAGTCAAAGAGTCTTTCCTCCTACCTCAGTTTCATTTGCAAGTATGCCGTGCATGGAGAAAATTCTCTTGGAATGATCGTGACAATGTGTCACAATACAGTTAGCATTTTTGGCAAACATTATTACATCTTTGCATGCTAGAAGATGTGCATGATGACACTTTGCAACAAAAGTATAAGGATGGTCTTGAAGAAGGCTTGTAAGAAGAGGTGAATATTTTCCAACCTTCTTCTCTCTATGAGGCTATTTCTCTTGCTCATGATGTAGAGAAGAAGCTTCGCTCCATCAACAAGTTTGTTAGGCCTATGTAAGGGCCTAGTCCAACAAATCGGAAATCATCTTTTGTGGGTAATAATCGTCCATTTAGACGATTTGTTCAACCTAATTCTTTCAATTCAAATCGCACTAGCAATGTTCAACACTCATGTGCACCCACATTTGCTCCTAAAAATGTATTTAATGGGACAACTTCAAAGCTAAATTTTGTAAATTTAAACCCCAAGCTTAGTCACAATAGTGCCGGTAATGTCTCATCAAAAGTACCTAGGCCTAGTCCTATTCATCATCGTTTGTTAACCTATTCCTAGGATTAACAAGAGCTACCACCATTATCTTACATCAAGGAGTCAAGGTAGATACGCCAAAAGGTCATACATGTAAGATATGATGCAATGGTTTGCAAATCTACAACTTGGACGGGCGCCCATAATGGTCCTATGGAATACTTATGGCAATTTTCACTTCAAGAGTGTGTGGTAGTAAGTTAGGATGAAGTCCCATACAAAAAGCGTACATTTTGTAAGTGCATACATCACACAAATACTTTGCATTATCATTACCAACAATGAGTAAAATCATACCTGGAAAATTCATTTGTATTGAAGTTAGGTCACCCAGGCTAGGTGGATGTATTGGTTGCAATGGTGCATTTGGTGTTTCACCTCTTGCCAAGCTTATCTGAATCCATAACTTAATCTATGTTAGTATGTAAACAATGTAACGATAATACCAATGAACCACAAGTAAAAGAGTGCCCTGCCTGTGTTGCTGTATGACCAACTTCTTCAACTTTTGGGGTTGCCTCAATCTTGTGTGTGCTATCATCAGAACCGCTTTTGTTATATTCTGATAGAGAGGTAATAGAGTCATCCTCTTCCTATAGTGACTTTCCTTTTCCCTTAGTTGCATCCTTTTTTGGCACTTTTGTCCCTTCATCACTCATTATCATCTTCATCTTCATCATCCCCTTCATCTTTCATAAGACCTTTACCTTTACCTTGAACATGTGATTTATCACGTAGACTTCTAGGCTTCATAATAGAATTCACCATTTGAAAAGATATAAGAAACAATATTTAAATTAAACTGAAATATCTAATTGTATAGTTCATAAAATGGTTGATTGCTTTGCTTTACAAGCACGAGTATACATCTCCTTCTCGCTCTTGGGAAATTTGCCACTTGGAAAAGGAACAATGAGCATCTCTTGTATATCTCTGCATCCCAAAGGTCTCGAAGTTGCTGTTGTGTGTATATAGTACTTTCATGTTTTGGATTGCGCCATTCTTTTAAGATTGCAAGCACATCTACAATAGATCTCTCCACATGGCACTTACAAATCCATCTACACATTATTACATTCGTTTAGTTTACAAATATAAGAGTACAACCAAGTAGTAAGTACGTTGTATGGAATGTTATGCACCTGAACACAGCACGCTTTGGTAGCCTCAATAGCAGGGTTTGAAGCTACCACACCTTGTTTCTTTAGGGATTCCGCTCTTTCCTCGAACATCTTCCCAAAATACATTCTCTTAAGATTGGCGAGGTCATAAAGAAATGTATTTGGAAAAATTACCTTGTACTTTTTTGATATTTCTGTGAGGATGATTACAGCCTACGCTCCAATTTCATGTCATATGACTTCTCTTTGAAGCCAATCCCTGAATAAACTTGCATTTGCTGCATTGCCATTGAAATTGGTATTCAAACAAAATAGATTACTTTGTAAATATCAAGAAGATAGGAAAAGTAATTATTATATACTTTTAGGGATTTGTGAATTCTTCAGTCTCTATAAATCGCCATTAATCAAAATATCCAAAATCTGTGCTTTGTGGCAACGAGCTAACTGCCAAGCTGTATAGCTTATCCTCTGTCAAATAATCCGATTTCTCATTCCAATTAACTTACACTAGTTGTCTGCAACACAACACCATAATTGAACCGCAACATTAAAACCATAAAATGTTGTTGCCTATGAAATAGACAGAGGAAATAGTGTAGGATTTCTTACTCTCAAAGAAACCTTTCTCTTTGTGTAGGGTTTGCAATCACCGCTAGCCGCCTTGTAGCATGCCTCCACTTTCTTTCATCTTTATAAAATGTTGTTCTCCATCTCTCTTCAAAATCTTGTGCAGACAAACTATCTACTAGGGGATCAATATCTCGAGTGGCTTGCGAGTGGCTGCTTGCGAGGTACTCATCCTATTATTCACGAATTGCAATATTAGTGGATGATATGCAAATGTTTATCATATATTGCAAGTGTCTAAAGATTGAAGGTTTACCTAGAATACTATTTGGGAAAATTTTGAAAGCTTGCAGTTATACCAAGATGGGCGGCCCTTTTTTTTTGTATCGAGGCATGCTTGTCCATCCATGCCTTATTCATCTCTCTAGTGTGCTTTATAATTGTTTCTTTGTTAGCCAGCCCAAGTGCCCTAATGAGGCACACTTTGTCCACAAGGGAAGAAGAAACATAGCCCACTTCATTCATCCTACGACAATAAAATTTAAGGTTATGATGAAAGATTGAAACATAGTACGTCGAATATTCCTGATTCAAAGAGTCTTAAAACATATATTCTCTTACCTGTTAAGCAAGCGATCACTGTGAGAACCTCCCCCTCACTATCTTCATTGAATTCAATAAAGATACTGTCAACAAAAGGATGTCTTGATGCGACATTCTTGAATGCTACAGTTAGATAGTGCAAATCTAATTAGTCCCAAAACTATTTTATAAAATAAAAGACCACATTCAAAAAAGTAGGAAGTTTAAGTAGACTCACATTTATTAATCTTCTTCATTTATGCCATAACTCGATGATTGCCGTCCTACACATACAACATCTTGTTGCTCATGAATTTCCACTCTGTGCCTTTGATCATATTCTAGAACTCCTCGTTTTTCAATCGCTAGATGTCATCCCATGCAATAACATCATAGTGAGTCACTTCTCTAATAGGATTATGGGATGAGGAGATGGAGTAAATGAACCTACATCTATTGGTAACATAGCCATTCGTATAAAATTCCCTTACCATCTTCTTGTACCTAAACTGCATTCTTCGTATATAGAGGGGTTAGGTACAAGTTTGCACAAGGGAATAGGTGGCAAAAGGAGTGGATTTCACCACCTAAAATGCACGCGTGCGCACACACACACACACACACATGTTATGCTTGGAAATCCAAAAGATATCTTATGTAAGATTTGATAAAAAGTGGTTAACAATTACCTTCACTTTGTTTTAAGATTGTCTTGTAAGAGTTCTAATCGCAAGCAAGTCACCACCCCATGATACTCTCTTCATTCTCACCTTCTTTTTCAATTCCCTCGTTCACCTCTTCTACTTCCTTAGTTTCTCTAATGATTTTTGACGAAGCACCTTTCTTCGAAGACTTAGCACCTTGACTTGGATTCCTTCGAGGAAGACTCCAATCATCATCTTCCTCTTGCACTTTCTTCCTCTTCTTGGTACTTGTCACTTCTTGGCTTTGTTGCTTGTGCTCTTTACACTTTTTGCATGCTTTGGATGTGGGGTTTCCTTTGATGTGTTTTTAAAAATCTAAACAAATTGACATATACAAGATAGATTGCTCTCAAAAAAATCACTAAAAAAGAGCATAATTGGAAAGGTGGAGAGAGATAAAATAAGACTTACACAATCTCTGGCTGGCCCCACAATGATGTATCCTTTAGTTTGATTTAACTTGTTGATATCACCATCTTTGAGGGAAAAAGGAAGAGGAACTTCTTCCACTTCAACATCTTCTATCGACACACCAACATGACCATGTGGCAAAGCAATTCTATGGACAATATCCACGGTGGGGTCTACATGCAAAATAGTCCCAATAGCTACCTTGGTGTATCGCTAAACATCAAGGATACTTGTGTCCCTCTTTGGAATTGGGGAGACACCATGAGGAGTAACACGGAAGGAGAATGAACAAGAAAGAAAGAGTCCTAAAAGATATAAGAAAAGAAAAGATAAAAATAGAGTAAAAATGCAATAGATATAAATAGAGGTGATATAAATAGAGAAAAAAAGATTAAATTTAACAAATTAGGGTTTTGAAATTAGAGAAAGAAGGAAAAAACAAAGAAGAATAGAAGAAACAATGAAAAAAAAGAAGAGAGAAAAAGGTATAGAGAGAGAGGAAAAAAGAGAGTGAAGAAAGAGTTGGTGAGAGAGAGAAAGCTATCTTTTTAGGATTTAGAGAGGTAGAGAATCTCTGAGAGAGAGACGACAAGGGTGTGTAAGAGTGTTTTTAAATAAAGGGAAAGAATTTTGCTTTTAAGGAGAGGGAAAAGAAAAAAAATGCTTTGTTTTAGGAAGAAAAAGAAGCTATTTTGAAAAGAGAGAGCCTGTTTTGTTTGGGGGGGAAATAGAGCGTTTTACTTTGAGGGGAAGGAGAGAGCGCCTTTTTTTTGGGGATGAGGAACGTGTTTTGAATTTGGGGGGAGGGAGTGCATTTTGAATTTTGGGGGGTTGGGAGTGCATTTTGAATTTGGGAGGGAGGGAGAGAGCGCGTTATTTGGGAGGGGGGGGAGAGAGTGCATTATTTGGGAGGGGGTGGGTACCCCACCAAGGGCGAGGTTGCCCTTAGTGGGGCTTGCCCACTAAGGGTGATGTGCCCACTAAGGGCGATCATTGGTTGCCTTTAATGGGCAAGCCTTGGCCATAAAGGGATGTGGACACATCTAAGGAAAAGTGCAGTTATAGTACCACTCCCAAGAATGCATATAACTACAAAACAGTGGGGTTAGCCATTACTCGCCCAAATATATCAACCCTGATTTGTGTGCCGAATTCCTAAAGAATTAAAGCCATAGAACAAAGTCAAGCATCATGATTTGTCTAGATGGCAACAAAGTTTGAGTAATAATCAAAGAAAATAATATAAGAGGGGTAATGCATTTGCCACAACCCCCAAGGACACACCGAGATCATAATAAGGACTTTCCATTCAATGACATGCCTGATTAAGGAAATAAAGTAGAACATAAAAAAAAGAATATGACAACATTAAAGGATCAAGTGTTAAAAAGGCATGCAAGGCCTTGTCTATGGTAATGTAGATAAACCCTCACACTCTTTATCTGAAATAAAAATGGATGGAATCATAAAAAAGATAATAAGAAGGTTAAAACTTAAATTGGGATCACGATAGAGATATAAAAGTTATGCAATCATTATATGAGAGTTAGTTATGGAATAATCATTATCTAAGAATTAGTTTATGGAATAATCATTATCTAAGAATTAGTTTATGGAATAATCATTATATAGAAGTTAGTTATGAAATAATAATTAAATGAGTAGTTATGCATGCATTTATTGTACAGTATAATTATTCAAAATAAATTTTAGATTTTGTGTATTAATGACATTATTTATAATGATCATGTTTAAAAAATGAGTATAATTTTTTTTTCTAATATGTATAGAATTTGTGTTTAGACTTTGAATTCGCTGTCATTAGTTTGTTATATGTTTGTGAGATGGTTTTTTGAGAGCTTATGTGTTTCTGAGCTAGTTTTTTGAGAGCTTTTCTTGCAATCAAACCACAAGATGATGGTGTAGAACATCTTATACCTATCCAGTCAGCTAGACCCGTTGGAGAAACCATGTTATATCTTTGATAAAGATATAGCAACAGAATACCTTGTTATTCCAATAATAGGAGAGTCAAGAATCACTACAGTAAGCACCCCAAAAGAAGTTATTATTGACATTACAATAGGAGATTCTCCCATAGGTACACCACTTTAGAAGAGTGTGATGACGAAGTATTTATGGCAATTCCCGCTTCAAGACTGTGTGGTAGCAAGATAGGATGAAGTCCTAAGTGATGTACTTCATGGATATATTATGAGAGTAGTCATTGTAATAGCATTAGGCCTCTTATGAGTCTAAAGTGCCTAGCCGGCCATAGTTTAAGTGAGTTGAACACTTATTGCCATGTATATAAGTGAATTTCTCTCATAATACAATAGACTCTCCCATTGTGCAATTGAGTCTTGATCTTGCTAATATCTCTCCCTAATGCATGCTAGTGAGTGTGTGTGAGTGAAGTGAGGTGAGAGGAGGGACGAGGACCCATAGTGCAACCTGGCGATGTGACAACGCTCGAGGGAGACACCATGGAATTGCTTCTGAAGGAGTTGTAGAGCTTGGAGACCTTAAGGGTTACAAGCTTGGCCATTGGAAAGATCCTCACAATAGTTGCGGTTCACCAGGTAATCTCTTTTTGGATGTGTTTCAAGGAGGGTTAGGGTGAGCCATAACACTATATAGTATTTTATACTATGTTTCATGCGTAGTCTATGTATTTAATCTTACAAAGAAAGAGAGTGATGGTGATGGAAATCATTTTCTTGTAAGAGGTTGCCACCATCTTGATAACCCTCCTTACAAACAGTGGTATCAGAGCGAGCATGATAAATTGATGTGGAAGGAATTATGTATGTGCCAATGGGTGGGAATTTCTAATCTAAAGTCATTATCATTAATCTTATGTACTACCTTGAAAGGCCCATAAAAGCGTGGAGCAAGCTTGACTTTGGGGTGTTTTTCAGCATTCTTTAGTCTATAATTTTTAACTCTTAATAGGACGAAAGCATTCTCCTTAAATTACATTGGTTAATGTTTTTTTGTTGGCTTTCTTTGTGTATCTTTCTTAAGCTCGTTAAATAGCAGTAGTTACTTTAGTGAGTATTTATGTGTGTTTTCGAGCTAAGACACTAGCCTATTAGGACTTTACTAACCAATTCTAGAGGTAGGTTCTTACCATAGGCAATCTCAAATGGAGCTTTGCTTGTGGTCAAATTAGGAGTGTTCTTGTAAGAAAATTGTAAAATATCCAAATGCACATCCCAATTTGAAGGTATGTCTATAGTGTAAGATCTTAAAAGATCCATGATAGTGCTATTGGTAGCCTCTATTTGGCCATTGGTCTCAGGGTGAAATGCAAAACTAAACTCCATTTGATAACCAAGATTTGAAAATAATGCTACCCAAAAGTGATTTACAAAAACGAGAGTCTTTATCAGAAATGATATCTTTTGGAAAGCCATGGTGAGTGAAAACAGTTTTTATAAATAATTTGGCACAGCCAAAGGAGCATTCAGGGTCTTCTTACAAGCAACAAAGTATGCTTGTTTGCTAAATCTATCCATAAGTATCTAAATCATGTCATTATGTGATGAGATAGTGGGCGATCCCATGATGAAATCCATTGAGATATCCTCCCAAGGACCATATGGAATCGGTGGTCATCAATAAACCTTGTGCTTTACCATGCTGACGCTTTAATGCGCTGACATACAATGCAAGTGGAAATAAAGTATGTGACATTTTTTTTGAAGTGTGGGCCAAAAGAATTTCTCTTGACAAGCAGCTAGCATGGATGCAATGCCATGATGTCCTGTGTAAGAAATGTATGCAGCTGCATGCATTTCTTACAGAGCTATTTGCCTAAATGATGTCCCGTGTAAGAAATGCATGCAGCTCCATGCATTTCTTACAGAGCTATTTGCCTAAATGGTGTAGTTATGCATAATTGAGTGCCATGATATAGGAAACTATCAGCGTAAGAATAATCATTCAAAGGCAGCCAGTTATTATGCATCAAAGCAGTCCAAGAAGTGGAAAAATCAAGATCATCATGGTAAGTATCATGGATCTTATCAAAAGAAGTGATTTGAACAATAGAAATATTATTAACAACATGCTTGTGCCTTAAAGCATCGGCAACTAATTATTATGCATCAAAGTAGTCTAGGAAGTGGAAAAATCAAGATCATCATGGTAAGTATCATGCATCTTATCAAAAGAAGTGATTTTACAACAACATTAGCGCACAACCAAGCTGGTACTAGAGCATAGGGTGGAAGCTTTAAATAAAGGAAGCCCATTTAATATTGTAGTTTGAGATCAAAGGTTGACTAAGCAAGTTCTTAATGCTTTGGCGGTCCGTCTTGATCAAAAATTCATAACCCATGAGATAGTGCTTCCAAATGCGAAGTGCATGTACGACCGCTAGAAGCTCTTTTGTCATAGGTGCTATAATTAAGCTAAGTAGGTTTAAACTTTCTACTTTTAAAAGCTATGGGGTGGTCATCTTGCATTAAAACAGCTCCTATGTCAGATCCACTAGCATCTGTGACAATAAAGAAGAAAGGTTGAGAAAAGTCAAGGAGCTAGAGGACAAGAGCAGTAGTCAAGAGGTATTTAAAATGATCAAAAGACATCTATATATCACCCCAATGAAAAACTATGTGCTTCTTGAGAAGCAAGGTCAAAGGTAAAGCGAGGGAAAAGTTATGCACAAATTTTCTACAAAAACCATAGAAACCTAAAAAGGATCTAGCTTCATGCAAATTCTTTGGAATAGGCCAATTTTTAATGGTAGCTACCTTCTTTGGGTGAACATGAATGCCATCTTTAGAAACAATGTGTCGTCCTACATATTCAATTTTACTTTGAAAGAAAATGCTTTTAGTAGCATTAGCACACAAGTGATTTTCTTTAGGCAAACAAAAAACAGTGCTTAAATGATGCTCATGGTCACTTTCAGAGTTACTAAAAACCAAAATATTATTAAAAAAGATGACAAGTGATGCAACAAAATCCTATTTATCATTCAACTAAAGGTTACACGTGCAATAGTAAGGTCAAAAGGCATTACTAAGAATTTAAAATGGCATGACTCAGTGCAAAAAGTAGTATTATAGATATCAGCTGAGTCCATATGGACTCCATACTTGAGATCTATTTTACTAAATAGACTTGCACCTTTTAATTTGTCAAGCAAATCATCAATTATAGGAATAGGATAATAGTTCTTTATGATAACTTTGTTCAAGGCACAGTAGTTTATGCACATACAGTAGGTCTTGTTTTCTTTTGCACTAAAAGAACAAGGGCACCAAAGGGGGAACTACTAGGACATATCAATCCTTTATCAAGTAGGTCCATTTGGTGTATAGGTTTTTGCCTATAAGGAGCCCTATGGGGCGGTGGTTGACTCGTAAGGAAATTTCCATTTGGTGTATAGGTTTTTGCCTATAAGGAGCCCTATGGGGTGTATAGGTTTTTGCCTATAAGGAGCCCTATGGGGCGGTGGTTGACTCGTAAGGAAATTTAATGGTCTTCAGGGCAAGAAGGGGGAAGGTGGGAAGGATAATCATCTACAAAACAATCTTTAAATGCATTGAGAAAGTGATTTTGATGTGGAGTGAGAGTGATTTTGATGTGGAGTGAGAGTGCTCTTGTGCTTTCTTCTTCCGTCACATAGATCATGCATGCACTCATGCTTTCTAAGTGCTCATTTTACTTGTGTGTGAGTGATCAATGGAAAAGTGTCAAGAGACAAATCACTACAAGAGTCAATGATTGATTATTGTACTCAAATTGCATTGTGTGTGATAGTCAATATTGGGATTATATTGGTGTTGAAATGATTGATTATTGTACTCAAATTGCATTGTGTGTGTGTGATAGTCAATATTGGGATTATATTGGTGTTGAAATGGCATGCTAAGAATTATGTCGGTGGAGTGTAAGGGTGCAATTAAAAAATCATGATGCTCTTTGTATGGACCAATTTGTATTTCTAAACCCTTAACTTCACAAGTCCCATTATATCGAGTTTCTTGGAATGTAGATTTTACTTTATAAGTAGACGGTGATGTAGTTAATTACAATTTCATGACTAATCTCTCTGAAATGAAATCATGGGATCTACCATCATTGTGCAACACACACACTTGATTATCATGCACACAACCCTTCATGCGTGATAATCAATGAAAAGATTTTGGAATACCTAGAGGGTGTAGAAAAAAGACAACGAAGAAGATGATCACAAAATCTTAGATCAAATGAAGTAGAGTCTCAAAGCAAAGTCATTATGGGATAAAATGAATGGAGAAGGGCCGTTTGAAGAAAGAGACATTTATCAATGGAATTTAAAATTTAGTACTATAGTAGAGACTTGGTGTACATATGGCCACATCACCATAATGAAGAAACTGTCCTTCGACAAGAGCTGGGAAAAAAGGTGGAAGAAAAAGAAGAGTAGAAGAAAAATGTCTAGATGTATTACTGTACTGTTGAAATTGAAATAAACAAGAAACCTTACTCCCTTTATTTAAGTGTGTCATAATGGAAGAGATAAATATTTGTGTAATACCATCATTATGTATCAAAGAGGCAGCAATAATTATTTGTCCAATACCATTTGTTCAATACCATCAAAGTGTGTGTGTGTGAGAGAGAGAGAGAGAGAGAGAGAGAGAGAGAGAGAGAGAGAGAGAGAGAGAGAGAGAGAGAGAGGGAAGGAGGGACAGAGAAGAAGAAGAAGAAGAAGAAGAACCAGAAGAAGAAGAAGAAGAAGAACAAGAAGACAAGGAGGATAGAGGTATATATATATATATATATATATATATATATATATATATAGAGAGAGAGAGAGAGAGAGAGAGAGAGAGAGAGAGAGAGAGAGAGAGAGAGAGAGAGAGAGAGAGAGAGAGAGAGAGAGAGAGAGAAGAAGAAGAAGAAGAAGAAGAAGAAGAAGAAGAAGAAGAAGAAGAAGAAGAGTAGGAGGAGGAGGAGGAGGAGGATAGAGGTGCACACACACACACACACACACACACACACTCCTCCTCCTCCTCCTCCTCCTCCTCTTCTTCTTCTTCTTGTGTGTGAGGGCTGGGCTAGGTTGGGAGGAGAGAGAAAGAGAGGATAGGGGTAATAGAGAGGGCTGGGCTAGGCTGTGGGTTGTGGGCTAGGAGGAGAGAGAGGATAGGGGTAATAGAAAGGGTTGGTGGGAGGAGAGAGGATGAGGGAACAAGAGAAAGAGGATAGGGGTAATAGAGGGTATAGAGCAAGAGTGGATATCAAACAAAGCTCACTTCATGCCTATCCCCCACATGGTGATCCCCTATATGACACATGGTAGCATTCAAGAGCTCCCCCCCTTCACATACAGATTGGCAACAACTTTGAGTTTGTGCACTTTACACCCACTTTTACCCAAATTAAACATTATAATTGATAATAACCTTATTCAATTTCTTTTTCCCACCATTTAAATGTCTAACTAAATGGTTATTTATAATGGTTTTCCATAGCTCATAATGCATAATTTAATTACTTAAAAAATCATGCACCAAAGTGCTCTCTAAGCAACATTTAATTAAACCAACACTTAGGCATAATTCAAAGCACTAATCAATAAAGGATTTATGTCCTGATACCAAATGAAACATCCCAAGTAAGAGTCCACTACATGTGTGACTAATTAGACACAATTGTATAACCAAGAAGCACATCCAAGCAACTATAAATACACACTATACCCAATTGGGGCAGCGTGAAGTTTTATAACGTATGGTTTTTAGGATGCAACCATTTCTCTCCAATACTTTTATCCACAAGAACATTTTGCTTGATACCAAGATCCATCAAAAATTGGAGCTATAGCATCCTAGGTTGCATCAATCGTGGATACGCGAGCAAAGGAGTTGCTTCCCAATCAAAACACACCTTCGCCAACAAATGTGGGTCTATTGAGACTGGAACCTCCCCAATTTACCTTAACGGGATGAAACGAAAAATTCATACAGGTGCTGCATGGATGTCGTCAGCTCATGTCGTGAGATGTGGCGCTTTGCTTTCCAAGACGAATTGGTGGTTCCTTTACACATGCGATCGATACACAAACACGCAAATAATAAAAAGCAAACAACAAAACTTAAAAGAACAATTATGTATGATAGCAAAAAGAATAAGAAGCCAATAATTTAAAACTTAGAAGAACAAACGTGATGTTGGATGCATCAAGATATGGCTCCTCTGGTGGAAGAGTTCAAGTGCCTCCTTGAGGTCATGGGATCGAATCCCCCCAAGCAATAGTAGGTAGTGTTTGTTTGTTGTGGTGTCATCTTCTTTTTTTCTTTTTTCTTAAAGTACTTATGGGATTTTGACTAGTTATACCAATTATTGGTCAAAAGCTAGAAGAGCGTATTACTCAACAAAGCGCTAATTCTCTGTGAAAAACTTTATGCGTCTACGGTGCTTTTTTTTAAATGTGGCGGAAAAGCGAAAAAGCGAAAAGCGAAAAGCGAAACCCAAGGAAAACCCTTTATATAGATGTCGAGCGCGAATTTCTTTAGGACAGAGAAAAAGAACAACATGGATGCGCCTAATCTGCGAGAGAAGGAGAAGGTGGCGGAGGAGGAAGATGCTGAGAAGGTGGTAAATTATGAAGATAAGAATGGCGGCGCTGGTAAGGGGGAGGAGGCGGCGGCGGTGGAGGTGGAGGTGGAGGGCGAGGGCGGGGGGATCTTTCACTACACGAGCTTGCGGGATTTGCTTAGTGAAAGCAAGGGCCAGACGCGGGAGCAGCTGTGGTGCGACGTGTCGCAGGTGGAGCTGAAGAACAAGCTGTTGGAGCAGGCGGCCAGGGTCTACCTCCAGACCAGCCTCTCCAGCTCTTCCCTCAACACCGCCAAAAAGCCATCCATCCTCCACCCCGTCTGCTCCATCCTCCAATCGATCTTCAAATTCACCGACCGAGGCTTGGGCTGCTTTTTGAGCCAAGCATAGGGTCGTGCTTCCAAACCTTGTTTATCAATTTTCCACAACCCAATTATATTCCTTCCTCGTGACATTAATTTTGCTTCTACCCCCTATTGTAAATGGTTTCCTTGGGGATAATATCAATACATTTTTTCTTTAAATTTCCATCGGCCTAGTAATTTCTCATGATGGAAGTCTTACATGTGTCAATTATATCTTTTTAAGTCTTAATCATAGCTCTCCCTCCCCCTCTTTGATTCTTTATAATGTCTCATAAGTCTCATTCTTGTTTTGATGAAGGTAAGAGAACTCATATAGGAGGGGTGGGTACACATTTTTATGGGTCCATAGAAATCCATAGAAAGGTTTTTATTTGCTACTACAAGTGACCCAATGAAGTAATTCAAAGTATATGAACTTTTTTGCTTGCTCTAAGGACTCCTTAAATCAGTTGATTCCTTGTCTATCATGATAGAAAACCATTGATTGAAATAAAAAAAGTTGAGAGCTCGACCACTCAAAACTTTCAGGTCATGAAGTTTTCATGTTTGATGGGGAAAAATACAAAGACCAAATGAGTAGTGTTTAGACTTTTGAACATCAATCTATGTGCCTCTCAAAAGGATACATATTCTAAGATCAAGGAGAGTAATTGGTGATGATCTTACTCTGAAAGACAGTGCATCTCTAACCATCCAGGATCCTCCTATCAATGGTTGGAATATTGGATATGGTCACTCATCTAGCACTTAATTGAGTGAGTGTGCATAGAGAGGTCTATAATCTTTTGAAACCAATAGTGAGAAATCCATAGAGGATGTTCAAGTCAGTGAGAAGATTCTATCTTGTCCTACAAGCTCCAAGTAGCCTTTTGGATTATGCCAAGGGTGTTGGAATTAGGGTTGCAGGAAAGCACACAAAGCTTGGAGAAGAAGAAGCAAGAATGCACACAACACATAGTGTATTAGATTGTGTCAATGTACAAAGATAAGTTAGTCCTAGAATGATGGGCGTATATACAAGCCGGGAGAAAAAATCTCCTAAAGAGGAAAAAAGTACCTCGGCGGTCCTAAGTGTGTTCACACACATCACTGCCTATATATATGGCAACAAATCCCCCCTGAGAGTGATGGTGTGAACGAGAGCTGGCACTTATGTATAGGAAAGTGCCATGCCCGAAGTAGATCAGTCCACAAAGGGGAGCAAGCCCAAAGCTTTGCGGAAAGCTTTAAACTTCTCACGAGGAAGCACCTTTGTGAAAAGATCGGCGAGGTTGTCCTGTGTTGGCACATATGCCAAGCTGATCTCTCCTGCTGAGAGTCTCTCCTTGACATAGTGATAATGCACCTCAATGTACTTTGTGCGAGCATGAAAAATTGGGTTTCTCGCAACTGCCAATGGGCTCTGACTGTCAGTGTAGATAGAGGTGGCAGACTCTTGTCCAACACCTAAGTCAGCCATAAGCCGTCTGAGCCACACACACTCAACCGTAGCTGTGAAAGCTGCCCTGTTCTCAGCTTCACAACTAGAAGTGGCCACAGTAGGTTGCTTCTTGCTCAACCAAGATATGCATAAGCTACCGAGCATGAAACAAAAACCACTTGTAGACACTCTTGTGTCATAGCAACCAGTCCAATCTGAGTCCGAAAAAGCATGTAAATCTGGCGGCAATGATCTCCCCTTGGGATAAAACAACCCAAGATGTATGGTGCCACTCAAGTAGCGAAAGATGCATTTAACTGCCTTCCAATGCTGAGACCCTGGGCTATGCATAAACCTGCTCACCTGTGAGACTGTAAACTGAATGTCCGACCTCGTAATGCATACATAAATGAGGCAACCAACAGCTTTCTGATAGAGTGTGACATCAAAGTGATCTCCAGCATCATGAAGACTCAACTTCAAACTTGTCTCCATTGGAGTAATAATAGACTTGCAGTCTTCAAGACCAAATCTCTGCAACAATGTCTCAATATACTTTATCTGACACAAAGCAATACCTCCATCGCACTGCTTAAATTATATCCCCAAATAATGATGCAAATGCCCCAAATTTGACATCTCAAAAGAGGCATTCAAATCAGCCTTAAAATCAGCAATATGACTTTCATTTGGTCCTGTGAGCAGCATGTCATCATCGACATAGAGAGCAACGATTAGATGTACATCATCCACACGTTTAACATACAAAGTGCTTTCTGTTGGACTATTCTGAAAACCATGTGCAGTCAAATATGTATGTATCTTTTCATACCAAGCTCGTGGAGCTTGCTTTAAACCATACAAAGCCTTTTTCAACCTGCACACTTTATTTTCCTACCATCTTTGAACAAAACCACGAGGCTGCGATACATACACCTCCTCATGCAAATCTCCATTCAAGAACGTAGTCTTTATGTCCAACTAATGTACATTCCAACCATTATGAGTTGCCAATGCACATATGCTACGAATGGTAGTCATAGGACAAGTGGGAGCAAAGGTCTCATCAAAATCAATGCCCTTTTCTAGAGCATAACCCTTTGCAACAAGTCTAGCCTTATAGCGATCAACACTGCCATCTGGCTTTCGTTTCAACTTAAAAACCCACTTACATCCAATGACCTTTTTACCAATAGGCAAATCACACAAAGACCATGTACCATTCTTCATTATAGCATCATATTCACTTTGCATTGCAGCCAACCAATTTTTTGATTTTTGTGCCTCATCAAATGAAAGAGGTTCTTCCTCTTCACACATACTAGACACAGCCAAAGCATAACAATCTGATGCATAAGAGGCATGTTGAAAACCTGAATGAGTACGACTAGAAATAGGTGCATCAATTTTACTATCACGCAAGGTTTGCACCAAGCCATTTAGGCATACCTCTAGCCTACTCATTTTCAGCCCTATCCTCAT
Source organism: Cibotium barometz (assembly GCF_041138505.1). Lineage (NCBI taxonomy): Eukaryota > Viridiplantae > Streptophyta > Polypodiopsida > Cyatheales > Cibotiaceae > Cibotium > Cibotium barometz. The sequence continues at coordinate 29,990,420 of NC_141097.1, forward strand.
AAATTACATCCTGTAAATCTGCATCAAAAATAGGCTGATCTATGATGTCGTTTGAAATCTGCATAGGCTGAATATTTGTCTCATTGGGACTTACATTTGCCTCATTAGGACTTACATTTGAATTCCCACCTGTAAACAGAGGCAACAACGTATCAAATACATCCCGTGAGCTCACACCTGTCTCTTTGGTACATGATAACAAAGGCTGCATAGCATCTTCCACAAAAACAACATCAATCTCGACTAATCAAGATACGCTTTGATTGCGGATGATACAATCTGTAACCCTTGCTCTCAACACTGTAACCAACAAAAATGCATTTGACAGCCTTATCATCCAATTTTCTACGTTGTTGCATAGGCACTAAAGCATAGGCCAAGCAACCAAAGACACACAAGTGACCAATAGAAGGCTTCCTACCATGCCAAGCTTCGTGTGGAGTAACAGACTGCAAGGCCTTAGTGGGACACCTGTTGAGTACATATGCATCACACATGACAGCCTCAAGCCAAAACGTAGGTGGCAAAGCTTGGCTCTTGACCATACATCGTGCCATCTCCATAAGTGACCTGTTTTTCCTCTCAGCAATACCATTTTGCTGAGGGGTATACGGCACTATACATTGGTGTTTTATCCCACGACTAGCCAGAAATGCATCAAACTCTTTAGACATGTACTCCCCCTCTCGATCAGAATGGAGGGTGCCCACAGTACAATTCGATACATTTTCAACCATAAGCAAAAACTGTTTGAAGCACAAAAACACTTCGGACTTTGCCTTCAGTGGATATACCCATGCATGCCTTGAGTAATCATCAATGAAAGTCACGAAGTACAAGTGTTTACCAAATGACGGAGTTTGTATAAGCCCACATACATCACTATGTACAAGTTGCAATTTGCGAGTGGCCTGCACAGAACCATCCTTTGGAAACGCAGAACGCTGCATTTTGCCCAAAATACAGCCTTCACAAACATGTTTCAATGGTGCCTCAAGAGGGGGGCAATGAAGCAACCATATCAAATTTCTGCAAATGTAGCAAACTAGCAAAGTTCAGATGACCAAAATGAGCATGCCATAGTTTTGCATCTGAAACTGCCTTTTCATTAGAAACTGCATTTGCTGAATCTTCCACACACTTGTCATAAGAATTGAGCCTATATAACCCACGAAACAAGGTGAAAGATGCAATAATCGTATCACCAGAAGTCAAATCATGAATAGTACATCTGTCATCCACAAATTTGACTACAAGTTCAAGTCTAGCAAGCGCAGAGACAGACAATAGATTCTTCTTTATCCCTGGCACATAGAAAGCATCTGAAAGTGTGAAAGCACTGCCATTTGCAGCAGTAAGCATAATTTTACCAATGCCCTTCATTGGGTAAGAAGCATTATTGGCACATATGACAGTATTCCCATTAGAGACAGCCTCAAGACAAGTGAACATATCACGATGCGAGGTAATGTGCTTTGTAGCACCACTGTCAAAATACCATACATCAGAGTCAATAGAAACTGCCAAACATGCATCATGTATAGATGGGTCATACTGGCAATACACGCTAAACGCCCATTCTGTATCCTGCACAACATTTGCAGAAGCTGCATTTGTAGAAGCATCCGCTATTGTGTCTGCATTTGACTCTTTCTTCTTTGCCTCTTTGGCCTTTACCTTAGGGCAATTCTTAATGACATGATCAGTTGCCTTACAATAGTTGCACTTGATTTTTTTCTTACCTTTATCATCAAGAGCCTTCTCAGACCTATTGTTGCTACCTGTGGAAGGAGAAGAAGTTGTAGACCTACTAATAGGAGAAGAAACAGTGGAAGGAGCTGCCTTACCACTTCTTCTCTGCTGGGCAGCAACAAATGCTTGATCAACTGGCACACTGCCTAGCCTTGTTTTGCCTGGACTGTGCTTCTTGCAAGAGCTTGTTGACTAAAGTATCATACTTGACAACATCAGGTCTGTCCTCAGTAACAAGTCTCCATGTGGAAGCAAAAGTCTGATATGACTCAGGTAAAGCATCAAGAACAGTCTGCACAAGAGAATGATCAGGAATAATCTCACCTGCAGAAATCAACTGTTCCTTGAGATCTTTAATCTCAGCAAGAAAAACATTCATGTCATCATCTTCTTGCATAATCTTTGATTCTAGCTCTTTATGCAAGTAAGAGATTTTTGCCTTGTTACGACGTGCATACAAACCAGCTAGAATATCCCAAGCCTATTTTGCTATTTTAGCTGAACGAATATGTGGAGTGATGTTACGTTTGACAGAAAGTGCAATCAAGGCATGAGCCTGCGCATCTTTACCATCCCAACGAGCTTGTTCAGCAGTGGGTAAAACATCAGCAACAGTAGAGCTGCTAGAACCTGCAACATCCTCAACAAATCCTACATCCACAGAACCTGGACGTACATCCATACCCTGCACAATGTTCCACACTCCTTTTGCAACCAAAACATGCTGCATCATGCATGCCCAAAGTGGGTAGTTGCTGTCTCCATCCATCAGCAGACAACATGCGAAATACATCATTGCATTAGCCATGGCCACTGACTAAAACTGATGCAAAAGCTACCTGTAATGAAGCAAAGATTGAACAGAAAACAACTCGTGCTATGTAGCATGGTCCACAATAGAACACGTATGCCTATTTTGCAAAAAACTGCATTGTTGAAATTTCTGCACAAAATGACGAAAACACGTGCAGAACTTGTAATGCAAAAACGGAGCCCGAAACGACCTCAGATGCAATTTCTGAGAACGCTAAGCCCTATGGGCTTATCTGCAGAGTATAGGGATCTACAAGCGCTCATGAAAGCTCACCTCAATTGGAGAACGTGAGTCAGAGGGTGCTAGTGGTGTAGCCGTGGGAGTCGATGCCTGCTCTGATACCAATTGTTGGAATTAGGGTTGCAGGAAAGCATACAAAGCTTGGAGAAGAAGAAGCAAGAATGCACACAACACACAGTGTATTAGATTGTGTCAATGTACAAAGATAAGTTAGCCCTAGAATGATGGGCGTATATACAAGCCGGGGAAAAAACCTCCTAAAGAGGGAAAAAGTGCCCCGGCGATCCTAAGTGTGTTCACACACATCACTGCCTATATATATGGCAACAAAGGGACTATTTGGACTACAACTTGAAATCAAATGAGAGGCTCAATCGGCATGGTTAAGCCATTAATGAATGTTACTAGGGGGCAGGCCTACCAATCATCAAATTGTACCCTTCCAACAATAATTGTAAAAGAATAAACCCTTGTGTATAACCCCACATTACTCCCAAGCCCTTAAGCAACAATTGCATCAAGCTCTTTGCATCAAAGAACACATCATGTCAAAATCACATGCCTCTCTAACATGTATCTTGTTTTTGTCTTTAGAGTTGTGATGGAACTAGCCATGAAAAAGGATGACACACACCCCACACAATCGATGTTATAGTTATCGTTCATTCTTACTTTTTTTTTATATTTAGGTGTTAAGTTTTGAACCCATTCCCTCTACGAGAAAGCATCATACCATGTAGAATTACAATGCAATGGATTCTTACATTATAAAAATTACAATTGTGCATAAATAAACCTACTGTTGCAAATTTTATAGTTAAGGATTTCTAGGTGCTATCATATGCATGAATTGTGAATTGGGTGGTTTTGGAGTTCCACTACCTCCTTGGGTGGCTTTTGGAGCTCAGCAAGAGCATGGATAAAGACAAGATCGTGGTCCATATGGTGCCTCTATTAGGGCTCAAGTGTGAAATATACAGTGCCTTGGGTGGTTTTGGAGCTCCAACAAAAGAAGAGGAAAAGAGGAGATAGTGGTCTATAAAATGGTGTCCTCTATTAGGGCTAGAGTGTGAAATCTACTTGATGGTTAAGGCATGATAAGTGGTGGTGGTGTATAATGCTATGGGGCATTCACACGGAAAAAAGATGATGTGGTGGTGTATAATGATATGGGCAGGGATGGCATGCATTCACGGAAAAAAGAAAAGGTGTGTATGGGACTCTGGATTCTTGCATGAGAAATGGCATGAGGACGACACTCCATCATGAGGAAAGGCATCTTAGAAGTGTGGATCTTTTTAGTATAGGGTTTTGTTTTTGAATCGTGGGGTGGAACTCGATCAAAGCGTACAGAAGCTATGGCATGGAAGCTGCCTTACGTGCTTGGGGCTGCTCACCGAGAGAGGAGAGCGTGGTCATGCATGGATGATGGCTTGTTCATGCTTTTATAAGGAAAGCCCTAGCTCAACACGACAACCAACAAGGACCCCTTTTTCTCATCATCGCTATGCAGGCCTTTGCTCTTCTTCAATCTACATCTTGGAAGGTGCTTGTCGAATTTCAGCTATTCACATCGGCCTTGATTCAAGCAAGATGTTGTGCATATGTATGATGTCAATGCCAATGTTCTACTCCGAATCCCAGCAAATCCACTATAGAAGACCATACCTCTAGATCCTACTCTCATTTCTTGCATGGAGCAAAGGAATTTAGATATTCTATGTGCCATCGTCTCACCAAAATCACTAATTCGGTGATGACCTTAATTCAGTATACTATCAGCTTCTTAAGCATGGAAAGTTCTAAAGAACCAGTACAAGACAAGGAAACAAAACCTTGAGAACCAATTTGCAGTAGAAAAGCATTATGATGGAGAAGCAACAAAACAGTTCATATCGCTAATAAAGAATTTATAAGATCAGATGGCGGCAGCGTGGGGATCACTAAGACCAACAAAGAGCTGGTACATTAGAGTGTTGCCCCTAAAGTATGATAGTTTGATGATCTTATTGAACACATAGGTGCACAATCTGCCTCTTACTTTTGTGCACTTCAGCACAAAAGTAGTAGAGGAGAAGATGCGTTTCAAAGCCACAGATGGTAGCAATGCAGCATACTCCACAAGTGCAAAGAAAGGCAAGGGAAGGGCTTCAGTAACCCTAATGCTTCTAAAAAGAAGACTAAAAAGAATAAAAAATATAAGGCAAAGTGTTTTTACTATGATTATCCTGGTCATCTAATCAAAACATGTAGACTAAAGGAAGAAGATGAGAAAATGGCACTTTGAAGCCTTGGAAGAAAGAGTTTGAGAACAATGTTAAAGTGAAATTGGAGTTGTTTGTGGCAATAGAAGAAATATGTGAAAAATCAGGACATTTCTTAGCATTCGATGGTTCATGGATCATCGATACTAGAGCATCCCGACATATGACCCAGCCAAAAGGATTGGTATACCTCGCTCAAGCTTTTAGGGGAGTCCATCCTCGAGAATGGTGCCAAATGCCTAGCCATGGGTTCAGGTATCATTTCCTTTATTTTTAGCAATGGTGATACATGTCCTTTATATGCCAGATATAAAGAGAAATCTACTGTCTATTGGCGACCACATGCTGGCTGCGAGTTGAAGGTTCTCTTTAATAGTAGAGCATCCCAACATATGACCAGCTAAAAGGATTGGTATATACATGACACTGCACCTCCAACAAAGGTAAACACATAGCCAGAAGTAGACCTCCTCGTGTCAGGTTGACCTGCATAATCTGCATTTGTGTAGCCCAATACACATGCATCTCATCTACCAAAGCATATGCACATCTCTTGCGAACCTCGCAAGTAATGCATCAAACCCTTCACTGCCTCCCAATTCTTCTTGCCTGGATTTTCCATGTACTTGATAACAACTCCCACTGCAAATGCAATGTCGGGCCTCGTAGCTATCATAGCATACATCAAACTGCCAACTGCTGATGCATAAGGAACCTTAGCCATCTCGGCCTTCTCACCATCTGACTTTGGACAATCTTTCTGGCTGAGTTTCACATATGGAGGAAGAGGAGTGCTCAATGCCTTCCCCCCCACCATATTGAAACGCTCAAGCACTTTGCCGACATACTCTCTCTGGGATAACCATAAGAGTCCTTGCTTTTTGTCACACGTAATGTGCATGCCCAAAATGTGTCTTGCATCTCCCAAGTCCTTCATGTCAAATGCCTCATGCAACTTGGCCCGAATACCATCTAGCTCATAGCTATTCCTGCTAGCAAGTAGCATATTATCCATTTATAGAATGAGTATAACCAGGCTGCCATCTGCGGCCTTCTTGGTGTAAAGACAGTGATCTGACTCACTCTGCCTAAAATGCTGAGATCTCATGAATGCATCAAACTTGTGATACCATTCCCTGGGTGCCTGCTTAAGACCATATAGGCTCTTCTTAAGCTTGCATACCAGCTTCTCTCTGCCTTTTTGCACAAAGCCCTCAGGCTGCTGCATGTAGATGTCCTCATGCAAGTCACCATGAAGAAATGCAATTTTGACATCCATCTGCTTTAACTCCATGTCATCTTTAGCTACCAAGCCAAGCACACATTTGAGTGTAGTCATCTTCACGACGCGACTGGCAAGAAGATCTCATCAAAGTCCACACCCTTTTCCTACTTGAATCCCTTGGCAACTAACTGCGCCTTATACTTAGGCACTGCATCACCTGTGACTTTCATCTTGACATCTTTGAATGCATAGCAAGCTCCCACTTGCGCTTGTCATCACGAAGCATAGCCTCTTTGTAGCATGACGGTTCTCCGCAGTCAGTCAACATAACATAGTCTGCGCCTGGCACAAATCTATCTGGCAGTCTAGAGATTCTGGTTGACCGTCTCAAAGGCATGTCAAGTTGTTGTCCATCATGCATATCAGCCATATCCTGCTCATCACTTAGGCACTGCATCACCTGTGACTTTCATCTTGACATCTTTGACTGCATAGCAAGCTCCCACTTGCGCTTGTCATCACGAAGCATAGCCTCTTTGTAGCATGACGGTTCTTCGCAGTCAGTCAACATAACATAGTCTGTGCGCCTGGCACAAATCTATCTGGCAGTCTAGAGATTCTGGTTGACCGTCTCAAAGGCATGTCAAGTTGTTGTCCATCATGCATATCAGCCATATCCTGCTCATCACGTCCACCAATATCATCTGCCCTTTGTTGTGAACCACTGGGAGTACTTGGCTGTACCATTTGATCCACATTTGGTGCATGAACAACTGGCCTTCTACCATCATGTGCCACCGGATTAACATCCTGAAAGGTGACTCTGTGCATTTCCAAATGTTTGATGGGTGTCTTATGCATCTTCTTCTCATTGAAGACCACATCATGGTTGCGTATGATCTTCTTGCCTTCTGGATCCCAGAGACGATATCCCATCTCTCCACTTTCACCATAACCCAGAAAGATGCATTTCTTAGATTTTGGATCTAGATTCTTCCGAAGCTCTTTTGGCACATGTGCAAATGCCTCACACCCAAATATGCGCAAGTGATTGTAAGAGGGCTTCTTGACACTCCATGCCTGTTCAGGAACACCATGATCCAAATTCTTATTCGGTGATCTGTTAATCACATGTACTGCAGTCTTCAATGCCTCAGCCCAAAATCTACCTGACAAGCTAGCATGAGAAAGCATACACTGCATCCTCTCCTAAATAGTCCGGTTCATTCTCTCTGCAACTCCATTCTGAGCTGGAGTACGAGGAGTGGTAAGCTCCCTCTTTATGCCACGTGTGTCATAGAAATGTCGAAACTCATTAGAGACATATTCTCTGCCATTATCAGTCCATAAGCATTTAAGCTTTCCATCTGACTGATTCTCAGCCAAAGCCAACCATTTCTGAAACACATTGAATGCATCACTCTTACGAGCCATAGGATAAGCCCAAACTTTCCTGGTTGCATCGTCAAAATATTCAGCCCCTCCTAAGGATCGAGTAGGCATAGGAACACATACATCTGAATAAACCAAATCCAACTTGTCAAGCTCTTTCTTAGCCTGCCGCTTGTGGGCTGATTTAGACTACTTGCCATACACACAATGTTCACAAAATTCAAAATAAAAAAAGCTCAAACTCGGCACATAACCCAAACGGCATAAGCTTTTCATTCCATTCTGGCTCATATGGCCCAATCGGCAATGCCACAAAGAAGTGCTTGGCTGCTCAGTTATAGCAACAACATTATCAGACACACCTGATACATGCAAGGGATATAGCGTCCCACATTTGGCACCTCTCACCAAAACCATAGAGCCCTTTTGAATCTTCCAACTCTGAGATCCAAAGATAGTATGATAACCACTATCATCCAACAGACCAGCCGATATAAGACTCTTAGTCAGCTTGGGTACATGACGTACATTCTTCAGAGTAAATGACGAACCATTTGCAAATGAGAACTTAATGTCCCCGGCTCCCACTATGTCACATGCATAGTTGTTTCCAAGATGAACACAGCCATGCATTCCACTATCATAGGTGATGAACCAATCCCTATGGGGAGTGACATGAAATGAAGCACCTGAATCTAGGATCCAATCCTGAGAATATCCATCATCATCGGATGTAGTAAGCGCTTCTGCAGGTAGGCATGACATGAAAAGTATCTCAGTGTCACTACTATCAGTGGTGATGACTGCATTGATTTTCTCAATCTTTGCTTTCCCTTTCCTGTCATCATCTTTTGGTCCGTTGTCATTCTTCTTTGCATTCTTTTTCTTCTCTTTTTGCTCTCTTTTCCATGCATAACAGTCATGCTTGATGTGCCCCTTCTTGCCACAATGATGGCACTCAATATCCTTGCGACTGTGTGACTTACTGCGTGACCTGCCTCTTTCTATAGACTTCCCCCTGAACTGCTGTCTACCATGGTCAACATTGAGAGCTGCATCTTGCTTGCCATGTGTCAGGTGTTTTTCTGAGTGGTCTTTTTGGTCAGTATACATACGTGTGCATGGCAGGTGTGAAGAGGTTGGCTTTGAAGGCGTTGCCAGGTGTACAGTGTGGATGCTTTTGTTTTGAGGCTCGTGCAGGCCTGTTCGGAAGTGGTCCACGAGAGGTTCGATGGAGATGGTTTCAGCTATTCGTGCGGCGGCTTGGTTGTGTATGCGTCCCCAAGCATGAGTGGGCATCGTGGATTGTAATAGAAGTATGTGGAGCATGGGAAATAAAAGATTAAGGGACCAGGTCGTTTGGAGTATTGGTGTGAAAAGGAAAGGGTTAAATGGTGGCCATTCATTAGGCCTTGGAAAATAAAAAAAGATAATATTGACGTGGCCATAAAAGGCATGGCCACATGGGAGTTTACGTTGCTGCCAGCGAAAACCTCCAGAAGCTGGCGAGTCGGCGGAGACTGCTAAAGAAATGAGGTCGCCTTGTTGTTCCTGAGGGCTCTCTGGTGTAGCTGCTTGCAAGACAGAGCTAGAAGCGCTGGGACGCAAAGAGGGAGTCGGGTTGGCGACAGTAGGCCGGCCTTGAGGTGACTCATAGCAGATGGATGCGCAGGGACGGCTCTGTAGAGAAGAAGGTTGCAAGCAGTTGGAGACAGCGATAAAGGAGTGCCTCCGTGAGTGGCTAAAGTAGTGGCCAGTGGACTTTGAGGTGGCCGACGTGTGGTGAACTGCAGCTGAGTGCAAGTCGGCGGGCTGCAGGCATGAGAGCAGGTAGGTGCAGAGAAGACTCCCGTGTGAAGACAAGGTAGCCGTCGTCTAGAGACTGCCTAGGTGACGGGCTGTGGTTGGCGCAAGGCACAGTCAGGGTGATCGAAGCAGACTTGGGTGCAGCTGGATGGAAGCAAAGGATGGCTGACAGGTAGGCTGGTGTGGGCCGCCTTGGAGACAGGGATGTGGACAGAGAGCAGGGTACCGAGTGAAGCAGAGAGAGATGAGGTGTTGCTACTGAGCTGGTGGGGCCGGTAGCATTGCAGAGACAAAAGGCAGATAAGCTGCAAGTGGGTTTGGACTGGCTGACAGAGGATCAGCACAGATTGAGAGAGAGGTGTGTTTGGGTAGCTGCTGCTGAGACGACACATGTAGAAGTGATGGGTTGCAGAGACTTGAAGGTTAGCTGGTGTGGGCGCCTTCTGAAGTGAGAGTGGCCGGGTTCTTTCTGATGTGATTGGTACAGCAGGCAAGCGAGAGGTTCGTGGTGATTGGGGATGTGGTGTATCCTCGACATGCCTAAGTGAGTTGTTTATGGTTGTGTGAGTAAGGCTTCTGTGTCGAGAGAAGCTTGAATGAAGTGTTTTCTGGGAATATATTGCTGGGTGTTTATCTTTGTCTATGGTGCCCCTGTTTTATGCTGTCTGTCTGGCGTGGGTTGGGTGGTGAGTGCGAGAATTGTTCCAGCCGGTGGCTGGTGGTGCCCCCATTTGTGTGTGTTATTCCAAGTTTGCAAGGTGGAAGAGCTATAGAGGCAAGGTTTTCTTTCTTTTTTTCACCTCACATCCTTCTCGTGCCCCCACTGAGGATAGCTCTGGCATTGTTTGTTGCCTGGAAGGGCGTGTGTTCCACTGCTGAGGAGAGCTCAGGGATTGGTACAGGTTGTCATGATGTGGTTTTATCCTGAATTTCATGGCAGGAAAGGTGAAGATGTGGTTGACTTCTTGGAGCAGATGGAGCTGGCATGCATTAGCAATCATGTCACAGATGAAGAGCAGGTTCTGAGGTTGATAAAGATTTTCTTGAAGGGAGATGCACGAAGCTGGCTTAAGGATTTTGAAGCACAGGATGCTGGTGTTTTGACCTTGGACAGGTTGAAAGAAGGCCTTTTGGAGCGTTTTCAGCAAGTGGAGGATCCTAGTGTGCTTTGGCAGGAGCTGAGCATCTTGAAGCAGGTACATGGACAACCACAAGACGATTTTGTGAAGGTATTTATATGTTTGTGGGGTAAGTGGTGCATGACATTGAAGCAGGAAGTTCCTCCTATGTTTCTGAAGAAGAGTCTGTTTATTGATGGTTTGCTACCCCATTTGAGGGTCAGGGTTGAGTTAAAGAATCCCAAGTCATTTGATGATGCAGTTAGGATTGCTAGGGAAAAGGAAGGCAAGGTTTTGAAGCAGATGGAGATGGGTATTTATCCGTATGAGGGTATTGTGTCTGCAAGGGTTATGCATGTGAATTTGGTTGAGGTGGATAAGAGTCCTATGGAAAGCTTGATTAGACAGGAACCTCAAAGGCCGATACAGGTACAAAGGGGGATGTTCTATACCTTCGGATTTTTTTCCAAAGCATGTGAAAGTGGATGAAAAGCAGGTGAAGGAACAAAGTGAAGATGAGAAGTTGCCAGTGGATTCTTCTTTGGATTTGGACGTCGTGGCTGTACATGACAGTGATCTGGAGGATATGCATGCACATGGAAACAAAGAGGATGATGCCTTGGGATTGGCTGATGAGAAGGAAGAGGAGCTGGATACAGGATGCCTTGAGGAAGATTGTTTACCAGATTCTGCAAGGGAGGAGGATGGGGTAGAGACTTCTGATGAAGTGAAGATGGCTTGTGATGCAGATGTGGAGAGCGTGGAGGAAGATTCCATCATTATGGATTTTCTTGGACAGCTTGATGGTGATATGGTACCTGCGATGGATGATGTGGATGTTTTTCCATTGGATGCATTAGGTGCTGGGGAGTCTTTGGACGATGATACCAGGGGGGTTGGCAACACTCAAGAAGGTATACATGAGGATTTGGCTGATGATGAAGAGCGTTGTGATGAGAGTATTGTGCCTGAGGATAATATCTGGGAAGTTGCTAGCCTGGATGAGCAGGAACCAGAGGTGGAGATGGATGCAGATATGGTTGAGAGTGTAACAAAGGCTTCTTTGCGGGTTGCTGAGGTGCTAAAGGCAAAGTCCATGGAGGACAAAGATTCTGAGCCAGGTGAGCTGTATGGTTGTGAGGAGATGCCTGAAGTACAGGAGCTGGAAGTGCTGGTGGACACGGCCGTTGGAAGGGATCTGGATTTTTGTGTGGAGAAAGGTCAAGATGCTGGAACCTGGCCTTCATTGGTGTTGATGGATAGGATGCTAGATGCTGGAATGCCACAGGTTGTGAAGATGGGGAGGTTGGTTGTGGGTGAAGAGCAAAGGCTTGAGAGTGATGCTGTGTGGTCAGAGTCGGTGAATGCTGATCAGATAGTGGACGTGAATGTTTTTGTGGCTATGGTTGACGTTTGGTATGCAGTGATGCAGCCATGGTGTTTGAGGGATATTGGGGAATGGAATGGTGAGTTGCTGTTTCCTTTTGATCCTGGTGGATAGCTATTGGACTATGCTGAATGCTCTGAGCATGAATGCTCTAGCAGATGGGGGGGTGGCAAAGTATGTCAGGCATTTTTCTGAGTGGTCTTTTTGGTCAGTATACATACGTGTGCATGGCAGGTGTGAAGAGGTTGGCTTTGAAGGCGTTGCCAGGTGTACAGTAGTGTGGATGCTTTTGTTTTGAGGCTCGTGCAGGCCTGTCCGGAAGTGGTCCACGAGAGGTTCGATGGAGATGGTTTCAGCTGTTCGCATGGCGGCTTGGTTGTGTATGCGTCCCCAAGCATGAGTGGGCATCGTGGATTGTAATAGAAGTATGTGGAGCATGGGAAATAAAAGATTAAGGGACCAGGTCGTTTGGAGTATTGGTGTGAAAAGGAAAGGGTTAAATGGTGGCCATTCATTAGGCCTTGGAAAATAAAAAAAGATAATATTGACGTGGCCATAAAAGGCATGGCCACATGGGAGTTTACGTTGCTGCCAGCGAAAACCTCCAGAAGCTAGCGAGTTGACGGAGTCTGCTAAAGAAATGAGAAGGTCACCTTGTTGTTCCTGAGGGCTCTCTGGTGTAGCTGCTTGCAAGACAGAGCTAGAAGCGCTGGGGCGCAGAGAGTAAAGAGGGAGTCGGGCTGGCGACAGTAGGCCGGCCTTGAGGTGACTCGTAGCAGATGGATGCGCAGGAACGGCTCTGTAGAGAAGAAGGTCGCAAGCAGTTGGAGACAGCGATAAAGGAGTGCCTCCGTGAGTGGCTAAAGTAGTGGCCAGTGGACTTTGAGGCGGCCGACGTGTGGTGAACTGCAACAGCTGAGTGCAAGTCGGGCTGCAGGTGTGAGAGCAGGTAGGTGCAGAGAAGACTCCCGTGTGAAGACAAGGTAGCCGTCGTCTAGAGACTGCCTAGGTGACGGGCTGTGGTTGGCGCAAGGCACAGTCAGGGTGATCGAAGCAGGCTTGGGTGCAGCTGGATGGAAGCAACTTGGATGGCTGACAGGCAGGCTGGTGTGGGCCGCCTTGGAGACAGGGATGTGGACAGAGAGCAGGGTACCGAATGAAGCAGAGAGAGATGAGGTGTTGCTATTGAGCTGGTGGGGTCGGTAGCATTGCAGAGACAAAAGGTAGATAAGCTGCAAGTGGGTTTGGGGACTGGCTGACAGAGGATCAGCACAGATTGAGAGAGAGATGTGTTTGGGTAGCTGCTGCTGACGACACATGCAGAAGTGATGGGCTGCAGAGACTTGAAGGTTAGCTGGTGTGGGCGCCTTCTGAAGTGAGAGTGGCCGGGTTCTTTCTGATGTGATTGGTACAGTGGGCAAGCGAGAGGTTCGTGGTGATTGGGGATGTGGTGTATCCTCGACAGGCCTAAGTGAGTTGTTTATGGTTGTGTGAGTAAGGCTTCTGTGTCGAGAGAAGCTTGTATGAAGTGTTTTCTGGGAATATATTGCTGGGTGTTTATCTTTGTCTATGGTGCCCCTATTTTATGCTGTCTGTCTGGCGTGGGTTGGGTGGTGAGTGCGAGAATTGTTCCAGCCGGTGGCTGGTGGTGCCCCCGTTCGTGTGTGTTATTCCAAGTTTGCGAGGTGGAAGGGCTATAGAGGCAGGGTTTTCTTTCTTTTTTTCACCTCACACCATGATCTACAGACTTCTTTCTGATCTCTTCTATAAGCAAGCTACCCATAACATCATCAAAGTTTAGTACTCCACTAGTGTATTGATGTTGAGGTACTAGGTGCATTATCTTATCAACTTGCTTCTCATCAGCATATGTCAAGGATCACATGGTAGCAGACCAAGAGGACACTATGTTCTCTAGAGGATGGAAGCTAGATGTCAATAGTACCTCTGATATCACTACTAATAAGCTATAAGATATTGTTATATAATTCTTGCAAAAGAAAGTGCCAAAACCCCATGAAGCTACATCAAGTTCAAAAAAGGTAAGTCTATCTTCTCCACAAATAGAGGGCAACATTTTTGATGTGGATGAAGTAAGTCTTGCTACATGAGGAGCTCGAGGTTCTCAATAGGTACATTCATATTTGAACATTATGAATTCCAAGAATTTGGTAAGGAAGGGTAAAAAGGTACAAGATTTAGCTCTGGGGGGTATGCACAAGCATGCAATACTTTCCACTTGGTGTTTGTACACAGAGTTTGAAATTCCAATAATGAAATGTGTGCAAGCACTTGAACATTATTTATTTTTCCCATTGGAAAAAGAAATGTCAAACTATGTGTGGAGTGGTATGTTGAGCATGCGAATAATCCTAGGTCTTGTGTATATTTGATACCAATAAAGAAGATTGGGAAAAAAAGGGAATGCATTGACCAAAGAAGAGGTTGTAAGCAAAAAGCTCTAGGATTATGATTATTGGTGGAGCATAGGTTGTCAACATTCCATCTATGCTACCAAGGTCATGTTAAGGACTCAATTGCTTGAAAAAATAATTTACTTGAGGGATAGTTATGCAGTTCGGAAGGCCCAGATTGTCGTTGATGCACCCCCAAAAGTCTGTGTGGCTATTTCAAGGATGGAAAATTTGGAGGCCCAAGTATTTTTTAAACAATAAGCCTACAATGATATACTGAAGCACGTGAGGGCCCAATGAGATTTTTATCACAAACCCTCAAGGCTGGTACCTGGACTTGTAAAGGGGTATACCTATCGCTCAAATTGGGAGGTGAGTAATTATTTCCTATGTTTTCTAGCTTATTTGAATTTTTTAGATAAGTTAGGATTTGGATATTCTCGTTGCTTGCTTTTTGTTTGTTCATTTATATTTGTAGAAATTCATTGCAGGTGCAAAAACATCGATGGGTGCCTACTTCACATAGAAGTAATCACACATGGTTGCTTGTTTAGACATGATCTTTACTACTTGGCTAGAAATTAGAGAAGGTCTTGAAAAAACATCGATGGGTGCCTACTTCACATAGAAGTAATCACACATGGTTGCTTGTTTAGACATGATCTTTACTACTTGGCTAGAAATTAGAGAAGGTCTTGAAAAAAGCAAAATTGAAGGAAGAAAGCTTGTGTGGGCTAGAAGACGAGGAGGTGAAGATCATCCAATCCAAAATAAAATTAGAAATGATCTTGATTTCCAAGGGTATTGCTTCTTTTTTTGCATATACGGGTCCCCTTGGACCATATGCAAAAATGAGTAGGTGGCAATACACTCACATATATTTGGTGTTTGATGGAGATGAAGCATTACAAGTGAGTAGAAAGAAGTCCCATGGAGTTACAAAGTTTCACTCCCATCGAGACGTTGGATGGGTGTGAGGTTCAGGTTTTTAAGGTTTATAATTTGGGACTTTTAGGGTTTCTAGGGTTTCGAGTTTACACACTACTATATCCATGATGCTCCTTTTTTCTTTGTCGATACTTTTCTAGATGATATTGATGCTACGTGTTTTGAAGTGGATGATGGGGATGATGCTATAGATGCTACTAAGATCATGGAGGTAGCCCATGTGAAAGACAAGCCAAACGGTTATGATGAGTTGAATGAGGGTGATTGCATACAAGTTGTTGAATGTTGGGAGCAGACCTAAGGTGTGGGTGAAGTGGAGAGTAAGCAGGATGATGATGTTAATGCAGCTACTATTTTGCAAGGAAAAGAGAGATGTGAGAAGGCCTGTGAAACCATGTTGAGGATAATCATTTTGCTCATAAGAATGTTCTTAAAGTTGGTCTAGATGGGTAGCTTTGTGATAGAAATGGTGTGTTTCGAGAAGAAAAGAATGTTTTTCATGAAGATATGAATGCTTTGGGGAGGTGGGATGTATACCTCATGAGGGTGCACAAGCTGGGAAGAGGCTCTCGGACATTTGGTGTTACCAAGATGCCTGTGGATGTAGGGAATAAGAGGAGGGCTAGCAAGAAATTTGGTTGGTTTGAGCCCTTTCATAGGGGCAAAGTGCTGAGGGGGTTTGTAAATTGTCTGCAAAGTGTTGATCTAGGTGGCTGGATCAATTCAACTACATGGTTTTGGTGGCTTATTTTGTATCCCTTTGATCCAAGGGGATGATATGACCTTGGATCTTGCTTTGGTTATTATAAGTACAACTATAAAGAGGTGTGTAGTAGTGAAGAAGTTTGGATCTCAAAGGATGCAATGAAACACATGAATGGGTTTCATTTAGGGGGGTTGGCTATATGTGAGGAGAAAAATGAGTCCCTCTCCTAAGAATGACCCATAGATGAATAGAATGTACATAAGCTGGTATGCAAAGGATCCCGAGTGGTGAAAGACGGCGCATGGCTAGGTGAGAAGAGCATGTATGCAAATGAAAATAGAAAAGAGTGTGGCGACACAAGGAAGATGAGTGGCAAATTGTTTTGGAAGGATTCAAAGCAGTGAGGTTCAAGAAGGAGAATCAAGATTGTTTGAAGAAGGGACTCTCCAAGAAGGCAGTGGTTCCTGTTACCACAAGAGAGTGGAAAGCACAATCTGCAATCGAGTGGGCTCTTGCAGGTTGATTTGATTTTACTAAAGGTTGTAGGCTAGAATACCTGTAGTTTGTTCAAGTTAGCAAAGGAGAAGATAGCTCAATGTGGAAAAATTTGGGTCAATTTGAGTAGAAGGTGCTGAAGAACAGAGAATTGGCCTAGAGGTGTGGCTTTGGGTTCTTCGTGTAGCGCTTCTGTTAGAGACTTGGTTCAATTTATTCTTCTTCCATTGTAGCTGCCGAAGGTGAAGCTGGGAAGTGTGGTCACCGAGATCTTCCTGAGGGATATCCTTGAATTTTTTGTATGTTTCCTTCTGATGTGTTTATGCCCAGGTCTCAGGGCTATTGAGACACAACTGTGTTTTATGTCTATCTGATGAAGACAGGGGATCTTGGATGATATGTGATGTGAAAGGATACATAGACTTTTTCTCTGATATGTGATGTGAAAGGATACATAGACTTTTTCTCTGATATTTTAATTTGGTATGGTGTTGTTTTGATTGAATTGATGGACATGGATCAGTGGGGTGGTTGGTTTGATGTCTAGGGTGTGGATTTTGAGTCAATTCTGAGAGTTAGAATGAGTTGAGAAGGTACATTATCAATTCTGTGTCAACTTGACCTCAGTACAATCAACTGAAGGTGTAGGGATCTTGCTTTGGTTTGTGTGAGTTGAAGGGAAGTGATCTTGAGTCCCAGTGGATAGTTAGAGAAGTCAGATATCAGCACAATCAGCAGATTCATGGTATGATGCAACTTCTGGATGGGTGTGATGTCCTACTTAAACCCATACTTTTTTGTATATAGGATCCCTTGGCCTGTATGCAAACAAGAGCAAGTGGGTAAACACCATCACACCCATCAGATATCCGATGGGGATGAAACTTTATAAGTGGGAGGGGGGAGCCCCATGGACCCACTTGAGAAGTTTTAGCTGCATTATATGCTAGATGGGTGTGATGTCCTACCCAAACCTACTCTTTTTCGCATACATGACCACTAACAGCAAGTCATGAAAAACAACAACAAAATTGTGGAAACGACAACTCAAGTGCATTTTGCCAAAAAAACATAAAAAAGGACTACATTTTACAAATTGTTTGAAATAAATCAATTTTTTTTGTACGTGGCCTTTAAAAAATTAATAAATATTGCTATCTTTTTAGCCATTTTAGAATGCAAATTGATCACTTAAATCAAGAGAACTCACAAAAAACAACTTGATTTAGACCAAACCAAAACCTTCACATTCCATGAAAATTTGAGTACCAAAAAACATTGCAATAATTGCGCAAAACAAATTCTTCTCTTTGCAACTAAGAGAGAGATCTTTCACCTTTTGCTTCAATATCTCTATGGTTGTCTTGTGCAAGTGACTAATGCTTTTTAAATCAAAACCATACACAAGGATTTCTACATCCTTGTGTCCACACAGTGACAACTTCCTTCTTTCTTCCCCCTTTTTGCTTTGTTTCAGCATCTCAGGATCATAATTGCCTTTTAATGAATCTTCTTCAGTTGTTTGATACCAATGCACTTCCATAGAATTCAATACATCCTGCTCTTTAAAAACCTTTGTGACTTTTGCAAGTCAAAATGGATTATCATTTTCCTTGTTGTGGTAGCAAGAACCATGATCATTGTGCCCTCCCTTAGCTCATTTACATTTCCTTCCCACATTTCTTGGGACCAACATACATTTTCCTTGTTTCTCCATGAATAAGAGAATAACTCTACTGAAATTGGTACATTGCTGACACCAGCAAAGTAGTTACAAATTGCCACTCCATGAATAAGAGATAATAACTCTACTGAAATTGGTACATTGCTGACACCAGCAAAGTAGTTACAAGTTGTCACTCCTCAGTTACAAATTGTCACTCAGCTACAAATTGTCACTCCTTTCCCTAAAGCCACTCTCGTGCCACACAAATGCATGTTGTAGCTAAAATATTTCATCCATGAACTCTTCAACTAGCTTCTTCTGCTTTGAAAAAAAACTATCCCATCATGCTAGAGAGCCCACTAGAAAATACACATGTGCAGCATGTATCGTCTTCTTGATGTCGTTCAAACATTGCAGAAAATCAATAGAGAGATTTTCTTTCTTGGATTTCTGTTCCTCTCTCGTTGTAGAGAGAAACATGTACTTTGCTCATTTAATTTCACGACAAGGAACAAATAGTAAGAACTTCAAACCGTCTACTGGCAACCAGTCTTCATAGTTTGAGTATTTTTTGGACCACATGAGAGTATGTTTTTCCCCTTGCTTGATTCTAAATTCATGCTGAGAACTATGATCATTGAGCTATGCAAATGATGGCATGTTAGCAGCCTCACTGGTTGCAAAGCATCTAAAGTCATATGTTTCTTCCATGATTTATATGGAGGGCTTGGGAATGTATGCATCCTCTAACAAGGTGCAGATCTGAGGAAGGTCAAATGCACTTTTCTTTGCCAATTTGATTGAGAACCTGCTAAACATCTTGTAAATTTGGTCATGTGTGTGTCCCACCAACAAAAACCCAAGCTTGACTTTCTTGAATATCTTCTTTTGTACTAGCATATTCAAGTACACAAGCACAACAACACAAAGCAACTATAGACGCGCTTGATAGATGCGCAAAATAGCGGGCACGTCTATAGGCGTTGCTTGAATAGAGAAATTACGGGTGCGTCTAATAGCACGTCTAATAACGCATGTATTTGCGCGTGTATTGACGCGTCTATTAGGGCGTCTACACTGAGAATCTAACACTGCATCTAACAGTGCGTCTATTTACGCATGTATTAGGGCGTCTATTTATGCATGTATTAGGGCGTCTACACTGAGAATTAGACGCGTATTTAGATGCAAAATAGAGAGTACAAAAAGTGATTTTGGTGTAGGCTGGTAAATGTACATCACTGCTTTCCAAAAATTACCCATGATTACCAAATAATTTTAACAAAAACATCAATGCTTTTTTGCAAACCCACATATACAAAAAATAAGTGAGGTGAGGAGAATGAGACAATATGTAAAATAGTTTAGCCAATATCAATGATGGGATACGGTTCAATCTCATCCTCAATGAGATCAACCCTTGCCAAACTATCTACTTCAAAATCCAAACAAGTGTTTAGATCTACAAATACATTCAACCCACTACTACTTGTGCTCTTCATGTGCTCATCATCGAAATCAACATCACTAATGGTAGGCTCGTCCTCACGGGTAATGGCCTCAATATCTATATCTCCTATCTCATGATCATCCTCCTCTCTCGTATCACGGTCATCATCACCTCCATGGCCATGATCATCCTCCATACGCTCCATATTCGTAAATGTACTATACATCACTTTGGAACGTGGCATAATAGGTATGACATGCCACCATATGTTATTATCCACCATTGGTTGATAGACAACCTAATTCAAACACAAATACAATCATGTTATTTTCCTTGCATCGAAGGTATCAAATATTTAAAAGTGAGTACTTTTATATGTGTGTACAGTACCTATTCACATTGTTGCGGTAGTACTAGTGTGTCCTTACTTTGCCAAAACTTTGTGGAGTCAATAGTTACAAAGCCACTTGCATGGCATTTGATTGTTGCATTAGGGCCTCTTTCCACCACGTTCTTAAACCACTTTACATCCAAAACATACACAAAGAAGCATCGAAAGTCAAGCTTAATAATATCTTGGATTATGCCACAATAATCATCCATGGCTCCATTGGCTCCCTCAAAGCTAGCAATGATGCCGCCGCAATCTTGTGTGTTTCTCTTATCATCAACAATCTGTTGTGTTCGAAAATGCTTGCCCTGACACCATATAGCATTGAACATAGTGCACTACACCAAGACAAAATCAATTAAATAAGCAATCTAAATTATTGAAAGCTCCTAACTTATGCATAACATTCTATATACCGACTTTGCTCATGCATCCCCTAGCATGCTCCCATTCTTCCATTGTGATATGCATCCTCTCATCTTTCTCTGCTTTCTCCATTTTGTCAAGTAGCCAATCCACATGAATATCCTTTGGAAGTGCTCTTAGATACTGAGGGTATGGCACACGAGATCCGTGGTGTGTACGAAAGAGGGCCCTTTCTTCTTGTCTTCTTGCCTTCGCATCCTCGTATCTTGTCACCCATCTTTTCATCACATCACTATTAAGCATGCAATAGAGGTTGATATTATTAAGCAACTCCGTGTCTAATACTTTGTTGCATCCTTTCCCTTGAGGCACAATAGATTTTCCTCCCGCCGCACATGTTGAATACTCCATGCTGTAAATTGATGTAGCAGCCTTCTAACATTAGCCAGACATTCTTTTAATCTCGGATTCTTTGCTCGCCAGCTACCCAAGACCTGCTTTACCACTAATAGAGAATCTCCCTTTATGATTAACTTTTGAATTTTCTGCTTTAGAGCAGCCTGCAACCCTTGAAACAATGCTGTATATTCAGCCTCATTGTTACTTTCAGCTTCCAGATGTATTCCATTCTTTAGAATCAGCACACCTTCTGAATCCTGAATTATATATCCTCCGGTGGCCTGATGTATACTCCTTTTATACGAACCATCAAAGAACAAAACATGAGCTCCAGGAATGATAATCTGTTCCGCTTTTTCTATCTTTGAATCCACTTCCTTCACCAGTATCGGGCCATCTTTGTATGTTAGAAGATCTGCCAGAGTTGCCTTGCAAGTATCTTCAATCAAAAATGAGAAATCATACTCTTGAAGCTCTACTAACCATCGCATCATACCTTTTGAGAGTGAAGTTCCATTCACCAGCTGAGGGAGTAAAGTATAATTTGTCAGCACCACAAATGGTTTCATCAGGAGATATGACCTGAATTTCCTGCAAGCATACACCAGACTTGACAAAACCAATTCAGCCTCAGTATATTTCCTCTCTGCTTCTGTCTTCACTCTACTTGCATAATACACAGGCTTCATATATCTGGATTCATCTCCTCTCTGCATTAAGATTGCTCCAGCTACATCCGGACCAAAAGATGGATTCACATAAAAGACCTGAGAGAAATCCGGAGCCTTCACACTGGAAATACCTCCCAATACCTCCTTTACTTTCTCAAACACTTCCTCGCATTCTTTATTCCATTGTAATGGTTCCTTCTTCATGGCCTGCTGAAGAGGATAAAGCAGTTGAGACATTAAAGGAACAAATCTTGCCATATATTTTACCTTTTGGACAAAAGTCTGCAGTTGCCTGGACGTTGATGGTGCAGATAATAAGACAAGAGCTTTTATCTTCTCTGGATCAGGCTCAATTCCATTCTGAGATATCATATGCCCCAACAGCTTCACCTTTGAATGTCCTAAATGACACTTCTTTGGATTCAGCTGTCCACCTGCATCATCCATTTTAGAAAATACTTGCTCCAATTTATTACTATGCTCTTTTTGAGAACTATACACACATATATCATCCAAAAAAGCTCTCACAAAATGATCTGTAAGAGGTGCAAGTACTCTATCAGTGTTCCTCTGATACCACGAGGGTGCATTTTTCAAACCAAATGGTACTACTCGGTAGCAGAAGCAACCCCACGGTGTAATGATTGTGGTTTTAGCCTGATCCTCCTCAGCAATTGAGATCTGAAAATACCCAGAGAAGCCATCGCATACACTATACCTCTCATATCCAGCTACCCTGTCCAAAATATCATCAATAAACGGCAGAGGATAATGATTGCTTTTTGTTGCAGCATTCAGAGGCTTGTAATCAATACAGACTCTCCAACCACCTGTATGCTTTGGAGTAAAGACCACTGGATTTGCCCAATCTGAGTGATCTACTGGATAAATTAACCCTGCTTTTAACAACTTACTCAGCTCCTCTCTTAATACAGGCAACAACTCTCTATTTATCCTCCTCAGTTTCTGAAACACTGGCCTCACACCCTCCTTCAATACTATGGGCATTGGCTCACATTTGAATCCTCGGATCTCTTCATATGAAGTAATGAACAAATGAGGGAATTTATGTATTACCTTCATATACTCTTCTTTCTCCACTGGCTGCAATTTAGGATTCAGCATGCCCTGTAACAGCTTCTCTTTCTCCGCACTGGGTGATGGAGGCTGCATCAGACTGTCCATATCTTCAAGTCTGCTTTCTTCTTCCCTCTTTAACTCCTCTTCAGCTACATGCTCATTTTCTTCCTTCATTATAAATGATACCTGGCTCTCATCATCAGAAGTAGAACTCTCTTCTTCAGTTTCACTATCTGTATACTCATCAGCACTTGTTTCTTCAGGCTCACTCTTCATTTCCTGCTTACTACTCATGTTAAATTTCCTGGCTCTCCCTCTCCTATTATGTACTGTTATAGTTCCCCTTTTCCAGTTTTGGATGGCACCCACCTGTCTAAGCCAAGGTCTGCCCAAAATCAGCGGATAAGCTCCCAAACCAGCCGGCATAATATGGCAATTTATATTGCAAACCACACCAAAAGCAGTCTTCACTGGCACTTCTGTGCATATACCCAGACACTTTACTTTTGCATGATTTGCCAGACGGAGTCTAAAGTCTGAACTAGCATTTAGCTTCAACCCCAATCTCTCCATACAGGACTGAGTCATCACACTGATTTGTGCACCGCCATCAACATATGCTTCTCCAACACTCACACTTCCACACCAGGCATCAACTGATGGACAAATATCAGGAAGGTCTTCCACAGACATCAGCTCCATTTCACCTTGTGTGGGCTCCTGCTCATTTACTTTCCTCGGATTTGCCAACTTTTTCCACTCTCTCTTAAGCTTCGGACACAATCCAAGTAATTGGGCAAATGTTATATTGGCTACCCTTCCCTTTAAATCTCCCATCAATGTATACTCCTCTTGGCCTTGACCAATATGCAAATCTGAAGTTTTATAATGTTTTCTTGGTTTCCTCTTCTTCTTCTCTGGTTGAGGGCTTATATCAAATTGGACATGTTTACCTTTCTTAGAAGATGGTTCAGGTTCTGCCATTGTACTCCTCGTCCTCTTTGCCACCACAGGCATAATCTCTGGAATGGTCTCCATTTCTATCAAGCTGAGAGCCGGTCCCTTTCCCTTATCCTTCCATTTAACTCCACTGGTAGAGGGTTGATTTGGATCTTTTACTTCAACACTATGATCCCCCGATCTATCATTAGTCCTCTGCATCACAGGATATATTCCACCACCTGCTCTGGGCGGCTTGTCACATTGAGGGCTGATATGTCCCCGCTCCCCACAGTTCCAGCATTGGACATTACTCAAATAGTAACCTCGTCCTCTCCCTGTTCCTCCCATGTTCCCTTCACCTGTTGAGATACTGTCCCTTCTATTATTTGGTGCACCTCGGCTTCTTCCCTTTCCACCTGCTTCCATCCAATTCAAACTTAGAGACTTCATGAGCTCCACTGCATCATGTATGTCCCTCTTCAAAGTGTCTTCTTGTTCTGGAACAACAGCAGCTTCCCTTTCAGGATGTATAATCTCAATCTCTGGCATCTTCACAAACTTCTTCGGCTCTTCCTGTATTCCCATCTGCCTCAGACGCTTCACCTTCCACTCCTTCTCACGAGCTACTCTGACAGCCTCCTCAAAGCTATCCAGGTTCTTCAGCTCCACCTTCAGACGGAGGGTTGGCTCCAGACCAGCCACAAACCGGTCTCTCTTTATCATCTGCGGGGGTACTTCAGGAATCAGAGCCTCACACCATAGACTCCACAGTCTACCAAACTCTATCAGGTACTGATCCACATCCTGACCATCCTTCTGCTGAATGTTGCACAACTCCTTCCACACCTCATTTGGACTCCTCACTCGGGCAAACTGTGCCAAGAATGCAGCTCTGACTACACGGTACTCAGGATCTTGTTGATGAATGTTCCTGTGTGTAGTCACAAACATCTGTAACCATGTTTTTGCGTCACCCTGCAAGCAATAAGCCAAAATCTGAGAAAGGATCTCCGGGGTTGCCCTGTCTTTCATCAAGGCTGTAAATTCCATCTTCTCCAGAAACCTGACTGCACTTTCCTGTGGCAATCCCCAATACTCTGGAAAATCTTGAGCCATCTTTCCAAATCTTGCTTCTCACAGCCCCTATCTTCTTTCACAATCCAGAGCAAATCTGTTCCTCTGTGGAGGCACCAAAAAGTGATGGCACGGAAGCGGTAGAGCTGTCTACGCCCTTATAGCATGCCACACTTCCACACATGCATGCAAACACACCAGAACACCAGACCCAAAAACATGAACAAGACTTATATTTCAGATCTGGCTGTTACAACTCGTACCCAAATGAACAAAGAAACAAAGAATTCTTTGGCATCACCAAACATCAGCCACAGCTGATCAAGAGAATTTACAACTCTGGCTTGAGTCTCCAGAGGAGGTAGAAATCCACAAAAAACACACACACACCCTCTCTCTCTCTGGCTCTCTGTGCTGATTCTCTGTCAGCCAGTCCAAAACCACTTCCTCTGCCACTTGTCTGCAGTGCTACCAGTCCCACCAGCTTAGCACCAGCCACACTGTTCTTCTCTCCTCTTCACTCGGCACGTTCTGCTTCAACTTCCGGCTTCACCTTTGCAGACACATTACCTCTGTATAGGCCTCCACTTTTGGCTTCACTTAGCCCAAGCACTGTAACTTCTGTGCATCCAGCTGCACCTTCTATGCTGCCAACATCTCAAAGGCTGCCTTTACTCTCCCACGCGTCTGCTAGCTTCAGATGATGCAGCCACCAAAAGCAGCCTCCCCACAGATCTCTCACCACACTGCACTACCTCAGGACCTAAGGGCCTTCTCCTCTTGTACCTGCAGCCTACATCACCTCAACAGCACTAGAGGGAGGGTTATTAATCCAAGTCACCTTTTGTCTGCGCCAGCATCTCTAACTGCTTTAGCGTTCGCCAGCTCCCGTTTTTTCCACAGGCGGCACCCTTCCTTCAAGTCTTCGCTCTGTCCACTGTATCTCTCGGCTGCCTTTACCACACTACACCAAAGGCCCACCACACCTGCGCCCCTTTACACTTCACCTGCAGCCTACACGTCGTCCAGCTTCTACACGACGGCCATACCACCCTTTTCATGGCGATTTGCCCGCTCTGCTCCAGTCACTTGCGTTAGTCACCAGCTCGTGCTTCAAAGCCCAGCCGTCGCTGCCGTCTTCACCTGTCCTCAGTACCCGCAGAGCAGCTACGCTACGTGCACCTCACACAGTTGTGCTCCACGTTGTGCCAGTTAGCTCTTGCCAGCTTCACTGCACGACGGCTACACACCTCAGGCGCCTCTCTCCAACACCTAACACCAAAAATCGTCAGTTTTCACAGCTGGTGCTCCACGCTTCTCTATTGCCAGTTTTCTTTGCTCTCCTCGATTGCCCTCGCCAGTAGTTTCAAAACCTTCTTCACCTCCTTTCCCTTGTCGCTTCCCTCCCCACACACCCAAGAGACCCGTACTCTTTCCTTCATCCTACTCTCCAGAAGCATCCCCCCTCTTGCGGTAATTCCCTTCCTCTTTCTCTCTTCGCCAGCTTTCTCGATGTGATGCTGGCAAGAGAGATGGCTGCAAGACGCTTCTCCACGTGGACTTCAGTAGGCTAGCCACGTGGTGAATACATTTTTTATTTATTTAAATTTTCAAGGATGGCCATCATATTTCCTTTCACACCCACCAATTTAAAGGCAACAAAGACCCCTTCACCTATTAATTGCCCTCCCTTCCATACACACTTTAATGCAGCTTCGAATGCCCGTTCATTTCTTTGACGTGCCCACAATCAAAGCCATCGAGCAGCTGATATCATCCTCAGTGGACCTCTCACCAGACAAGCCTGTACATGCTCACATCAATACCATCTACTCTGTACACCTGGCAACGCTCTCAAAAGCAAAACTTCACACACACCATGTACATGTATGTACACATTTCAACTCTTATTTTTTTCCACACACCGTGGATATGGATTACATCTTGGAGGAGGCATCTATCCTTGTTTCTATGGATAATTCTCCTTCCAAATTTGTACTCCTCTCTTCTAACATAGATAGCACCTCTTCTAAATGTGTCTTCCTCTTGTGTGTAACACATTTTTTGGATCATGCCAATTAACTAAGTCATGAAGTTTATGCAAATTATATCTACATAAGGTGAAAAGTTCTCATCCTATAAAGACTAAATTAGATATATGATCTTCCCCAAATTATATAATTCATAAAAATAATGGAGGTGAGTTGGTTATACGTATCTGTTTCCTACTTTCTTCATACTTGCATCATTTTTCCAACAAACAAAGAGTTCTCTCAATCACAAAGCAAGGCCTTGGTCCTCTTCCTACTAACATCATACTTGCATCGTTTTTTGAACAAACAAAGAGTTCTCTCAATCACAAAGCCATACTACCAATTCCATTAGTGAAAAACAAACAATCTTGCAATCATCGTCATAATGGCAGTCATAATAATCGTCAACACAAACCTACAGATTTGTGATGATAACTTATTTGTGACGGTCCATCACAATAGTCATCACAAGTTTTAGGATATTTTTTAATGGTTATTGCAACTCTATGCATTATTAACAAAAACAATAATGGAAACCATGTGTGTCTATTTTAGACCCTTTATTCTTAGAAGTACTACATCTTCCTATCTGGCCTCTAGTCATTCCCCTATCATTTCTTTGAATGTAACCTAGGTTTCATCTTCCCCTGTCTCCCTCGTCATTGTACTATGTAGTTTTTGCCATGCATGGAGAGTAATGTGAACTTGTCTCTCAGTTAGGGTATAGTTTCTGAGTGTGGATTTAGAGTTTTCTTCAAGGATCTATAAACCTTCTGAAGTTTCTTCTTTTGTTTACTTTTTTCTATAGATATGTTAAAGTTTATAGCAATGTGACAACATCAACATATGACATCACCAATAGAGAAGATGTGGCCGTACACACAATGTCATCAACAAAATAGTCACCAATAGGGAAGGACTAACATGTCTAATAAGGAAACATTTCCATGCTTAATGCAAAGACTTGTAAGGACAAGCTTCATCAAATATAGTAGTGATCAAATAAGGATAATGCCTAATTTGGAGGAATTCTCCATGCTTAATTCCAATGCCTCCAATGTGACGTACCCAAATTCTGTTCTATGTTCTAACACAAAATTTCCCAAATCATACAGAAAACAAAATCACTCATACTTTAGAAAAATGAAGAGTTTTCAATAAATCATATTCGTTTGCAAAATCCAAAGTAACAGTAATATTCGTTAACTAATACAAAAATCTAAAAAAATCATAAAGAGAATCACCAACAGAAGATCTAGCTAATAGGGCCATTCTCCGACGCCCATCCACCTAACCACCACTTTGGACGGCGGCTATCCCAGGTATGCCTCTAGTAAATCTCTTCCACTTTGGGTTCTACCAATTGGCTCCCAGAGGGCATAAATCACAATCTCTATGTCGTTGTCTAAGGACGACCGGCCCGAATCTCAAACTCTCTCTCTCTCTCTCTCTCTCTCTCTCTCTCTATCCTGCACAGAAAATTCTCAAGGCTCTGGAAGAAACCCAATAAAAATATCCCATGATAAATAGTAAATTATCATGCACGAAATCCTCAAAGATAGAAAATCTTTTCTAAAAACATGCGCTCGAACCAAATTAGAGAAGATACGTTTTTTTTAAAACACTGGAAAGTGGTGGCAAATTCGTTTTTTTAACACTGGAAAGTGGTGGCAGATTCGTTTCGCAAAAACTGGCCACCCCATGTGGAATCTCCCAATTATCTGAACACGGACTTTATTCGTCCTGTGAGATGAACTAACTTTCTTTAACTCGCCTCTCTGACAAATAAAGTTATCTACACCCTCATGCGAGGCTGTTACAGAAAATTAAGGGTCAATTTGATGTTCAAGCCTCGTTTCGGGCACTCGTTGCGTTTATTTTATTATGTAGACCCCCATATGAGTTTCCTTTAGGCTAAACCACTCACTAGACCCTCTTATACCTTATCTAATCTGGTTAAGTATAGAATAGAAATTGCATACAAATAACACCACAAATCATGCATAAAAAGTTTCAAAATTGATCCAAAATCGACATATCTAAATTACTAAATTTGTGACCAAACTTACTCTTTTATGTCCTCTATGTATTTCCTACTTTTCAACATTAAATATAGATGCTAAAAAATCACCAAATCAAATGGAACCAAAAATACGTACATATGAGTACGTTACATCTAAGGACATGACTTATCAAATACAGTAGTAATTAGACCTATAAAGGAAATTTGATATTTTATTTATTTACTCTCATTCGACTTTATTATTTCCATGATTACTTGTAGCTTTCCTATTGTATACCATATCCTATTAAAAATAATGGTATTTCAAATAATAACTACATAGACTTAATGTGTATCAATAAATCACATATGATATCCATAAGACCATTCCATTTGGTTCTCTTGTGGCATTCACAAGACTACTAAATACATTACATGTCTGCATCTTTTTTTATTTACTCATCCTTGCTACATGGCTAGGTGACTTATGGGAAACCTAACAGTCCATAAGAGTTATGGAGACAGCTTAGCAGGTTGAATCAGGAAGAGAATGAAGAGATGTCTGTTTTGGTTGGCAGGTATGAGGCTATTTGGAGAAGGCTTCTGAAAGTTTTGGGTGAGAATAAGGTGTCACCTGATTTTCTTAAAAAGGACAGGTTCATTGGTGTGTTTCATGAGAGCATCAGGATGGAAGTGGAGTAAAAGATCTCGACACATTCATCAAGATGGAAGTGAGGATAGCTACTGAGAAGTTGAAGAAGAGAGTGAGGAAGCAAGAGATGACAAGGAAGGAGAGAGAAGCCACTAAGCTGGTAGTTCCAATGGATATGCATTTGAGAAAGGAACATGTATGGAGATTCCATTGGTTGTAAAATAAAATAAAGGGTAGAGTGGGAGGTAAGAGGTTGACTGAGTAGGTAGAGGTTCTAAATCTTGCTGTGTGCTAGGAGTTTTTGGAGATCGATAGAATCAAGAGCAGCCCCTGAATTAGCTTGATGATGAATATGGCTGGAGATGTTATGGAAGTGATGAAAGAGTCTCATGAGGGACCAAATGAGGAAATAGAATTGGATCAGAGTTGGCTAGAGGTAGTAGTGGAAGATACTTGTGTTAATGCACATGGGGTCTTTGGGGTAATTGTTGTTATGCTTTTAGAGCTGGTAGATATAGATTTGAAAGAACTTAACTTTGTGTTTTCTAAGAGGGAGTTGGAGGAAGATGGTGCTATGAAGCAGGCATCTAAATGTATTTTACAAGTGGCAAGGGATTCTGTGGATATTATGGGTGCTGAATGTGATCAAGATGAGCTACATGATTCTCCTTTGTACTTTGTTGATACTTTTCTAGATTATATTAATGCTACGTGTTTTGAAGTGGATGATGGGGATGATGCTGATGATGCTACTAAGATCATGGAGGTAGCCCATGTGAAAGACAAGCCAAACAGTTGTGATGAGTTGAATGAGGGTGATTGCATACAAGTTGTTGACTATTGGGAATAGACCTAAGGTGTGGGGAAGTGGAGAGTGAGCAAGATGATGATGTTAATGCAGCTACTATTTTCCAAGGAAAAGAGAGATGTGAGAAGGCTTGTGATCATCTTTTTCATAAGAATGTTCTTAGAGTTGGTCTGCATGGGTAGCTTTGTGATAGAAAGGGTGTGTTTTGAGATGAAAAGAATGTTTTTCATGTGAAGATATGAATGCTTTTGGGAGGTGGGATGTATACTAGATGAGGGTGCGCAAACTGGGAAGAGGTTCTGGTTACTAGGATGCCTGTCGATAGAGGGACTAAGAGGAGGGCTAGCAAGAAATTTGGCTCTGCTGAGTATGTTCCTCCCCTTGCTTGATTCTAAATTCATGCTGAAAAATATGATTTTTGAGCTATGTAAATGATGGCATGTTAGTGGCCTCGCTGGTTGCAAAGCATCTAAAATCATATGTTTCTTCCATGATTTTGATGGTGGACGGCTTGGGAATGTATGCATCCTCTAACAAGGTGCCGATCTAAGGAAGGTCAAATTCACTTTTCTTTGCCAATTTGATCGAGAACCTACTAAACATCTTGTAAATTTGGTCATGTGTGTGTCCCACCAACAAAAACCCAAGCTTGACTTTCTTGAATATCTTCTTTTGTACGAGCATATTTAAGTGCACAAGGAGAACTTGGTTTTTGTTTTCTTTTCTAGTGTTATCCAGTTGTAAGTAGAGAACGGGTGGTAGTTCACCTTGCCATTCTCTTTGATGATGTTTTGAATGATGGTGATTGTCAAATTAGGATCTTTATGAATGTCAAGAAAATTAACAAAGATCCTTGATGACATGACACCATTGAAAACTAAGGCTTCTACAACATGGAGTTGGATAAAATTTTCCTCCTTGAGATTCTTAGGAGGACACATAAAATGAGGCAACATGGCTTTCTTTTTATCCATCCCGTCAATGACAAGGCCTAAATATTTGTCCTTCTTCTCTAAATATTTTTTCCTATGGTCTGCTAATTTTTGGCGCTCTGTGCTCTATTGCTCCCAGTGAATCTTCAAGGCCTATAGAATGGGAACTATAAAAGAGATTCAAGAGTGTCAATATTTTTTCAATATAAAAAATTAATTCAAAATAACCAACATAGCCACTTTAAAATATCTAGAACTTCAAACTTAACTTACATTTCTCTTATGTAGTCTTTGCTGTGTCTCGCTTTACGTTCAACTTCGCACATATTTGGCAAACACCCATCCTGGTTTTCTTGGGAATTTTGATGGGAGAGAAATCTTGTCTCCATTTTCTCAAGAAAGAGGGAAGTGAGAGAGTGGAGTTTAGACTTTCTTTTTGTGACTCCACATATAAATTGTACACCTCTCTTTTAGTAAAATCATTAGGGAGACGTGTGAACTTTGAGTTAGGTAGTACTTCTCCATTGAAGGCGATAAAGTTTCCCAACCATTGCTTTAAGAAAAAATATTGGGGGTTTCATGTGTGCTAAATGTTAAAGAAAAACTTTCTTGGGCCACATTTGCTAACATTTTTTTAATTCGCAAATTGATTATACCAAATACCTTTAAGAAATAGTTGGAAGAACCCTCGGGGGGGTCACTATATGTAAAATATCCCTATCGCGTGCGTTCAAGGCCTATATTTTAAATCCCTTATCTGTGAATTTTTTAATATATATAATATCCCCTTTTCTTTATGAATCTGTAAATTTTTTTGAAAAAATTTTAAATCATACCCTTATGTAAATATATTTCTGTAAGTTTCATAAATTAAAATTATGCTTCTGTTGAACGCACGTGATATTCACATTTTTTTGTGAGTGACCCCCCCGAGGAAGAACCGCAACCCAGGGTGAGAGGTATGGACCAACCACAAGAAAGCGAGCCCATGCCATCTTTAGATCCTAAAGCAGAAGCAGGGCAAAGTGAAAGCCAACAGACCCAAATTGAATCACCAGTCTGGAGAGCTGTGCCTATCTTAGGTGTGGTTGATTCTTATAGGGCCCAAAGAACTGTATAAAACCTAGGGCCAGGTCCATCATATCAAGGACCAAAAACATTGTACCAAGGAGAAGGGGTCTACCCAGGCCCTTCACATTAGCCCAATCTGCTTGTATATCAGTAGTACCCACCATAGGGAGTTTTCCGTGGGTACCACATGGGACCACAAGGGGCACATGATAACCGAGCTATTAGACAAGGGCCTCCAATGGTATATTATTCTCGTGGCCCACCCCTCCACCAACCTTTCCTCAACCAACACCCACTCCAACCATGGCAGGGTTGACACCAAAAATGTTGAGATTAGCCATCGAAATAGGGAGAGCGGTGGCTGTGGGCATCACACCCCCAACACCAGTACAACAGGCACCTGCAAAAGATTAGAACGGAACAAGCCTGCCAATATCTTAAAGCTTATCACTAAGTTTGATGGGACTGGAGATCCCATCCCACATTTGGAGATGTTTAGTCAAATTTGTGAGGCCTTTGGCTAGGTAGAAGATCAGGTTAAGGTGAGTGCTTTCGGCATAACCCTTGATGGTAAAGCAAGCCAATGGTTTAGGTCCTTGAAAGCTGAGGACAAAGCCACCTTTTAAGCCTTGAAAGAGGCCTTCAAGGTAGGATATTCTTGCCAAGGCACTAGATGGAGCCTAGTGGAGCAGCTGCATAACGTCAGATAGAGGGAAGGAGAATTCATGAGAGACTACATCAATAGAGTTAGATATCTCCACTCACGTTGCGGTGCCCAGAGATAAGTTTTTTGACGAAAGATTAATAGGGAGATTTCTAGAGGGTCTTGATGACGTGCCCTTACACAAATCATTGTATGCCTTGGGCCATACCTCCTTTGAGCAATGTTGCAGGAGTGCTATGGATTTTGAGGACAATTTAAAGAAGGAAACACGTTGTCGAGAACTTCATGAGGGCACATCAGAAGCTTCTTTCAAGACCACCTGCACAAAGTGGGAGGGAAAAGGAAAAGTGTTCACGTTTAGTGGACAACAAGTCAAGCAGCTGGCTGCTGCATTAATACAGTAAATGCCCCAACAATGGAGAACTGGCCTAGGTCGGGATCGGGTCAGCCAACCCCATCTCTGTCCAAAGACGGAGCTTGTAAGGTGCCCGGTCTGTTGTGCTAACCATATCGGCATAGAGTTTTCACATCTCAAACCCCATCCTAACCTTTACTGTACATATTACGTAAAATGGGGAGAAATCATGAAGTTACAAACTGCTATCATCATAGAGCTGCTCTAGCTTGTGCTCTACCTCAGGCCTTGTCAACCCGAGACAGCCTGCTGGCTTTGCCAGCACCAACGCTCTATAATGCACCTCAACCAAGCCAAAAAGTGGCCCAGAGAGGAATCCTAAGGGTACCTAAAATGCCCTTACCACCCCCGGTTCTCCCACCTCAATCCCTACTGCCAAGAGTTTCACCAGTTTGTCAGATAACCCTGATAGAAATCTTCGAAGAAGGGGATGAGAGAAAAATTCCAAAAGTTCCTACCTATGAAACCCTAAGTCACTATATTATGGAGGGAGACCAAATGTAACCAGTGTACTTTAGTAGCCCCAATGCCACGGGCCAGAGACATGAATAGGATGGCAAAAAGGCCACCTTTACCGTGTTATGATTGCATAGGACCTCACCGAGTGGCTGAGTGTCCCAACATGAAAGGGATGGCGAGTACCTATGTAGGTACTCCCACCTTGACTCCATTGTTGTAGGGTGTGGTATTGACCACATGTGTAAGGATTTTCTGCTAAGACTTGGAATAACAGCAAAGGCTTGCAAAGCTAATCCCAGCACTAAACTTAACTTGCTGAGTGTTAAAGACGGCTTCATCCAAGCAGCCCCACCAACGCTATAACTAGACTACAAAACATGCAGAGGGCCATAGCTCATGCTGTTGCAGAGATATCAACCTCACGAGACCAGGGCCAAGAAAGTGCCTCTGAACAAGCATGAGCAATTAGGCGCTCAAGAAAGAAAACCACAAAGATCGGCAAAAGTGAGAGCTGAGTAGTTATTAGAAGTGGTTCAAAAGATGGCACGACAACTCATGCATCAACTTCTTCATCTGAAAAGGAATATTTGCTATGCTATGCCGCCTGAGCCAAAGAACCTATCAACGCGTGCCAACTCCCAAAAAATCTTGTTGAATATCCTAACCCCACATAGGAAAAGGAGAGACTCTTGGTAGCCCAAGAGTTGGTTCGGGATTGCCAAGTGCAAATGGAAGATGAGCCTCCTACCACCTACCTTAAGCCATGCCCATCGGTCTCAAACCTGAGACCTATTGAAGAAGCTCAAGTATATCTAGGAAAGCTCCCAAACCAGCCACCCTCAGAAAGGCTAATAGAAGCGGTAGCTTCCCGCACAGCTACCCCCAAGCAAGGAAATGATGTTGCCAAATATCTTAGAAATTTGGGGGACGACCATCACAAAAGTCCCTATTCACATCCCGTACACTCAAAAGAGCTTAAGACTAAGCCAAACTAGCCTTCCTCATGGGACAACATCTGCTCCAAGAGACATTGCAGGTCTCTCTTCCTTCCTTTCTTCTCAAATCCAAATCCCTATCGTTGGCACCTTACTCCAAGGCAGCCCAAGCGTATGGAATGATCTGAAGGATTGGATGGAGGGGTGCCTCGAGGGCAAGCATGCACGAATCCATGGAGCATGAAAGCTCTAATGAATCCGAGGAAGAAGAACTCGATGTAGCCCAAGAGATAACTGGCACCCCCATGGTTTGAGTGAATAAGATTAGACAATACTTTGAAGGCAACGAGCTCAATGCAGGTTTGCCACGAATAACCTTTGATGGCCTCCAAGTCACATCAATCTTGGATGGAGGAGTAGGAGTGAGAATTGTTACAAAACAATGCTAGGAAAAATGGGGAGCGCTTGCCATGGATGACACCACATTGTTGGTCAAACTTGTTGATGGAGCCATAGCTAGACCCATTGGTCTAGTGAGGGATCTAAAAAGTAAGATCCTTGGACTACTTACCGACCGCCACCACACCTGTGGTGATAAACTTTGGACGTCAGCCAGTTTCTTATGTTGCATCCTTGGTAGAACATTCATGAGAATAAAAAATGATTCAGGTCTAGGATACCAACCGCATATATATTCGGAGAAAGGATCAACCATTCAAGATCAATCTACGTGCATGGAAGGTACACCCCCACAATAAGTGGGGGGCACACCATTTGTAGAGGACTTTGCCACAACAACATGATCCACCGCAGTCCATCTATGTCAGACGTGCCACAAGACACTCAAAGATGAAAAGGATAGTGAGGAGTGTGCACCTCTTCTAGAGCTATAAGACTTCAAGAACTGGATGCATATCCTTGCTACCCTGGACATTTTGCCTAGATGCACCGGCACGAGGTTTGCTACGATAGACGGGCATGAGATTACATCTTTGTACAAGCTTAGCTCAGCATACTTGCCCAATGTCGCCACCCAAGAACTTGAACATGCCATTAAAGTGGAGCCATCACACGGGGCACATGCTCCAATAGGACTCACAGGCCTGATGGATTCCTTGGGCCAGAATGATATGTCTTCCCAGATGATTCAGATACCCACTGGTTGAAGTATGTCGGGGTTGTGGAAGCACATGACTCCTTCAACAAAATGTGGCAAAAGGAGTTTGCTAATATCTCCCTTCTGGTCCACACAAGCATCCCACAGCCAGCAGGGCCCATTGATTCCACACCAGAACTAGAAAAGCTTTGCTGCTTAGCATGCAAAGTATGCAACAAAAAGCTAGCATTGGCAGAAAAAGAAGCCAAAAGGCTAGTAGACGAAGAAAGTGCTAAAGCCAAAGAGACCACACAGGTGCCTCAACATTTTAAGACCTTTCAGATGGCTAACAAATTCCTCCAATATGATTCGGCCCAAACGTCTCATAGTAGACAACTAGAGAGCTTTTATGATGGTCCAACCAAGGTCAAAGAGATAAATCTGGTAGGCTCGGGCGAAGACCCGAGGCCGATATATATTGGACGAGACCTCTCTATAGATGAAGAGACCTAGCTCATCATTGTGCTAACAAAATTCCAAGATTGCTATGCCTAGAAGTATATGGATATGAAAGGTGCACCTCTAGAAGTAGTCCATCACACCATCCCAGTGGTTGATGGAGCTAGGCCGGTCAAACAACGGGCTTATCCGTTGAACCCAAAATACTCCAAGATGGTCTGAGAAGACATCGACAGACTCATTGATGTAGGATTCATCTATGAAATTGAGCATATGGAATGGGTATCACCCATTTTGATAGTGCCTAAGAAGAACGAAAAAGTCAGAGTGTGCGTAGACCTTAAAAAGGTCAATGCCGTTGTATCATTATCTCTTACCTTTCATAGAACATGTGCTAGAATGAGTAGTAGGAAGAAAGGAAGCGTACAACTTCCTTGACGGATTCTCTGGATATAGTCAGGTGTGCTGATCGATCCCAAAGACCAGCACAAAAGAGCCTTTGAACTGAATGGGACATATATGCATACCGTGTTATGCCCTTCGAGCTGACCTATACCCCTCGGTACCTCGACACACTGTCTCCAGGCAAGGAATCTCTACAGATGATAGCTGAGTTGCCCCCACCCACCAACTTCAAGGGAGTCCAGTGCTTCATGGGGCACGTCGGCTACTATCAATAATTTATTTTTATGTACGTTGATATTGCTTAACCTCTTTATGGACTCTTAATCATCTTCTACTCGAGTGAAGAACGCCAACGGGCTTACACAATGCTCAAAAAAGACTTGGTAAGTGCTCTAATTCTTAGGTCCCTCAAGTAGGACATTATCTTGTGCTGTTGGCCAACCGGGAACAACATGGATTTCCCCATCAGCTTTGCTAGCCACCAACTTAATGAAGCTAAGAGAAACTACACCATGAGTGAGAGAGAAGGATTAGCCATGGTCTACACTGTCAAGAAGTTTTGCCATTATCTTCTGGGGTGACTAAGTTTGTTTTCTTCATAGACCATAAAGCTCTCCTATACTTGGTAAACAAGCCCTGTATGACAGGTAGAATCACTAGGTGACTGCTTATATTTCTTGATTTTGACTTCATTTTTCACAGTAAGGAAAGGCTGTAAGCATGTTCTAGTAGACCACATGTCAAGGATCCCCAACAGTGAAACTCCAGTGGGAGTAGATGATGATTTACCAGACGCCATCCTATTCCAACTATGCTTGATTCCTGAATGGGGCAAGGAGGTGGCACACCTCTTAGCCCAGCTTCCCCTTCTTAATAAATACCGCGTCCATTGCTTATTAATTAAACAGGAAGCCCCCTACCAACTCATTGTAGGCTAACTTTATAGGCAGGGGAAAGATAAAATTCTCTAATGTTGTGTCCGAGAAGACAAGTATGTTCTCCTTCTTGAATAGGCTCACTCTGCCTGTGCTATAGGGGGCACTTTGCAGAGCAGATATCACTGCGCATAAGGTTCTCATGGCCAAATTATGGTGGCCCACTCTAATGAAGAATGCACCAGAATACGTTAAGTGGTGTGACGAGTGCCATCGTGCATCAAATCCCCGCTTCAGGGACCACATGCCACTGAACCCAGTTGTGTCTTTATAACCATTTGAGATATGGGGCTTAGATTTCATTGGACCCATCAGTCCAACAATCAAATACACTCAATCTTGATATATAATAGCTGTTTACAGACTATTGCACTAAGTGGATACAAGCTTGCGTGACCTGCGAAGCTGATGTGCAATTGATTACCAAATCCCTTTATGAGATCACACGCTTCGGTTGCCCCCTCGAGCTCGTCAGTGAACAATGGGACACATTTCATTAATGAGGTAATCCAATTCCTCTTGCAACAAGAGTTCCTTATCACTCACATAAAATCCTCCCCCTATTACCCATAAGAGAATGGCCAAGCAGAAAGCACGAATAAAATCTTGTGTGCCATTCTGACTAAAACCGTGGAGGCCAGCTGCAACAATTGGGAACCAAAGTTGTCAGCTACACTTTGGGCTTATAGAACTTCTTACAAGGCAGCAACCAATGGCATGTTGAGATATCGAGCTCATCTAATGAGGCGGTGGACACTGATGACCCGCCTAGGGGATAGGCGCCACACTTACACCACTGGCATGGTTGGTGAGATCATGGGTG
Source organism: Cibotium barometz (assembly GCF_041138505.1). Lineage (NCBI taxonomy): Eukaryota > Viridiplantae > Streptophyta > Polypodiopsida > Cyatheales > Cibotiaceae > Cibotium > Cibotium barometz. The sequence continues at coordinate 30,028,709 of NC_141097.1, forward strand.
ATATGCGGCCAGTGGGATGACAGGCTGCTGTGTGTGACAGCCATTCTAGCGCCAGCTCATTTAGTTGGGTTCACACTATAGAGAGCCCTAGTATGTATTTGGTTGAGTACCTTTTCATATTGTGTGTACTCTTATCTTTGTATATGGTGTGTTGAGTGTTGTGTGAAGAAGAAGAAGAAGATTTTCAGCCTCTCACCTTGTGTGTTCTCTTTTAGGATTTTGTGAGTGTGTGTGTGCTTGTTGCAAGAGCCCAAGCTCTCTTCTCCCCTGCATCTTTTCATGGTATCAGAGTCTGGTTCATGCTAAGGGCTGAGCTGCAAGCAAGAGAAGCACAAGAAGCGATACGAGGGTAAGAGCTTCATCTCCTCTTTCGTATTTGTGTTGGCGACTACACCCTTGTCAGGAGCTCTACGGGAGGCATCGGCAACAAACGATCTCTGATTGAGGACCTTTCTTCGTGGGAGTAAAGCTATAGGGCAACTATTTTGTCCTATTGGACGTCAGTTTTCGGGCCAAAAACACGTTTTGGGCGCGTTAAGACTTCCGTTTTTCGAAAAGCAGGAGATTTCGAGCACTACGAGTAAGTCATCGATTCTATGCAGAACTTTGTTTTAAGAATTGCAGGAAGACAGATTGGTTGTGCAGACATTGTGTGTGCTGCAAGGAGGTCAAACAATTGCCATTGGGTGTATGTATGCACATTGAGGTCACTGGTTGTGACATTTGAGTGTAGTACAGTACCACTGCAAAAAATACAGCAGTTTGTGCAGGACAAACCAAAGTGCTGTTTCTGGTAAATTTGTGTCTGGCAAGATGTCAAATGATGGCATAAACCAGATTTTTCCTGAGAAGCTTGACAAGAACAACTTCCATGCTTGGAGGTTCAGGTTGACAAATTTCCTGATGGGAAGGGTTACTGGGACTGTACATAGAAGGTGAGCATGAAGAGGCACCGGAGATACTGGAGATCAATCTAACTGCTGTAGACGTGAAAGAGTTCAAGGAACCAAGGAGCCAGAAAAGTTATGTATTGGCTCTCTATCAATATATAGGACACCATGATTGGGCACATACATGATGCCAAGTCCCCCAAGGAGGCGTGGGACACCTTGGTAAAACTCTATGAAACGAATACCAAGGCACGAAAGATACAGTTAAAGAATGAACTTCATACTGTGGAGAAAAAGAATATGTCTGTGCATGACTATGCATTGAAGATAAAGGGTATTGTGGAATCCCTTGCATCTATTGGTGTTTCAGTAGATAAGGATGATAAGGTGGAAGTCTGTCTACGTAGTCTCGGGCCACAATACAAGGTGTTCAAGACGTCTATTCAGACTCGGAAAAACATTTCCAATTTTATAGATTTGGTGTCTATGTTGATTATAGAAGAGAAGAGCTTGGGTGAAGACCAACAGTCTTCACAAAACAAAAACAGTTTAGAGCAATAGGCCTTCTAAACAAGTTCAGGAAGAGGACAAGGTAGAGGAGGCCGTGGACGCGGCCAAGGAGGTGGCCGAACAGGTAATCAGAATTATGGCCAGTATAGCAGCAACAACAGCAGTCCCAAAATTCACAACAACAAAAACATGCAGGTGAAAGAGGCCAATTCAGAGGCAGGGGGAGTCAAAGAGGTCGTGGAAATTGGCAAATGCAGTATAGTGATACACATGGATGCTTTTATTGTGGTAAGCTTGGATATGTGCAGGTAGATTGTTATAAGAAGCAGGCTGACATGCAAAATGGAAAATTACAGCAAAACAACTATGCATCCTTGAGCAGAAACAATGAGGATAATGAAAGGTTGTTTGTTATGCAGCATGTCGTTGAAGGAACGAGATAATAAATAAAAACTCATCTTACTTTTTTCTCAATGATTTTTTCCTTTGACTAAGGATAAAAATAGTGCATGTATAGGGAAATAAAATTATTTAGGACGACGTAGGTCTTCCTTACGTGGAATTTCATAATTGATTTAAAATGCCCATGGGTTAAGAGTCCCTGTAAGCTTGACTGCGATTTGCCAAGTAGAATGTTACTTTTTGTTAAGCTGATATCTCATGATATTGGATCCATGCTTACTAGAATTCGAGAGAGCATTGCATTTTAGCTATAGTGAGATGTTAGAACTTTCTCTAAATGCACACATATCTATCTCTTTTTTTAATGAAGAACCATATGTATTTTTCATGAAAATGTATAAACTTCTAAGAATAAGTGACATATATCCTCTTTCATAAGAATATGGTATAAAACTCTTGTTTGAGATTATATTGATATTTCTCCACATTAGCCAAGGTACGGAGACTCACATTTTGTTCCTTTGCATGATAGATGATGAAATACTAGTTAGTGTGTGCTGCGATTAATGATAAGGAATGACCAAAGGAGTTCTTTAGAAACTAGAACCAAAAAACTACTAAAGTGGCTTAAAGATTTGGGAGGCTCCTAAGGAGGTTGTAAGCTAAATAAGGAAGTCATATAATAGGATGCAGTCACACAAGGGACAAGTAGGAAAGCTCAGTTTTGTTTTATAAGAGTCTTGCATGCCTACATTTGGCTTCATTGCTTCTGTGCTCTACTCTCCTTTAAAAATAAGTACGTTAGTGAGCATTCCCATTCTCCTTTTTATATTCTTAGTTTTGTTTTATACAAGTTTAACTTGTCTTGAACACATGCATGCTTACAAATATTTGGCTTCCCTGTTTGTGTACTCTATAATCTTCCTTCGAGAAAAAGTAGGCCTACTGAGCATTTTCCTCTCTCTTGGACGAAAATTTGAAAGTTTAGTGATGTATTTCGTGCTGTGATCTGCTGCTGTTTGCATTGCTTTTGAGAAATAAATAATACACATGTTTGGTATGGCGAAGAAAAGCAGGCATCATGCAAACAAGTGGTCTAGTAATAGAGGTCGAGATCAAAGGAGAGGACCCATCGGGCAGGGGTGACCCGCACGATGTCGACGAGGCGATTGGTGACGACGCCGCGTGCAGGGAGGAAGTCGCCGGTGCCGCCAACGACGGTGAGGGTGCGCACTTTCTGGGCCTCCACGATCTGGCCCATGATGGTGAGGGTGCCCTGGTAGGTGCCATCGTCGATGGTGGCCGTGAAGGTGTGGAAGAGCACGTAGCCTTTCTGGCTGTCCAGCACGTAGAAGCCCTGCGCCACCCCGGCCGACGCCGAGGTGTTGGAGGCGCCCAGCGTGAGGGGGGCCTCGAAGGTGGCCACCACGCCGAAGTTGAAGGGGTTGGAGAAGGTGCCCGGAGGAATTGGACCGTACACCGAGGTGAAGTAGGTGTTATTCACGGCCGGGTTGTACACGGTGTTGTGGAGGTAGAATCTGTAGTGGGACGGCCCGGCCTTCTTGTGGCAAGAAGCTGGCGTGGCAGTGAGGCTGATAAGCGCCAGTAACAGGCATGCTGCGAGGAGCAAGCGGCTGGGCATATTGGCTCGCTTGATGAAGCTGCAGGGAAATTATTAGGTGGGATGGTAGATCTGATGAGGAGCAGATGACAGCAAGCAAGCAGAAGGTGTCGTCAAAATGACCTGGTAACAAGCAGAAGGTGCTAGCGGGATGATAGATCTGAAGATGTGACGGGGAGCGCAGTAGGCTCCTATTTGTAATACACCTAGCCCGTTCAAACGCCCAATTCGTCAACGCCCCATTTTGTCTAGTTACATAATAAACAAATGTGTTTGACAATTCGCTGGCAAATGTCCTCGGATTAGCTGTTGCTTCAACGTTCTAGCAATATCCCAATTAGGAGCACCTCACCATTTTGTCTAGTTACATAATAAACAAATGTGTTTGACAATTCGCTGGTGGATTAGCTGTTGCTTCAACGTTCCAGCAATATCCCAATTAGGAGCAACTCACCACCACTCGTCGAGAGTAAGGCATGGTAGAACCTAGAGAAGGACAAATCAAAAGTGGTGCATAGATACCCCATGCCCTCTCCAAGATTTTGCATATAGTAATAAAGTCTTTGACTCTTTCTTTTTTGGTACCCACAAAATTAGGCAATTAGGTTATATATATGTAGCATAGAGCAACCCACCATACTAGCCACGAGAGTAAACCAAAATTTCTAGAATACTTTCTCTTCTTCCAAGAAAAGACACATTTACATATGATTGGATTATTGAAGGTCAAATACCGGTTCAAACAACGGGTGCCAGTATATGCAGTGGTAAAGCATGGCAAAGGGTGTCAGTTTACGAGCTCGTGTTGGTGGAACGGTAATAATACAAGAAAAAAAAACAACTCTGGTCATATTTACAATCAAAATTACCAGACTTGGTTCTTTTGAGCTCATCTGCAATATTAAAAAATGTGTATGTCAATGCGAAAAATAAAAAATACCATCAGCCTTAAAGCAAGGCTTCTCTGTGAATGTGTGGGAGAGGTAGGAGCTTGCTCTTGGACAGATGGTCTATCCATGCACTGGAGTTCAGGCTCTTCTGTCTCGAGGTCAGGATTTCGTCGTACCATGCTGGGGTGGTCTTTGCTTTCACTAGTGCTATCAAAGACAAGTATCGTTGACTCCACATGGTATTGACCCCGATGGAACCAACCTTATAAGTGAAGGATCTTTAGGAGAGTTCACTTCGTTAGAAAGAGGGTTATTTTGCACCAATCTGCTAGATCGTAGGTTCATCGAAATGTGGAACTACTGTGCAGAACCCCCTTGTGAAAAGACTTTTTTTAAAGAAATGGTACGGTCGTATGCTTTGAAATGTACGAGCATACGCTTTCAAAACGAGAAGGGAATGGGCATACACTTCTCAAGGGCAGATGGCATAAACTCTCACTTTTTGAAGGACACGAGCGGGGCTTCACAAAGGAATGGGTGTGCGCTTTGGAATGGAGAAGGTGTGGGCGTGGAAGTTGTTGGAACAAGCGTACCAAGCTTGGGTCGAGAAGGGAATGGGTGTTCGGTTTCAAAAGCTGAAAGGAATGGGCATTTGCTTTGAAATCGAGAAGGTACAGGCATACGCTTTCAAAAGGAGAAGGGAACAGGCATTCACTTTCTAAATCAAGTGTGAGAGAGAATGGCACGGGCGTGGAAAAATTGATACGGTCGTGGGGCAAACGCAATGAGGCTTTGGAACGGGCATACCCTTCAAGAAGAAATGGCCATGGCACTGTCAAATTTAGAGATTTTTAAGACTTGTCCAGGGATTTTAGGAAATTTAAGGCTGCAGGTTTGACAGCCACCCACTATATTCTTTGACAAATTCAATTACACCCACTTGATTGAATGCACTCTATGCTCAATTTTAATGCAACTGCACATTCAAGCTAAAGAACTTAATAGATTTGGTCTACTAAGAAGGGAACGGGCGTGGATGTGCCATGGCCGTGGCCTATAAAGCAATTGGCCATTCGCTTCTCAAAACAGCCAATAGAATGCAATTTTTGCCTAGTTTTTTTCTCCAATTCCTGCTAATTCAAGTGTTTTTCCATCGATTTTTTGTGTTTTTTATTCAATAGAGAGCTAGAGCTAGTCTCTAGCTATCTAGTGGTGCCTACAATACATAATGAAAACTAACTAATTAAGATTAATTTGTGGATTAAACTGCACGCTTGAAGAAAAAAGAACAGAAAATCAAAGTTTTGCATGAATGTCAAGGGCAATGTTAGAGCACTTACTTGCTTCTCCCGCACCCGGTGAAGATTTCAATGCTTTGATGCTCGATTAACTTTAAATTCTCCACATAATCACCATAAAAAATAAAAACAAACACAAAATCAAGAAACCAACCGATGGATTTACACTCCAACAGGGCTAAATAAAGATACTAGCAAATGAATAAAGTGGAGGACCCTACGCTAAATGCATTCCTCGGCAGTGGCACCAAAGATGTTGAGACTAACATGCTACCTTTCACACAAGAGAGAAGAGAAGAGAGAGACATGCAAGGGTTGAGTCTGGAGAGTTGCACTTAGCCAACCCTAAGAGGGTTAACTCCTCGATGTGAAGCCGGAAGGGGTTCACTCCACCTCTTCTTGTGTCACCTAAGAAGAGATTCAATGGCTAGGTAAAGAGCAAGAATGAGGGAGCTATGGAGATCTCAACTTTCACTTCATGCCACAAGCTTTCAAAAGGGACTTGGTAGAGAGAAGAGGGGAGACAAGAAGAGAGATTAGAGCATTACCATCCCTACATGCACACACCAACAATCAAGCATGCAAGCAAGCAAAAACACAAGCTAGCATTCATCTGCAAGCTCAAATGTGAGAGAGAGAGAGAGAGAGAGAGAGAGAGAGAGAGGAAGCAAACTCAAATGATACTAATGGGATTGTCCCCTTTCATATTCCATAAGATGACTTATATACAAGAGCTCATAGTTTCAATGGCCGGCCGCCCATTTACAATTGGGGGCCCAAAACTAGTCTTTCTAGCTCTATGTAAAAATATTCCTCATGATCGACATTACACACGCCTTAAGTTTGGTCATCCCATGTCTCTTTTATAATAAGCACTTTGTGCGGTTACAAAAGAGGGATTACAATAGGTGTAGCCCTGCTAAAGGTAATGTTAATCAGAGTGGTTAACAATGTTACCCAAAGTGGTTTGGATAGTTATGTCAGACTCATTAGTGAGAATACGTCAATCCATGGGATGATTCTTCCCTATTTTCAAGTTTATCTTTAAGGATTGGTTGCTTTACAAATATAAATGTGTTTGGTTTCCCAATTAGGAATCAAGTTTACTTCTCTCATATAAGGCCTTTCGAGGATCATCGTGTGAACCTCTTCTCTGAAAAATCTATCACTACTAATTTGTTATGGAGGGTTAATCCAAAGGTTTTGATCCTTGCAGCATCTTTTAAGACACCTAATGGTTTGGCTATGTTCCTATCAACAAGCTTAACTATGAGGCTTGGGCTACTACAAGCCTCTCTGCAATCCTTGGTGATAATATTGACACCAGCAAAACTATCTAAGATCGGGAAGACCATAAATCCATTGTACCAATAAGTAACACAATGCTCATTTTGTCATTTTCAAAATAGTGCCCCAATTAGTTCATGGACACTTTTGGCTATCCTTTAATTTTGAGTGTGGAGAGAGAATCCTCAATAGGGCAAGTCTTCTCTTCCTCTTGTTTCCATTCATTTAGTTGGATAAGTCTCTCTAAAAGTTGTAAATTCCATTACAAAAGAGAACTTATCGAATCTTGGACTCTTGAGGACAAGAAGGTTGTGAGGTCTCACGAGATCCATACTCACTCTAAGGGGGGCTATGACCTGCCAATGTGTAAGGGATGTGCATTGAGTGGATAAGATGGGCTAGGAACTCCCAATGTGTAAGGGATATGCCATGATCCTTCCCTAAGAGGTGGTGACTCAGAGGGGGTCAAGATAAAGCTGTTGCTGATCACCCCCACTAAGTCCTCCTTCACTCTATCTAGAAATGTGGGGATTGGTTGAATTGGTTGCAGAGATAATATCAGTTCTATTTGTGGCCTCTTGAGAATGATTATAGGTCTATCTGAGGCCTTGGGCTTTGAGGTTCTCTAGTTGGTTATGATGGGCTCTAGGATAAGATCTGGGATACTCTTAGGCAAAAGTTAGTGGTTTGTTCTCAACCACTTTTCATAGCAAGGGTATCCTGGACCTTTCTCACAAGCTCTACAACGTGTTTTATACTCTCTTTCTCCAATATAAGGCTGGGATACTCCTTAAGTTTCTTTGGAAGGTTTTTGTAATCTAAAGGTTTGAAGAGCAGGTTTGCGCATGAGATTGCTTGTTATTGTCACCTCCAAGGGAGGTAGCCTTGGAGCTCTCATCTAAACCACTTTCAATGGGGTTATGATGTTGTAGCCCTTGACAACTAAACATGCACTACATTTCCATGTGCTCTTTAAAATCTTCTTCTTTTGGGCCTTTGTTTCTAGTTCATGATACTTTTTAGGGGCTACTATAGCCTTTGGAGCTAATTTTTAGACTTGATTTTTATAAAGTTTTTAGATTTGCTAATTTCTTGATTTGAGAAGATTAACAATGAAATTTGTGTTTATCATTTTTGAATTTATATTAATCGCTATTTTAAAAAACCCTAATCCACTATACTACATGATTTCTTGAATTTCTTTGTCTTCTTGATCTTGATTTCTAGAAACTTTTCTTGATTTTTGAAATTAGGATTTGCAGATATTTGAACAACCAGTTTTGAGTGAGTTCTTGCATTATCTTACTTAGGGAGCATACTTTTTTAAAGATTAATGCTTAGAGCCTTGTCCCATATCTTAGCTTTATGATCACTCCATTTTAATTTGTATCAGATCTCTTGGCTTAGATCCTTATTTAGGGAGTGATTAGAAGATTAATCATTTTTAGATTATTCTGAATCCAATTTTTAGAATATTTCTTTTACCATTAGTGCTATTTTTTTGGATTATTACTAATCCAATTTTTTAGAATCCATTTTCTTGATCATGATTAGTGTTAATAATTTTTCAAGTTTATTTTTATGTAGTTTTCTAATTTGTTAATTTCTTGATTTGAGAAGATTAGCAATGAAATTTGTATTAATCATTTTTAATGTGTATCAATAATTATTTTCAAATACCCTAATCCACTTTTCTACTTAATTTCTTGAATTTATTGATCTTTTTGATCTTGATTTCTTGAAAATTTTCTTGATTTTTAAAATTAGGATTTACATAAATTTCAACAGCCAATTTTGACTGATTTCTTGCATTCCCTTGCTTAGGGAGCATAGTTTTTCAAAGGTTATTCCTTATATTCTTATTTCTTCAAGATGGAAATCCTAAAATGCCAAATCTTTGAGTTCTTGAAGGAATACTACAAGATTGTTCTGTAGAATCTTGGTACAGTTTCAAGAAAGTGTGCAGAATATAGTTTGCTATGCATATAGTAAAGATTGAAGTGCAGAGTTGTAGAATAGTGAAGATTTATTTCGAGATTCCAGGGCAAAGACTAAGATTTGTGCAAAGGATCATAATTAATAGTGAAGATCTGTTTCAAGATCAGTGTAGAATAAAAGATTCAAGTGCAGAGAGCGAGATTAGTGCAAAGGATCAAAGTTAGTGTTGCAGTTTGCAAATTCAAGAAGAGTTTGCACATAGAGTTAGGCAAAGAATAGTTTACAAATATTTTGCTGTAGTTTCCAAAGGGAAGTGTGCAGAGTTGATCAAGGTATGTGTGCGGACTATTAATCACACAAATCTTGAACTACTTAAAAGAGTTTGTTTGATTCTTGATCAAGATTGACTAAGAGAAAGTGTTTCTTGTTAATCTTTGTAGGAATAATCATAATATTGAGAAATTTTGAAGTAAATATAGTAAGAAAAGTGCAATGAGAATAGTTTTACAAGCTACATTGTGTGGGGACAACAGTGTTTGATGCATTCTCGTCAAGAAAATGTATAAAATACAATCTTTTCATTTATTTTTAGATATATGTGTACGATTGGTGCAAGAGAAATCAATAAAGGACTCCACACACAAGAAGTCCAGTGTATAAGCAAGGAATCACATATGCCACACACAAGAAGTCCAGTGTATAAGCAAGCAATCTTGCTACATTCAAGGTAGTAAACAATGGATGTAAGGAGGTATTAAACAATATTGGTTGTCATCTTGGTCATACTCTTGCATTTTGATGCAAGAAAGGATAACATCACTATAGAGATTACATATTTTTTAGTGTCGGTTTGTGTGCACATGGGGCAGTCCAAGGGAATAGTTGTACAACAAGGCAACATCACAACTCCTAACATCGTACTTAGTCCATCTGATAGTTCACCTTAATCTTTATTTTCTATACTTCATTCAAATCATTTTGACACCTTTCTAGAAGGATGCAAGGCACTTGCCACTTGGTTCTTATGGCATCTAATCAAAGATTTAGCCAAAACAATATGTGTATTTGTTTGATCTTTTTCTCTGTGCAAAAGTCAAGATGTGAAGTGGCACGACCTATCAGATTTTCTTTGTTAGATTTGCATGGCTTTGACTCAGAATGTGAGCTGAAGGAGAAGTGCAACCTACGATCTCTACTGTGACCTTATTGGTGGTTGTTCACACGTGCCTCACACTTTGGGAATTTTTGGATGTTCGTATGGAGACGAGGTGAAAAGTTGTAATTTATGTATGCCTGGTAGGCTATCTATGTGCATATCATGATTCTCAAATTTTTAGTTCGGATGAGCAAGCAGTATTATCATACTATTATGATGAGCACATAACTATGTACATGTATACATCCTTACATCCTTTTGTATGGGATCAAACAAGGAGCTATGGTATCTACTAGGATCTCATTGATTGATTTGGGACCCTTTTCACAAACCACATATTGAGCATGCTTAGAATTTTTTTTGCTATTATAGTGGTGTTTGTATAGGCTTTGATAGCTTCTACGACTCATCCCTGACAGTGACTAGCCATCATCTCATTGGTTCTCATTTACCTAGACCAATTCAATTATTATATTATAATGGAGAATGAGATAGAGAGAGATTTTAAGCCAGAACATGTGGTGCCTCATTTTTAAGCATGTGTGTGTGTGTGTGTGTTTGTGGATCTGTGTGTTTGTGTGTGTGTGTGTGTGTGTATATATATATATATGTGTGTATATATATACATATGTGTGTGTGTGTGTGTGTGTGTGTGTGTGTGTGTGTATATTTAGAAAGAGATAGAGAGAGAGAGCTAAGAAGTAAATTACAATAGCTACCAAGCATAACCAAGCATACCAGTCTTTATATGTGCTTCTCTATCTCACTCTCTCTCTCTCTCTCTCTCTCTCTCTCTCTCTTAGTTTCTCTATCTCTCTCTCCTTCTCTCTCTCTTTTGCCTATCATAAGAGGCTGTGTGTGTGTGTTTGTGTGTGTGTGTGTGTGAGAGAGAGAGAGAGAGAGAGAGAGAGAGAGAGAGAGAGAGAGAGAGAGAGAGAGAGAGAGAGAGAGAGAGAGAGTATGCGCATTATGAGAGAGAGAGAGATTTAAAGACAAAACATGTGGTGCCTTATTTTAAGAGAGAGAGAGAGAGAGAGAGAGAGAGAGAGAGAGAGAGAGAGAGAGAGAGAGATATTAAGATAGAACATGTGGTGCCTCATTTTAAGCATGTGTGTGGGTGTGTGTGTTTGTTGATCTATGTGTGTGTGTGTGTGTGTGTGTATGTGTGTGTGTGTATATATATATATGTGTGTGTGTGTGTGCACGTATGTATGTATGTATGTATGTATGTATGTATGTATATATATATATATATATATATATATATATATATATATATATATTGAGAAAGAGGTAGAGAGAGAGGAGCCAAGAAGTAAATTTGGCTTGAAAGAAAATAATATATATATCAAAGTGATCATATAGTTCAATGAAATGCAACAAAATTATGTTTTATGTACTTTGTCTATGCATCTCAAAGTGACAATATAATTCAATGAATTGAAGTATTATATTTACCACAAGCATAGCAAATCAATTCTAACACCTACCAAATCTCCAAACCTTCAAGCATATTATATGTGGTATTATCACCAACAAGCAAATCTCCAAACCTCATTGTCACCATAACACCTACCATGCAATAAAACTTATGTATGTGTGTGTGTGCACAAATTACCAAAATGGCACAATTAAAACATCATATTAGCAAAGTAGTCCAAAACTTGAGGCAAAAGGCAATACATGGAAATCGTTGCAGACAAAAAATAAACCATATGTAGCAAAGTAGTCCAAAACTTGAGGCAAAAGGCAATCAATGGAAATCATTGAAGGCAAAAAATAAACCCTATCTCTGCACTCATTCTGAAATAGCGGAGTCATCTACAAAATAACATTTTGGTCTCATCTTAGATTGCCGAGGAGTGTCATCATAACGAACGTCTACCTCCATCTCTCTAGCCATGCTCTCTACATAACAAGGTAAACAACTACAACATGGTCAAGAAACATTTTATCCCTACCATCTCAATATTTGAAAATTCCATGGTGCTTTAATAGCATAAAGATACTCACTAGTCCAATGGAACATCTGTGATGGCTAAACTCTCCTCATCATCACCAAGCAAATCTCCAAACCCACCCAAGTCAGCAGTATGAGTGCCGGCCTTATAGTAATCATCTACAAATGGCATCAAGTGACTACAAATCTCATCATCTCTCTCAATCACCATGCACAATCGTGCGCAACCCTCATAACAGAGCCGGTCCCAGCTCCTATCTCAAGCACTGAGCCCGAATGTGGACATAAGGCCTCCATAAAGAACAACATAAGGGGGGCACTCTTTTCAAGTGGGTCCCTCCAACCACCACTCTTACCATTACGCTTAGCTCTTGCAGATGAAGGCAAGCAATGGCTCATGACCTCTGTGGAGAAGTCTAAGTCCAATGCTTGTCCTACTTGCAAAAATAAAATAGGAGCAACACAAGTAAATTATCCATTCAAGAAATGCCCAAAACAAAAGCACAAACCTTATGCTTAGTAAATTACCTTTTGTGCATTCAAAAGGTTAACGATGGGTGTTTGGCCAGCCTTATGGAAGGCCACGACATGCAGCAATGTCATTTATATATAAATACAATCAGCAGAGCAAGTATTATTGGCGACTCCTAAGAAGCTATTTATTAGACATCAATAGAAATGCACATGGTAGCACTACCTTCATAGGCACTTCTAGTCTTGTTTCATTGCTGTAAGACTCTGAAGAGTTTAAAGCCCAACGAAAACCGACAACCATGCCTGTCCTAGAAGCAACTCGTTCCACAAGAGAAAGATGACCAGGACTTGTGATCACCAAAACCCAACCCATGTCATCCATCACATCATTGGCCACCACCAAAGAACTCTTTATATGATCCTCACTAATTTGATTCCAAGAAGGAATCCCATCAAAGCCTGGAACTGGAGAGCCTGACAAAAGACAATCCGGGAACATTTAAGCCAAAAAAGAAAGCAAGTCTCAAAAAAGCTTTCAAATAAAAGTTGTGCAAAGAGAGAGGACTTATTGGAAAAGAGGGAAGGACTTTACAAACCTGTGGGAAAATCAATGACTGTGAAGTCAATGCTCCAATTGCATGGCTTGCCTCCTTTGGTTTTTTTCTCTCCAAGGTGGGTCATGAAAAATTGTCTCATTACTTCAAAACCCTCCTTGAAATTATGCTCCAGCAACTCCTTTCCCAATTGAATGTAGTCATATGTCCATACATTCACTTGATTTCTCCCACCAAGCCTCTCTTGCTCACGAAAAGCACTCAATGAAACGATCCCTGACGAGCCGCGCACCAGTTCTTGGAAAAGAACAATCGTGCCCTTTTATGATCCAAAAAACAATAGAATGCAAACATTTTAAGAGTACACATTGTTTAACTCATTCTATATACAATCCTTCATCAATCCAATAAACATACCTCAACTCTGACTCATGAACTTATTTGATGGTCGACCCCCTTTATTTGTGGCTTCCTTCTTTTCCTTGAGGTCCTTTTCCTTCAAGGCACGCAACTCTTCATCAATCCTTTTCTTCTCCTCCTCATTAATAGACCCTGAGGAACTCGAGTGAGACATGCACTCCCCCTTCAAATGCCGTAGGTATATCTCTTTGTCCTCCTCCAAACATTCCCCCCTCTTCATGTCCAACCACCAAGGACATTTCTTCCTCTCCCATTCAGACAACATTAAAGCCCCACCTGTTTGATTGTTCTCTCTAAAGATGGAGCAAGAGTACATGCTGAATCCAGGATCCACTCTCCATGCCTTACAAACATGAGGCAAGAAAGGTATCTTCTTCATAGAAATAAGCAACAGCAAATACCTAAACACAAGCACAAAAGTTAAATATTCAACAACTCATCACATTTTAAAAATTCTTAACAACAACACCACTGTACTTGGGATCTTTTCTCACCTATAGACCAAATGTCTAGATGCATTTTTCAAGTCAATATGTTTTGCTGCTGACGTTGCCACATTCATCTCTTTCTCAAATGAATAAAATAGCACAGCTCGATACCTCCCAACAATGTCCAAGAAGTATGTGTCCAAACTAGGCTCTTGAGGCAACTCTAGTTTCTCCTTTGCCGATATTGGAATCTACAACCTGTTTCACCAATCTGGTTGCATCCTCTAGTAATTGGTCCATCCACACCTCCTTGGCCAACCATGAAATGTATTGATGGTCTCCAAGTGGCATCCCATAAGACTGCTTAACATTGTCATCTTGTCCTAGAAGTTTAAGCATTGAGGATTTCAGGTCTGGAGAACATGCTGCCGAGGAGAGTGCATATAATTTCTCTAGACTAATTTTATATTGGGAGTCCTCAAAGGGAAGCTTACACAATATCTCAAACCATTCTTTGCCATTGGATGGATTAACCACCGAAAGCATCTAAGAGATTCACAAAATATCTCCCGTCACAAAAGCTTAATCAACCAATCAACCCAATCAAGCATGAAAGACAATCAATCCAATGAAACACGAAAAACATTATCAACCAACCCTTATCATTTTTCTATTGTAAGTCTTGATAACACTCCTTTTTGCCTTTAATACTTCTACATCTTTATCTTCCTTGGAAAGTCTTGGATTGATCTTCTTGCATGCAACCTCAAATGTTGTGTCCCATTTTCCCTGTAATGACAAAGAAAAAACAACAACAAAGCAAACAGTCAAAAGAGTAAGATTTAAATCATGAATAAAAAATTACTTCCTCACAAGAAAACCCACCGCAAAAACCATGCGACCTAGGATTGATTGAGTCAAGGGATACCACACCCTTTTCCCCATGCTTGCCTCTCTTGTTCTCACAGAGGCAATGTGATTCTTTTCAGCTTCACTAAAACTTTCCATGAGAGATGTGTCATCTAATGCACAAAGGGTACTTGTATGGAAGAGATAATCCTTAAGATTTGTAATAACAATGGCCTCTTCATGCATCCTACAAAAAATCGACAATAGTCAATGCAAACAAATTCAAGAGCAAGTACACAATTCTTTTAAAAAAATCTAATCATTTTGCAAAGAGATATAGATGAGAAGCTTACAAGTTAATTCTCTGTAAAGTAGCCACAAGAACTTGCTCATCCTTTTCATTTGGAATGATGAATTCTGCTTGAACTCTGATATGCTTCCCCTTGTTATTTGCAAAACTCTCGCTAATACACTCCATCCATGCTGCAGTCCTGTGATTACCCTCCCATACAAAAAACATTTTTCCCCTCAATACAGACCACTCTTCTTTAGATTCAAGCTCTTTTTCAAACTTGTCATTGATAGCCTGCCAATGTCTATCCCAAGTACTTGTTATTATTTCATCAACATCCAAGGTAGACCCATCAGGCAGGTTAGTTGACAGAATCAAGCTACCTTTCATTGCCATATAGCCCTCTTTTTCCAAAACTAACTTTAATCTAGACAAATCATGTCTAAGCTCTCTAACCCTTTCATTTATCCTACACCTGCAAAGTGAAATCCTAGGTGCTAGCATTCCAGGATTAAGTTCCAATCTAGACAGAAAGTCAGATCCATCAGCCTTAGAAATTGCTTGAGGAATCAACTCATCAGGTATATCATCCTTATCTTTGGGATCCTCTTGTGTAGTTATGACAACAACCAATTCATTGCCAGTAGCCAAATTTGTGTCCTCAACCATTTGTTCATCATTTTCTCTCTCTCCAGGATGCTCAACGACCTCATGAGACTCTTTAATTGATTTCTTGGCACCAGAGCTAGATGTTTTTGCAAGTGTCTTTCTCTTTCTGGTATTGACAACCTATAAGAAAAAAAGAGAAAAAAGGAGGTAGTGAGCACATGCAGATTGATCCTTCCATCTGTAGTTCGCCAGCGAACTATACAAGGAGGCATTGCAGTAGGCAAATTGCCAACCCTTGAGTATTGCAACTTCTTGATCTCATAGGTCAATCTGGCCTTTTGAAGACATTAATATATCATTTCATTTCATTTCTCTCTCTCTCTCTCTCTCTCTCTCTCTCTCTCTCTCTCTCTCTCTCTCTCTCCCCTAAAATAACGCATACGCTATCAATTCTAATGTTCACTACCTCTCAGAAATTGTCTCCCTAATTGAAAAATGTTCACTACCTCTCAGAAATTGTCTCCCTAATTGAAAAATGGTTACCATATATATTCCAAAAATGCAAGCCCATATGCCAAAACGAAAAGCCTAAAAGTAATCAAAGTAGTCATCCAATCCCACATATAGGGGCAATCGAATTGTCAAGCCAATCACCACTAAGATCGGGCATATCTGCACTCGTTGCCACTCCACAATTGATGGCCTACCCTTTGACTCCAGTTGCTAGAGGATCATTTACGTGCAATACTTGTAACCATACTTCTCCTCGCCTAGAGATGGGGCAGGGCCTACTATGCTCTCCTACATAACAAGTCTACAAAAAGTCAAATTCATATAAAAAAAACATAAAAAGTAAAATGTAAGAGAGTACTAAAAAATGGGTTAAAAACTTACAATGTACTCGAGGAAGGTCTCATAGCTACTAAGATGTGACAAGCCCACACTCTCCATCTGCTGGAGACCATGTAGCTACCTTCACTACAATAAAATGAGGGTGTAGCAATGAAAATAGAAGCACTTTTATGACTAGAAGGGTACGGAGATATCAGGCCTATTTTGCTGCTAAAAAAGCTACTATTTTTTCCTTCAACGGGATCTCTACTGAGCCAGAGTTTTATCACTACTGAGCAGTGATAAAACTACGTGAAAATAAAAGCTAGTGCAGACTCGGGAGTCGTCATCATCACAAGACTTTCCTATCTACCCTAGCTTCTTTTTCAAATACAAATACAATAAAACTAACACAAGTGCATGTCCTAATCATCATTATGGACACATGTAATGTAAAACTTTACAAATACAAAAAAAAGAACAACTGCAATTTATGGTTGGCAAAATGTCATAATTTTGTTACAATACTTTCGGAAAATTACATGATTGATTTTATGTTGTTATTGAAGGTAACCTTCTTTTCTTAATATATAATATATATTTTGAGGCTAATATATACTTATAAAGATTGTTGAGATATCTACTCCTTCACGTGTAACATCGGGCCACAAGATATTTGCCATATATCCAAGAAGAAACATAAATACTTAAAACTCTTATGCATACTCTTAGGCATGCCTAGGTAAACTCGACATGCGTTAAGAAAAAAAGTATTAATAACAAACCTTAATATTGAAAGCCCTAAAACTTCCAAACCCTCTAAACATGTAAAAACATAAGGGAAGAAACATACAAGAAAGAGATCTCTTACCTTGTGAGGCTTGAATGTGTTGTACACCTATCAAATCAAACCAAATTAAGGAAAAAAAAGTATAATAACAAATCCTAATCTTAAAAGCCCTAAATATTACAAACCCTATAAACATGTAAAAGCATAAGACAACATAAAAGAAAGAGATCTCTTTCCTTGTGAGGCTTGTATGTGTTGAAAACTTACAAAATCAAACCAAATTAAGAAAAATCAAGATCTCTTACCTTGTGCCACTTCAATGGAGAGCTCTTAATTAGGGTTTCTATGTAAAATCTAGGGTTAGGGTTAGCCTTCAGTGAGAAGGAAAAAAGAAGAAAAGAAAAACTTAAAAGAGAGAAAAGATAAGGGAAATACTCACAAGAAAGCTTTCATGGAAAGTTTGTTTGCATAGGAGATGATTAGACATAAACCTACAAAAAAACTCAGAGTACCAAGTTTAGTTCACTCAAAAGATAAAAAAGAGATAGTGGCAAAAGAAGTGGGATATTTTTACAATAAAGCAGCATTGTTTTTCTGCTAAGAACGCTGCTCAACAACATTTTTTCAATGTTTTTTGGCTCTTGAGCAACGTTTTTTACTAACGAGTAACATTTTTTATAGTGGAGAAACACTGCTCAGAAATGAAAAACCCCCCAACATTTTTATTCCAAAAACGTTATAGAAACGCTTTTAAAAAATGCTACTTTGCTCTCAATGTGTTGTAGTGCTTCTACTAGCTATATTTTTTAGGCATGTCTCTCTAATCTTCTTGGATTATTTACCATTAAGACCATATTAGGGACTTCAAGAGAAAATCCTAATTCCCAATTTACAAGATCAAAGAATGGGGGGAATGGTAAACCCTTTTTAAGATTTTGTCAAAACCCCCTCATGTGGCATATCATTGGAAAGATCTTGAAGAGTAGTTTTTAAATCCACATTCTTTGACAAGTTTGGAATTGGTATGCTCAAGATACACCAAAAAGTAGATTGAAAAGAAAATTCCAAAATTAATGGGATTTTTTCAAACTCCTAATACGGTCTTCATTCTTCATTATCTAGCTAGGTCGGTTTTTTCCTCCCCTCCTTTGAGGCATCCCTTACCTAGGATCTCCATGATGCCATGGTTTTCACCATGACACTATTGATCCAATGATTAGGGACTACCTCTCCTATAGGACTGTACTCACTCTTAATCTGTGAGATAATGAAGTTTTTTTTATCTTCCTGCAAGGTATCCCAATTCTTCATCACTTCATCTAATCAAAGATTTAGCCAAAACAATATGTGTATTTGTTTGATCTTTTTCTCTGTGCAAAAGTCAAGATGTGAAGTGGCACGACCTATCAGATTTTCTTTGTTAGATTTGCATGGCTTTGACTCAGAATGTGAGCTGAAGGAGAAGTGCAACCTACGATCTCTACTGTGACCTTATTGGTGGTTGTTCACACGTGCCTCACACTTTGGGAATTTTTGGATGTTCGTATGGAGACGAGGTGAAAAGTTGTAATTTATGTATGCCTGGTAGGCTATCTATGTGCATATCATGATTCTCAAATTTTTAGTTCGGATGAGCAAGCAGTATTATCATACTATTATGATGAGCACATAACTATGTACATGTACACATCCTTACATCCTTTTGTATGGGATCAAACAAGGAGCTATGGTATCTACTAGGATCTCATTGACTGATTTGGGACCCTTTTCACATACCACATATTGAGCATGCTTAGAATTTCTTTTGCTATTATAGTGGTGTTTGTATAGGCTTTGATAGCTTCTACGACTCATCCCTGACAGCGACTAGCCATCATCTCATTGGTTCTCATTTACCTAGACCAATTCATTCATTGTATTAAAATGGAGAATGAGATAGAGAGAGATTTTAAGCCAGAACATGTGGTGCCTCATTTTTAAGCATGTGTGTGTGTGTGTTTGTGGATCTGTGTGTTTGTGTGTGTGTGTGTGTGTGTGTGTGTGTGTATATATATATATGTGTTTGTATATATATACATATGTGTGTGTGTGTGTGTGTGTGTGTGTATATATTTAGAAAGAGATAGAGAGAGAGAGCTAAGAAGTAAATTACAATAGCTACCAAGCATAACCAAGCATAACAGTCTTTATATGTGCTTCTCTATCTCACTCTCTCTCTCTCTCTCTCTCTCTCTCTTAGTTTCTCTATCTCTCTCTCCTTCTCTCTCTCTTTTGCCTATCATAAGAGGCTGTGTGTGTGTGTGTTTGTGTGTGTGTGTGTGTGTGTGTGTGAGAGAGAGAGAGAGAGAGAGAGAGAGAGAGAGAGAGAGAGAGAAAGTATGCGCTCAGTGCCTTTCAAGTATTTCAACACACACTTTGCTGAAGACTAATGCTTAAGAGAAGGACATGCAAGATGTTGCCCGAGATAGTTAGCAATAAACAAAATGTCAGGACGAGTGTTCAAACCAACAACTTGAAGACATCCAACCAAATTAGCATATGGTTGATTTGTAACAAGCTGGCCACCACCATCAGAAGTGTTTTTCATGGAACTCGCAAGACAAGGAGTAGTTGCTGAATGTGCAAATTCCAAAATTGTCTCATTACTTCAAAACCCTCCTTGAAATTATGCTCCAGCAACTCCTTTCCCAATTGAATGTAGTCATATGTCCATACATTCACTTGATTTCTCCCACCAAGCCTCTCTTGCTCACGAAAAGCACTCAATGAAACGATCCCTGACGAGCCGCGCACCAGTTCTTGGAAAAGAAAAATCGTGCCCTTTTATGATCCAAAAAACAATAGAATGCAAACATTTTAAGAGTACACATTGTTTAAATCATTCTATATACAATCCTTCATCAATCCAATAAACATACCTTAACTCTGACTCATGAACTTATTTGATGGTCGACCCCCTTTATTTGTGGCTTCCTTCTTTTCCTTGAGGTCCTTTTCCTTCAAGGCACGCAACTCTTCATCAATCCTTTTCTTCTCCTCCTCATTAATAGACCCTGAGGAACTCGAGTGAGACATGCACTCCCCCTTCAAATGCCGTAGGTATATCTCTTTGTCCTCCTCCAAACATTCCCCCCTCTTCATGTCCAACCACCAAGGACATTTCTTCCTCTCCCATTCAGACAACATTAAAGCCCCACCTGTTTGATTGTTCTCTCTAAAGATGGAGCAAGAGTACATGCTGAATCCAGGATCCACTCTCCATGCCTTACAAACATGAGGCAAGAAAGGTATCTTCTTCATAGAAATAAGCAACAGCAAATACCTAAACACAAGCACAAAAGTTAAATATTCAACAACTCATCACATTTTAAAAATTCTTAACAACAACACCACTGTACTTGGGATCTTTTCTCACCTATAGACCAAATGTCTAGATGCATTTTTCAAGTCAATATGTTTTGCTGCTGACGTTGCCACATTCATCTCTTTCTCAAATGAATAAAATAGCACAGCTCGATACCTCCCAACAATGTCCAAGAAGTATGTGTCCAAACTAGGCTCTTGAGGCAACTCTAGTTTCTCCTTTGCCGATATTGGAATCTACAACCTGTTTCACCAATCTGGTTGCATCCTCTAGTAATTGGTCCATCCACACCTCCTTGGCCAACCATGAAATGTATTGATGGTCTCCAAGTGGCATCCCATAAGACTGCTTAACATTGTCATCTTGTCCTAGAAGTTTAAGCATTGAGGATTTCAGGTCTGGAGAACATGCTGCCGAGGAGAGTGCATATAATTTCTCTAGACTAATTTTATATTGGGAGTCCTCAAAGGGAAGCTTCCACAATATCTCAAACCATTCTTTGCCATTGGATGGATTAACCACCGAAAGCATCTAAGAGATTCACAAAATATCTCCCGTCACAAAAGCTTAATCAACCAATCAACCCAATCAAGCATGAAAGACAATCAATCCAATGAAACACGAAAAACATTATCAACCAACCCTTATCATTTTTCTATTGTAAGTCTTGATAACACTCCTTTTTGCCTTTAATACTTCTACATCTTTATCTTCCTTGGAAAGTCTTGGATTGATCTTCTTGCATGCAACCTCAAATGTTGTGTCCCATTTTCCCTGTAATAACAAAGAAAAAACAACAACAAAGCAAACAGTCAAAAGAGTAAGATTTAAATCATGAATAAAAAATTACTTCCTCACAAGAAAACCCACCACAAAAACCATGCGACCTAGGATTGATTGAGTCAAGGGATACCACACCCTTTTCCCCATGCTTGCCTCTCTTGTTCTCACAGAGGCAATGTGATTCTTTTCAGCTTCACTAAAACTTTCCATGAGAGATGTGTCATCTAATGCACAAAGGGTACTTGTATGGAAGAGATAATCCTTAAGATTTGTAATAACAATGGCCTCTTCATGCATCCTACAAAAAATCGACAATAGTCAATGCAAACAAATTCAAGAGCAAGTACACAATTCTTTTAAAAAAATCTAATCATTTTGCAAAGAGATATAGATGAGAAGCTTACAAGTTAATTCTCTGTAAAGTAGCCACAAGAACTTGCTCATCCTTTTCATTTGGAATGATGAATTCTGCTTGAACTCTGATATGCTTCCCCTTGTTATTTGCAAAACTCTCGCTAATACACTCCATCCATGCTGCAGTCCTGTGATTACCCTCCCATACAAAAAACATTTTTCCCCTCAATACAGACCACTCTTCTTTAGATTCAAGCTCTTTTTCAAACTTGTCATTGATAGCCTGCCAATGTCTATCCCAAGTACTTGTTATTATTTCATCAACATCCAAGGTA
This sequence comes from Cibotium barometz, assembly GCF_041138505.1. Taxonomy (NCBI): domain Eukaryota; kingdom Viridiplantae; phylum Streptophyta; class Polypodiopsida; order Cyatheales; family Cibotiaceae; genus Cibotium; species Cibotium barometz. The sequence continues at coordinate 30,050,744 of NC_141097.1, forward strand.
GACCCATCAGGCAGGTTAGTTGACAGAATCAAGCTACCTTTCATTGCCATATAGCCCTCTTTTTCCAAAACTAACTTTAATCTAGACAAATCATGTCTAAGCTCTCTAACCCTTTCATTTATCCTACACCTGCAAAGTGGAATCCTAGGTGCTAGCATTCCAGGATTAAGTTCCAATCTAGACAGAAAGTCAGATCCATCAGCCTTAGAAATTGCTTGAGGAATCAACTCATCAGGTATATCATCCTTATCTTTGGGATCCTCTTGTGTAGTTATGACAACAACCAATTCATTGCCAATAGCCAAATTTGTGTCCTCAACCATTTGTTCATCATTTTCTCTCTCTCCAGGATGCTCAACGACCTCATGAGACTCTTTAATTGATTTCTTGGCACCAGAGCTAGATGTTTTTGTAAGTGTCTTTCTCTTTCTGGTATTGACAACCTATAAGAAAAAAAGAGAAAAAAGGAGGTAGTGAGCACATGGAGATTGATCCTTCCATCTGTAGTTCGCCAGCGAACTATACAAGGAGGCATTGCAGTAGGCAAATTGCCAACCCTTGAGTATTGCAACTTCTTGATCTCATAGGTCAATCTGGCCTTTTGAAGACATTAATATATCATTTCATTTCATTTCTCTCTCTCTCTCTCTCTCTCTCTCTCTCTCTCTCTCTCTCCCCTAAAATAACGCATACGCTATCAATTCTAATGTTCACTACCTCTCAGAAATTGTCTCCCTAATTGAAAAATGGTTAAGAATTCACAAAGTCTCGTCTTATCTGTATACATTCATCATTACAACCTTTTAACCCTTCAAAGAATCAGTGCAATTAGCTAAGTAAGAGTAAATTTAACATAAAGAAGAACCCAGCAAATAAATCACACAGCAAATCACTGACTAATTTATGTGCACTTGCTTCCAATTGCATTTTAATACAGCAAGAGTTTGGAATAAACACAAAAAATTCCAACAATCTGGTACTGCTCTAAGTAAAGATCCCGGACTTGGAACATATGCAGCCAGTATCGTATGTGCAGCCAGTATCGTATGTAAAGCTCCCGGACTTGGAACACGTGTAGCGAGTATCCTATATAAGTTGTGGTGCAAGTACTCCAAGCCATAAGCCACACCCATAATAATTCTCATTCGTGCATTCCAATCTAGTTGCTCAGCATCGCAATCTGCCACCACCTAAACATTCAGACCCATGGCAAAACAAGCAGCACTGAACTAGCACCTTAGCAGCACTGAACTAGCACCTTCGTGACACAGAAAAGAACATGTCCAAACATTGTATAACTTACGACTCAGGAGGGGACATGTAGCTATCCATTACTGTTAATATATCACTAAAGCTTAAATGTAGAAATCAATGGAGAAACTTCATTTATTGCCATGTATGTACATAAATATATAATGTGCATGTGATTGAACAAAAGGGAATGCTGCGAAGGGTAATTTTTTGTGGGCACAGATGACACACTATGTAGGAGGTCGAACAGTGTCCCATTGGGTGTATATTCACAAATCAGCATTCTTGTCAAAGGTTCATCATCAGAGCAGTATCCAAGTAGCTTCACGATGTGTTTGTGATTGATGCTAGCAAGCCTTGCATTGGTATCACCCCTAATGAAATCAACCGTAATGAAATCGGCCCTAATGAAATCACCTCTAATGAAATCGGCCCTCTGTAGGAGCAGCTCGACAAAGACCCCATGAATGCTCTGAGTAAAGCCAGCGAGTATCCCCTGTATAGTTTGCCAGGGCATTGGTATCCTAATGAAATCACCCTTAATTAAATCTGCCCTCTTCAGGAGCAGCTTGATAGAGACCATTAAGTACATTTAATGAACAGTAGTGTACCCATTAAGTACACTCAATGTACAGTAGCTTAGGTCACATAACTAACATGCCTATTGGGTAGCTGCCAGACCCTGTATAGTTCGCCAACGAACTATACAAGGGGCATTGACATCGGGCCATAATCGCAGCAACAATTGAATCAGGGGCATTGACATCGGGCAACAATTGAATCATGGGCATTGACATCGGGCCATAATCGCTCAAATTGCATGCAACAATGGCCATAACCGCTCAGATTGCAGCAACGAAGGAATTCAATAAATCCAAACATAGCTAGACCCTGTATAGTTCGCCAGCGAACTATACAAGGGGCATTGGCATCGGGCAGTACAAACAAAATCGGCAAGCAGCCTCTTCTATAGTTCACCAGCGAACTATGGAAAGCCAATAGAGAGAAGAGAGAGCGAGCGTTACCTGTTTATTTATTTTCGGAGGCATTGTGAATGGCGATCAGAAGCCGAGAGAGAGAGAGAGAAGATTTTATCGTCGTAGGAAACAATCCCAAGAGACCAAATTGATCTATCCGACTGGTCTGGAACTCAAGACCTTTTTTTTCTTATTTAATAAAGAGAGAGAGAGAGAGAGAGAGAGAGAGAGAGAGAGAGAGAGAGAGAGAGAGAGAGAGAGAATGAGCATGAGAAGCTGAGGGGGGGGGGAGAGAGAGAGAGAGAGAGAGAGAGAGAGAGAGAGAGAGAGAGAGAGAGAGAGAGAGAGTCAATATAGAGATTTAAAATAATTAAATTAACAAAATAATAAAAAATAAATAAATTATACTTTAACCATATAATGATTATCTTCATTGAAAGTAACAAAATAAATATTGTAGATTTCGTTTAGTTAATGACTATTTCATGTGATGATGAACTCTCAAAAAACGCGAGTATTCATGTCCATTGCTAAGAATTTTCAATGGCAAGCCGAAATTGGGGTCACTTTAGGGAGAGAGAGAGAGAGAGAGAAAGAGAGAGAGAGAGGGGAGGAGAGAGGGGGATAGAAAATCTTTCAAAGCACATCGTTCTTTGTATTTTTTACGATGCAGACTGCATGTTTGAGGGACCAAGCTAGAAGCAAGCAGGTTGAGTTAGCAACTACAAATGGTGTCACTGAGGTTTCCAAGCATTATCTCTCATTGACCTTTGGATTGAAGGAAGATTCTATCATTCTACATCAGATGTTTGGTGTTGAGACTGATGGCCTTTCATTTGAGATGCCAACTATAAAAAGAGGAGATCATAATGTCTTTCAACTGGACATTCAATTTGGGAGAACCTTTGTGGTAAGTGGGGAAAAAATGCTATCTGGAACCTGCATTGCTGAAGTACTTGATGATGCTAAAGGGGAGGTGAAAAAATTACATGTGGAGACAGCGCCTATTTTCAACATTGGTGCCACAGACAAAATTAGTATTGTTGAAATGTTGAGAAATTTACCTTTGAAGAATTCACTCAGAGTCACATTTGGCTTAATAGGAGAGATCCGACAGGTTGAGGAGCTTCCTACAAGATATGATGGGAATATAATGTTTGAGTTGCCCTTTGCCAGTGCTGATAATAGAATGCTAGGACTAGAAAATAAATTTGATGGCCATGTGTGGACAGATGAAATGACAAGCAATATTTCTGCTTTCTTTGGAACAGTGAGGATAAAGAAATGTGGTGGGTACCCAGAGTGCACTAATGTGCTGTGTACTGGATTGAATAGGTCAAGGGAGACAAATAAGCGGCATTGGATTGGTCGTTTGGCAAAAGTTTGTCCTGCTGGTAGAAGTGTGGAATTATATGGCAGTTTGAAGTGCACTTTCTGTTCAGCACCTCCAACATGTCAAGCTGAATGCCCTTGCAAGTTGGTGATATGCTTCCCCTTTGAAAAGATAGGAAAGAAAGTAACACGAGCCATTCTGCACATTGGCTCTCATATGCATCCCGTTTTTGCAGGCAGGAATCACAAGGATGGATGCTCAAGAGGTCAAGAACAAAGTGAAAGAGATGGTACAACAATATTTTTTGGGTAGACCAAAAGCCATGCAACATAAATTGGCTAAGGAGATTCTTGTTGAGTCAGCCATCTTTGGAGATGGGATAGGTGGACAGAAGTTATCTGACAATGATTTGGCTGCTATACTGGAGGAGCTTGCACCTGTTTTGGACAAAAGAAGACTTTCTCGCTGGAGAAAGGAGTCACAGGTAGAGGTGGGACAAGCAGCTAGAGAAATAGAGTCACAGGTAGAGGTGGGACAAGCAGCTGGAGAAATAGAGGCTATTATAAAGCTAAAGAATTGCTTGTTGTTTGACTATTTTTAGAGTGTTGTTTTTTTGGGGCAGTTAGAATTCTCCTCATTCAATAGGTGTCATCTCTTCAAAATGTCTACACAGGGCCCAGGGAGTGGGGTTGATTTGGTTAACAAGATGAGACCAGGAGGTGAGCTTCAAAGCTGTTGGATTTGTTTTGACTTTGTAAAAAGAATGAAAGACTGGACAACCATGGCTTGTCATGTTTATAACCCTTTTGTGCAAGAGATGCAAACAATAGCAATTGGAAACTTCAAAGTTGAGGACACTGATGCTCAAATATTATTTTGGGAACTACTAAATGGGTGATGGAGCGAGAAGGTTACAAGAAGGCTCAGTTTAAGGGATTCATGGCAGATGAAGCACAATCAAATTGGCGAGCCATGAGGACAGTTTTCAATGGTGGGCCAGACAATGTGATGACAGGTATGGAGCGTTCATGCTCTTTTCATTGGGAGCAGAGCTTGAATTAACATGCAAAGAAATGTGTACCACCGCATAGCCAGGAAGAGTTTAAATTGAGATGTCGGCGTTGGAAGAATTCTCCTTCTGAAGAGGCAGCTGAAATTGAGTTAGATGGGTTGAGGAAGGGCCATGCTAACAAGACAAAGATCTCTCTGCTGGAGACATGGATTGTCTGGTGGCATGCTAGAGTTGCCCACTGGGGGGGAGTACATGATGCATGTAAATTGCCAATTTTCTTTCTTATGTTCATCATTGTATGTGGCCTATTTTATTGAGAGAAAACTCACAAGTGTATTTTTGTTTTAGGCTATTGAAGGTAGAGACACTTACCTTATACCACAAACCAATCTTGCTGAATTAAGTTGGCTTGCTTCGCATGATGGTGTGAAGTATGTGTCCCTATATACTGCCTCCTATAATGACCTGATGGCAACTTTGCTCCAGAGCGCAAGGTATGACTCATTCTTGAGAGGTGCTCATAAGGGTACGGGACCTGGGATTGAGAAGATTAAGAAAAGGCATGCCTCCGCTAGTCCCATCTCGCCGGCACCAAAAACTATCATTGATTTGACTAATGAGGCAGCCACTGAGCTACAAGCAACAAAGAGAAGGGCTGCGACAGATAGTGAAGTACGCAGAGTGAAGAAAACGTAGAGTGGGATCTCAGACACCTATACAACCCAATGATTCTCATCATCCAGAGTATGAGTATGTGACACAAAATGTACGGCGCCAACTTCAGAGAGATCAGTTTTCTAATGTGGAAAGTGCATATATCGAAGTCAAGATTCACCAAACAAAATGGGCAATTAGGAGGACAAACCCAGGAAGTGAAGTAAGGTGTCAAGGATACCTTCGTGAAAAGCAAAGTAAGTGTAATGCTGTGATTGATAAAAAAGGTAGAGGTGGCCTGGTGGGTGTTCCTGCACCATGCTTTGAGGGACTTATCTCCTTGCCAACTTGTGTGAAGAAGCAATATGTGTGGTTCTATGGAGAGAATGTTGAGCACACATGGGAGATGTCGGACATTGTTACTGAGAAACCACCTAGTCGTCCATGAGAATGGCCTGTTGTTGCAGAAGGGACATGTTTAAATAGCATGGAAGTGCAAGCTCTATGGGATGCAGGGTTTGATCTGCAACACATTGGACCATCTTGTGGAAGGCCAGCACAGGAAGGCACACCACATGAGACTGATTTGGACATACGTCCCACACATTGTGCGGGTAAATCTTTAGTTATTTCAAGGAGGGTCACAAAAGAAATGGACGAAAGAATCAAGAGGGCTATGGATTTGGTTTGCACCATACATCGCAAGCAAGTGGGACAAGGAACATGTGGATTTCACAATTTCAACTCCAAGTAGCCAGGAAAATGGAGCGACATACAAGGTGACTATATCAACTTTTCCAGTCTGCACTTGCGAGGACTTTAAGAAACGAGTAGACCAAGGGAAAAAGTATATGCCTTGCAAACACCTTTACTACATCTACACAAAGGAGTTAGGATTGGATGTTAGCAAACAAAAGTTTGTTCACCAGGCAGCATTGACAAAGAGAGAGATCCACTACATGTTTCGTATGCTGAATTGATTGATGTGGTATGTTCAGTTGTTCTATTTTGTGGAGCTCATATGATATTTACGAATGATTACAAACTTTTGTACTTGGAAAAAGATTGATCTACTTTTGGGCTTTGTATCCTATTTTGTTTGTATGTTGAGCTTTATAAAGTGATACCATATTAAACACAATGATGTAACAAAGTTTGTTCACGTGCTTTATACAATTGCAAAAGAGATAACCAATACTGTTGCCTACACCATTTGGGTTGATCCACACCATTTGTGTTGGTCCACTTTATGTAGAATATGTGTGTCTCATTATTTAAGAAACTGACCTACACCATCTAGGTTGATCCACACCATTTGGGTTGATCCACTTTATGTAGAATATGTGTGTCCCACTAGTGGGACTCCCTTCGCCTCCGGCGGAGGTGCCGCCGTGCAAAGAGCAGGAGATAAGATGGGCCATCGGTGCAAGCCCATAACTCAAGAGGTAGAGTGCGCAATTCAAGGGGTAGGGCTCCACCATGGCGCTCTCTCTCTCTCTCTCTCTCTCTCTCTAATGTGGTGCTCCCTCAGGAGATGAATGGAAGCGTTGGATGCATTTGCAGCCACATGGTAGGCAGCAGCCACGTGGTTCCCTACCCCTTCTAAGTTGATATGTATAAGTGGGATTCTCGCCGCCAAAGCCTACGCGGCAGCAAAAACAAAGAAATTACATACAAAGCCATGAATATATTTCTAAACAAGATTTAGATCCTACGATAGCACCTTGGTTGAATAATAGCCAATTACAAACAGGAAATGTTAGGCCCATTCCTCCAGGGGAAGGGAGAGCCATCCAATGTATGCTGGCTCTTGCACAATACGATGTCCACTGCTGGTGCAGGCGAGCTATTGCATATCTTCCACTCCGTCTGCTTAGATTGCCTACGTACCTCGCTACTTAGGAGTAGCTCTTCTCACTCACACACATACACAAAGTACACTTCGAAGTCTTGAGTTGCGGGCTTCCACAGTTGGCCTGTCTCTCCGACATTAAAAGTCTCGTGTTTTTTTTCCTCTCTCTCTCTCTCTCTCTATCTCTCTCTCTCTCCCCCCCCTAGAATCCAGGACTTGTCTATGATATTTTACATTTTTTTGGAGCAATTCCAGAAGACTCCACTTTGGTCTGGAGTTCAAGACTTGCAAGATGTAGATCAAGTCTACAACAATGATTATTCAAATTTTCTTTTGAAGCAATGCTGGGAGACCCACGTTTCCACCGCACACACACACACAGAGAGAGAGAGAGAGAGAGAGAGAGAGAGAGAGAGAGAGAGAGAGAGAGAGTATTCATTGTTCTGATTTGAGCATTTTTCTTGCTCCGGCCGAGATGTGGAGGCATTGAGGGCTCTATCATGCCCAGAGATCAAGAGAGAAAGATGTAGCCTCTGCCTTCTTCCCCTTCACTTCCTCTTTCACCTTCCCCTTCAACTTCCTCTTCTTACTCTTCTTTCTCATGCCTAAGAAAACATAGAGAGAGGAGAGAGAGAGAGAGAAGCAAGTGTCTTCCTTTTCCTCCTTTTTGTTCTGCGAATCTGCAGAGAGTAAAAAGCCTTTTCTTCCTCTTTGACTGCCTCTTCCTCTTCCACGACCTGCGAAATCCAACTATAGAGAGAGAAAATTTCATGGTTGCTAGCTGTCCATGAAGAGAGAGAGAGAGAGAGAGAGAGAGAGAGAGAGAGAGAGAGAGGAGGTAAGTGTGAGCTTTGTTGTTAAATAGGTGTTCGTACATATAGTTTTCTTCTATAGTTTCTTAACGAAACCATGCTAAGTTGCATGATAAAAAACTACATCTCTGATGAGTATTCTTTCAGATACTTGTCCCTTCGCTCAGACGCTCAAAAGTTTGTGCTCAGAAAATGGGCATCCCCGAATAGGAGCACCCTCAAGTATTTCTTAAGGGTGGTCTAAGCATGTTGGCATTCCATAAAGGGGTCAATATATATTAGCATACATAAAAATTAATTGCCCATAATAGCCCACATGTCCCATGAAATGCTCGACTCCCTTAAAATTGGTGGATGGGGGTAGCTTAAGGATGAGCTATACCTTGCTATTATCCATATAGAGATTCCCTGTTGGGAGACAATGTGTCCCAGGATAACTCTATGCCTAACCCATAAATGGCATGTAAGTGTGTTCAATGAAATGCAGTACAGCCTGCTTCTTTCTAGCACCTTACATAAACAATGAAGGTGTACGTCCTTTCACAAGGAATTGGCATAGAGGCCATCCATAAACACCTCAAGAACTTTTTTTTTCTATGTAGGCCATGTACATTAGACACTAGAAGGTACCATGGGGCATTGATCAATCCAAAAGGCATGATGTGGTCATTAGGAATTTTTTGGACCCAAAGAGAGCCTCTTGGATTAACTTTTGATTAGGAAAATGGACCACTAGGAAGAGGGTTGGGTGCACATTATTGACTTATTTAACCCTAGGGGGCCTAGGCTTTGGTTTGCTAATGGGGCCTAATTACTACTCTTCTCCCCCCTACCTCTTAGGTCCAAACTTAGAGATCCCCCCAACTAGAATCGCGTAGATTAAAAACCCTAAAAATTAAACATTTTTTTTCCCCAAAAGTGTGTTTTCCCTCTTAAACTTCCCCCCAACATACTCTAGGTTTGGAAAGATAACTTTGAACCTCTTTCTTCCTCTTCTAAGCTCTCCATTACTAGAGAAACTCCATACCTTTCTAGTTCTCCCTCCTTCTCAAGCTCCCTCAGTCTCAAGCTCCCTCTCCCTCTTTCTTCCTTTTCTAAGCTCTCCATTGCTGCAGAAACTCTATCCCTCTCAAGCTCTCCCTCAGTCTCAAGCTCCCTCTCCCTCTTTCTTCCTTTTCTAAGCTCTCCATTGCTACAGAAACTCTATCCCTCTCAAGCTCTCCCTCCTTCTTAAGCTCTCTCTCCCTCTTTCTTCCCTTTCTAAGCTCTTCATTGCTGCAGAAACTCCATCCCTCTCAAGCTCTCCCTCCTTCTCAAGATCCCTCTCGCTCAATCTCCCTGTCTCTCCTTCTCAAGATCCCTCCCTCTCAATCTCCCTGTCTCTCTCTCTCAAGCTCCCTCCCTCTCCATTGTTGCAAAAAATCTATCCCTCTTTAGTCTACTCTAGGTTCAGGAAGCCTATTCTCAAACTCTAACCCTCTTTTAAGCTTTCAATTGCTACACTAAAAACCTTGAACTTTCTCTCCTCTCCACTCCTCTATTGTAAAACAAGCTTTTCTTTTCCCTTCTTCTCTTTTCTTACCACCATGGCCTCTTCCAGTAATGTGAGAAGACCTAGGGAGAAGGTGGAAGAGCTTGTGCTGCATAACACGAGATGAGAATGGAGTTTGGGCTCCAACAAGATTCAGGGTTGGGACTTGGGTCTACATACAACCACGCTCTAAGGGACCACATCGAGTGCGTCAACTGGGGAATATGCTACATCATTGGAAGGGGTGGCTACAAGGCAAGCATACTAAGAAGGAAGGACTGGTTGCCATAGTGCAACATGTGTATACCCATTAGAGACCTGTACATTCAAGGCCAACAACCAAGGTTTCCTTCAAATTGTCAGTGTAATATAAACACAGCTTTAACAACATGCTACTATTGGATTTTTTATTTCAAATTTTCTTATGATTCTCCATTTTCTTATGTCTCTATCTGCATATATTTTTCCCTCTAATTATGTTGAGGAACAACCACTCCAAAAGCCTCACTGGAGTTTTCTATGCTATGCATGCATTCATTGGAGAGGCAATGTTTGTATCTCAAATCCCAAGTGATCTTGTACTATAGAACAATATCTTTTTCTTTTCTCACTCATATTTTGTAAATAAAAAACCAGGTTTATTTGGCAAGCTAGAAGAGATCCCCAACCCCCCTCTTAACAATCCCGAATGGCTCAAACCTAATGCTTGGACCATCTTATGCTTAAAGTTTAAGATGGTTAAGTGATATCAAGACATGACTCAAGTTTTCAAAGGCATCTAGGTCAGTAGGGCTAAATTGGTTTTGTCCTTTACATGTTTTTGTGCACATGTTCAATTCCATGCCAATGCACCAAACAAAAATAATGTATATTTGTAAGGAGGTATGGTATGACCTCATTCAAGGATTACTAGGAGAGGGTTGGGAGGTTAATGAGGGGTCACATCGAGGTGATGTGTACAAGTGTAATGTAGTAGATTCTACAGTGTCTTTTATGTTCTTAAAGGCATGCTCTATTTTGTACATGCGTCTGCACTACCAAAGATGGATGCAAAAGCATGGGATGTGGATTCCACTTAAAGCCTCAAAAGAAGAAATTGTGCCTATTGAGGTAGCTGTGATGATGCAAAATGGATGGATTAAGCGAGTGGTAGCAAGAAAGCATTGGAGCCTAGCAGACCTGCGTCAACACTTTAGCATCATGGGCTTTGACAATGTGGAAGAGTCAAGTTTCAAGTTGATGAGAAGAAGAAAGATATATCTGATTCCACTACATGTCTAGAATTAACCCTTATACTTTTTGGTTATTGTGCCACTTTTTATATTTTTACAGATTGGGAAGTGTAAGGAGGGACAACCATGGTCTCAGAATCATAGCGAATTGGGGACCTTGAATTTTCAACACAACAAGGTGCATAGACCTACCAACACATAGTACGTATGTGGAAGAGCTTGAAGATGAATTGGGTATATGGGAAAATAGCCTCTTTTATGATGCACGTGAGGGGCAAGAGTTTCAAGATCGAGGTGAAGGCAATGACGAGCTTCAACAAGGAGATGGAGATCAACATGAAGTAAATGTCACAAGAGATGCAAAAAATGAAGTCATTATAACAATTTTAAATTAGATGACATGCTTGTAACTTTGTAGATGGCTCTTTTTTAACCAATCTTTTTAATTGAAATCTTAATATTTTTGCAAACTGTGATTTTTTTTGTCTAGCAGTCTAGTGTAATTTTATTGTCTAGCGGTCTAGTGTGAAAAAGCCATAAAAAATAATCCTAAGTGGCTCGGGGAGCTGTGCCATAATAGTGCAAATTTTGAGCTTGTAGTACTACCGCCTACAAAGCCTAAATTTGCACTGTTCTGGCATAGCTTTCCCAATCCTCCAAGAGCAATTCTGATGCATTGGATGACAAACAATGTATTTTTACACATGATTAAAGGTGTTTTTATCTTGTAAATTACTATTTTTTATAATCAATGTACACTCAACTTCATTATAAATGCATCAAAAATAATCTTGAGTGGCTGGGGGAGTAGTGCTAGAACAGTGTAAATTTTGAGTCTGCAGCGCCGCCCGCGGAGCCTAAATTCACACTGTTCTGGCATAGCTTCCCCAGTCCTCCAGGAGAAATTCTGATGCATTGGCAATGTATTTTTATACATGATTAAAGGTGTTTTTATCTTGTAAATTAATGTTTTTCATAATCAATGTACTCAACTTCATTATAAATGCATCATAAATCCTAAGTGACTGGGGGAGCAATGTCAGAACAGTGCGAATTTTAAGCCTGTATCGCCGCGTGCAGAGCCTAAATTCGCACTGTTCTGGCATAGCTTTCCCAGTCCTCTAGGAGCAATTCTGATGCATTGGATGATAAACAATGTATTTTTACACATGATTAAAGGTGTTTTTATCTTGTAAACTATTGTTTCTCACAATGTGTACTCAACTTCATTATAAATGCATCCGAAATAATCCTGAGTGGCTGGGGGAGCAGTGCGCCAGAACAGTGCAAATTTTGAGCCTACACTGCCACTACAGAGCCTAAATTTGCACTGTTCTAGCATAGCTTCCCCAATCCTCCAGGAGCAATTCTAATGCATTGGATGACAGACAATGTATTTTTACACATGATTAAAGGTGTTTTTATCTTGTAAACTACTGTTTCTCACAATTAGTGTACTCAACTTCATTATAAATGCATCAATGTACTCAACTTCATTATAAATGCATCAATGTACTCAACTTCATTTTAAATGCATCAAAAGTGATCCTGAGTGGCTAAGGGAGAAGTGCCAGAACAGTGCAAATTTGTAGCCTACATCATCGTTAGAGAGGCCAAATTTGCACTATTTTGGCACAGCCTCCTCAGTCCTCTAGGAGCATTTCTGATGCCTTGGGTGACAAACTAGCACATGATAGACACTCCATGATGTTAAACATGATGACAATGGGACATTGTAAGAGACTCAAAATTTAAATTATCAGAAGGTTACAAATGAAAGCCAGATAGGCTTGTTATACAAAGGGGGATTTGAAACAAAAGTGTTGCTTCAAAAAGTAGGCTATCATCTAAGATCTCTAGATCGTGTCTCGCTCGCCTCGAATACGCCGAGCTAGTTGCATGTCCTTGGCAGAAATGGTAACCTCTTTGCATGTATTGCAAGGAGATTGGTGTCTTCAAAAATCCCAACAAGGTAAGCCTCGGCGGCTTCTTACAATACTTCAAGGGCAATCCCCTGCACACGGAACTCTGTTCTATATCATTGGAGAATCTCCTTTACTGTGTGAGTGAAAGGGGCTCTTCTTATTAGCAACTCAGTGTTCCTCTAATAAAACTTGATTTCTTGTAGAGCCCTATGCCCTTGGTGCATCCTTCTCCTTGGAGCTCTCTATGTTGTGTTGATGCATTGGCAAGGTTGGGACTTCCTTGGCTTGAAGAGCTTGACCTTTCTATGCTTGTGTGCACTTGCAGGAACCTCCCCTTGGTCTCTCTTATAGTTTGAATCCTCCTCCTGCTACTTTGGTACCTGTGTATCAAGTTCCTTCCGAGTAGGTAAGGGACCCTATCTTGGTAGTAGGGTCTTGCCACCTGTGGTGCTGCGCAATGTAGGAATGTTTTCACCAACCTAGTGGAACTGCTTATCATCGGCCTCTATATCTTGATCTCTGGGGTGGCTGCATTGTGGATTCTTCTTCACGCACTTGCTTCCACTAGAAGGGTCTGCATGTGTGTGCGTTGGTGTTGCTGTGGGAGGAGAGTTGGACTATCATGATCCCATTGGGTGTGTCCTAGAATCATTCTTAGCCTTATTACATCTAGATTTGTGTTGGTGCATGCATAACCCAATGCCTCCCTTGTCTCCTCATTCGTGCATGCCAAGCACCATGCCTATGGGGAGCATTGGTCTTCTGCAACCATTCAAGCCGAGCATGACTTTTTGCAACCTTGCGTACCTCTTGCGTTAAAAAATAATAATTTTTGGGGTCCCCACAATTTAGAGATCTCATGGATGTAGTGGTTCCTCACAGTTAGTTATGTTTATGGAGTTGTGGGGACCTGACAGTTAGTTATGGCTATACTAGCTCCTGACAGGCTTCTGATGTGACCCTTGAATTACAAGCTTTTTGGAGGGAAAAAAGTATTTTCATCATACATATTGGTTGGGTGGTGTTTCCACCTCAAAATGTAAAAAAAATGAAAAATGAAAAATTTTCACTTTTTGGGGCCCACCTAAATACGAGAATGTTTTGCTGATGTGGAAGGGAGATATGATGGGAGTTAATGAGGAAGGAGATTTCAAATTGACAAGAAAAATTCAATTTGTAGAGAGTGAAGATAAAAAATTCAAAAAGTAAGAGACAAAGTATGAGAAAAGTCAAAAAGTAAGAGAGAGAGTATGAGAGTATTCCCTTTAAAAAGTGAAACTAGGGGGGTATCGCTGATGTGGCAAGGCCAAAAATAGGGCTCATTATAGCCTTTGTCTCCCTTAAGCCCAGTTTTTAAAGCTCTAATCCCTTAAAATTAGGAATCCTCCTTAGGAGGCCCTTTTTGGGTCTACAAAATTCCTAATGTATACGTAAGTTCCCCATTTTATGGCAAAGGTTGTTTTGTATTGATCCTTTGTGTCAATCAACACGTGATTGTAGTCAGAATATCCATCAAGGAAGTTGTTGGCTTCCTTTCCTATGGCTCATTTGAGAATGTGCTCAATGAATGATTAGGGATAATGATCCCGTATGGTGGTAGCATTGACCTTTTTTGAGGTCCATGCACAATCTTACCTTCGCATTCTTTTTGGGTACTATCACTATGGGTGATACCCACTTTGTGTGCTCTATTTCGTAGATGAATCCGGTGCACAAAGAGTCTATTGATCTCTTTGCATATGATCTTGGAATACTTTGGATTCATAGGGTAATCCCTTTGTTTTACCTATCTTGCTCCATCAACCATCGAAATGGTGTGTTTGACTACTTTGGGAGGTACACCCTTTATATACATGTACTTCCAAGTGAATAAATCCTAAAATTCTGTGAGTAGAGCAATGACCTTGGTCTCTTCCTCTATAGAGAGGTCATGTCCAATGTATATTGTACTCCAGTCTTTGCCCGGGCGTGCTAGGTTAATTTCCTTTACCTTGGCTGGACATCATATGAGATCCTTGGCTATCCATTGTGGGACCTTAGAGCCAAGTCATATTGCACAAATCTGTCAGCCATGTGGAAGGTTTTAAAGTGTTTGGGCACTTGTTTAGAATGGCCATGGAATTTGAGGTTGAGGTGAGAACGAGTGTGGTAGTTGGAGATGAGGATGGAACGGCCAGGGAACGCTGAAGGAGAATGGTACAGCCATTGCAATGGTGAGGTTATGATGGTATGATCATGAAAAAAGTGGATGATAATGGAACGGCCGTGGCATTTCAAGTGGAGGTTGATACGACGATGGCAACCTTGAAGTTCTGAATGGTACAACCATGGTGGAAATATCAGAGGAATATGGTACGACCATGGCAAGTTTGGTATCTTCTACCCTAGCGCTTTCTTCTTCTATCAATTTTTTGGCTTCTTTTTTGCTAGCGCTAACTTCTTATCGCATGCTTTGCACATAGTGGCAAAGCTTTTTCATTTTTCAAGTTTGGGATCAATGGGTCCTATTGTCTTTGAGGTTATCATGTGGATCAGAGGGAGTTATTTATGAACTCCTTTTGCCATGTTTGGTTGAAGAGGGCATGTGCTTCATCGCCCCTACATATTTTAGCTAGTGGGTGTCAGAATCGATAGCAAAAACATAGAATTATCGCCCCGAGAATCCATTAGACTTGCGAGTTCTATGTGAGCATGTTCCTCATGATGGCTCCGCTGTATCGGCTTGTTTAGGTTCATGAGTGGCAACATCAGTGCTAACCCTGTAGAGAGTTGTGATCTCCTTCCCATCGGCTATATAGCAAACCTAGTTCCTGTGCGTCTTGGAAGTATGTCTAAGGTAGCAAGGATATGCATCCAATTCTTAGAGTCTTCTCTCTCCACAGAAGAGGTGCACATTCCTTGATATCGTTTTCATCATCTATTGTTTTATGGCATGTTTGACACAAGTGGACTATAGTGGATCTGGTAGTTTTGTTATTGAGTCCTCTGTGAAGGGTGTGCCTCTCATGGGATGTACCTTCCACGTGTGTAGGTTGATCTTAATTGTTTGATCTTTCCTTCGAATGTAGATATGGTCAGTATCCCAATCATGGATCATTTTAGTTTCCCTCATGAATGGTCTCCCAAGGATGCAGTCATATGAAACTGGCTAACATCTAAAGT
This sequence comes from Cibotium barometz, assembly GCF_041138505.1. Taxonomy (NCBI): domain Eukaryota; kingdom Viridiplantae; phylum Streptophyta; class Polypodiopsida; order Cyatheales; family Cibotiaceae; genus Cibotium; species Cibotium barometz. The sequence goes on from NC_141097.1 coordinate 30,066,485, forward strand.
TCATCACCACAAAGGTGTGGCGGAAGGTGGTTCCAAGGATCTTTATTTTCAAATCCTTTAATAGACAAATGCGTGGCTCTGACATCAAGTTTTATCAACAACAATCAAGTTGAGCTGCATGGGAACCAACTAGTGGTACTTGCATCTATAATCCTACTCTCCCTCTTCTCCTCCTACTTTCACGTATGGTTTTTCTTTTCACTATCTTAGTACAAGAAAATGATGGGTTACTAGCACCCATTTATGGCATTATAAATGCCCCCAGCACCAATATGCACGTCAGTATTTGTGTCAATTTATAAACGTTTTGAGCATCGGTATATGCATCGATATAATACCAGTACCGACACACATACCAGCAGTGACCATACCGATGCTTTGTGTAGAATTTTTTTGGCAAAATGTGGAGTTAGCTGGCATATTGTAGTTGGCTACACCATTTTGCATACTGGCTAGAGTCTCAACCAACTCTAGTCAAATTTGACAAAAAAACTAAAGTTTTATATTATGTACGTCATTGATAGTTACAAATTTTCATATTCACATTGAGGTATACAACACCATATATATTCCAAAAATGCAAGCCCATATGCCAAAACGAAAAGCCTAAAAGTAATCAAAGTAGTCATCCAATCCCACATATAGGGGCAATCGAATTGTCAAGCCAATCACCACTAAGATCGGGCATATCTGCACTCGTTGCCACTCCACAATTGATGGCCTACCCTTTGACTCCAGTTGCTAGAGGATCATTTACGTGCAATACTTGTAACCATACTTCTCCTCGCCTAGAGATGGGGCAGGGCCTACTATGCTCTCCTACATAACAAGTCTACAAAAAGTCAAATTCATATAAAAAAAACATAAAAAGTAAAATGTAAGAGAGTACTAAAAAATGGGTTAAAAACTTACAATGTACTCGAGGAAGGTCTCATAGCTACTAAGATGTGACAAGCCCACACTCTCCATCTGCTGGAGACCATGTAGCTACCTTCACTACAATAAAATGAGGGTGTAGCAATGAAAATAGAAGCACTTTTATGACTAGAAGGGTACGGAGATATCAGGCCTATTTTGCTGCTAAAAAAGCTACTATTTTTTCCTTCAACGGGATCTCTACTGAGCCAGAGTTTTATCACTACTGAGCAGTGATAAAACTACGTGAAAATAAAAGCTAGTGCAGACTCGGGAGTCGTCATCATCACAAGACTTTCCTATCTACCCTAGCTTCTTTTTCAAATACAAATACAATAAAACTAACACAAGTGCATGTCCTAATCATCATTATGGACACATGTAATGTAAAACTTTACAAATACAAAAAAAAGAACAACTGCAATTTATGGTTGGCAAAATGTCATAATTTTGTTACAATACTTTCGGAAAATTACATGTGTATGAGTCCAAAAAGGTCATGTACAAAATAAAACATAATGAAAATCTATGGAGTTAGGGGCTACATTGAGGGGGTCTACATCTTATGCTTGTCCCTTATAGCTCCACCCTCTTCTCTCACATTTCCATTACTTCTTGCTTGCACATTTACACCACCATTTGTAGTAACTCCATTTCTAGTAACATGGTCCTAAAATATAATAAAACTAACACAAGTGAAAATCAGTTTTGCAAAAACATAGAGGTTATTGTTTTAGGAATATACTTATTTACCATGCTTGCCAAGAATATCCTTCAGTAATAACAATCGATCCTTCATCTTGCACTCTTTCAAAGAGAGCTTCCAAACTCCATTGTAATGCAAAATGATATTCATCTTGCATAGGGGGCGGTCCACTGCTTCAAGCTATAGACATACAAAGTGAATATTGATTTTATGTTGTTATTGAAGGTAACCTTCTTTTCTTAATATATAATATATATTTTGAGGCTAATATATACTTATAAAGATTGTTGAGATATCTACTCCTTCACGTGTAACATCGCGCCACAAGATATTTGCCATATATCCAAGAAGAAACATAAATACTTAAAACTCTTATGCATACTCTTAGGCATGCCTAGGTAAACTCGACATGCGTTAAGAAAAAAAGTATTAATAACAAACCTTAATATTGAAAGCCCTAAAACTTCCAAACCCTCTAAACATGTAAAAACATAAGGGAAGAAACATACAAGAAAGAGATCTCTTACCTTGTGAGGCTTGAATGTGTTGTACACCTATCAAATCAAACCAAATTAAGGAAAAAAAAGTATAATAACAAATCCTAATCTTAAAAGCCCTAAATATTACAAACCCTATAAACATGTAAAAGCATAAGACAACATACAAGAAAGAGATCTCTTTCCTTGTGAGGCTTGTATGTGTTGAAAGCTTACAAAATCAAACCAAATTAAGAAAAATCAAGATCTCTTACCTTGTGCCACTTCAATGGAGAGCTCTTAATTAGGGTTTCTATGTAAAATCTAGGGTTAGGGTTAGCCTTCAGTGAGAAGGAAAAAAGAAGAAAAGAAAAACTTAAAAGAGAGAAAAGATAAGGGAAATACTCACAAGAAAGCTTTCATGGAAAGTTTGTTTGCATAGGAGATGATTAGACATAAACCTACAAAAAAACTCAGAGTACCAAGTTTAGTTCACTCAAAAGATAAAAAAGAGATAGTGGCAAAAGAAGTGGGATATTTTTACAATAAAGCAGCATTGTTTTTCTGCTAAGAACGCTGCTCAACAACATTTTTTCAATGTTTTTTGGCTCTTGAGCAACGTTTTTTACTAACGAGTAACATTTTTTATAGTGGAGAAACACTGCTCAGAAATGAAAAACCCCCCAACATTTTTATTCCAAAAACGTTATAGAAACGCTTTTATTATAATGGAGAATGAGATAGAGAGAGATTTTAAGCCAGAACATGTGGTGCCTCATTTTTAAGCATGTGTGTGTGTGTGTTTGTGGATCTGTGTGTTTGTGTGTGTGTGTGTGTGTGTGTGTGTATATATATGTGTTTGTATATATATACATATGTGTGTGTGTGTGTGTGTGTATATATATTTAGAAAGAGATAGAGAGAGAGAGAGCTAAGAAGTAAATTACAATAGCTACCAAGCATAACCAAGCATAACAGTCTTTATATGTGCTTCTCTATCTCACTCTCTCTCTCTCTCTCTCTCTCTCTCTCTCTCTCTCTCTCTTAGTTTCTCTATCTCTCTCTCCTTCTCTCTCTCTTTTGCCTATCATAAGAGGCTGTGTGTGTGTGTTTGTGTGTGTGTGTGTGTGTGTGAGAGAGAGAGAGAGAGAGACAGAGAGACAGAGAGAGAGAGAGAAAGTATGCGCTCAGTGCCTTTCAAGTATTTCAACACACACTTTGCTGAAGACTAATGCTTAAGAGAAGGACACGCAAGATGTTGCCCGAGATAGTTAGCAATAAACAAAATGTCAGGACGAGTGTTCAAACCAACAACTTGAAGACATCCAACCAAATTAGCATATGGTTGATTTGTAACAAGCTGGCCACCACCATCAGAAGTGTTTTTCATGGAACTCGCAAGACAAGGAGTAGTTGCTGAATGTGCAAATTCCAAAATTGTCTCATTACTTCAAAACCCTCCTTGAAATTATGCTCCAGCAACTCCTTTCCCAATTGAATGTAGTCATATGTCCATACATTCACTTGATTTCTCCCACCAAGCCTCTCTTGCTCACGAAAAGCACTCAATGAAACGATCCCTGACGAGCCGCGCACCAGTTCTTGGAAAAGAACAATCGTGCCCTTTTATGATCCAAAAAACAATAGAATGCAAACATTTTAAGAGTACACATTGTTTAAATCATTCTATATACAATCCTTCATCAATCCAATAAACATACCTTAACTCTGACTCATGAACTTATTTGATGGTCGACCCCCTTTATTTGTGGCTTCCTTCTTTTCCTTGAGGTCCTTTTCCTTCAAGGCACACAACTCTTCATCAATCCTTTTCTTCTCCTCCTCATTAATAGACCCTGAGGAACTCGAGTGAGACATGCACTCCCCCTTCAAATGCCGTAGGTATATCTCTTTGTCCTCCTCCAAACATTCCCCCCTCTTCATGTCCAACCACCAAGGACATTTCTTCCTCTCCCATTCAGACAACATTAAAGCCCCACCTGTTTGATTGTTCTCTCTAAAGATGGAGCAAGAGTACATGCTGAATCCAGGATCCACTCTCCATGCCTTACAAACATGAGGCAAGAAAGGTATCTTCTTCATAGAAATAAGCAACAGCAAATACCTAAACACAAGCACAAAAGTTAAATATTCAACAACTCATCACATTTTAAAAATTCTTAACAACAACACCACTGTACTTGGGATCTTTTCTCACCTATAGACCAAATGTCTAGATGCATTTTTCAAGTCAATATGTTTTGCTGCTGACGTTGCCACATTCATCTCTTTCTCAAATGAATAAAATAGCACAGCTCGATACCTCCCAACAATGTCCAAGAAGTATGTGTCCAAACTAGGCTCTTGAGGCAACTCTAGTTTCTCCTTTGCCGATATTGGAATCTACAACCTGTTTCACCAATCTGGTTGCATCCTCTAGTAATTGGTCCATCCACACCTCCTTGGCCAACCATGAAATGTATTGATGGTCTCCAAGTGGCATCCCATAAGACTGCTTAACATTGTCATCTTGTCCTAGAAGTTTAAGCATTGAGGATTTCAGGTCTGGAGAACATGCTGCCGAGGAGAGTGCATATAATTTCTCTAGACTAATTTTATATTGGGAGTCCTCAAAGGGAAGCTTCCACAATATCTCAAACCATTCTTTGCCATTGGATGGATTAACCACCGAAAGCATCTAAGAGATTCACAAAATATCTCCCGTCACAAAAGCTTAATCAACCAATCAACCCAATCAAGCATGAAAGACAATCAATCCAATGAAACACGAAAAACATTATCAACCAACCCTTATCATTTTTCTATTGTAAGTCTTGATAACACTCCTTTTTGCCTTTAATACTTCTACATCTTTATCTTCCTTGGAAAGTCTTGGATTGATCTTCTTGCATGCAACCTCAAATGTTGTGTCCCATTTTCCCTGTAATGACAAAGAAAAAACAACAACAAAGCAAACAGTCAAAAGAGTAAGATTTAAATCATGAATAAAAAATTACTTCCTCACAAGAAAACCCACCGCAAAAACCATGCGACCTAGGATTGATTGAGTCAAGGGATACCACACCCTTTTCCCCATGCTTGCCTCTCTTGTTCTCACAGAGGCAATGTGATTCTTTTCAGCTTCACTAAAACTTTCCATGAGAGATGTGTCATCTAATGCACAAAGGGTACTTGTATGGAAGAGATAATCCTTAAGATTTGTAATAACAATGGCCTCTTCATGCATCCTACAAAAAATCGACAATAGTCAATGCAAACAAATTCAAGAGCAAGTACACAATTCTTTTAAAAAAATCTAATCATTTTGCAAAGAGATATAGATGAGAAGCTTACAAGTTAATTCTCTGTAAAGTAGCCACAAGAACTTGCTCATCCTTTTCATTTGGAATGATGAATTCTGCTTGAACTCTGATATGCTTCCCCTTGTTATTTGCAAAACTCTCGCTAATACACTCCATCCATGCTGCAGTCCTGTGATTACCCTCCCATACAAAAAACATTTTTCCCCTCAATACAGACCACTCTTCTTTAGATTCAAGCTCTTTTTCAAACTTGTCATTGATAGCCTGCCAATGTCTATCCCAAGTACTTGTTATTATTTCATCAACATCCAAGGTAGACCCATCAGGCAGGTTAGTTAACAGAATCAAGCTACCTTTCATTGCCATATAGCCCTCTTTTTCCAAAACTGACTTTAATCTAGACAAATCATGTCTAAGCTCTCTAACCCTTTCATTTATCCTACACCTGCAAAGTGGAATCCTAGGTGCTAGCATTCCAGGATTAAGTTTCTTGCATAACTAACTCTCATTAATATATACTTTTCTAACTATCTTTAATTTTCATGAATACATATAATTTATACGTAATGATCACATTGTTATGCTTAAAATCATTATTTTGAATAACTAGCTATTCTATTTAATATATAAAAATTTTATATAATAACATCTTATTTTTTGTAATACTTTTTTCTTTTCGTATTATCAAATATATCCCTTTTTCATAACCTTGATTAATCTAATAATCATATTAATGAGATCGAAGCATAATCAATTCTAATAGTGAGATTTCATAATCATTTCTATGAGATCTAAGCATAATCAGTTCTAATAGTGAGATTTCACAATCAATTCAATTCTCTCTCTCGCTTTTAATTATCTCTCTCTCTCTCTCTCTCTCTCTCTCTCTCTCTCTTAATTGTTTCTTTTCTCTCTACATTGGGCCCTCTCATCTCCTTTTTTAAAAGAGAGGAAAAAACAATAAGAGATAAAGAGAGTGGATTTCTATGACAGAGAGAGAGACACACACACACACACAGAGGGGGGGGGGGGGTGCGTGAGAGAGAGACATGGGTGGTGGGCGTTGGTCTTAAGTGAGGGAAGGGCCCCCTCACTAAGAGAGATGTCACCCATAGTGGGGTGGACACCCACACTAAGGGCTATGTCTCCCTTAGTGATGGTGTCCACCACACTAAGGGCGATGTTGCCCTTAGTGAGGCGATAAGGCACCTGCTCCTCTCTCTCTCTCTCTCTCTCTCTCTCTCTCTCTCTCTCTCACCCACCCCTTCTTCATTTAGCAGGAGGCAGGATGAAAAGACACACTTTATCTCTCTATCTCTTTGCGCCATATATTTTATTAGTGCTTGGTCCCCTTTTTTAAGTGGACTTTGTATTTATGTGCGCACACATGTTCTTATATATTATATTGTGCAAAGAGTGGTGTCGCAAACCATCTCTACAGACATTGTTTTGTGCATAACTCATAATTCTTTTTTAGCAAGTACCATACAATTCCACATTTTATATTGTTTTTCAAGACTCATTGGAGCTTTATCAATATTGGGGGTCTTTAAACATAGACCTTGGCAGTTTCTTGGGGGGCTCACTCTCATAAATATGTAAGCGTAGCATGTGGGTTCAATACAAGGGGTTTTCTAAATCCATTTGGAAGGAGAGAAAGTATACTAGAAATTTTGGTTTGCTCTCATGGTTAGTAAGGTGGGTTGCTCTATGTTACATATATAACATAATTGCCTAACTTTCTGGGGGATACCAAAAGAGAAGGTCATGTTTTGTTCGTTGAGCTCCTCGAAATAGAATGTGTATTGTCGAAGACGTAAAACTATGTGCAAAATCTTGGAGAAGGCATGGGGTCTCTATGTGTCACACTAACGGTTGTTTTGATTTGTACTTCTGTAGGTTTTACCATGCCTTACTCTCTATGTGTGGTGGTGAGTCACTCCACTGGACCTTGCGACCTGCTCCTAATTGGGATATTGCAACAAGTCTTTAGGACCTTTGCAAGCGAATTGTCAAACACATTTGTCTATTATTTAACAAGAGTCTCCCCCACGGCCCGTTAACTGCGCCGATATCTACAAAATGGGGCGTTGACCCCATAAAATCCGCAAGATGGGACGTTTACTAGTGTATTACAAATAGGAGCTTACTCCGCTCCATCAGATCTATCATCCCGCCTTAGGTCTGCTTGTTACCAGGTCATTCATTAGGTCAGGTTCTCATCTGCTCCTCCCATCCGGACGTTAGCACCAACTGAGTCTTAGATATCCCACCTAATAATTTCCCTGCAGCTTGATCAAGCGAGGTACTTTTGTGTGATCACCGCTCCTCCGCTGTATTGAAATGCCCCCTGCAGCTACCAGCAATATGCCCAGCCGCTTGCTCCTTGCAGCATGCCTGTTACTGGCGCTGATCAGCCTCAATGCCACGCCAGCTTCTTGCCACAAGAAGAACATCAAGGCCGGGCCGTCCCGCTACAGATTCTACCTCCACAACACCGTGTACAACCCGATCGTGAATAACACCTACTTCACCTCGGTGTATGGTCCGCTCCCTCCGGGCACCTTCTCCAACCCCTTCAACTTCGGCGTGGTGGCCACCTTCGAGGCCCCCCTCACGCTGGGCGCCTCCAACACCTCGGCGTCGGCCGGGGTGGCGCAGGGCTTCTACGTGCTGGACAGCCAGAAAGGCTACGTGCTCTTCCACACCTTCACGGCCACCATCGACGACGGCACCTACAAGGGCACCCTCACCATCATGGGCCAGATCGACGAGGCCCAGAAAGTGCGCATACTCACCGTCGTTGGCGGCACCGGCGACTTCCTCCTTGCACGCGGCCTCGTCACCAATCGCCTCGTCGAGATCGTGCGGGTCGCCCCTGCCCGATGGGTCCTCTCCTTTGATCTCGACCTCTATTACTAGACCACTTGTTTGCATGATGCATGCCTTCCGCGTTGCTTTTTTTTTTGGCTATACCAAACATCTGTATTATTTATTTTCAAAAGCAATGCATCCCAACAGCTCCAATTTTTACAAATCACAGCACGAAATAAATACATCACTAAACTTACAAATTGTCATCCAATAAAATGCTCAGTAGACTGTAGGCCTGCTCAGTAGACTGTAGGCCTACTTTTTCTTGAAGGAAGAGTAGAGTACACAAACACGGAAGCCAAATATTTGTAGGCATGCATGTGTTCAAGACTAGTTAAACTTGTATAAAACAAAACTAAGAAGATGAAAAGGAGAATGGGAATGCTCGGTGACGTATTTATTTTTGAACGATAGTAGAGCACATAACCAATGAAGCCAAATGGACGCATGCATGTGTTCAATAAAACAAAACTACGCTTTGAATTCTATCCTACTTGTCCCTTGTGTGAGGTCATCGTATTATATGACTCCCTTATTGAACTTACAACCTCCTTACTAGCCTCTCATATCTTTAAGCCACTTTAGTAGTTTTTTGGTTCTATTGTCGAAAGAACTCCTCCAACACACACTAGCTAATATTTCATCATCTATGATGCAAGAGAACAAAATGTGAGTCTCCTTACCTTGGCTAATGTGGAGAAATATCAATATGATCTCAAACAAGAGTTATATACTATATTCTTATGAAAGAGGATATGTGTCACTAATTCTTAGAAGTTTGTACATTTTCATGAAAAATATATATAGTTCTTCATCAAAAAAGAGGTAGATAAGTGTACATTTTAGAGAAAGTTCCAACATCTCACTATAGCTAAAATGGAGTGCTCTCTCGAGTTCTAGTAAGTGTGGATCCAACATCATGAGATAGCAGCTTAACAAAAAGTAACGTTCTACTTGGCAAATCGCAACCTCGAGGGGTTCACCTAAAAATATATAAGTATACCACATGCCTTCAAATGAAGGGGTTTTTTTAATTCAAAAATTTAAGATAAATTTACAGAAAAATATTTATAAAAAGGGTTTTTCTAATTGATTTTGGAAGAAAAAAAACCTGTAAGTCCATAAAGAGAAAGGGGTCATTTTAGTCATGAAAACTCACAGGTAATGAGGTTTTTTAAATACCCCTTGAATGCATGTGATACATAAGGTTTCTTAGTAGTGCATCCCCCGAGATCGCAACCAAGCTTGCAAGGCCTCTTAACCGTTATAACATTTCAAATCAATTACGAAACTCCATGCAAGGGAGAGAATGATGAAAGGACCTATGGAGGAGAAGATGTGCTTTTCAAAAATGAAATATTAAAAAGAGAAAAAAACAAAGAACCATTCTTAGATTTATGTTTCTCCGCCATCGATATATCGATGTCTTGATCATCCTCATCAACATCACCATCATCCTCAATGGTAGGGTCATTCTCATGATCATGAGAAATGGCACGCTCATCCTCATTAGCATGATCATCTCTTATTTCTTGATCATCGATCACAACATCTTCATTGGCATGTTCGACATCATCTTCATTGTTGCGTGTTACATCCTCCATATGCTCCATATCAGTGAATGTATCATACATCACTTTGGAACGTGGTGCAATAGGGATGACGTACCACCATTTAATGTCATGCACCATTGGCAGATAGATAACCTACTCAAATACACATACTTCAATAATTAATTAGCATATCAAAAGTCAAGGGGTACGTTGTCGTGCCGTGGCACGTCTATGGTGTGAAACCATGCATGTGAGGCCATTAAATGCAAATCCAGATGCATGGGATTAAGTGCCACAGTGTACATGATGTATATATGCCTTTACGCATTCCGAGGGCTAGCAGAAGTCCCTGTGCCTGTGTACATATGGTGTGTGTGGTGTGTGAATAAACTTTGCCCTGAATGCCCAGGTAAATGTACAGAGAGAATGGTTTGGCTGTAAGCATGTATAGGCTTGTCCGGAATATGGTCGGCTGGGGATGATGTCAGCTGTTTGGCAGCTCTGAATGTGTGTGCGTCAAAGAAAATGAGCGGGCATCAGGGATTTAATATTCACGTGATGACAAGATTTTTTGTGATAATAACACATGTGAACAAGTTATTCACATGTTCTCATGTTACCGTTCACAAAATAACAGGTCACTTGCCATTTGGGAACCCCTTAAAAGCTTGGCTACACGTGGGAATAAGCTATTCACGTGTTCTCATGTTACCATCTTCACATAATAGCAGGTCAGTGGCCACCTAAGAAGATTTTTTATGCCCGACAAAGATAATTTTTTTAGGCCCTTGTGAAAGCTTTGTGAATATAACATGTGATCACAAGATTTTTTGTGTTATTAACATATGTTATTAACATGTTCACATGTTTTCATTTACGTCAGTGAAATCCCTGGCGGGCATCGTGGGCTACGTTTGAAGAGGTATGAAGGCATGGGGAGCAATTAATATTGGTGTGGCCAATGTGCCTTGGACATGGTGTGGAAAGGAAGGGTGGCCATCTTTTTGGCCTTAGGAAGAAATTAAAAATATATATATATATAATAAACGTGGCCAACCTATAAAAGGGCCTCATGGTTGTTTAGCATGGCTGCCAGCGTAACAGCTAGGGAAGACGCGAGAAGACAAGGCAGTGACCAGCAGGCGGGTTAAAAAAGAGTGTGGCTGCCTTGTTGACGGTAGCCCTGGTCATTCGGCAGAGAAGACAGTGGACGGAACCGCCGAGCCGTCGTGTAGAGACTGGGGAGCCTCCCTTGTGAAGAGTAGCGAAGAGGTGTGTGTAGGTGCAAATGTAAAAGAGAGATGGCGGCTGTTGGTGTAGCGATGTGTAGCTAACGGGCCTTGGCAACGCTGACGTGTGGGCTGGCGTTACAGTGTGGTGGGGCTATGCAGCCCTGCTGCGGACAGAGAGAGTCGAAGGGAAGGCTTTGAGGTGAGTAGTGCAGAAGGCGTCAAAGAACAAGTAGAGGCTGGCGTAGGTGAAGCCGACGTGCTGGTGACAAAGAAGGTGTGAGCAGAGGGCGCAACAGGCTCTGGCGTTGACAGTTTAGGCGCAGCCTTTGCAGAAGTGATGAGTGCACAAGAGAGCTGGTGAGGGTGATGGGGTGGTTAGCAGACGCCTCGTAGAGCAGAGGCGCTAGGGAGCGTGGAGCGCACGCATGTGTGGGAGGGTTAGCGAGCAAAGGCAAAATGACTGGCACAGCTACAGCCATACGGGGGCTTCTCAGGTGAGAGCGCAGGCAATAGAGAAGCTGCTGGCGTCAAACGTGAAGGGCTGAGGACAGAGCCGACGTTGAGAGAAGGAGATGCTGTCGTGCTGCGCAGTGACCATTTGTGTTTGAGTATTCTTGTTTAGCTAGCCTGAGTCTTTAGGGCGGTGGTTATTATTCTCTCATCGTCGTCTTTGAATCCCTCTCATCAAGAAATCTTGATTGCCTTCTTTTGTTGAGATAGCACTGAGAGAGGAGGGGAAACAAGGGAAACATGTACTTGAGGTCGTGGTGAAACATCCAGGAGAAGTTGTGGGAGAGGATAGGAAGGTAGAGGGTCAAAGAAGTCTGCATTAGATATTGAGAGAGGAGGTTTTGAGAAAGAGTGATTACGCCACTGTGAACGCAAGGAAACAGAGCTCGACCAGATGCTTGTGGACCTTACACTCAAGTGGGTTTTCTTCATACAGCACAAATTCAGTGTTTTTGGAAGTAACAAGTTGGCGGCCTACCCGATTTTCTTTGGATTTCTTGGTGATCTTTAGAAGACTTATATAAAGAGAGTTGAAAGACGAGGTGAAGTTGCTATCTAAATTTCTTTTGGGGCTTTTCTAAGCTAGCAGATGAAGGTGCAACAATCAAATTAAGGTGGGCCTATCTTAAGGTTTTTGAAGTGTGTTAATTTAAGAGAGGGAACACTTATTTTTCTCAATATTCTACCACTCCATAGATCCCAACATACTTGTGAAGAAAAGTAATATGCTAACCTTGTCAGAATAGCGACTTTGTGTCATTTTTTCAGGTGTATGGTGTTATTTTGTCATCAAAAAAATAAATAAATAAATTAAAACAATACTCTCACAGCCAGAAGTCTCGCACTTCTCCAGCGATACCACCCACGTCACGACAGCTTTGGTGAACCCGACGTGAAACTGCTGGGGTGAGAGTTAGTGGTGAAATACACAGTGCAAGCTATGGCTGAAAATCTTGAGGGACAGGGGGTTCATTTTGACCCCGGGGTTATGCAAATGTTTCAGATGTTTACTATGTATATGCAATAGTAGTAGCAAGCGGCTGAGAGGGGTCAAATTTCCACGACTAAAGCACTGCAGTCAATTGTGAAAAAGGTGGATCAATTTGATGGTAAAGACATCACAAAGTACCTGCGCAATTACACAAAGGAAATGGAGCTAAACAGGGTGACCGAGGAGGATATGGTTCGAAGCTTTGAGCTGGTATGTGTTCCCAAAATCAGAGAGCGCATAAGAGGATTACAGGCAGCACATGGTGGCAGAAACTGGGAGGAGTTCAAGCTTGCTTTTTGAAGGATGATTATTTCATGGAGGATTCCGAGCGGGTGACCAAGCGAACTTTCTTGGAGTGGGTTACAAAACCCAAAATTGGAATTTCTGCCACAGAGTTGCTAAGAGAGTTTGAGAAGCGCTATGCCCAGCTGTCAAGGATAGAGCGACAACCTTAGACAGGGAAAAAATAGAGCTCTTCTTACAAGCAGCTGGGAAAGATCTCCAAGAAAAACTGGAAATTCTCCTTGAGGATAAGGATACAGAGCAGGGGGGCTAAAGAATGATTGGAATGATGTCGAGGATGTGGTCACCATGCAAGCAAAGCGGCAGCGAAGGAGGGATAAAATGGTGATGAGCTCGGCAACTCCTATAACTGTTACCCTTGAGAATCTACCAAAACCTGCTGCTGCAATCCCAAAGGTAGAAGGGCCGATGGATGAGCTTATTAAGGGCATGCGAGACCTAAAACTGAAGATGTCCAGGATTGAGGAAAAAGGGCTACCATTAGGGCAGGCTTCTATGCAAAGGCCTCAAAGCAAAGAAGGGTTTACATTCAGATGTATATGGTGTGATGACCCAGAACATGCGAAGAAAGACTGTGCCAGTTACAAGGAAGCTCTTAGAAACCAACTTGTATTTTTCAAAGATGGAAAAATCCACCTTACAGAGAGACTGGTCTTCCGTTAAGCACAAACTTTGGGAAAGGAGGGATGAAAAAGCTGGTTGAGGATATGGCTGCTAGCCATGCCATCTCTATGGTTGAGGCAGCAACCTATGGGTTAAAGGCCGATCATTCAAAGCAGGAATCTGAGAAGGATGAAGACTATGAGAATGAAGATTTTTGGCCATCAACAATGGAGCTAATTGCGTCAAAGAAGGTGTCTAAGCAGGCTTTGCATGACGCAGGAGACTATACGTCTTGAGATTGGCTGGGAAGAACCTGTGGATTCTCTATCTGTTCATGCCTATATTGCAAAATGCTAGAATAATGAGGCACAGGTTGAGGAAAAGCGTAAGAGGGAAAATGAGGAAGGAGAGGCATCAAAAAGGGTACGTGGTAGTGGAAAGAAGGACCCTGGGCCATCACATGTGCCTCCGCCACATAACCAGCCTCCACAGGAAGTATCAATGGAAGAAGCACCAGCAAAGATGAAGCATGAGAAGGAGAAGGGTAAAGGGAAAAGCCCGCTCTACAAGCTCCAATCTGATATTGAAGCCGCAACGGATCTCAAAAAGGTGCTAGAAGAAAGGATTCTAAACAGTAGGGTGGAATTTACATTAGGGGAAGTCTTGGGGATTGCAAAGAAAGAATTCCATGATGAGATAATTGATATTATACGAAGGAAAAGGCAGTCCATAATTGAATCTATTCCATCACAGGGGGAGACAAACACTTCCAAGACTCATGGAGTATAGGTACAGCAAAAGGAAGAGAGAGATAATGTGGTGTAATGCAGTCACTCTACTGGAGGGGCACGACAAGTGCGCTTTGTGGATGAGGGTGATGAAAAAGAAGTTCTTGCAAAAAGTCATTGCTCCAGGAACCATTGGTCAAGGGCCACCACAGAAACCCTTGTCAAGATAGGAGACTTGGAAGAGCCGCATGTCGCTCTAATCGACCATGGGTCTGAAATAAATCTTATGGCTAAAAACCTCTACAACAAATGTAAGTGGCCAATGGATGTAGATCACGGGTGGATGATTAAGGTGGCTAATAACTCATGTGGAGAGCTCTATGTAGCCTGTCCAAATGTAAGGATAACTATAGGGGATGTGAAAGATGATCAGAACTTCTTTGTCCAGGAGATGTCATCGTATCCCCTCATCCTTGGGCAACCCTATATTACAGCTGTGAGAGGATGGAGACAAAAGTCTTGGATGATGGCTCAGTATATGCAAGAATAAGGAGCAAAGATGGCAAGAAAGCTATTCAGTTCTTGACAGCTTGCATTAACCATGAAAGGAACCGCGAGTCTCTTCGAGAACAGTCACTCCTAAAGATAAACAAAGAATTTATGAACTACAGGGAGATGAGGGATTTTGGCCAGGTGCCATTGTAAAGCCGGATTGCAATGGTACAAGGGGCAATGAGCTCTTACAGGACTCAATCAATGTAAATAACTTTTCAGCAAACTTTCAGAGATTCTCTAGCTATGGGTCAATAGTTTTTGTAAAAAGCAAGGATTTGAAGCGTGGTATGCGTCGATATGTACAAAATGTACAAAAAAGTCTTGAGCAGTGTGGTCTTTTGGAGAAAAATGAGTTTATTTCAGGTGTGCTTGACGAGGTGTCATTTGTGGATACTATGGGTGAGCTTTTTGCCATGGAAAGCGCATGCTTACAGGGTTGGAATGAGATGGTAAAAGTGTCATCTATGGGGATGTATGATATAATCCGGGAATTTGAGGAAATGGAATGTAAAAACATGTATTGTGAGATGGATGCTCGTGTTGATACAAAGTATAAAACGGTTGCAAAGAAGGTGAAACCAGTTGCCTTGCCCCTGCCACCAGAAAGCAAGGAGAAGATAGATGAAGCCTCTATGCAACCGAATCTCAGAGATTCAAAGAAAATTGGGCATAAGTTTACACAGGAAACCCTAAAAGAGCTGAAGATCGGTGACAAGGATTTCCTGTTACCAGTTGAAAAGGAATGCTTTGAGGAGATGCTTGTAAAACATGGGAAGGCCTTTGCTTTTCAGCCGCATGAGATAGACTGTGTTGATCCAAGCGTAATAGCGCCAATGGTGATCTTCACTGTTCCACATGTGCCCTGGAACCTGCGACGACTGATTCCAGTACCAAAAGCTCTCTTGCCAAAGCTGATGGAATTACTAAAAGAAAAGATCAGGATGGGAATTTTGGAGCCATCATGCGCTCCATACTCTAACAGATGGTTTACCGTGCCAAAGAAAAATGGAGCATTGCGCTTCATTCAAGATATGCAACCTGTAAACAAGGTCACAATCAGGAATGTGGGAGCAGGTCTGAATGTGGACGAGTTTGCAGAAGCATTTGCAGGGAAAGCTATATACTCTATGGGTGATCTGTATTCGGGATATGATCAGTTCCAGCTGGATATACAAAGCAGGGACATGACCACAATGAAAACTCCTTTGGGTTTGGTAAGGGTGCACCCATGCATAAGACTCTAATGTATAGAATATATGCCTAAGACTATGCCATAAGCTCTATACATAAGATTCTAATGTATAGAATATATGCCTAAGACTATGCCATAAGCTCTATACATAAGATTCTTACATGCATACACTTTATACATAAGATTATGTATAGACTTTGTGGATAACACTATGCAATAGACTCTATGCATAGAGTCATATGCATAATTCTATGTAGAATAAATGCATAAGACTCTATACATAGAGTCTTATGCATAAGACTATGCATATGCATAGAGTTTTTTACATAGACTATTGTGCATAAGACTATGCATAGACTTTTTTACATAGACTACGTAATAGAGTTCATGCTTATATAAGAACATGCATAGAGTCTAGAACAAATAGTAAAAATAAAATAAAATTAATGCTCCCATAGCTCCCAAGGGTGCATTATAAGAAAATATGGTGTGTTTTAGATTATGCATGGTTTTTTACATAGACTCTTATGCAGCATTGACTATATAATAGAGTCGATGCACAATCCCATGCATAGAGTCTAGAACCAATAGTCCATAAATGAATAGAATAAATGCTCCCATAGCACCTGAGGGTGTGTTATAAGAAAGGCTCACCCTTGGAGAGCTTGATTGCTTCCTTTAAAGTTTCAACAAAGACAACCTAGAAATACAGAACCAAAATAAACAAGAAAACATTATCTTATACATGCTAAAACCAAAGAACATAGGTATGAGAGTATGCATGATCTCAAGCTCAAAATAAAAACTCCCAAGCACTAGGGGTGCAAAAAAACCGAAGTCGTGATAAGAAAAAGATGATACAAAATATATTGTATCTTATTCGTGGATATATTATAAACTGCTAAAATGCTTGCGGTGTAATGCCAAACCTAAGACGAAAAACCAACAAAACGTAAAAGAAAAACAAACTCAAAATCCCAAAAAGGCCTACCAACTCATAAAAACCCTAATCCTAACATATAGGAAACCCTTACATGCTTACAAGGGAGAGAGAATTGGTGTTTATGGTTGAAAGGGCTTTAATGAGAGAAAAGGGAGAAGAGGAACCTACAAAACTAAAACAATAAAATAAAATGTAAACTTGTAAAACTCAAAAAATCCCTAACTCTAACACATAGGAGACCCTTACCTACTTACAAAAGGGAGAGGATGAGGGAGAGAATGATGAAAGGACCTATGGAGGAGAAGATGTGCTTTTCAAAAATGAAATATTAAAAAGAGAAAAAAACAAAGAACCATTCTTAGATTTATGTTTCTCCGCCATCGATATATCGATGTCTTGATCATCCTCATCAACATCACCATCATCCTCAATGGTAGGGTCATTCTCATGATCATGAGAAATGGCACGCTCATCCTCATTAGCATGATCATCTCTTATTTCTTGATCATCGATCACAACATCTTCATTGGCATGTTCGACATCATCTTCATTGTTGCGTGTTACATCCTCCATATGCTCCATATCAGTGAATGTATCATACATCACTTTGGAACGTGGTGCAATAGGGATGACGTACCACCATTTAATGTCATGCACCATTGGCAGATAGATAACCTACTCAAATACACATACTTCAATAATTAATTAGCATATCAAAAGTCAAGGGGTACGTTGTCGTGCCGTGGCACGTCTATGGTGTGAAACCATGCATGTGAGGCCATTAAATGCAAATCCAGATGCATGGGATTAAGTGCCACAGTGTACATGATGTATATATGCCTTTACGCATTCCGAGGGCTAGCAGAAGTCCCTGTGCCTGTGTACATATGGTGTGCGTGGTGTGTGAATAAACTTTGCCCTGAATGCCCAGGTAAATGTACAGAGAGAATGGTTTGGCTGTAAGCATGTATAGGCTTGTCCGGAATATGGTCGGCTGGGGATGATGTCAGCTGTTTGGCAGCTCTGAATGTGTGTGCGTCAAAGAAAATGAGCGGGCATCATGGATTTAATATTCACGTGATCACAAGATTTTTTGTGATAATAACACATGTGAACAAGTTATTCACATGTTCTCATGTTACCGTTCACAAAATAACAGGTCACTTGCCATTTGGGAACCCCTTAAAAGCTTGGCTACACGTGGGAATAAGCTATTCACGTGTTCTCATGTTACCATCTTCACATAATGGCAGGTCAGTGGCCACCTAAGAAGATTTTTTATGCCCGACAAAGATAATTTTTTTAGGCCCTTGTGAAAGCTTTGTGAATATAACATGTGATCACAAGATTTTTTGTGTTATTAACATATGTTATTAACAAGTTCACATGTTTTCATTTACGTCAGTGAAATCCCTGGCGGGCATCGTGGGCTACGTTTGAAGAGGTATGAAGGCATGGGGAGCAAGTAATATTGGTGTGGCCAATGTGCCTTGGACATGGTGTGGAAAGGAAGGGTGGCCATCTTTTTGGCCTTAGGAAGAAATTAAAAAATATATATATATATATATATAATAAACGTGGCCAACCTATAAAAGGGCCTCATGGTTGTTTAGCATGGCTGCCAGCGTAACAGCTAGGGAAGACGCAAGAAGACAAGGCAGTGACCAGCAGGCGGGTTAAAAAAGAGTGTGGCCGCCTTGTTGACGGTAGCCCTGGTCATTCGGCAGAGAAGACAGTGGACGGAACCGCCGAGCCGTCGTGTAGAGACTGGGGAGCCTCCCTTGTGAAGAACAGCGAAGAGGTGTGTGCAGCTACAAATGTAAAAGAGAGATGGCGGCTGTTGGTGTAGCGATGTGTAGCTAACGGGCCTTGGCAACGCTGACGTGTGGGCTGGCGTTACAGTGTGGTGGGGCTATGCAGCCCTGCTGTGCGGACAGAGAGAGTCGAAGGGAAGGCTTTGAGGTGAGTAGTGCAGAAGGCGTCAAAGAACAAGTAGAGGCTGGCGTAGGTGAAGCCGACGTGCTGGCGACAAAGAAGGTGTGAGCAGAGGGCGCAACAGGCTCTGGCGTTGACAGTTTAGGCGCAGCCTTTGCAGAAGTGATGAGTGCACAAGAGAGCTGGTGAGGGTGATGGGGTGGTTAGCAGACGCCTCGTAGAGCAGAGGCGCTAGGGAGCGTGGAGCACACGCATGTGTGGGAGGGTTAGCGAGCAAAGGCAAAATGACTGGCACAGCTACAGCCATACGGGGGCTTCTCAGGTGAGAGCGCAGGCAATAGAGCAGCTGCTGGCGTCAAACGTGAAGGGCTAAGGACAGAGCCGACGTTGAGAGAAGGAGATGCTGTCGTGCTGTGCGGTGACCATTTGTGTTTGAGTATTCTTGTTTAGCTAGCCTGAGTCTTTAGGGCGGTGGTTATTATTCTCTCATCGTCGTCTTTGAATCCCTCTCATCAAGAAATCTTGATTGCCTTCTTTTGTTGAGATAGCACTGAGAGAGGAGGGGAAACAAGGGAAACATGTACTTGAGGTCGTGGTGAAACATCCAGGAGAAGTTGTGGGAGAGGATAGGAAGGTAGAGGGTCAAAGAAGTCTGCATTAGATATTGAGAGAGGAGGTTTTGAGAAAGAGTGATTACGCCACTGTGAACGCAAGGAAACAGAGCTCGACCAGATGCTTGTGGACCTTACACTCAAGTGGGTTTTCTTCATACAGCACAAATTCAGTGTTTTTGGAAGTAACAAGTTGGCGGCCTACCCGATTTTCTTTGGATTTCTTGGTGATCTTTAGAAGACTTATATAAAGAGAGTTGAAAGAGGAGGTGAAGCTGCTATCTAAAATTCTTTTGGGGCTTTTCTAAGCTAGCACAGCAGATGAAGGTGCAACAATCAAATTAAGGTGGGCCTATCTTAAGGTTTTTGAAGTGTGTTAATTTAAGAGAGGGAACACTTATTTTTCTCAATATTCTACCACTCCATAGATCCCAACATACTTGTGAAGAAAAGTAATATGCTAACCTTGTTAGAATAGCGACTTTGTGTCATTTTTTTCAGGTGTATGGTGTTATTTTGTCATCAAAAAAAAAATAAATTAATTAAAAAAATTACTCTCACAGCCAGAAGTCTCGCACTTCTCCAGCGATACCACCCACGTCACGACAGCTTTGGTGAACCCGACGTGAAACTGCTGGGGTGAGAGTTAGTGGTGAAATACACAGTGCAAGCTATGGCTGAAAATCTTGAGGGACAGGGGGTTCATTTTGACCCTGGGGTTATGCAAATGTTTCAGATGTTTACTATGTATATGCAATAGTAGTAGCAAGCGGCTGAGAGGGGGCAAATTTCCACGACTAAAGCACTGCAGTCAATTGTAAAAAAGGTGGATCAATTTGATGGTAAAGACATCACAAAGTACCTGCGCAATTACACAAAGGAAATGGAGCTAAACAGGGTGACTGAGGAGGATATGGTTTGAAGCTTTGAGCTGGTATGTGTTCTCGAAATCAGAGAGCGCATAAGAGGATTACAGGCAGCACATGGTGGCAGAAACTGGGAGGAGTTCAAGCTTTCTTTTTGAAGGATGATTATTTCATGGAGGATTCCGAGTGGGTGACCAAGCGAACTTTCTTGGAGTGGGTTACAAAACCCAAAATTGGAATTTCTGCCCACAGAGTTGCTAAGAGAGTTTGAGAAGCGCTATGCCCAGCTGTCAAGGATAGAGCGCACAACCTTAGACAGGGAAAAAATAGAGCTCTTCTTACAAGCAGCTGGGAAAGATCTCCAAGAAAAACTGGAAATTCTCCTTGAGGATAAGGATACAGAGCAGGGGGGCTAAAGAATGATTGGAATGATGTTGAGGATGTGGTCACCATGCAAGCAAAGCGGCAGCGAAGGAGGGATAAAATGGTGATGAGCTCGGCAACTCCTATAACTGTTACCCTTGAGAATCTACCAAAACCTGCTGCTGCAATCCCAAAGGTAGAAGGGCCGATGGATGAGCTTATTAAGGGCATGCGAGACCTAAAACTGAAGATGTCCAGGATTGAGGAAAAAGGGCTACCATTAGGGCAGGCTTCTATGCAAAGGCCTCAAAGCAAAGAAGGGTTTACATTCAGATGTATATGGTGTGATGACCCAGAACATGCGAAGAAAGACTGTGCCAGTTACAAGGAAGCTCTCAGAAACCAACTTGTATTTTTCAAAGATGGAAAAATCCACCTTACAGAGAGACTGGTCTTCCGTTAAGCACAAACTTTGGGAAAGGAGGGATGAAAAAGCTGGTTGAGGATATGGCTGCTAGCCATGCCATCTCTATGGTTGAGGCAGCAACCTATGGGTTAAAGGCCGGTCATTCAAAGCAGGAATCTGAGAAGGATGAAGACTATGAGAATGAAGAATTTTGGCCATCAACAATGGAGCTAATTGCATCAAAGAAGGAGTCTAAGCAGGCTTTGCATGACGCAGGAGACTATACGTCTTGAGACTGGCTGGGAAGAACCTGTGGATTCTCTATCTGTTGATGCCTATATTGCAAAATGCTAGAATAATGAGGCACAGGTTGAGGAAAAGCGTAAGAGGGAAAATGAGGAAGGAGAGGCATCAAAAAGGGTCACTCGTGGTAGTGGAAAGAAGGACCCTGGGCCATCACATGTGCCTCCACCACATAACCAGCCTCCACAGGAAGTATCAATGGAAGAAGCACCAGCAAAGATGAAGCATGAGAAGGAGAAGGGTAAAGGGAAAAACCCGCTCTACAAGCTCCAATCTGATATTGAAGCCGCAACAACGGATCTCAAAAAGGTGCTAGAAGAAAGGATTCTAAACAGTAGGGTGGAATTTACATTAGGGGAAGTCTTGGGGATTGCAAAGAAAGAATTCCATGATGAGATAATTGATATTATATGAAGGAAAAGGCAGTCCATAATTGAATCTATTCCATCACAGGGGGAGACAAACACTTCCAAGACTCATGGAGTATAGGTACAGCAAAAGGAAGAGAGAGATAATGTGGTGGAATGCAGTCACTCTACTGGAGGGGCACGACAAGTGCGCTTTGTGGATGAGGGTGATGAAAAAGAAGTTCTTGCAAAAAGTCATTGCTCCAGGAACCATTGGTCAAGGGCCACCACAGAAACCCTTGTCAAGATAGGAGACTTGGAAGAGCCGCATGTCGCTCTAATCGACCATGGGTCTGAAATAAATCTTATGGCTAAAAACCTCTACAACAAATGTAAGTGGCCAATGCATGTAGATCATGGGTGGATGATTAAGGCGGCTAATAACTCATGTGGAGAGCTCTATGCATCCTGTCCAAATGTAAGGATAACTATAGGGGATGTGAAAGATGATCAGAACTTATTTGTCCAAGAGATGTCATCGTATCCCCTCATCCTTGGGCAACCCTATATTACAGCTGTGAGGATGGAGACAAAAGTCTTGGATGATGGCTCAGCATATGCAAGAATAAGGAGCAAAGATGGCAAGAAAGCTATTCAGTTCTTGACAGCTTGCATTAACCATGAAAGGAACCGTGAGTCTCTTCGAGAACAGTCACTCCTAAAGATAAACAAATAATTTATGAACTACAGGGAGATGAGGGATTTTGGCCAGGTGCCATTGTAAAGCGGGATTGCAATGGTACAAGGGGCAATGAGTTCTCACAGGACTCAATCAATGTAAATAACTTTTCAGCAAACTTTCAGAGATTCTCTAGCTATGGGTCAATAGTTTTTGTAAAAAGCAAGGATTTGAAGCGTGGTATGCGTCGATATGTACAAAATGTACAAAAAAGTCTTGAGCAGTGTGGTCTTTTGGAGAAAAATGAGTTTATTTCAGGTGTGCTTGACGAGGTGTCATTTGTGGATACTATGGGTGAGCTTTTTGCCATGGAAAGTGCATGCTTACAGGGTTGGAATGAGATGGTAAAAGTGTCATCTATGCGGATGTATGATATAATCCGGGAATTTGAGGAAATGGAATGTAAAAACTTGTATTGTGAGATGGATGCTCGTGTTGATACAAAGTATAAAATGGTTGCAAAGAAGGTGAAACCAGTTGCCTTGTCCCTGCCACCAGAAAGCAAGGAGAAGATAGATGAAGCCTCTATGCAACCGAATCTCAGAGATTCGAAGAAAATTGGGCATAAGTTTACACAGGAAACCCTAAAAGAGCTGAAGATCGGTGACAAGGATTTCCTGTTACCAGTTGAAAAGGAATGCTTTGAGGAGATGCTTGTAAAACATGGGAAGGCCTTTGCTTTTCAGCCGCATGAGATAGACTGTGTTGATCCAAGCGTAATAGTGCCAATGGTGATCTTCACTGTTCCACATGTGCCCTGGAACCTGCGACCGATTCCAGTACCAAAAGCTCTCTTGCCAAAGCTGATGGAATTACTAAAAGAAAAGATCAGGATGGGAATTTTGGAGCCATCATGCGCTCCATACTCCAACAGATGGTTTACCG
Source organism: Cibotium barometz (assembly GCF_041138505.1). Lineage (NCBI taxonomy): Eukaryota > Viridiplantae > Streptophyta > Polypodiopsida > Cyatheales > Cibotiaceae > Cibotium > Cibotium barometz. The sequence goes on from NC_141097.1 coordinate 30,089,844, forward strand.
TGCCAAAGAACAATGGAGCATTGCGCTTCATTCAAGATATGCAACCTGTAAACAAGGTCACAATCAGGAATGTGGGAGCAGGTCTGATTGTGGACGAGTTTGCAGAAGCATTTGCAGGGAAAGCTATATACTCTATGGGTGATCTGTATTCGGGATATGATCAGTTCCAGCTGGATATACAAAGCAGGGACATGACCACAATGAAAACTCCTTTGGGTTTGGTAAGGGTGCACCTTACCACAGGGAGCCACCAACTCAGTGGCACATATGATGAATGGAATGAATAAAGTCTTACGAGACTTCATACCACAAATAACTATGCCTTTTCTGGATGATGTGCCCATAAAAGGCTATGATGAAAAAGATAAAGATGGGGATTTGGATTCGAAAGGGTGCCGCAAGTTTGTGGCAAATCATATAAAAGATTGTGATAAAATTCTATCCAGGCTTGAAGAGGTGAATCTTACTTTGTCTGGATTGAAATCAGTGTTTGGGATTGGTGAAGTACTAATCGTGGGGCATCTTTGTAGTACTAATGGGCGCAGACCTTGTCCAGCCAAGATAGATGCGATACAAAGAATGAAAGAGATATGCATTAATGTTACAGAGGTGAGGAGATTTCTTGGTGCATGTGTCTTTTATGTTATATGGATCCCACATTATGCACATGTAGCAGATCCTCTCTACCAACTTTTGAGGAAAAATCAGAGATTTTTATGGAGTGCTGCACATATTAAAGCTATGCGGAAGCTGAAATGTCTGCTCCAATCATCACCTACTCTAAGGAAGGTAGATTATGAGTGTGGCAGGTGATTGTAACAGTTGATACTAGTCCTACTGGGATAGGATGGGCAGTAGGGCAAGATGATGAGGATGATCACAGGTATGTAATCAGGTTTGGAGCAAAGGTACTAAGCATTTGCCAACGGAATTATCCACAGATCAAGAGGGAGTTATGGGGAGTAGTCACTGCCTTAAAATGTGAAAAAGAATATCTCATTGGGCCATCTATGCTTGTGGAAACTGACTGCTTGCCACTCCTTGGGATGATTGCAAGCTGCACCACTCCAGATATCGCTATGCTCAGGTGGATTGCCTATATCAAGTCACTAAATCCCGAGTTTGAGCATATTGCAGGGAAGGATAACCCAGTTGCAGATATGCTATCAAGAGCCAGGTATGAAGATGAAGAAGGGATGATTAGTGACATTGATGATGTAGGCACAAAGTTCTATACTACTGCACATGCAAAAGGGGACCATGCTTGCTTATCAAATGCACTTGAGTCTTTTACTGAGGAAATGTATGAAGGAGATTGGTTACTTATTAGCCAATACTTGAGTACCTTGACAAGGCAGGAAAATTGGTCTGACTTAGAATTCAAGAGGATCCGCAAAAAGGCATATGGGTATTTTCTAAAGAATGGATACCTGTGGAAGCATCCTAAGCAGAGGAATGCTATGCCATAGAGAGTTATATGTGATAAAGAGACTCAAGGAAAGCTCATAAAAGAATTCCATGAGAGTCTCTGGGCTGGACATCGAAGTGTGTGGGCCACCTTTACCAAAATAAAGGAAAGATATTGGTGGAAAGGAATGTACAAGGATGTATCCCAATATGTGGAAACATGCATGGTATGTGAAATGTACTCGAATGTGCGACATCGTGATGGCTTGCAACCAACCTACCCACCTGCCATGCATTACAAATGGGTAGTGGATCTAGTTACAATGCCCTTAGGAATCTGGCAGATGCGGTACGTAGTACTTGCAAGAGAAGACCTGACAAATTAGGTGGAAGGGCGTGCTCTTAGAACAAAGAGCACGGAAACAGTATGCAAATTTCTCTTGGAAGATGTGATTTGCCGATATGGTTGTGTTGGGAAAATAACAGCTGACAGGGGTGAGCTAGATGCTGAAGAAGCAAGGGAATTCTTTTCCAGAATTGGCATCAAATTGGCCCGAACATGTGCTTACAACCCTGAGGGCAATGGTAAAAGCGAGCGAGGACATCCTCCAATCATTAAAGCTTTGGCTAAGGCATGCAGAGGAAGAATGCGGGAGTGGCCAAGGCTACTACCATATGCTTTATGGGCTGACCGTACAACTCATAGCTCAGTGAGACAGGATACATGCCTGCAGAATTAATGTATGGTCAGAAGCTGGTAATGCCAGTTGAAAAAGTAGTCCCAACTTGGAATGTATTACCTTGGGTGGAAGAATTGAACAGGGAAGACCTCCTTGCATTGCGAATGAGGCAGTTGAAGAGAAGGCCTGAAGATGTAGAGCTTGCTAAAGCTTGTTTGAAAGATGCAAGGTTGAAAAATAAAGAAAGATTTGATAGAAGACACAGACTCCGGCCAAAACCCATTGAAGAAGGTGATTGGGTCCTAATGTATGATAGCAGTCTTGACAACCAGTTTACTGTGCAAAGGAAGTTTGCAAAAAGATGGTTTGGCCCTTACATTGTCAAGCATGTGCATGGAAATGCCACGTATACCCTGTGTGAGCTTGATGGAACATAGATAAAGAATCTTGTAGAGCAGGCAAAAGGATCAAGATGTTTAAAAGAAGGCATGACAGTGATTCTTTTGATTCGCAGGAGACTCAAGATGAGAGGCTTGATAGTGATAGCATGGATATGGTTGAAGAGGAAGAGGATGATCTTCCTGGTAATGTAGAAGATGAAGATGACATTCAGATATATGTGGATCTTGATGATGACTTGCCACATACCGGAGGATGTGCAGGTTTAGAGGGGGTGGATGTCGTGCCGTGGCACGTCTATGGTGTGAAACCATGCATGTGAGGCCATTAAATGTAAATCCAAATGCATGGGATTAAGTGCCACAGTGTACATGATGTATATATGCCTTTACGCATTCCGAGGGCTAGCAGAAGTCCTTGTGCCTGTGTACATATGGTGTGCATGGTGTGTGAATAAACTTTGCCCTGAATGCCCAGGCAAATGTACAGAGAGAATGGTTTGGCTGTAAGCATGTACAGGCTTGTCCGGAATATGGTCGGCTAGGGATGATGTCAGCTGTTTGGCAGCTCTGAATGTGTGTGCGTCAAAGAAAATGAGCGGGCATCGTGGGCTGTGTTTGAAGAGGTATGAAGGCATGGGGAGCAATTAATATTGGTGTGGCCAATGTGCCTTGGACATGGTGTGGAAAGGAAGGGTGGCCATCTTTTTGGCCTTAGGAAGAAATTAAAAAAATATATATATATATATATATAATAAACGTGGCCAACCTATAAAAGGGCCACATGGTTGTTTAGCATGGCTGCCAGCGTAACAGCTAGGGAAGACACGAGAAGACAAGGCGCTGACGAGCTGGCGGGTTAAAAAAGAGTGTGGCCGCCTTGTTGAGGATAGCCCTGGTCATTCGGCAGAGAAGACAGTGGACGGAACCGCGGGGCCATCGTGTAGAGACTGGGGAGCCTCCCTTGTGAAGAGCAGCGAAGAGGTGTGTGCAGCTACAAATGTAAAAGAGAGATGGCGGCTGTTGGTGTAGCGATGTGCAGCTGACAGGCCTTGGCAACGCTGACGTGTGGGCTGGCGTTACAGTGTGGTGGGGCTATGCAGCCCAGCTCTGCGGACAGAGAGAGTCGAAGGGAAGGCTTTGAGGTGAGTAGCGCAGAAGGCGTCAAAGAACAAGTAGAAGCTGGCGTAGGTGAAGCCGACGTGCTGGTGACGGGTGCTGGCGATAGAGAAGGTGTGAGCAAAGAGCGCAACTGGCTCTGGCGTTGACAGTTTAGGCGCAGCCTTTGCAGAAGTGATGAGTGCACAAGAGAGCTGGTGAGGGTGATGGGGTGGTTAGCAGACGCCTTGTAGAGTAGAGGCGCTAGGGAGCGTGGAGCACACGCATGTGTGGGAGGGTTAGCGAGCGAAGGCAAAATGACTGGCGTAGCTACAGCCATACGGGGGCTTCTCAGGTGAGAGCATAGGCAATAGAGAAGCTCCTGGCATCAAACGTGAAGGGCTGAGGACAGAGCCGACGTTGAGAGAAGGAGATGTTGCCGTGCTGCGCGGTGACCATCTGTGTTTGAGTATTCTTGTTTAGCTAGCCTGTCTTTAGGGCGGTGGTTATTATTCTCTCATCATAGTCTTTGAATCCCTCTCATCAAGAAATCTTGATTGCCTTCTTTTGCTAAGATAGCACTGAGAGAGGAGGGGAAACAAGGGAAACATGTACTTGAGGTCGTGGTGAAACATCCAGGAGAAGTTGTGGGAGAGGATAGGAAGGTAGAGGGTCAAAGAAGTCTGCATTAGATATTGAGAGAGGAGGTTTTGAGAAAGAGTGATTACGCCACTGTGAACGCAGGAAACAGAGCTCGACCAGATGCTTGTGGACCTTACACTCAAGTGGTTTTTCTTCATACAGCACAAATTCAGTGTTTTTGGAAGTAACAAGTTGGCGGCCTACCCGATTTTCTTTGGATTTCTTGGTGATATTTAGAAGACTTATATAAAGAGAGTTGAAAGACGAGGTGAAGCTGCTATCTAAATTTCTTTTGGGGCTTTTCTAAGCTAGCAGATGAAGGTGCAACAATCAAATTAAGGTGGGCCTATCTTAAGGTTTTTGAAGTGTGTTAATTTAAGAGAGGGAACACTTATTTTTCTTAATATTCTACCACTCCATAGAACCCAACAAACTTGTGAAGAAAAGTAATATGCTAACCTTGTCAGAATAGCGACTTTGTGTCATTTTTTTCAGGTGTATGGTGTTATTTTGTCATCAAAAAAAATAAAAATAAAAATAAAAAATACTCTCATAGCCAGAAGTCTCGCACTTCCCCAGCGATACCGCCCACGTCACGACAACGCGAGCTTAGATATATATGTACATGAAACACATTAGTAAAAAAATGCATACCTGCTCACATTGTTGTGGCAATACGAGCCTATCTTTCTTTGTTTGCCAAAACTTTGTAGAGTCAATAGTTACATAGCCACTTGCATGGCATTTTATTGTTGCATTAGGCCCTTTTTCCACCACGTTCATTTGCCATTTGACATCCAAAACATACACAAAGAAGCGACGAAAGTCAAGCCTAAATATGTTTTGGATTGTGCCACAATAATCATCCATTTTTCCATTAGCTCCCTCAAAGCTACTAATGACACCGCAATCTTGTGTATTCCTCTTTTCATCAATTCTTTGTGTTCGAAAATGCTTGCCTTCACACCATATAGCATTGAACATAGTGCACTGGACCAAAATAGAAGCAATATTTTTGTAAGCAATGTGAATAAATATTAAAAGCAAATCACTTACAACTAATGCAAAACATTAGTTCTATGTACCTTTAACATGCATCCTCGTGCATACATTAGGAAGTGAATGGGGTCTTCTTGGGCCCTTTAATTTGCCCAAGCCTAATCAAGGTGATTAAGGAATAGCCAAATGGGGGGTTGCCATGTGGACTGAAATGTTGGGTTTGTAAGAGAGGTGTAAGAGTGGTCAAAGGGTGCACTTTTTCCCCCAAAAAGGGGGGAGGCAATTTTACAATTTTCGGACCTCCATAACTTCTACATACAAGCTCCGATTTGAGCGGAGATTATACATCCGTGATCTACGCATCAAGAGCTTTCCATAGATATGTTACATGATATGGTTTTGTCCAGATTTTAAATTCCATTTTCTCCCCAAAATTCAAATTCGAATAAAGTAGCCATTTTGAAGCTTCTAATTAGAAAACGTTTCTTCTTAAGAGAAAAGGTTTGACTCCTTAAACTGCCAAATAAAAGGGCCCAAGAAGCCTTCCATTGAGGTCCTAATGCTCCCATTCTTCCGCCGTGATATGCAGCCCCTCGTCGCTCTCTGCTCTCTCCATTTCCTCATGCAACAAATCAAGATGGATATCATTCAGAAGTGTTGCTAGATGCTTAGGGTGCGCCTTACGAGAGCCATGTTGCCTCCGAAAGAGAGCTCTTTCTGGTTGCCGTTTTGTCTTTGCATCCTCATATCTTGTAACCCATCTGCTCATCACATCACTATTAAGGATGCAAGTGAAGTTGAGATCATCAATCAATGTTCTGTCAATTACTTTACTCTGTCCTTTTCCTTCCTCAAGTCCTCTTCATTGCTCCATAGTCGTGGCAAAAGAGCTGTCCACCTGACCAAGAAATTCTGAAATATATACAAGAGACTCTTGTATCAACCAAACCCTTGGCCATGCTTCCTTCGGGCCTTGCACTTTGCCTCACAAAGTCTTTTAAGGTCTTCATGAAGCGCTCTAGGAAGAACATCCAACGTGCATGCACGGTGCCACATAAAGCAATTTCGTCCCTTAAATGCACAATGAGATGTAGTTGACTTGTGAGAATGGTTCGCGGAAACAAACCACCTCCACTGCCATAACACGCGCATCATCCAACGTGGCTGGATCAATTGCTTTGGAACTAACATATCTGAAAAATAAATGAATAGTACGTTATACCTCATGCACGTTCATTTTGCAAGGTATAATGAAGGGTGATTTGACATGGGTTTTACATACCTCACAAGCTCGCCCATCTTATAAATACATTTTTTCAAAAGTCGAAGTGTCGAGAGGAGGGAGGCATACTAATGTCCACCACCGCAACACCTCTCCATAGTTCCTCCAACTCATCAATCAATGGTTCGAGATAAACATCCATATGCTTGACTTTATGTTTCCCTGGAATTAGAAGGGATAACATAAGATGTCCCTTCTTGATCGCCATTGATGGTGGAAGGTTGTAATTCACCAACACAACTGGCCACACGTTGTATGCGGTGCTTTTGAAACCAAATGGATTCACTCCATCCATACCTAGGCCAAGTCTCAAGTTTCTGGGCTCTGTTTTAAAGCTGGGCCACTCATCTTCAATATGCTTCCAAGTAGGAGTGTCTGCGGTAATTCTCCACATGCCATCATCCGATCGATGTGAGGAATGCCATGACATGAGCTCTGCTATGGATTTGCACTTGAACATGTGTTTGATGCGAGGAATTATAGGAAAGTGTCGCAAGACTTTACGAGGTACATCAAAACTCTTCACATCTGTTCTATACCTTGATTCACCACAAGTGGGACAATGTCGAGCCTCCTTATGTGTCCCACGAAAGAGAATGCAATCATTGACGCATGCATGTATGCGATCATAATCCAATCTTCCAAGAGATGTCACATAGCGCCTCGCTATGTCTCTTGAGGTGGGTAGTCTATTTCCCTTTGGAAGCATGTTTGATAATAGCCTGCATCCAATATCATCAATTAGTCCTAAACCCTAAACCCTAAACCACTAATTCAAATTTGCAAGTTAGAATGCTTACTTCAATAATGCATCAAGACTTGCATTGCTCCATTCATAAACTGTTTGTATATTGAGTAGTTCAAGTGAAGCACGTAAAATAGAGAATGTGCACCCTTCAAAAACCGGTGTCGATGAAGCCTTGTAAAGATGCTCTTGTTCCATATCATCGTCGTCCATACCTTTATCCCTAAAAAGATACCACACCATATCATCAAACACTTCCTCTTCCACAACTTCGTGGGGTGCAGGGCTATTTTCATCCCTTTCCCACTCATCTTTGACAATAGATCCTGAAGCTCCAGCATCATCTCATTGACGCTTTGCATGCTCTCGCCGTGCATAGGGCACCATGTTAGGGTGTAGTACTGCATCCTGCTTCAATTAGAGTATATATATTACAATTCCATTAATTTAATTTGGATACCATGAGTCATTTGAATACTATCAATTTACATCTACTCACCTCTAAACCTGTTTGATTCCATTCTCCATACATGGAGATGTGATTCAAGGTAATTCGACGCGCTCGTACAATGCATCCTTGACATCGATTATACATACACTTGATCCTTTGTCCTAACCACACATCGTGATTACAATGACACATTGTCTCATCCTCACCATCAGAACTGCTTGAGGAGGTTGATGACATCCTATGTACAAAAGAGTAAACACAAAATCATAATCAGTTTTTAATGAAAGTATAAAAATCGCGTGTATAAATGCGGCTACATCCTGAAAATCACATGTATAAACGCGACTACATCCTAAAAATGGCGTGTATAAACATGGCTAAATCCTAAAAATCGCGTGTATAAACGCAGCTATATCCTGAAAATTGCATGTATAAATGCGGCTACATCCTAAAAATCACGTGTATAAACGCGGCTGACTTATTATAAACGTGAAAATACACGCATGGTTACACGCACGGTTACACGCGACGACCTGTCCATACCTAAAAATAACCCGCCTTCTCCAAATAAACATTTTCAAACTAAAGATTTGCTCACCTTCGTCGCCGCCTCTTCCAACAGAGCACTAAACCTAAGTGCAAGGAGTAGACAATGAGCACACACAGGTGAAGGAAACCAGCCAAAAAGAAGACTCACTTTTTCAGAGGTGAGTCAGTTTGTCCTTTGTCCTGTCTCTTTCCTTCCATTTGTTTATGCTATTGTCTCTTTCCTTTATGCGTTCGCAGGCCGCGTGTAGGAACGCGTGTATGTCTGCGTGTATCCTATCTACACAGAAGTTCACGCGCATATACACGCGTTTTTGGACGGGTGTATACACGCGACTGTGTTTCACCCATGCTTGTGATCCAAGTTCTTTTTAGAGAGATGATCCCATCTGCATATGGCTTGCTTTCACAAAATCATCTGTGCTAGCTTGCATTTGTGCTTTGATGCAATCATGTATATACTTTTATTTTTGTAGATTCTTTATGGATCCAGGTTCTTCATCCGATCCATTTGTGTACGGCACTTGGATGATGGAGATGCTAAATCATTTTGGGCGTTATCCTGCTCCAGTTGAGCTTATAGAGTACATGTATGCCCATCCCCCTCCTGGATTGCCTGGTATCTATACCCCCCGAGTATCCAGGTCACTCCGCTGTCGTCTATGCCTGCGAGTCTGACGAGACGGCATGTAGCTTCTCCTCTTCCATGCCCACTGAGGAGACATACCCCGTCCCAGACACACTCACGCACACTCTCCCAGGCAACATCACGTCAGGGCTCACAGCCACCATCACGTACTCCCTCAGAGCCACCGTCACGTCAGGGCTCACAGCCACCGTCACGTAGATGAAAATATTGGCTTGGCTTGGCTATGGCTTCATTTGTACCTGCATTTCCTACCCACATACCCATTTTGGGGCACTTTGTATCCAAAAATAAAATAATAATAACAAACAGTTTAGAGATAGGGTCCATACCTCAAAGAAAAGGAGCCAGTGTAGAGAAGTTGCCCTCATAAAAATATATACAAAAGAAGAAAAAAACCAAAGCTAAATCACTGGTTAGTAGAAAGAAAAACATGGGAAAAAGGCATTGACCATATTACCTTTAGTTGAGAGAGAAGAAATAAGATCTAAGCCTAAAAAAAACAAATAGACACATACACACCCACACACCCACACCCACACCCACACACACACACATCCACACACCCATACCCACAAAAAACAAATAGACACATACACACCCACACACCCACACCCACACCCACACACACACCCACACATACACACCCACAGACACACACAAGGTGAATACTATGGTAAACCTCTAACACACACATACACAAACACACACACACACACACACACGCACACACACACGCACACACACACACACATACACACAAGGTGAAAACTATGGTAAACCTCAAAGAAATGAGGTACATGTAAGGGGGGGAGCTTACCTTTGACCTTCTATCTTGACAAATAGAGGCAAACAAAGAAAAAATAGTTTGAAGCCATGTACTATAATTTCTACCAATGCTCATACTAAAGCTCATACTAATGCCCATATCAACACCCAAGAAATTTCATTCAAACTCTTGATTTTTAGCCTTTTCTCACATGCCCAACGTAGTAAGTTTTAATTTTAATTGGTGACAAAAAAATCGGTTCTTAGGTTATAAAAGAGACTCAAACAAAAATATCCTAAACAACATGTGTAGGACCCAAAATTGATAGCATGATGCACCACAGCTAGCCGACACTATCGGGGTATTGATAACTAAAACCTTAGGTGACATGGCAACACGAAAGAATGACAATGTGGTGCAAAAAAAAAATGGTGATGTGGAGCCACAAAACATTGATGTGGTGACAACTGCCAATTTGTTAGACATGGCACAACTAAATGATGACAACATGATGCTCTGCTACATTGAAGCATCTGTCTATCTTAAAGAGAGAAGAAAGTTCCCGTGCACACATAAGTTTCACATCACTTGAAAACGAAGAATTTGAAACAATTGTGTACATGTGTATGGTATATATTTGGTGCTACAAAATCTACGTTTTTGCTCACATGAAGACCCTAGTAATGTTGATTATTAGGTTAACTACATGGAAATCTAGCCCAACAGGACACTACTAGATACTATGTTTAGGATAGGACACCGAACAAAGCAAAATTTATAGGGCAATATTCCTCAAGAACCCATCCGATCACCTCAATAACGAGAGGACACGTTAAAAGTGGCTACAATACATGAGATGTTGGATGCATTTACAAATTTAACGGGCTATGGACCTAAGGATCATGGTGTTAAGGACAATAGCACAATAAAGTGTCGAGATACAAACCATGAAGAAGATGAACTGCATAACCTTGCACATATACCACTTTATCCTTTGGGTCAAATATCCAAATTACACACATGCCTGTTTATGTGGAACTTGCAATCGATATTTGGGTGGTTTTATTCAAGCATCTCAGAAATATGTAGGTGTGTATGACATGCATATGATGTAATTTTTTAGTCTTTATAATGTACATGGTGTTGATTAAGAATACATGTTTCATCTTGGCAAGTTATTAAAGGGTAAAATCTTACCGGAGGGAAATGAGATGCTAGGCTCTCGTGCGGGGGCTAATCGATTGTTAAGTGAAATGGGCATGGACTACGATTGTATCCATGCTTGTCCCAATGATTATATCCTTTACCAACATGAATACACACATTGTTAATAATGTCCAAGTTGTGGGGCGCTTAGATACAGGCAAGATGTTCAGGAGCAAAAGGTTCCTACAAAAGTTTTGAGACACTTACCTATCATACCAAGGAAAAATAGCATGTTCAGGTGCAAATCTATAGCAAGTTTAATGACATGGAATTGGTCTAATAGATCCATAGACAATGTCATGCATGTCCGCCGATCCTCTTGCATGGAGACACATTGAAGAGAAATGGCCTACTTTCAGAGAAGAGCCTCGTAACATTTATCTTGGACTAGCAATGGATGGTGTGGATCCATTTGGTTTACTAATTTCATCGTGAGGCACATGGCCTCTCTCCCTTGTGAATTATAACCTTCCACCATGTTTGGCAATAAATAAGGGGCATCTCTTAGTATCATTAATAGTCCAAGGAAAGTACAAAGCAAAGAACATGGATGTATGCGTAGCCCCATTGGTAGAGGAGCTTTGAATACTTTGGGATGGAATTCAAGTTCACTATATGTCCAAGTGCTATAAGCAAAGAGTTATAATTATACAAGGAATACTTATGTAGACTTTACATGATTGGCAGAGCTACGGAGAATGCTCTGGTAAGCTTTAGTACATGCTTCAACAAGTTCCTTGGTAAAGATAATTAATTAAACTTGTGAGCTAGAAAGTTTAATTTCTCTAATCTCCTTTTGTGTTGATTTAAAATGTTTTTTAGGATTCACTATATCTGGATTGTGACACTTCATAATTTCGTATAAATATTTTTCATAAATTTTTGTTGTAGAAAGTGTGTAGAATGTTTTGTTAGGACACCTAACATGTTTTAACAAAACTCGGGGGGGTCACTCATATAAATATGTAAGTATCACGTGGGTTCAACAGAAGGACATTTTAAATATTTAAAACTTATAGAAATATATTTACAGAGGGGATTTATTTATTGTATTTTTAAAAAAAATTACAGATTTGAATAGAAAAGGATACATTATATTCACTAAAAAATTCACAGATAAGGGACTTTTTAAATAGGCCTTGAACGCACGTGATATAGAAGATTTACATATAGTGACCCCCCCCGAGTAACAAAATTTTGTGTTGCAAGAATTTTTTTGGTTTTCGTCATTTCTAGGTAGTCATTTTTGTGAGTGATTTTTGACTAGGTTAAATGTGGAATTAGGTGAAGTTTTGTATGAGAGAGTTTTTCTATTTTGTACACAGAATTTTTCTTAAGTGAATCCTTTGTGATTCACATTATTTCATATCCATTTGGTGACTCCAAAGTGGTTTTGTGCTAAAAATGTGCCTAGATTTTTGTGTCAAGACATTGCAAGTCCTAAATGGAGGTCAACAATAAAGATTTAACCTCGGACGAAGAGATCCAAATTCGAAGAGGAGGATGGAATATTCAAGATGAGCTATTGAGCATCCTCATCGGATCATCGAGGCACGAATGACGCACCACAGAAAAGGGATGTTTTCCTAGTGTAAAAAAAAAGAGGTAATCTCATGGGAATGATGATCGCATATGAGAAAAGCTTCCCGAACACACTTTTTCCAAAAAAGGCCATCGCCAAAAATATGGCACGTGGATTGAGAAAGCTCCAAAAGGGCTACTTTTAGCTTTTGGGGTCATGAACAAGAGGAATACACAGACAATCGAAAAACAAATTGATAGTGAGAGTGTGAGTGAGTGTGAGATTTTCATGAGAGTGGTGGTCAGGTAGTTCAAACTCTTTCCTTCAAGAGTGCGTCATATTATATTATTGTAAGATTTCTTGATATATAAAGAATTGTTCTCTTACTACCTCAAATAAGATTGTGCAAAATTCTATTTTTCTTGAATTTTATTGTGATAATTGAGTGGGAGCGTCACATGGATACAATGCATGCCTAGTATGTGGACCTCAATTGGATGCTCCTTACTCTACATCACTCCAAAAGATATTCTTCGAGGGTCATGTGCATTATCTCCCTGTTAAATCACGAATTGTAAAAGGGAAATCTAGGCTGACCACCTCCTAGCTTAAAGACATGTGATGGAAGAAAGCATGGATAATGTAAAATTTTCACCCTAGGGATGAAGATGCTCTCCATTTTCTACAAATTTGCTAATTAGAGTGATCTTCTAATCAATCATTTACTAGGCCCAATGCACATATTCATGAATCTAGCTAATGTGCTTTGGAAACCATAAGTGAGACTAAAGAAAGCAAGGGCCAAAGGGATTATCTAAATATCATTGGACATATGGAAGATTTATGGCCACAAAGATGACCTAATGGGAAGATGGTGTTACCTAAAACATCATGGGTAAATTGGAGGAAAAACAAGCAAAGAGGACCATTTGAGAGTTTCACACCCCACTGGGGATGTATGCATTGCCTAAAAGGTGCATTTACAAATAATGATGAGCTCAATGGCTTAAAGTCCCATGTTTGGCACAAATTTCTACAATTCGTTCTTCCAATTGTAATAAAGGGATACCTTACTGAAGACATTAGAGCCGCCATTTACAAGGTTAGCACCTTCATGCATTGGATCTCCACAAAGGAAATAAGGAGAGATACCTTGGAGTCATCCCATCTAAACTTCTTTGTTGGAGGCCATGTGCATGGTCAAAAAGTTTCTACTAACAAGAGAATTGACCGTTTAGATGCACCTCTTAGTTCATGTCATCAATGAGGTTACAGATGTAGGGACTATCCATAGTCATTGGATGTTTTTTCTAGATAGGTTCATGAAAACTCTAAAGGGATTTGTTTGTTAATGAGCTCATCCACGGGGTAGTATGGTTAAAGGATGGCTTGTACAAGAATCTCTTGTTTATATAACAAAGTTTCTTAGTTCATTTGACCCAAAGATGCCTCGATTTTGAAGCCATGAAGAAGATGAGAGAGTAGTTAGGGAAGTGCCACAAGAAAATGGGCTTATAAGGGAGATGGACAACACTCGAGACAAGATCAGTAAATTTTTCATCTTGAACTCAAATTCTATTGTTAAATGAATTCAAACGTATGAGTAGGTGAGGGCACAATGGATTATTACCTATAAAAATTTTAGGAGTCGTCAAACAACAAGAAACATACCATACCATCGAGAGCGTGCACAACTACCTTCCTTTCCTTCAAGTTGATGGCTTGATTTAACAATAACACTAGCATGAAATAATGGTGAAGTGATCACTAATGAGGAGTGAGAGGAGCCTGCAAAAGGCTATGATTGACATGTAAGTGATCCATCTCCTTGATTACTATCTCATTAAAAAAATAGGAAAGTGTATTTATCATGCATCACCTTGAAAACTAATTGTTGGTGTGCTTGTAGTATCATAAATATGGTACACTATGGTCACACAGCTGACATTTTTGAGTGGAACGAATATGTAGCAAAAGAAAAATTGAGACGAAGAGGCATTCTGAATATGCCATGTCATGACATACCTATCTCACTCTAATCAGGATTATTACCATCTAAAGGAATTTTGGTAGTAGGTCCCATAGAAAGTAGATGATCTTCCGTTATTAGGGATGTAGCATCCAATTCCTACTTTCCATTGATGAGGCCACCACTAAGGAAGTTGCTATACAATCGATCATATTTCAATAATGTACATGGAAATTTCATCCCGGAAGAGAGTGTGCACCGATTAAATCTCATTTTTGCAATAGCGAGAGAGGTGTCTCCCTGTACAATATTGATTCAAGATATTCATGAATTGAATGTTCATCACTCATATCATAGACTAGAAGCTGATCCCAGATTCTTACTTTGCCCAATATTGAGGAGTATTGGTAATGGGTGTAGTAATTCTCATATTCGTAAGAATATTGTTATTGCTTCGACCCCATGTACCTCCAAGGGTAGATCCAGCTCTAATAGCTCCAAACTGGTTAAACTAATTTATAAATTTTTGAAAGTCCAACAGGTAATCGTACAATCTATTGTTTTATGGCATGTTTGACACAAGTGGACTGTAGTGGATCTGGTAGTTGTTATTGAGTCCTCTGTGAAGGGTGTGCCTCTCATGGGATGTACCTTCCACGTGTGTAGGTTGATCTTTATTGTCTGATCTTTCCTTTGAATGTATATATGGTCAGTATCCCAATCATAGATCATTTTAGTTTCCCTCATGAATGGTCTCCCAAGGATGAAGTCATATGAAACTGGCTAACATCTAAAGTTCATCCACTACAAAGGTATGGCGGAAGGTGGTTCCAAGGATCTTTATTTTCAAATCCTTTAATAGACCAATGGGTGGCTCTGACATCAAGTTTTATCACAACAACAATCAAGTTGAGTTGCATGGGAACCAACTAGTGGTACTTGCATCTATAATCCTACTCTCCCTCTTCTTCTCCCGCTTTCACGTATGGTTTTTCTTTTCACTATCTTAGTACAAGAAAATGATGGGTTACTAGCACCCATTTATGGCATTATAAATGCCCCCAGCACCAGTATGCACGTCAGTATCTGTGTCAATTTATAAACGTTTTGAGCATCGGTATATGTATCGATATAATACCAGTACTGGCACACATACCAGTGACCATACCGATGCTTTGTGTAGGTTTTTTTTGGCAAAATGTTGAGCTAGCTAGCATATTGTAGTTGGCTACACCATTTTGCATACTGGCTAGAGTCTCAACCAACTCTAGTCAAATTTGACAAAAAACTAAAGTTTTATATTATGTACGTCATTGATAGTTACAAATTTTCATATTCACATTCAGGTATACAACTCCATATATATTCCAAAAATGCAAGCCCATATGCCAAAAGGAAAATCCTAAAAGTAATCAAAGTAGTCATCCAATCCCACATATAGGGGCAATCCAATTGTCAAGCCGAATCAACACTAAGATCGGGCATATCTGCACTCATTTGCCACTCCACAATTGATGGCCTACCCTTTGAATCTAGTTGCTAGAGGATCATTTACGTGCAATACTTTGTAACCATACTTCTCCTCGCCTAGAGATGGGGCATGGCCTACTATGCTCTCCTACATAACAAGTCTACAAAAAGTCAAATTTATATAAAAAAAACATAACATAAAAAGTAAAATGTAAGAGAGTACTAAAAAATGGGTTAAAAACTTACAATGCACTCGAGGAAGGTCTCATAGCTGCTAAGATGTGACAAGCCCACACTCTCCATCTGAAGACCATGTAGCTACCTTCACTACAATAAAATGAGGGTGTAGCAATGAAAATAGAAGGGTACAGAGATATCAGGCCTATTTTGCTGCTAAAAAAGCTACTTTTTTTTCCTTCAATGGGATCTCTACTGAGCCACAAAATTTCACTGCTGAGTAGTGATAAAACTACGTGAAAATAAAAGCTAGTGCAGACTCAGAGTCATCATCACAAGACTTTCCTATCTACCCTTGCTTATTTTTCAAATACAAATATAATAAAACTAACACAAGTTCATGTCCTAATCATCATTATGGACACATGTAATGTAAAACTTTACAAATACAAAAAAAAGAACAATTACAATTTATGGTTGGCAAAATGTCATAATTTTGTTACAATACTTTCGGGAAATTACATGTGTATGAGTCCAAAAAGGTCATGTACAAAATAAAACATAATGAAAATCTATGGAGTTAGGGGCTACATTGAGGGGGTCTACATCTTATGCTTGTCCCTTATAGCTCCATCCTCTTCTCTCGCATTTCCATTACTTCTTGCTTGCACATTTAGACCACCATTTGTAGTAACTCCATTTCTAGTAACATGGTCCTAAAATACAATAAAACTAACACAAATGAAAATCACTTTTGCAAAAACATAGAGGTTATTGTTTTAGGAATATACTTATTTACCATGCTTGCCAAGAATATCCGTCAGTAATAACAATCGATCCTTCAGCTTGCACTCTTTCAAAAGAGAGCTTCCAAACTCCATTGCTATGCAAAATGATATTCATCTTGCATAGGGGGCGGTCCACTGCTTCAAGCTATAGACATACAAAGTGAATACTGATTTTATGTTGTTATTGAAGGTAACCTTATTTTCTTAACATATAATATATATTTTGAGGCTAATATATACTAATAAAGATTGTTGAGATATCTACTCCTTCACGTGTAACATCGTGCCACAAGATTTTTTCCATATATCCATAAATACTTAAAACTCTTATGCATACTCTTAGGCATGCCTAGGTAGAGCTCGACATGCATTGGAAGCTACCAGCATGTATTGGAAGCTATCGTCGACATGCCTAGGTAACACCGAGCATGGAAGCTACCTGCCATGTTGATGTATAGACCGCGTCATGCATGAGGCTTATGCATATGGCTAATGCATATGGCCAACTCTTAAAAGATGCATAGCTCTATAAAGACTATGCATAGAGGCTTATGGCTAATGCATAAGCCTCATGCATAAGCTTTATATATGAGCCTTATGCAGGAGACATTGTGCACAAGTCTCATGCATGTGGCTTATTCATAAGCCTCGTGCATAAAGCTTATGCATAAGCCTCATGCATGAGGCTAAGGCATATGGCCACCTCTTGATAGAAGCATAGCTCTGAAAAGGCTATCCATAAAGCATGGAAAAAATAACAAACCTTAATCTTAAAACCCATAAAACTTACAAACCCTATAAACATTTAAAAGCATAAGTGAAGAAACATACAAGAAAGAGATCTCTTACCTTGTGAGGCTTGTATGTGTTTAAAACCTACCAAATCAAACCAAATTAAGAAAAAAAGTATTAATAACAAACCTTAATATTGAAAGCCTTAAAACTTTCAAACCCTCTAAACATGTAAAAACATAAGGGAAGAAACATACAAGAAAGAGATCTCTTACCTTGTGAGGCTTGAATGTGTTGTACACCTATCAAATCAAACCAAATTAAGGAAAAAAAAGTATAATAACAAATCCTAATCTTAAAAGCCCTAAATATTACAAACCCTATAAACATGTAAAAGCATAAGACAAGAAACATACAAGAAAGAGATCTCTTTCCTTGTGAGGCTTGTATGTGTTGAAAACTTACAAAATCAAACCAAATTAAGAAAAATCAAGATCTCTTATCTTGTGCCGCTTCAATGGAGAGCTCTTAATTAGGGTTTCTATGTAGAATCTAGGGTTAGGGTTAGCCTTCAATGAGAAGGGAAAAAGAAGAAAAGAAAAACTTAAAAGAGAGAAAAGATAAGGGAAATACTCACAAGAAAGCTTTCATGGAAAGTTTGTTTGCATAGGAGATGAAGCAAAAGAGAAGACATTCCTTCTTGAGCTTGAGGAGGATAGGATAGGAGGATGATGGAGTAGGAGAGGTAGAATTGATAGATTAGACATAAACCTACAAAAAAAACTCAGAGTACCAAGTTTAGTTCACTCAAAAGATAAAAAAGAGATAGTGGCAAAAGAAGTGGGATATTTTTACAATAAAGTAGCATTGTTTTTCTGCTAAGAACGCTGCTCAACAACATTTTCTCAATGTTTTTTGGCTCTTGAGCAACGTTTTTTACTAACGAGTAACATTTTTTATAGTGGAGAAACACTGTAACCCCCAACATTTTTATTCCAAAAACGTTATAGAAATGCTTTTAAAAAATGCTACTTTGCTCTGAATGTGTTGTAGTGCTTCTACTAGCTATATTTTTTAGGCATGTCTCTCTAATCTTCTTGGATTATTTGCCATTAAGACCATATTAGGGACTTCAAGAGAAAATCCTAATGGGGGGAATGGTAAACCCTTTTTAAGATTTTGTCAAAACCTCCTCATGTGACATATCATTGGAAAGATCTTGAAAAGTAGTTTTTAAATCCACATTCTTTGACAAGTTTGGAATTAGTATCCTCAAGATACACCAAAAAGTAGATTGAAAAGAAAATTCCAAAATTAATGGGATTTTTTCAAACTCCCTAATATGGTCTTCATTCTTCATCATCTAGCTAGGTCGGTTTTTTCCTCCCCTCCTTTGAGGCATCCCTTACCTAGGATCTCCATGATGCCATGGTTTTTACCATGACACTATTGATCCAATGATTAGGGACTACCACTCCTATAGGACTATACTCACTCTTAATCTATGAGATAATGAAGTTTTTTTTATCTTCATGCAAGGTATCCCAATTCTTCATCACTTCATGGTCAAATTGAATCTTTAACAGTTGATGGATACACCCTTTCATCTCCTCCCCTCCATCATCCAATGATGCCATTACGCAAATGATATACTTTCTTGCTTGTTGGTATGTGAGGATTGTAAGGACTCTGAGGTGTGTGTGGTGTACTAGGATGTGGAGGAGATGGGTGGGTGCACACGTGGGAGTGATCCATCCATGCCACCACAACCACCAAAAACACTTCCACCACCACTGTTAACGTCTACATGTAGACAAGCAACAAGAAGGGTTGTGGTCTGGGCATGTATCCAAAACTCTGGATAATCTTGGACAAGAGTATATCTGGGTGTGTGTTGTAACCGGAGTGTCTCACTACACAGAAACTAGAAGTTAATATTGGCATACACATATGCATGACAAAACCTATGTATAGCCAAGCAATGGCCCTTTTGGTGTAGGTTTGACTTTGCATATCCATGGCCATGTAAGTGCTTGGTTATGCATAGGCATGCCATGGCGGCTTGCAAGGACAACCTCGACATTCCTATGCATTGCCAAGACTACACATGACCATGGTTATGCATAGCCAAGTCTATGCCAAAGCAAAGCCATGGCTATGGCTATGCATAGCCATGGCCATGTAAATTCTTGGCTATGCATAGGCATGCCATGGTGGTTGTCCTTGCAACTGCCATGGCTATGCATAGGCATTCCATGGAAATATCCCTTACAACTACCATGGCATTCCTATGCATAGCCAAGACTACATATGGCCATGGCTATGCATAGCCAAGCCTGAGCTAAAGCAAAGAATAGAAAAAAAGCTTGTCTTCTCTTAGCTATGGCTTCATTTGTACATACATTTCCTACCATAGCCAAGCATAAGCTAAAGCAAAGCATAGACAAAAATATTGGATTATCTTAGCCATGGCTTCATTTGTACCTACATTTTCTACCCACTGCCCCATCTTGGGGCACTTTGTATGCAAGAATAAAATAATGTTAACAAATGGTTTAGAGATAGGATCCATACCTGACAGCAAAGGAATCGGTGTAGAGAGGTTTCCCTCCTGCAAATACATACAAAAGAAACAAAGCTAAATCAGTGTGGTTAGAACGTAGAACATGGGAAAGGAAGGAAATAAGATCTGAGCCTTCCAAAGTAAAGCTATGGCCCTTTGTATGTTTATGCATAGCCAAGTCTACACATGGCCAAGGCCATGCATAGCCAAGCCTACGCCAAAGCAAAGCTATGGCTATGGCTATGCATAAGCATAGGCTTGGTTGTGCATAGCCTTGGCAATGCATAAGCATAGGCTTGGCTATGCATAAGCATAGGCTTGGCTGTGCATAGCCTTGGCAATGTAAATGCCTGGCTATAAATAGGCATGCCAACTAAATTTGCCTTGAAAACACCATGGCATGCCTATGCATGCCTATGCATACCAAGCCCATACCTCGCCACATGGCTATGCATATGCATCGCCAAGCCCATACCAAGCCATGGCTATGCATGGCCAAGCAACAAAGCATGGACAAAAATCTTGGCTTGTCTTGGCTATGGCTTCATTTGTACTCGTAGTTCCTACCCACCTCCCCATCTTGGGCACTTTGTATGAAAGAATAAAATAATAATAACAAATTGTTTGGAGGTAGGGTCCATATAACACTTTGTATGTGTATGCATAGCTAAGCCCATACTTGGCCATGGATATGCATAGCCAAGCCTATGCCACATGAAAGCGTAGGCTATTGCTATACATAACCATATGCTTGACTATGCATAATACTGCCATGGCATGCCTATGCATAGCCAATCCCATACATGGCCATGTATATGCATATGCATAGCCAAGCCCACTAACCATGTCTATGCATCGCCAAGCCTACGCCAAAGAAAAGCTATGGCTTATATGGATATGGATAGCCAAGACTACGCTAAAGCAAAGATATGGCTATGGCTATGGCTATTCATAGCCATGGTCATGTAAATGCTTGGCTATGCACAGGCATGCCATGGTTATTTCCATTGCAAACCACAATGGCATGCCTATGCATAGCCAAGCCTACCCATGGCCATAGCTATGCATAGCCAAGCCTACGCTAAGCATAGATGAAAATATTGGCTTGGCTTGGCTATGGCTTCATTTGTACCTGCATTTCCTACCCACATACCCATTTTGGGGCACTTTGTATCCAAAAATAAAATAATAATAACAAACAGTTTAGAGATAGGGTCCATACCTCAAAGAAAAGGAGCCAGTGTAGAGAAGTTGCCCTCATAAAAATATATACAAAAGAAGCAAAAAACCAAAGCTAAATCACTGGTTAGTAGAAAGAAGAACATGGGAAAAAGGCATTGACCATATTACCTTTAGTTGAGAGAGAAGAAATAAGATCTAAGCCTACAAAAAACAAATAGACACATACACACCCACACACCCACACCCACACCCACACCCACACCCACACCCACACACCCACACATACACACCCACACACACACACACAAGGTGAACACTATGGTAAACCTCTAACACACACACACACACACACACACACAAGGTGAAAACTATGGTAAACCTCAAAGAAATAAGGTACATGCAAGGGGGGGAGCTTACCTTTGACCTTCTATCTTGACAAATAGAGGCAAACAAAGAAAAAATATTTCGAAGCCATGTTCTATAATTTTTACCAATGCTCATACTAAAGCTCATACTAATGCCCATATCAGCACCCAAGAAATTTCATTCAAACTTTTGATTTTGAACCTTTTCTCACATGCCCAACGTTGTAAGTTTTAATTTTAATTGGTGACAAAAAAATCGGTTCTTAGGTTATAAAAGAGACTCAAACAAAAATATCCTAAACAACATGTGTAGGACCCAAAATTGATAGCATGATGCACCACAGGAGGCTGACACTATCGAGGTATTGATAACTAAAACCTTAGGTGACATGGCAACACGAAAGAATGACAATGTGGTGCTAAAAAAAAATGGTGATGTGGAGCCACAAAACATTGATGTGGTGACAACTGCCAATTTGTTAGACATGGCACAACTAAACAATGACAACATGATGCTCTTCTACATTGAAGCATCTGTCTATCTTAAAGAGAGAAGAAAGTTCTTGTGCACACATAAGTTTCACATCACTCGAAAACGAAGAATTTGAAACAATCGTGTACATGTGTATGGTATATATTTGGTGCTACAAAATCTACGTTTTTGCTCACATGAAGACCCTAGTAATGTTGATTATTAGGTTAACTACATGGAAATCTAGCCCAACAGGACACTACTAGATACTATGTTTAGGATAGGACACCGAACAAAGCAAAATTTATAGGGCAATATTCCTCAAGAACCCATCCGATCACCTCAATAACGAGAGGACACGTTAGAAGTGGCTACAATACATGAGATGTTGGATGCATTTACAAATTTAACGGGCTATGGACCTAAGGATCATGGTGTTAAGGACAATAGCACAATAAAGTGTCGAGATACAAACCATGAAGAAGACGAACTGCATAACCTTGCACATATACCACTTTATCCTTTAGGTCAAATATCCAAATTACACATATGCCTGTTTATGTTGACTCGATATTTGGGTGGTTTTATTCAAGCATCTCAGAAATATTTAGGTGTGTATGACATGCATATGATGTAATTTTTTAGTCTTTATAATGTACATGGTGTTGATTAAGAATACATGTTTCATCTTGGCAAGTTATTAAAGGGTAAAATCTTACCGGAGGGAAATGAGATGCTAGGCTCTCGTGCGGGGGCTAATCGATTGTTAAGTGAAATGGGCATGGACTACGATTGTATCCATGCTTGTCCCAATGATTATATCCTTTACCAACATGAATACACACATTGTTAAGAATGTCCAAGTTGTGGGGCGCTTAGATACAGGCAAGATGTTCAGGAGCAAAAGGTTCCTGCAAAAGTTTTGAGACACTTACCTATCATACCAAGGAAAAATAGCATGTTCAGGTGCAAATCTATAGCAAGTTTAATGACATGGAATTGGTCTAATAGATCCATAGACAATGTCATGCATGTCCGCCGATTCTCTTGCATGGAGACACATTGAGGCCTATTTTCAGAGAAGAGCCTCGTAACATTTATCTTGGACTAGCAATGGATGGTGTGGATCCATTTGGTTTACTAATTTCATCGTGAGGCACATGGCCTCTCTCCCTTGTGAATTATAACCTTCCACCATGTTTGGCAATAAATAAGGGGCATCTCTTAGTATCATTAATAGTCCAAGGAAAGTACAAAGCAAAGAACATGGATGTATGCGTAGCCCCATTGGTAGAGGAGCTTTGAATACTTTGGGATGGAATTCAAGTTCACTATATGTCCAAGTGCTATAAGCAAAGAGTTACAATTATACAAGGAATACTTATGTAGACTTTACATGATTGGCAGAGCTACGGAGAATGCTCTGGTAAGCTTTAGTACATACTTCAACAAGTTCCTTGGTAAAGATAATTAATTAAACTTGTGAGCTAGAAAGTTTAATTTCTCTAATCTCCTTTTGTGTTGATTTAAAATGTTTTTTAGGATTCACTATATCTGGATTGTGACACTTCATAATTTCGTATAAATATTTTTCATAAATTTTTGTTGTAGAAAGTGTGTAGAATGTTTTGTTAGGACACCTAACATGTTTTAACAAAATTTTGTGTTGCAAGAATTTTTTCGGTTTTTGTCATTTCTAGGGTCATTTTTGTGTGTGATTTTTGACTAGGTTAAATGTGGAATTAGGTGAAGTTTTGTATGAGAGTTTTTCTATTTTTTACACAGAATTTTCTCATGGGATCATCGAGGCACGAATGACGCACCACAGAAAAGGGATGTTTTCCCAGTGTAAAAAAAAGAGGTAATCTCATGGGAATGATGATCGCATATGAGGAAAGCTTCCCGAACAGACTTTTTCCAAAAAAGGGCATCGCCAAAAATATGGCACATGGATTGAGAAAGCTCCAAAAGGGCTACTTTTAGCTTTTGGGGTCATGAACAAGAGGAATACACAGAAAATCGAAGAACAAATTGATAGTGAGAGTGTGAGTGTGAGTGCGAGATTTTCATGAGAGTGGTGGTCAGGTAGTTCAAACTCTTTCCTTCAAGAGTGCGTCATATTATATTATTGTAAGATTTCTTGATATATAAAGAATTGTTCTCTTACTACCTCAAATAAGATTGTGCAAAATTCTATTTTTCTTGAATTTTATTGTGATTATTGAGTGGGAGCATCACATGGATACAATGTATGCCCAGTATGTGGACCTCAATTGGATGCTTCTTACTCTACATCACTCCAAAAGATATTCTTCGAGGGTCATGTGCATTATCTCCCTGTTAAATCACGAATTGTAAAAGGGAAATCTAGGCTGACCACCTCCTAGCTTAAAGACATGTGATGGAAGAAAGCATGGATAATGTAAAGTTTTCCCCCTAGGGATGAAGATGCTCTCCATTTTCTACAAATTTGCTAATTAGAGTGATCTTCTTATCAATCATTTACTAGGCCCAATGCACATATTCATGAATCTAGCTAATGTGCTTTGGAAACCATAAGTGAGACTAAAGAAAGCAAGGGCCAAAGGGATTATCTAAATATCATTGGACATATGGAAGATTTATGGCCACAAAGATGACCTAATGGGAAGATGGTGTTACCTAAAACATCATGGGTCTAAAGTAAATCGGAGGAAAAACAAGCAAAGAGGACCATTTTAGAGTTTCACACCCCACTGGATGTATGCATTGCCTAAAAGGTGCATTTACAAATAATGATGAGCTCAATGGCTTAAAGTCCCATGTTTGGCACAAATTTCTACAATTCGTTCTTCCAATTGTAATAAAGGGATACCTTATTGAAGACATCAGAGCCACCATTTACAAGGTTAGCACCTTCATGCATTGGATCTCCACAAAGGAAATAAGGAGAGATCATCTCATCTAAACTTTCTACTAACAAGAAAATTGACCATTTAGATGCACCTCTTAGTTCATGTCATCGACGAGGTTACAGATGTAGGGACTATCCATAGTCATTGGATGTTTTTTCTAGATAGGTTCATGAAAACTCTAAAGGGATTTGTTTGTTAATGAGCTCATCCACGGGGTAGTATGGTTAAAGGATGGCTTGTACAAGAATCTCTTGTTTATATAACAAAGTTTCTCAGTTCATTTGACCCAAAGATGCCTCGATTTTGAAGCCATGAAGAAGATGAGAGAGTAGTTAGGGAAGTGCCACAAGAAAATGGGCTTATAAGGGCGATGGACAACACTCGCGACAAGATTAGTAAATTTTTCATCTTGAACTCAAATTCTATTGTTAAATGAATTCAAACGTATGAGTAGGTGAGGGCACAACGGATTATTACCTATAAAAATTTTAGGAGTCGTCAAACAACAAGAAACATACCATACCATCGGGAGCTTGCACAACTTACCTTCCTTTCCTTCAAGTTGATGGCTTGATTTAACACTCGGGGGGGTCACTCACAAAAAAATGTAAATATCACGTGCGTTCAACAGAAGCATATTTTAAATTTATGAAACTTACATAAATATATTTACATAAGGGTATGATTTAAAATTTTTTCAAAAAATTTTACAGATTCATAAAGAAAAGGGGATATTATATGGATTAAAAAATTCACAGATAAGGGATTTAAAATATAGGCCTTGAACGCACGCAATAGGGGTATTCTACATATAGTGACCCCCCGAGATTTAACAATAACACTAGCATGAAATAATGGTGAAGTGATCACTAATGAGGAGTGAGAGGAGCCTACAAAAGGCTACGATTGGCACGTAAGTGATCCATCTCCTTGATTACTATCTCATTAAAAAAATAGGAACGTGTATTTATCATGCATCACCTTGAAAACTAATTGTTGGTGTGCTTGTAGTATCATAAATATGGTACACTATGGTCACACAGCTGACATTTTTGAGTGGAAGTAATATATAGCAAAAGAAAATTTGAGACGAAGAGGCATTCTGAATATGCCATGTCATGACATACCTATCTCACTCTAATCACGATTATTACCATCTAAAGGAATTTCAGTAGTAGGTCCCATAGAAAGTAGATGATCTTCCGTTATTAGGGATGTAGCATCCAATTCCTACTTTCCATTGATGAGGCTACCACTAAGGAAGTTGCTATACAATCGATCATATTTCAATAATGTACATGGAAATTTCATCCCGAAAGAGAGCGTGCACCGATTAAATCTCATTTTTGCAATAGCGAGAGAGGTGTCTCCCTGTACAATATTGATTCAAGATATTCATGAATTGAATGTTCATCGCTCATATCATAGACTAGAAGCTGATCCCAGATTCTTACTTTGCCCAATATTGAGGAGTATTGGTAATGGGCGCAGTAATTCTCATATTCGTAAGAATATTGTTATTGCTTCGACCCCATGTACCTCCAAGGGTAGATCCGGCTCTAATAGCTCCAAATCGGTTAAACTAATTTATAAATTTTTGAAAGTCCAACAGGTAATCGTACAATCTATCAGTTACGAAATACCCTTGGCTTTATGCATCTTGTCCATATCCCTACGTGTGATTCGACAAGTAGGAATCGGAGTAGATACTTTTTTAAAAAAAGAAGAGAGAGAGAAATCTTCATTGATCGATAAACTAAATAGTCATTTGGGTGAGATCGAACAACATTTCGCAGTTATTGGGTCGAGTCCCATTCCCCATGTACGGGCGTAAAAGTATATCCGAGCGGTAGACACCGCTTTACCCCAGGTCTACATCGAGGCTTGATGCGGGAACAAGGAATAGTCACATTTTCAAGAT
Organism: Cibotium barometz; assembly: GCF_041138505.1. Lineage (NCBI taxonomy): Eukaryota > Viridiplantae > Streptophyta > Polypodiopsida > Cyatheales > Cibotiaceae > Cibotium > Cibotium barometz. The sequence continues at coordinate 30,116,768 of NC_141097.1, forward strand.
TAAGCAAGAGTGGATGGTCAGGAACACCAATATACGCAAGAGACTTGTAAGATAGAGGGAAGGGTATATAGAAAGCGGGTACGAGTAAAGCATAAAACTACTCAAATAAAATCTTTCTCTATCTCCTTTTTCTTTTACTGGATGAGAGAGACAACTTCGGTAGGGGTGACTGAGTGGTACATCTCGAAAATCCCAGTCTCGAGTATATTCCTATCCACGTCAATCATGATTGCAGCAGTTTCCCAATTCTAGTAAAAAAAAAAATAATAATTGGATTGATGCCAACAATCAATCATTTGTTTGTGAGATTGTAGGTTGTTAAACCGGGGAGATTACTAAGATAATCATTCTAGGATTTCCCTCCCCAAATGCAAGTAAATTTTTTTATAGACGGAGATGTGTAGTAAGCTTCAGTAGCTCGTGGAACATGGATTGACCACCAAAGAAAGACACCTTTATGCTACCAGAGCATTGTGAAGCGAGTCATCTTTAAAGCAAATCTGAAGGATCCAAGATGTTTATTTGTAGTCTAAGTTTCTTCTCGTAGAAAATATTTTTTTGAAGGAAAACATAATGATAGAGTTGATATTGTCAAAACTGAAGACCTAAATGATAGAGTTTGATGTTGAATCCAAGAGCCAATTGCGATTACTGTAGTAGCTATGGATACTAGGCCTGAGGGATAGATTCAAGAGCATGTGGAATAAAGGTCTTCAAGTATTGATAGAGATCCAAGTACATCCAACGAAGGGGAGCAAATAGATAATCTTGATCCTACAGAAGAGTAAGACATTGACCAAATAGTGGGTGGGAAGGTTAATCTCCTACCGTGCTTTTTGCGTGGTTGGTTCTCTGTGGTGGCATACTCTGGACGATGTGATGAGTTATCTTCCTCAAGATTTATAACTAAGAGTTTTTGATGTGATATTAACTTGCATGAATTCATGCTTCTTTGTGGATTGCAAGAGGAAATCAGCGAGATATGAAATAGCAGCATCATATAAAGAGATGGTTCGCTTGAAGCCCTCTCTTGCTAACCAACTTGCATGTTTTGTTTCTACTAGATTGGTGGTTGGAATGTGCGACAAAGGAGTGTCGTCCACATCCTATAACAAAAGATTAACTGATAATAATCAAAGTTGTACACTCCAACCACTTTTCACAACAAAAGACTAGTTTTGCGAATATGTGTGCTTCCTAATAACATTCTACAAGCGAAGAACACCTGCATGAGATTCCTCAAACAATAAGTATTTAACCACACTCTTTTGAAGTGGTCTACCTATGGGAGAATCTTCCATTGTAAGATCAGTAATGACTTACTTTGGTGCGCTTGATATAGTGTTGCTTGACTCTCCTATTATTGGAACAACTAGGTATGCAGTTGTTATATCTTTATCAAATATATAACCAGATATTCAGTTGGTGTGCTTGCTGTAGTGTTGCTTGACTCTCCTATTATTGGAACAACCAGGTATTCAGATGTTATATCGTTATCAAATATATAATCAGCTATTCAGTTGGTGTGCTTGTAGTAGTGTTGCTTGACTCTCCTATTATTGGAACAACCAGGTATTCAGTTATTATACCTGTATCAAATATATAACATGGTTCCTCTCCAGTTGGTCTAGCTTCCTGGATAGATATAAGATGATCTACATCATCATCTTGTGGTTTTATTGCAAAAACCTTCAATCCAGAATGAGGGTAAATCGCATTCCATCCAAAATTATTAGGTTTAGTAATATAAAAACGTCCTTGCCCAGCTCTAACAATAGGATTATTCCCCAAACCTTCTACAAAAATGTGAAAAGTTGTGTTCTCCATGTCAATGATAGCTCACAAAATCAACTCACAAACACACAACAAACTAACGAAAATGAATTTGAATTTTAAACACTAAATCTAAACATATTAGAATTAAATTTTAAATATATTTATTTGTTTTATAAAATATTATTTTTAGCAAATAAAAAACATTCTGCAATCATTATAAATAGTGTCATTAATGTATGAAATCTAAAATCCATTTTCAAGAATTATATTTAATAATAATTACTTGCATAAGTAAATCTCATTATTAATTACTTTTGTAACTAATTTTAATTTTCATGAATACAAATAATTTTTACATAATGATCACGTTGCTATGATTAAATCATTATTTTGAATAACTATCTATTCTATTTAATATTTAAATTTTATATAATAACATCTCCTTTTTTGTAATACTTTTTTCTTTCCGTATTATCAAATATATTCATTTTTTCATAACCTTGATTAATCTAATAAACATTTCTATGAGATCTAAGCATAATCAATTCTAATAGTGAGATTCCATAATCAATTCAATATCATCAGGTTTAGTAATATAAAAACGTCCCTGCATAGTTCTAACAATAGGATCGTTCTCCAAACCTCCTATAAAAATGTGAAGTTGTGTTCTCCATGTCAATGAAGAAAAAAATAGGCCAAAAGAAGGTAAGAAGGAAAAAGATCTCTATTTGTCAAGCACTATAGCTCACAAAATCAATTCACAAATACACAACAAACTAATGAAAACGAATTCGAATTTTAAGCACTAAATCTAAGCATATTAGACTTAATTTTAAGATATATTCATTAAAAAAATATTATTTTTGACAAACAAAAAAACATTCTTCAATCATTATAAATAGTGTCATTAATGTATTATATCTAAAATCTATTTTCAAGAATTATATTTATAATAAATCTTGCATAACTAACTCTCATTAATATATACTTTTCTAACTATCTTTAATTTTCATGAATACATATAATTTATACGTAATGATCACATTGTTATGCTTAAAATCATTATTTTGAATAACTAGCTATTCTATTTAATATATAGAAATTTTATATAATAACATCTTATTTTTTGTAATACTTTTTTCTTCTCGTATTATCAAATATATCCCTTTTTCGTAACCTTGATTAATCTACTAATCATTTCTATGAGATCGAAGCATAATCAATTCTAATAGTGAGATTTCATAATCATTTCTATGAGATCTAAGCATAATCAGTTCTAATAGTGAGATTTCACAATCAATTCAATTCTCTCTCTTGCTTTTAATTATCTCTCTCTCTCTCTCTCTCTCTCTCTCTCTCTTAATTGTTTCTTTTCTCTCTACATTGGGCACTCTCATCCCCTTTTTTAAAAGAGAGGAAAAAACAATAAGAGATAAAGAGAGCGGATATCTATGAGAGAGAGAGAGACACACACACACACAGAGGGGGGGTGCGTGAGAGAGAGACATGGGTGGTGGGCGGTGGCCTTAAGTGAGGGAAGGGCCCCCTCACTAAGAGAGATGTCACCCATAGTGGGGTGGACACCCACACTAAGGGCTATGTCTCCCTTAGTGATGGTGTCCACCACACTAAGGGCGATGTTGCCCTTAGTGAGGCGATAAGGCACCTGCTCCTCTCTCTCTCTCTCTCTCTCTCTCTCTCTCTCTCACTCACTCTCACCCACCCCTTCTTCATTTAGCAGGAGGCAGGATGAAAAGACACACTTTATCTCTCTATCTCTTTGCGCCATATGTTTTATTAGTGCTTGGTCCCCTTTTTAAAGTGGACTTTGTATTTATGTGCGCACACATGTTCTTATATATTATATTGTGCAAAGAGTGGTGTCACAAACCATCTCTACAGACATTGTTTTGTGTATAACTCATAATTCTTTTTTAACAAGTACCATACAATTCCACATTTTATATTGTTTTTCAAGACTCATTGGAGCTTTATCAATATTGGGGGTCTTTAAACATAGACCTTGGCAGTTTCTTGGGGGGCTCACTCCCATAAATATGTAAGCGTAGCATGTGGGTTCAATACAAGGGGTTTTCTAAATCCATTTGGAAGGAGAGAAAGTATACTAGAAATTTTGGTTTGCTCTCATGGTTAGTAAGGTGGGTTGCTCTATGTTACATATATAACATAATTGCCTAACTTTCTGGGGGATACCAAAAGAGAAGGTCATGTTTTGTTCGTTGAGCTCCTCGAAATAGAATGTGTATTGTCGAAGACGTAAAACTATGTGCAAAATCTTGGAGAAGGCATGGGGTCTCTATGTGTCACACTAACGGTTGTTTTGATTTGTACTTCTGTAGGTTTTACCATGCCTTACTCTCTATGTGTGGTGGTGAGTCACTCCACTGGACCTTGCGACCTGCTCCTAATTGGGATATTGCAACAAGTCTTTAGGACCTTTGCAAGCGAATTGTCAAACACATTTGTCTATTATTTAACAAGAGTCTCCCCCACGGCCCGTTAACTGCGCCGATATCTACAAAATGGGGCGTTGACCCCATAAAATCCGCAAGATGGGACGTTTACTAGTGTATTACAAATAGGAGCTTACTCCGCTCCATCAGATCTATCATCCCGCCTTAGGTCTGCTTGTTACCAGGTCATTCATTAGGTCAGGTTCTCATCTGCTCCTCCCATCCGGACGTTAGCACCAACTGAGTCTTAGATATCCCACCTAATAATTTCCCTGCAGCTTGATCAAGCGAGGTACTTTTGTGTGATCACCGCTCCTCCGCTGTATTGAAATGCCCCCTGCAGCTACCAGCAATATGCCCAGCCGCTTGCTCCTTGCAGCATGCCTGTTACAGGCGCTGATCAGCCTCAATGCCACGCCAGCTTCTTGCCACAAGAAGAACATCAAGGCCGGGCCGTCCCGCTACAGATTCTACCTCCACAACACCGTGTACAACCCGATCGTGAATAACACCTACTTCACCTCGGTGTATGGTCCGCTCCCTCCGGGCACCTTCTCCAACCCCTTCAACTTCGGCGTGGTGGCCACCTTCGAGGCCCCCCTCACGCTGGGCGCCTCCAACACCTCGGCGTCGGCCGGGGTGGCGCAGGGCTTCTACGTGCTGGACAGCCAGAAAGGCTACGTGCTCTTCCACACCTTCACGGCCACCATCGACGACGGCACCTACAAGGGCACCCTCACCATCATGGGCCAGATCGACGAGGCCCAGAAAGTGCGCATACTCACCGTCGTTGGCGGCACCGGCGACTTCCTCCTTGCACGCGGCCTCGTCACCAATCGCCTCGTCGAGATCGTGCGGGTCGCCCCTGCCCGATGGGTCCTCTCCTTTGATCTCGACCTCTATTACTAGACCACTTGTTTGCATGATGCATGCCTTCCGCGTTGCTTTTTTTTTTGGCTATACCAAACATCTGTATTATTTATTTTCAAAAGCAATGCATCCCAACAGCTCCAATTTTTACAAATCACAGCACGAAATAAATACATCACTAAACTTACAAATTGTCATCCAATAAAATGCTCAGTAGACTGTAGGCCTGCTCAGTAGACTGTAGGCCTACTTTTTCTTGAAGGAAGAGTAGAGTACACAAACACGGAAGCCAAATATTTGTAGGCATGCATGTGTTCAAGACTAGTTAAACTTGTATAAAACAAAACTAAGAAGATGAAAAGGAGAATGGGAATGCTCGGTGACGTATTTATTTTTGAACGATAGTAGAGCACATAAGCAATGAAGCCAAATGGACGCATGCATGTGTTCAATAAAACAAAACTACGCTTTGAATTCTATCCTACTTGTCCCTTGTGTGAGGTCATCGTATTATATGACTCCCTTATTGAACTTACAACCTCCTTACTAGCCTCTCATATCTTTAAGCCACTTTAGTAGTTTTTTGGTTCTATTGTCGAAAGAACTCCTTTGGTCATTCCTTATCATTAATCCCAACACACACTAGCTAATATTTCATCATCTATGATGCAAGAGAACAAAATGTGAGTCTCCTTACCTTGGCTAATGTGGAGAAATATCAATATGATCTCAAACAAGAGTTATATACTATATTCTTATGAAAGAGGATATGTGTCACTAATTCTTAGAAGTTTGTACATTTTCATGAAAAATATATATAGTTCTTCATCAAAAAAGAGGTAGATAAGTGTACATTTAGAGAAAGTTCCAACATCTCACTATAGCTAAAATGGAGTGCTCTCTCGAGTTCTAGTAAGTGTGGATCCAACATCATGAGATAGCAGCTTAACAAAAAGTAACGTTCTACTTGGCAAATCGCAACCTCGAGGGGTTCACCTAAAAATATATAAGTATACCACATGCCTTCAAATGAAGGGGTTTTTTTAATTCAAAAATTTAAGATAAATTTATAGAAAAATATTTATAAAAAGGGTTTTTCTAATCGATTTTGGAAGAAAAAAAACCTGTAAGTCCATAAAGAGAAAGGGGTCATTTTAGTCATGAAAACTCACAGGTAATGAGGTTTTTTAAATACCCCTTGAATGCATGTGATACATAAGGTTTCTTAGTAGTGCATCCCCCGAGATCGCAACCAAGCTTGCAAGGCCTCTTAACCGTTATAACATTTCAAATCAATTACGAAACTCCATGCAAGGAAGATAAACTTTGTAATTAATTTGATTTCGCTATACACACACTATTTTTTTCCTACTCAAAGAAATAAAATCATTGAGAAAAAAGTAAGGTGAGTCTTTATTTATTATCTCATTCCTTCATAGGAAAATTTAGTCCATTTGCACATATAGTATCCTATGATTTAAAGGACATAAAATGAGATAAGAGAGTAGAATCTTCCTTAACTATGAGGAGAAGATAGATAGGAAAACATTGGTAATCCACTTTTAAGGTGAGATCATCCTTCTAAGCATTCTTGAAAGTGATATGGAACTTATCCCTCACTATCTTCAATATACATTGCTTGCTTAACAAAAAGTAATGTTAAGCTTCACAAATCGCAACCAGTGTTTCAAATCAATTATGAATTCCATTTCACAAGAGAAACTTCCTCTTTAAAATATTCCCTATGCTTGCTCTACTTTTATATCCAGTCAAAGAAAACAAAAATAAGCTCACTAAGGAAAAATTAAGTTTAGTTTCTCATCCTCATAGTATAGATTCTCCTAAATTTCTCTGATCTACTAAAGAGAGCTCTTTGTTCCTTGTAATTTCTCTTTTCCTTAAACCCACGTACCTAAAAGGGTTTTGTTTAGGTCCACCTATATATACCTAGCCTCAGTGTGCTTTCCACACACTTTGGGAGCTGTATCGTGCATCTCTCTCTTTCTCCCTTCATCAACACCACTACCACCAGCACTGCCACCACCACCACTAGTACCACTAGTATTTTCACTATGCTAGTTGTTGCCACTCTACTAAGACTTGCAACATGCACTGCCTATGTCACTGACCTAGCTGTCTATATTGTGGGACAATCAGCTATGTCTGCCAAGATCTAGCCTACTCGTCGTCGCTGAAGAGAGAACATCTAAAAGAATTCCTAGATCTAATCCTGTGTGTGTAAGCCCATGGATTACTACACCATGGCCTAAGTGGCAAGTCCATAGATTTCGAAAAAAAAATATTGATACAAAGTTTTCCCAAGCACAATAGTGTGCAATAGCAATCAAGAGCATGTTGGTGGAAGTCTCTTACCAAAAATGAAGAGAACTCAAAGAAGATCATAAAATCTTAGAAAATCATAATACATAAGAAAATACATAAGCAATACATGGATAGATGACTACATTTTTGAAATCATGGATATAAAAAGGATTATAATCATAGAGTCGAAGAATAGTATCATATGCATAGATTTATTCAAAGTCTTATGCATAATACCATGCAATAGAGTCTTATGCTAAAGATGTTGATGCATAACACTATGCAAAGAGTCTTATGCACAAGACTATGCATAGATTCCTATGCATAGACTCTTACGCATAGAGTCTTATGCATAAGACTATGCATAGTGTCTTATGCATAGACTATGCAGAGAGTCTTATACATAGAATCTTATGCATAAGTCTATGTATAGTCTTATGCTAAAGACTCTCTCCCTAGTCTTATACATAAGATTACAGTATTGCAAAACACTCAACGCATAAGATTCTTTTGCATACTCTATTGCAAAAGAATCTAATGCAAAAACATATTTTGAAACAAAGTTTTTCTAAGAAATCTAGGGTGCAATAGCAAAGAGCATGCTGGTGGAGGTATCTTCTAAAGAGAGCTCAAGGAAGATTATAAAAAATCTAGGGCGAAAAGACATAAGATTATATATTAGCAATACATGCATACAAGGCTTCATTTTAGAAATCATGGATATAAAAAGGAAAACGATCATAGAAGTCAAAGTATAGATCTATATGTATAAGGGTTATGCATAGACTCTTATGCATGAAACTATGCAAAATACTCATATGCATAAGACTATGCATAGGACTCTGATGCATAGAACTATGCATACGACGACTATGCGTTGCACATTACGCATAAGACTATGCATAGGATCTATGGATAACACTCTTTACATAGTATTATACATAATACTACGCAAAATACTCTTATAAGTGTTTTTTCTTACTCATAGTGGCCTTTTCTTAGTGTGGCACACATAGAGACTATGAGGGAAAAACCTATATGCTTATGTAGAGTCTTATGTATAAGAATATATAACAGACTCTATCTATAATACTATTTACATGCATAGAGACCATGACAGAAAGACCTATGCATTATAAGACTATCTATGATGTGCATAGAGTCTTATGCATTAGACTATACATAGACTCTATGCATAAAACTATACAATATACTCTATATATAATACTATTGTATAGACTCTTATGCATAATACTCTCTACGTGCATAGAAACCATGATGGAAAAACCTATGCATAAGACTCTAATGTATAGAATATATGCCTAAGACTATGCCATAAGCTCTATACATAAGATTCTTACATGCATACACTTTATACATAAGATTATGTATAGACTTTGTGGATAACACTATGCAATAGACTCCATGCATAGAGTCATATGCATAATTCTATGTAGAATAAATGCATAAGACTCTATACATAGAGTCTTATGCATAAGACTATGCATATGCATAGAGTTTTTTACATAGACTATTGTGCATAAGACTATGCATAGACTTTTTTACATAGACTACGTAATAGAGTTCATGCTTATATAAGAACATGCATAGAGTCTAGAACAAATAGTAAAAATAAAATAAAATTAATGCTCCCATAGCTCCCAAGGGTGCATTATAAGAAAATATGGTGTGTTTTAGATTATGCATGGTTTTTTACATAGACTCTTATGCAACATTGACTATATAATAGAGTCGATGCACAATCCCATGCATAGAGTCTAGAACCAATAGTCCATAAATGAATAGAATAAATGCTCCCATAGCACCTGAGGGTGTGTTATAAGAAAGGCTCACCCTTGGAGAGCTTGATTGCTTCCTTTAAAGTTTCAACAAAGCCAACCTAGAAATACAGAACCAAAATAAACAAGAAAACATTATCTTATACATGCTAAAACCAAAGAACATAGGTATGAGAGTATGCATGATCTCAAGCTCAAAATAAAAACTCCCAAGCACTAGGGGTGCAAAAAAACCAAAGTCGTGATAAGAAAAAGATGATACAAAATATATTGTATCTTATTCGTGGATATATTATAAACTGCTAAAATGCTTGCGGTGTAATGCCAAACCTAAGACGAAAAACCAACAAAACGTAAAAGAAAAACAAACTCAAAATCCCAAAAAGGCCTACCAACTCATAAAAACCCTAATCCTAACATATAGGAAACCCTTACATGCTTACAAGGGAGAGAGAATTGGTGTTTATGGGGTTGAAAGGGCTTTAATGAGAGAAAAGGGAGAAGAGGAACCTACAAAACTAAAACAATAAAATAAAATGTAAACTTGTAAAACTCAAAAAATCCCTAACTCTAACACATAGGAGACCCTTACCTACTTACAAAAGGGAGAGGATGAGGGAGAGAATGATGAAAGGACCTATGGAGGAGAAGATGTGCTTTTCAAAAATGAAATATTAAAAAGAGAAAAAAACAATGAACCATTCTTAGATTTATGTTTCTCCGCCATCGATATATCGATGTCTTGATCATCCTCATCAACATCACCATCATCCTCAATGGTAGGGTCATTCTCATGATCATGAGAAATGGCACGCTCATCCTCATTAGCATGATCATCTCTTATTTCTTGATCATCGATCACAACATCTTCATTGGCATGTTCGACATCATCTTCATTGTGGCTTGTTACATCCTCCATATGCTCCATATCAGTGAATGTATCATACATCACTTTGGAACGTGGTGCAATAGGGATGACGTACCACCATTTAATGTCATGCACCATTGGCAGATAGATAACCTACTCAAATACACATACTGCAATAATTAATTAGCATATCAAAAGTCAAGGGGTACGTTGTCGTGCCGTGGCACGTCTATGGTGTGAAACCATGCATGTGAGGCCATTAAATGCAAATCCAGATGCATGGGATTAAGTGCCACAGTGTACATGATGTATATATGCCTTTATGCATTCCGAGGGCTAGCAGAAGTCCCTGTGCGTGTGTACATATGGTGTGCGTGGTGTGTGAATAAACTTTGCCTTGAATGCCCAGGCAAATGTACAGAGAGAATGGTTTGGCTATAAGCATGTACAGGCTTGTCCGAAATATGGTTGGCTGGGGATGATGTCAGCTGTTTGGCAGCTCTGAATGTGTGGGCGTCAAAGAAAATGAGCGGGCATCGTGGGCTGCGTTTGAAGAGGTATGAAGGCATGGGGAGCAATTAATATTGGTGTGGCCAATGTGCCTTGGACATGGTGTGGAAAGGAAGGGTGGCCATCTTTTTGGCCTTAGGAAGAAATTAAAAAATATATATATATATAATAAACGTGGCCAACCTATAAAAGGGCCTCATGGTTGTTTAGCATGGCTGCCAGCGTAACAGCTAGGGAAGACGCGAGAAGACAAGGCAGTGACGAGCAGGCGAGTTAGAAAAGAGTGTGGCCGCCTTGTTGAGGGTAGCCCTGGTCATTCGGCAGAGAAGACAGTGGACGGAACCGCCGAGCCGTCGTGTAGAGACTGGGGAGCCTCCCTTGTGAAGAGTAGCGAAGAGGTGTGTGTAGCTGCAAATGTAAAAGAGAGATGGCGGCTGTTGGTGTAGCGATGTGTAGCTGACGGGCCTTGGCAACGCTGACGTGTGGGCTGGCATTACAGTGTAGTGGGGCTATGCAGCAAAGGTGCGGACAGAGAGAGTCGAAGGGAAGGCTTTGAGGTGAGTAGAGCAGAAGGCGTCAAAGAACAAGTAGAGGCTGGCGTAGGTGAAGCCGACGTGCTGGCGACAGAGAAGGTGTGAGCAGAGGGCGCGACGGGCTCTGGCATTGACAGTTTAGGCGCAGCCTTTACAGAAGTGATGAGTGCACAAGAGAGCTGGTGAGGGTGATGGGGTGGTTAGCAGATGCCTCGTAGAGCAGAGGCGCTAGGGAGCGTGGAGCGCACGCATGTGTGGGAGGGTTAGCGAGCAAAGGCAAAATGACTGGCGCAGCTACAGCCATACGGGGGCTTCTCAGGTGAGAGCACAGGCAATAGAGAAGCTGCTGGCGTCAAACGTGAAGGGCTGAGGACAGAGCCAACGTTGAGAGAAGGAGATGCTGCCGTGCTGCGCGGTGACCATCTGTGTTTGAGTATTCTTGTTTAGCTAGCCTGAGTCTTTAGGGCGGTGGTTATTATTCTCTCATTGTAGTCTTTGAATCCCTCTCATCAAGAAATCTTGATTGCCTTCTTTTGTTGAGATAGCACTGAGAGAGGAGGGGAAACAAGGGAAACATGTACTTGAGGTCGTGGTGAAACATCCAGGAGAAGTTGTGGGAGAGGATAGGAAGGTAGAGGGTCAAAGAAGTCTGCATTAGATATTGAGAGAGGAGGTTTTGAGAAAGAGTGATTACGCCACTGTGAACGCAAGGAAACAGAGCTCGACCAGATGCTTGTGGACCTTACACTCAAGTGGGTTTTCTTCATACAGCACAAATTCAGTGTTTTTGGAAGTAACAAGTTGGCGGCCTACCCGATTTTCTTTGGATTTCTTGGTGATCTTTAGAAGACTTATATAAAGAGAGTTGAAAGACGAGGTGAAGTTGCTATCTAAATTTCTTTTGGGGCTTTTCTAAGCTAGCAGATGAAGGTGCAACAATCAAATTAAGGTGGGCCTATCTTAAGGTTTTTGAAGTGTGTTAATTTAAGAGAGGGAACACTTATTTTTCTCAATATTCTACCACTCCATAGAACCCAACATACTTGTGAAGAAAAGTAATATGCTAACCTTGTCAGAATAGCGACTTTGTGTCATTTTTTCAGGTGTATGGTGTTATTTTGTCATCAAAAAAATAAATAAATAAATTAAAACAATACTCTCACAGCCAGAAGTCTCGCACTTCTCCAGCGATACCACCCACGTCACGACAGCTTTGGTGAACCCGACGTGAAACTGGTGGGGTGAGAGTTAGTGGTGAAATACACAGTGCAAGCTATGGCTGAGAATCTTGAGGGACAGGGGGTTCATTTTGACCCCGGGGTTATGCAAATGTTTCAGATGTTTACTATGTATATGCAACAGTAGCAAGCGGCTGAGAGGGGGCAAATTTCCACGACTAAAGCACTGCAGTCAATTGTGAAAAAGGTGGATCAATTTGATGGTAAAGACATCACAAAGTACCTGCGCAATTACACAAACGAAATGGAGCTAAACAGGGTGACTGAGGAGGATATGGTTCGAAGCTTTGAGCTGGTATGTGTTCCCGAAATAAGAGAGCGCATAAGAGGATTACAGGCAGCACATGGTGGCAGAAACTGGGAGGAGTTCAAGCTTGCTTTTTGAAGGATGATTATTTCATGGAGGATTCCGAGCGGGTGACCAAGCGAACTTTCTTGGAGTGGGTTACAAAACCCAAAATTGGAATTTCTGCCACAGAGTTGCTAAGAGAGTTTGAGAAGCGCTATGCCCAGCTGTCAAGGATAGAGCGCACAACCTTAGACAGGGAAAAAATAGAGCTCTTCTTACAAGCTCGTATTATCAAATATATCCCTTTTTCGTAACCTTGATTAATCTCTAATCATTTCTATGAGATCGAAGCATAATCAATTCTAATAGCGAGATTTCATAATCATTTCTATGAGATCTAAGCATAATGAGTTCTAATAGTGAGATTTCACAATCAATTCCATTCTCTCTCTTGCTTTTAATTATCTCTCTCTCTCTCTCTCTCTCTCTCTCTCTCTCTCTCTCTCTCTCTTAATTGTTTCTTTTCTCTCTACATTGGGCCCTCTCATCCCCTTTTTTAAAAGAGAGGAAAAAACAATAAGAGATAAAGAGAGCGGATTTCTATGAGAGAGAGAGAGACACACACACACACAGAGGGGGGGTGCGTGAGAGAGAGACATGGGTGGTGGGCGGTGGCCTTAAGTGAGGGAAGGGCCCCCTCACTAAGAGAGATGTCACCCAAAGTGGGGTGGACACCCACACTAAGGGCTATGTCTCCCTTAGTGATGGTCTCCACCACACTAAGGGCGATGTTGCCCTTAGTGAGGCGATAAGGCACCTGCTCCTCTCTCTCTCTCTCTCTCTCTCTCTCTCACTCACTCTCACCCACCCCTTCTTCATTTAGCAGGAGGCAGGATGAAAAGACACACTTTATCTCTCTATCTCTTTGCGCCATATATTTTATTAGTGCTTGGTCCCCTTTTTTAAGTGGACTTTGTATTTATGTGCGCACACATGTTCTTATATATTATATTGTGCAAAGAGTGGTGTCACAAACCATCTCTACAGACATTGTTTTGTGTATAACTCATAATTCTTTTTTAACAAGTACCATACAATTCCACATTTTATATTGTTTTTCAAGACTCATTGGAGCTTTATCAATATTGGGGGTCTTTAAACATAGACCTTGGCAGTTTCTTGGGGGGCTCACTCCCATAAATATGTAAGCGTAGCATGTGGGTTCAATACAAGGGGTTTTCTAAATCCATTTGGAAGGAGAGAAAGTATACTAGAAATTTTGGTTTGCTCTCATGGTTAGTAAGGTGGGTTGCTCTATGTTACATATATAACATAATTGCCTAACTTTCTGGGGGATACCAAAAGAGAAGGTCATGTTTTGTTCGTTGAGCTCCTCGAAATAGAATGTGTATTGTCGAAGACGTAAAACTATGTGCAAAATCTTGGAGAAGGCATGGGGTCTCTATGTGTCACACTAACGGTTGTTTTGATTTGTACTTCTGTAGGTTTTACCATGCCTTACTCTCTATGTGTGGTGGTGAGTCACTCCACTGGACCTTGCGACCTGCTCCTAATTGGGATATTGCAACAAGTCTTTAGGACCTTTGCAAGCGAATTGTCAAACACATTTGTCTATTATTTAACAAGAGTCTCCCCCACGGCCCGTTAACTGCGCCGATATCTACAAAATGGGGCGTTGACCCCATAAAATCCGCAAGATGGGACGTTTACTAGTGTATTACAAATAGGAGCTTACTCCGCTCCATCAGATCTATCATCCCGCCTTAGGTCTGCTTGTTACCAGGTCATTCATTAGGTCAGGTTCTCATCTGCTCCTCCCATCCGGACGTTAGCACCAACTGAGTCTTAGATATCCCACCTAATAATTTCCCTGCAGCTTGATCAAGCGAGGTACTTTTGTGTGATCACCGCTCCTCCGCTGTATTGAAATGCCCCCTGCAGCTACCAGCAATATGCCCAGCCGCTTGCTCCTTGCAGCATGCCTGTTACTGGCGCTGATCAGCCTCAATGCCACGCCAGCTTCTTGCCACAAGAAGAACATCAAGGCCGGGCCGTCCCGCTACAGATTCTACCTCCACAACACCGTGTACAACCCGATCGTGAATAACACCTACTTCACCTCGGTGTATGGTCCGCTCCCTCCGGGCACCTTCTCCAACCCCTTCAACTTCGGCGTGGTGGCCACCTTCGAGGCCCCCCTCACGCTGGGCGCCTCCAACACCTCGGCGTCGGCCGGGGTGGCGCAGGGCTTCTACGTGCTGGACAGCCAGAAAGGCTACGTGCTCTTCCACACCTTCACGGCCACCATCAACGACGGCACCTACAAGGGCACCCTCACCATCATGGGCCAGATCGACGAGGCCCAGAAAGTGCGCATACTCACCGTCGTTGGCGGCACCGGCGACTTCCTCCTTGCACGCGGCCTCGTCACCAATCGCCTCGTCGAGATCGTGCGGGTCGCCCCTGCCCGATGGGTCCTCTCCTTTGATCTCGACCTCTATTACTAGACCACTTGTTTGCATGATGCATGCCTTCCGCGTTGCTTTTTTTTTTTGGCTATACCAAACATCTGTATTATTTATTTTCAAAAGCAATGCATCCCAACAGCTCCATTGAGTAGTTCAAGTGAAGCACGTAAAATAGAGAATGTGCACCCTTCAAAAACCGGTGTCGATGAAGCCTTGTAAAGATGCTCTTGTTCCATATCATCGTCTTCCATACCTTTATCCCTAAAAAGATACCACACCATATCATCAAACACTTCCTTTTCCACAACTTCGTGGGGTGCAGGGCTATTTTCATCCCTTTCCCACTCATCTTTGACAATAGATCCTGAAGCTCCAGCATCATCTCGTTGATGCTTTGCATGCTCTCGCCGTGCATAGGGCACCATGTTAGGGTGTAGTACTGCATCCTGCTTCAATTAGAGTATATATATTACAATTCCATTAATTTAATTTGGATACCATGAGTCATTTGAATACTATCAATTTACATCTACTCACCTCTAAACCTGTTTGATTCCATTCTCCATACATGGAGATGTGATTCAAGGTAATTCGACGCGCTCGTACAATGCATCCTTGACATCGATTATACATACACTTGATCCTTTGTCCTAACCACACATCGTGATTACAATGACACATTGTCTCATCCTCACCACCAGAACTGCTTGAGGAGGTTGATGACATCCTATGTACAAAAGAGTAAACACAAAATCATAATCAGTTTTTAATGAAAGTATAAAAATCGCGTGTATAAATGCGGCTACATCCTGAAAATCACGTGTATAAACGCGACTACATCCTAAAAATGGCGTGTATAAACATGGCTAAATCCTAAAAATCGCGTGTATAAACGCAGCTATATCCTGAAAATTGCGTGTATAAATGCGGCTACATCCTAAAAATCACTCTTATAAACGCGGCTGACTTATTATAAACGTGAAAATACACGCATGGTTACACGCACAGTTACACGCGACGACCTATCCATACTTAAAAATAACCCGCCTTCTCCAAATAAACATTTTCAAACTAAAGATTTGCTCACCTTCGTCGCCGCCTCTTCCAACAGAGCACTAAACCTAAGTGCAAGGAGTAGACAAGGAGCACACACAGGTGAAGGAAACCAGCCAAAAAGAAGACTCACTTTTTCAGAGGTGAGTCAGTTTGTCCTTTGTCCTGTCTCTTTCCTTCCATTTGTTTATGCTATTGTCTCTTTCCTTTATGCGTTTGTCTCCGTCCTTCTCCTTCTCTGGTTGCCATCTGGTGAACGATTGTGACAGTGGGCGACAGTGGGCTTTTTATAAGGACGATTTGTCGAAGGTCGTTCGCTTTCAAAAAAAACATTCGCAGGCCGCGTGTAGGAACACGTGTATGTCTGCGTGTATCCTATCTGCACAGAAGTTCACGCGCATATACACGCGTTTTTGGACGGGTGTATACACGCGACTGTGTTTCACCCATGCTTGTGATCCAGGTTCTTTTCAGAGAGATGATCCCATCTGCATATGGCTTGGTTTCACAAAATCATCTGTGCTAGCTTGCATTTGTGCTTTGATGCAATCATGTATATACTTTTATTTTTGTAGATTCTTTATGGATCCAGGTTCTTCATCCGATCCATTTGTGTACGGCACTTGGATGATGGAGATGCTAAATCATTTTGGGCGTTATCCTGCTCCAGTTGAGCTTATAGAGTACATGTATGCCCATCCCCCTCCTGGATTGCCTGGTATCTATACCCCCCGAGTATCCAGGTCACTCCGCTGTCGTCTATGCCTGCGAGTCTGACGAGACGGCATGTAGCTTCTCCTCTTCCATGCCCACTGAGGAGACATACCCCGTCCCAGACACACTCACGCACACCCTCCCAGGCAACGTCACGTCAGGGCTCACAGCCACCATCACGTACTCCCTCAGAGCCACCGTCACGTCAAGGCTCACAGCCACCGTCACGTAGATGAAAATATTGGCTTGGCTTGGCTATGGCTTCATTTGTACCTGCATTTCCTACCCACATACTCATTTTGGGGCACTTTGTATCCAAAAATAAAATAATAATAACAAACAGTTTAGAGATAGGGTCCATACCTCAAAGAAAAGGAGCCAGTGTAGAGAAGTTGCCCTCATAAAAATATATACAAAAGAAGCAAAAAACCAAAGCTAAATCACTGGTTAGTAGAAAGAAGAACATGGGAAAAAGGCATTGACCATATTACCTTTAGTTGAGAGAGAAGAAATAAGATCTAAGCCTAAAAAAAACAAATAGACACATACACACCCACACACCCACACCCACACACACACACACATCCACACACCCACACCCACAAAAAACAAATAGACACATACACACCCACACACCCACACCCACACCCACACCCACACACACACACACAAGGTGAATACTATGGTAAACCTCTAACACACACATACACAAACACACACACACACACACACGCACACACACACACACACACACACACACACACACACACAAGGTGAAAGCTATGGTAAACCTCAAAGAAATGAGGTACATGCAAGGGGGGGAGCTTACCTTTGACCTTCTATCTTGACAAATAGAGGCAAACAAAGAAAAAATAGTTTGAAGCCATGTTCTATAATTTCTACCAATGCTCATACTAAAGCTCATACTAATGCCCATATCAACACCCAAGAAATTTCATTCAAACTCTTGATTTTTAGCCTTTTCTCACATGTCCAACGTTGTAAGTTTTAATTTTAATTGGTGACAAAAAAATCGGTTCTTAGGTTATAAAAGAGACTCAAACAATAATATCCTAAACAACATGTGTAGGACCCAAAATTGATAGCATGATGCACCACAGCTAGCCGACACTATCGGGGTATTGATAACTAAAACCTTAGGTGACATGGCAACACGAAAGAATGACAATGTGGTGCAAAAAAAAAATGGTGATGTGGAGCCACAAAACATTGATGTGGTGACAACTGCCAATTTGTTAGACATGGCACAACTAAACGATGACAACATGATGCTCTGCTACATTGAAGCATCTGTCTATCTTAAAGAGAGAAGAAAGTTCCCGTGCACACATAAGTTTCACATCACTTGAAAACGAAGAATTTGAAACAATTGTGTACATGTGTATGGTATATATTTGGTGCTACAAAATCTACGTTTTTGCTCACATGAAGACCCTAGTAATGTTGATTATTAGGTTAACTACATGGAAATCTAGCCCAACAGGACACTACTAGATACTATGTTTAGGATAGGACACCGAACAAAGCAAAATTTATAGGGCAATATTCCTCAAGAACCCATCCGATCACCTCAATAATGAGAGGACACGTTAAAAGTGGCTACAATACATGAGATGTTGGATGCATTTACAAATTTAACGGGCTATGGACCTAAGGATCATGGTGTTAAGGACAATAGCACAATAAAGTGTCGAGATACAAACCATGAAGAAGACGAACTGCATAACCTTGCACATATACCACTTTATCCTTTAGGTCAAATATCCAAATTACACACATGCCTGTTTATGTTGAACTTGCAATCGATATTTGGGTGGTTTTATTCAAGCATCTCAGACATATGTAGGTGTGTATGACATGCATATGATGTAATTTTTTAGTCTTTATAATGTACATGGTGTTGATTAAGAATACATGTTTCATCTTGGCAAGTTATTAAAGGGTAAAATCTTACCGGAGGGAAATGAGATGCTAGGCTCTCGTGCGGGGGCTAATCGATTGTTAAGTGAAATGGGCATGGACTACGATTGTATCCATGCTTGTCCCAATGATTATATCCTTTACCAACATGAATAGACACATTTTTAAGAATGTCCAAGTTGTGGGGCGCTTAGATACATGCAAGATGTTCAGGAGCAAAAGGTTCCTACAAAAGTTTTGAGACACTTACCTATCATACCAAGGAAAAATAGCATGTTCAGGTGCAAATCTATAGCAAGTTTAATGACATGGAATTGGTCTAATAGATCCATAGACAATGTCATGCATGTCCGCCGATCCTCTTGCATGGAGACACATTGAAGAGAAATGGCCTATTTTCAGAGATGAGCCTCGTAACATTTATCTTGGACTAGCAATGGATGGTGTGGATCCATTTGGTTTACTAATTTCATCGTGAGGCACATGGCCTCTCTCCCTTGTGAATTATAACCTTCCACCATGTTTGGCAATAAATAAGGGGCATCTCTTAGTATCATTAATAGTCCAAGGAAAGTACAAAGCAAAGAACATGGATGTATGCGTAGCCCCATTGGTAGAGGAGCTTTGAATACTTTGGGATGGAATTCAAGTTCACTATATGTCCAAGTGCTATAAGCAAAGAGTTATAATTATACAAGGAATACTTATGTAGACTTTACATGATTGGCAGAGCTACGGAGAATGCTCTGGTAAGCTTTAGTACATGCTTCAACAAGTTCCTTGGTAAAGATAATTAATTAAACTTGTGAGCTAGAAAGTTTAATTTCTCTAATCTCCTTTTGTGTTGATTTAAAATGTTTTTTAGGATTCACTATATCTGGATTGTGACACTTCATAATTTCGTATAAATATTTTTCATAAATTTTTGTTGTAGAAAGTGTGTAGAATGTTTTGTTAGGACACCTAACATGTTTTAACAAAACTCGAGGGGGTCACTCATATAAATATGTAAGTATCACGTGGGTTCAACAGAAGGACATTTTAAATATTTAAAACTTATAGAAATATATTTACAGAGGGGATTTATTTATTGTATTTTTAAAAAAAATTACAGATTTGAATAGAAAAGGATACATTATATTCACTAAAAAATTCACAGATAAGGGACTTTTTAAATAGGCCTTGAACGCACGTGATATAGAGGATTTACATATAGTGACCCCCCCCCCCGAGTAACAAAATTTTGTGTTGCAAGAATTTTTTTGGTTTTTGTCATTTCTAGGTAGTCATTTTTGTGAGTGATATTTGACTATTCCATGTTGCAAAACTCCATTTGCAACTCTCTTGGGCAGCTTCTATGCAATCTCCTTGTTGCAAATCTCCTACGTTATAGAAATGCTTTTAAAAAATGCTACTTTGCTCTGAATGTGTTGTAGTGCTTCTACTAGCTATATTTTTTAGGCATGTCTCTCTAATCTTCTTGGATTATTTGCCATTAAGACCATATTAGGGACTTCAAGAGAAAATCTTAATGGGGGGAATGGTAAACCCTTTTTAAGATTTTGTCAAAACCTCCTCATGTGACATATCATTGGAAAGATCTTGAAAAGTAGTTTTTAAATCCACATTCTTTGACAAGTTTGGAATTAGTATCCTCAAGATACACCAAAAAGTAGATTGAAAAGAAAATTCCAAAATTAATGGGATTTTTTCAAACTCCCTAATATGGTCTTCATTCTTCATCATCTAGCTAGGTCGGTTTTTTCCTCCCCTCCTTTGAGGCATCCCTTACCTAGGATCTCCATGATGCCATGGTTTTTACCATGACACTATTGATCCAATGATTAGGGACTACCACTCCTATAGGACTATACTCACTCTTAATCTATGAGATAAAGAAGTTTTTTTTATCTTCATGCAAGGTATCCCAATTCTTCATCACTTCATGGTCAAATTGAATCTTTAAGAGTTGATGGATACACCCTTTCATCTCCTCCCCTCCATCATCCAATGATGCCATTACGCAAATGATATACTTTCTTGCTTGTTGGTATGTGAGGATTGTAAGGACTCTGAGGTGTGTGTGGTGTACTAGATGTGGAGGAGATGGGTGGGTGCACACGTGGGAGTGATCCATCCATGCCACCACAACCACCAAAAACACTTCCACCACCACTGTTAACGTCTACATGTAGACAAGCAACAAGAAGGGTTGTGGTCTGGGCATGTATCCAAAACTCTGGATAATCTTGGACAAGAGTATATCTGGGTGTGTATTGTAACCGGAGTGTCTCACTACACAGAAACTAGAAGTTAATATTGGCATACACATATGCATGACAAAACCTATGTATAGCCAAGCAATGGCCCTTTGGTGTAGGTTTGACTTTGCATATCCATGGCCATGTAAGTGCTTGGTTATGCATAGGCATGCCATGGCGGTTTGCAAGGACAACCTCGACATTCCTATGCATTGCCAAGACTACACATGACCATGGTTATGCATAGCCAAGTCTATGCCAAAGCAAAGCCATGGCTATGGCTATGCATAGCCATGGCCATGTAAATTCTTGGCTATGCATAGGCATGCCATGGTGGTTGTCCTTGCAACTGCCATGGCTATGCATAGGCATTCCATGGAAATATCCCTTACAACTACCATGGGATTCCTATGCATAGCCAAGACTACATATGGCCATGGCTATGCATAGCCAAGCCTGAGCTAAAGCAAAGCATAGAAAAAAAGCTTGTCTTCTCTTAGCTATGGCTTCATTTGTACATACATTTCCTACCATAGCCAAGCATAAGCTAAAGCAAAGCATAGACAAAAATATTGGATTATCTTAGCCATGGCTTCATTTGTACCTACATTTTCTACCCACTGCCCCATCTTGGGGCACTTTGTATGCA
Source organism: Cibotium barometz (assembly GCF_041138505.1). Lineage (NCBI taxonomy): Eukaryota > Viridiplantae > Streptophyta > Polypodiopsida > Cyatheales > Cibotiaceae > Cibotium > Cibotium barometz. The sequence goes on from NC_141097.1 coordinate 30,138,554, forward strand.
AGAATAAAATAATGTTAACAAATGGTTTAGAGATAGGATCCATACCTGACAGCAAAGGAATCGGTGTAGAGAGGTTTCCCTCCTGCAAATACATACAAAAGAAACAAAGCTAAATGAGTGTGGTTAGAACGTAGAACATGGGAAAGGAAGGAAATAAGATCTGAGCCTTCCAAAGTAAAGCTATGGCCCTTTGTATGTTTATGCATAGCCAAGTCTACACATGGCCAAGGCCATGCATAGCCAAGCCTACGCCAAAGCAAAGCTATGGCTATGGCTATGCATAAGCATAGGCTTGGTTGTGCATAGCCTTGGCAATGCATAAGCATAGGCTTGGCTATGCATAAGCATAGGCTTGGCAATGTAAATGCCTGGCTATAAATAGGCTGTGCATAGCCTTGGCAATGTAAATGCCTGGCTATAAATAGGCATGCCAACTAAATTTGCCTTGAAAACACCATGGCATGCCTATGCATGCCTATGCATACCAAGCCCATACCTCGCCACATGGCTATGCATATGCATCGCCAAGCCCATACCAAGCCATGGCTATGCATGGCCAAGCAACAAAGCATGGACAAAAATCTTGGCTTGTCTTGGCTATGGCTTCATTTGTACTCGTAGTTCCTACCCACCTCCCCATCTTGGGCACTTTGTATGAAAGAATAAAATAATAATAACAAATTGTTTGGAGGTAGGGTCCATATAACACTTTGTATGTGTATGCATAGCTAAGCCCATACTTGGCCATGGATATGCATAGCCAAGCCTATGCCACATGAAAGCGTAGGCTATTGCTATACATAACCATATGCTTGACTATGCATAATACTGCCATGGCATGCCTATGCATAGCCAATCCCATACATGGCCATGTATATGCATATGCATAGCCAAGCCCACTAACCATGTCTATGCATCGCCAAGCCTACGCCAAAGAAAAGCTATGGCTTATATGGATATGGATAGCCAAGACTACGCTAAAGCAAAGATATGGCTATGGCTATGGCTATTCATAGCCATGGTCATGTAAATGCTTGGCTATGCACAGGCATGCCATGGTTATTTCCATTGCAAACCACAATGGCATGCCTATGCATAGCCAAGCCTACCCATGGCCATAGCTATGCATAGCCAAGCCTACGCTAAGCATAGATGAAAATATTGGCTTGGCTTGACTATGGCTTCATTTGTACCTGCATTTCCTACCCACATACCCATTTTGGGGCACTTTGTATCCAAAAATAAAATAATAAAAACAAACAGTTTAGAGATAGGGTCCATACCTCAAAGAAAAGGAGCCAGTGTAGAGAAGTTGCCCTCATAAAAATATATACAAAAGAAGCAAAAAACCAAAGCTAAATCACTGGTTAGTAGAAAGAAGAACATGGGAAAAAGGCATTGACCATATTACCTTTAGTTGAGAGAGAAGAAATAAAATCTAAGCCTACAAAAAACAAATAGACACATACACACCCACACACCCACACCCACACCCACACCCACACCCACACACCCACACATACACACCCACACACACACACACAAGGTGAACACTATGGTAAACCTCTAACACACACACACACACACACACACACACACACAAGGTGAAAACTATGGTAAACCTCAAAGAAATAAGGTACATGCAAGGGGGGGAGCTTACCTTTGACCTTCTATCTTGACAAATAGAGGCAAACAAAGAAAAAATATTTCGAAGCCATGTTCTATAATTTTTACCAATGCTCATACTAAAGCTCATACTAATGCCCATATCAGCACCCAAGAAATTTCATTCAAACTTTTGATTTTGAACCTTTTCTCACATGCCCAACGTTGTAAGTTTTAATTTTAATTGGTGACAAAAAAATCGGTTCTTAGGTTATAAAAGAGACTCAAACAAAAATATCCTAAACAACATGTGTAGGACCCAAAATTGATAGCATGATGCACCACAGCAGGCTGACACTATTGGGGTATTGATAACTAAAACCTTAGGTGACATGGCAACACGAAAGAATGACAATGTGGTGCTAAAAAAAAATGGTGATGTGGAGCCACAAAACATTGATGTGGTGACAACTGCCAATTTGTTAGACATGGCACAACTAAACGATGACAACATGATGCTCTTCTACATTGAAGCATCTGTCTATCTTAAAGAGAGAAGAAAGTTCTCGTGCACACATAAGTTTCACATCACTCGAAAACGAAGAATTTGAAACAATCGTGTACATGTGTATGGTATATATTTGGTGCTACAAAATCTACGTTTTTGCTCACATGAAGACCCTAGTAATGTTGATTATTAGGTTAACTACATGGAAATCTAGCCCAACAGGACACTACTAGATACTATGTTTAGGATAGGACACCGAACAAAGCAAAATTTATAGGGCAATATTCCTCAAGAACCCATCCGATCACCTCAATAACGAGAGGACACGTTAGAAGTGGCGACAATACATGAGATGTTGGATGCATTTACAAATTTAACGGGCTATGGACCTAAGGATCATGGTGTTAAGGACAATAGCACAATAAAGTGTCGAGATACAAACCATGAAGAAGACGAACTGCATAACCTTGCACATATACCACTTTATCCTTTAGGTCAAATATATAAATAAGGGGCATCTCTTAGTATCATTAATAGTCCAAGGAAAGTACAAAGCAAAGAACATGGATGTATGCGTAGCCCCATTGGTAGAGGAGCTTTGAATACTTTGGGATGGAATTCAAGTTCACTATATGTCCAAGTGCTATAAGCAAAGAGTTACAATTATACAAGGAATACTTATGTAGACTTTACATGATTGGCAGAGCTACGGAGAATGCTCTGGTAAGCTTTAGTACATACTTCAACAAGTTCCTTGGTAAAGATAATTAATTAAACTTGAAAGCTAGAAAGTTTAATTTCTCTAATCTCCTTTTGTGTTGATTTAAAATGTTTTTTAGGATTCACTATATCTGGATTGTGACACTTCATAATTTCGTATAAATATTTTTCATAAATTTTTGTTGTAGAAAGTGTGTAGAATGTTTTGTTAGGACACCTAACATGTTTTAACAAAATTTTGTGTTGCAAGAATTTTTTCGGTTTTCGTCATTTCTAGGGTCATTTTTGTGAGTGATTTTTGACTAGGTTAAATGTGGAATTAGGTGAAGTTTTGTATGAGAGAGTTTTTCTATTTTGTACACAGAATTTTTTTTAAGTGAATCCTTTGTGACTCACATTATTTCATATCCATTTGGTGACTCCAAAGCAGGTTTTAAGTGGTTTTGTGCTAAAAATGTGCCTAGATTTTCGTGTCAAGACATTGGAGGTCCTAAATGGAGGTCAAGAATAAAGATTTAACCTCAAACGAAGATATCCAAATTCGAAGAGGAGGATGGAATATTCAAGATGAGCTATTGAGCATCCTCATGGGATCATCGAGGCACGAATGACGCACCACAGAAAAGGGATGTTTTCCCAGTGTAAAAAAAAGAGGTAATCTCATGGGAATGATGATCGCATATGAGGAAAGCTTCCCGAACAGACTTTTTCCAAAAAAGGGCATCGCCAAAAATATGGCACATGGATTGAGAAAGCTCCAAAAGGGCTACTTTTAGCTTTTGGGGTCATGAACAAGAGGAATACACAGAAAATCGAAGAACAAATTGATAGTGAGAGTGTGAGTGTGAGTGCGAGATTTTCATGAGAGTGGTGGTCAGGTAGTTCAAACTCTTTCCTTCAAGAGTGCGTCATATTATATTATTGTAAGATTTCTTGATATATAAAGAATTGTTCTCTTACTACCTCAAATAAGATTGTGCAAAATTCTATTTTTCTTGAATTTTATTGTGATTATTGAGTGGGAGAATCACATGGATACAATGCATGCCCAGTATGTGGACCTCAATTGGATGCTTCTTACTCTACATCACTCCAAAAGATATTCTTCGAGGGTCATGTGCATTATCTCCCTGTTAAATCACGAATTGTAAAAGGGAAATCTAGGCTGACCACCTCCTAGCTTAAAGACATGTGATGGAAGAAAGCATGGATAATGTAAAATTTTCCCCCTAGGGATGAAGATGCTCTCCATTTTCTACAAATTTGCTAATTAGAGTGATCTTCTTATCAATCATTTACTAGGCCCAATGCACATATTCATGAATCTAGCTAATGTGCTTTGGAAACCATAAGTGAGACTAAAGAAAGCAAGGGCCAAAGGGATTATCTAAATATCATTGGACATATGGAAGATTTATGGCGACAAAGATGACCTAATGGGAAGATGGTGTTACCTTAAACATCATGGGTCTAAAGTAAATCGGAGGAAAAATAAGCAAAGAGGACCATTTTAGAGTTTCACACCCCACTGGATGTATGCATTGCCTAAAAGGTGCATTTACAAATAATGATGAGATCAATGGCTTAAAGTCCCATGTTTGGCACAAATTTCTACAATTCGTTCTTCCAATTGTAATAAAGGGATACCTTATTGAAGACATCAGAGCCACCATTTACAAGGTTAGCACCTTCATGCATTGGATCTCCACAAAGGAAATAAGGAGAGATCATCTCATCTAAACTTCTTTGTTGGAGGCCATGTGCATGGTCAAAAAGTTTCTACTAACAAGAAAATTGACCATTTAGATGCACCTCTTAGTTCATGTCATCGACGAGGTTACAGATGTAGGGACTATCCATAGTCATTGGATGTTTTTTCTAGATAGGTTCATGAAAACTCTAAAGGGATTTGTTTGTTAATGAGCTCATCCACGGGGTAGTATGGTTAAAGGATGGCTTGTACAAGAATCTCTTGTTTATATAACAAAGTTTCTTAGTTCATTTGACCCAAAGATGCCTCGATTTTGAAGCCATGAAGAAGATGAGAGAGTAGTTAGGGAAGTGCCACAAGAAAATGGGCTTATAAGGGCGATGGACAACACTCGCGACAAGATTAGTAAATTTTTCATCTTGAACTCAAATTCTATTGTTAAATGAATTCAAACGTATGAGTAGGTGAGGGCACAACGGATTATTACCTATAAAAATTTTAGGAGTCGTCAAACAACAAGAAACATACCATACCATCGGGAGCTTGCACAACTTACCTTCATTTCCTTCAAGTTGATGGCTTGATTTAACACTCGGGGGGGTCACTCACAAAAAAATGTAAATATCACGTGCGTTCAACATATAGGGATGACGTACCACCATTTAATGTCATGCACCATTGGCAGATAGATAACCTACTCAAATACACATACTGCAATAATTAATTAGCATATCAAAAGTCAAGGGGTACGTTGTCGTGCCGTGGCACGTCTATGGTGTGAAACCATGCATGTGAGGCCATTAAATGCAAATCCAGATGCATGGGATTAAGTGCCACAGTGTACATGATGTATATATGCCTTTATGCATTCCGAGGGCTAGCAGAAGTCCCTGTGCCTGTGTACATATGGTGTGCGTGGTGTGTGAATAAACTTTGCCTTGAATGCCCAGGCAAATGTACAGAGAGAATGGTTTGGCTGTAAGCATGTACAGGCTTGTCCGGAATATGGTCGGCTGGGGATGATGTCAGCTGTTTGGCAGCTCTGAATGTGTGTGCGTCAAAGAAAATGAGCGGGCATCGTGGGCTGCGTTTGAAGAGGTATGAAGGCATGGGGAGCAATTAATATTGGTGTGGCCAATGTGCCTTGGACATGGTGTGGAAAGGAAGGGTGGCCATCTTTTTGGCCTTAGGAAGAAATTAAAAAAATATATATATATAATAAACGTGGCCAACCTATAAAAGGGCCTCATGGTTGTTTAGCATGGCTGCCAGCGTAACAGCTAGGGAAGACGCGAGAAGACAAGGCGGTGACGAGCAGGCGAGTTAGAAAAGAGTGTGGCCGCCTTGTTGAGGATAGCCCTGGTCATTCGGCAGAGAAGACAGTGGACGGAACCGCCGAGCCGTCGTGTAGAGACTGGGGAGCCTCCCTTGTGAAGAGTAGCGAAGAGGTGTGTGTAGCTGCAAATGTAAAAGAGAGATGGCGGCTGTTGGTGTAGCGATGTGTAGCTGACGGGCCTTGGCAACGCTGACGTGTGGGCTGGCATTACAATGTAGTGGGGCTATGCAGCAAAGCTGCGGACAGAGAGAGTCGAAGGGAAGGCTTTGAGGTGAGTAGAGCAGAAGGCGTCAAAGAACAAGTAGAGGCTGGCGTAGGTGAAGCCGACGTTGATGGCACGGAAGCGGTAGAGCTGTCTACGCCCTTATAGCATGCCACACTTCCACACATGCATGCAAACACACCAGAACACCAGACCCAAAAACATGAACAAGACTTATATTTCAGATCTGGCTGTTACAACTCGTACCCAAATGAACAAAGAAACAAAGAATTCTTTGGCATCACCAAACATCAGCCACAGCTGATCAAGAGAATTTACAACTCTGGCTTGAGTCTCCAGAGGAGGTAGAAATCCACAAAAAACACACACACACCCTCTCTCTCTCTGGCTCTCTGTGCTGATTCTCTGTCAGCCAGTCCAAAACCACTTCCTCTGCCACTTGTCTGCAGTGCTACCAGTCCCACCAGCTTAGCACCAGCCACACTGTTCTTCTCTCCTCTTCACTCGGCACGTTCTGCTTCAACTTCCGGCTTCACCTTTGCAGACACATTACCTCTGTATAGGCCTCCACTTTTGGCTTCACTTAGCCCAAGCACTGTAACTTCTGTGCATCCAGCTGCACCTTCTATGCTGCCAACACCTCAAAGGCTGCCTTTACTCTCCCACGCGTCTGCTAGCTTCAGATGATGCAGCCACCAAAAGCAGCCTCCCCACAGATCTCTCACCACACTGCACTACCTCAGGACCTAAGGGCCTTCTCCTCTTGTACCTGCAGCCTACATCACCTCAACAGCACTAGAGGGAGGGTTATTAATCCAAGTCACCTTTTGTCTGCGCCAGCATCTCTAACTGCTTTAGCGTTCGCCAACTCCCGTTTTTTCCACAGGCGGCACCCTTCCTTCAAGTCTTCGCTCTGTCCACTGTATCTCTCGGCTGCCTTTACCACACTACACCAAAGGCCCACCACACCTGCGCCCCTTTACACTTCGCCTGCAGCCTACACGTCGTCCAGCTTCTACACGACGGCCATACCACCCTTTTCATGGCGATTTGCCTGCTCTGCTCCAGTCACTTGCGTTAGTCACCAGCTCGTGCTTCAAAGCCCAGCCGCCGCTGCCGTCTTCACCTGTCTTCAGTACCCGCAGAGCAGCTACGCTACGTGCACCTCACACAGTTGTGCTCCACGTTGTGCCAGTTAGCTCTTGCCAGCTTCACTGCACGACGGCTACACACCTCAGGCGCCTCTCTCCAACACCTAACACCAGAAATCGTCAGTTTTCACAGCTGGTGCTCCACGCTTCTCTATTGCCAGTTTTCTTTGCTCTCCTCGATTGCCCTCGCCAGTAGTTTCAAAACCTTCTTCACCTCCTTTCCCTTGTCGCTTCCCTCCCCACACACCCAAGAGACCCCTACTCTTTCCTTCATCCTACTCTCCAGAAGCATCCCCCCTCTTGCGGTAATTCCCTTCCTCTTTCTCTCTTCGCCAGCTTTCTCGATGTGATGCTGGCAAGAGAGATGGCTGCAAGACGCTTCTCCACGTGGACTTCAGTAGGCTAGCCACGTGGTGAATACATTTTTTATTTATTTAAATTTTCAAGGATGGCCATCATATTTCCTTTCACACCCACCAATTTAAAGGCAACAAAGACCCCTTCACCTATTAATTGCCCTCCCTTCCATACACACTTTAATGCAGCTTCGAATGCCCGTTCATTTCTTTGACGTGCCCACAATCAAAGCCATCGAGCAGCTGATATCATCCTCAGTGGACCTCTCACCGGACAAGCCTGTACATGCTCACATCAATACCATCTACTCTGTACACCTGGCAACGCTCTCAAAAGCAAAACTTCACACACACCATGTACATGTATGTACACATTTCAACTCTTATTTTTTTCCACACATATTTAGCAACCCCACACTTCTGCTGAGACATTCATGTCCAGCAGCTGTACAAAGAGGCATGAAATATTCAGATCTTCCTTTGTACCTTCCACATCCTCCTGACATGCATCACAAGCTTCCTGATCTTCTTCTTTCACGGCTAACATCAATCGAGCAAAATATTTCTTCAGTCGTAAACCATTCACTCTCCTTTTATGCTTCTTTCCATCCAAATCAGTAAGCTGATAACTCCCATTATCAAATTTTTTCTCAACTTTATACGGACCCTCCCACTTTGTCTGGAATGCAGTATGAAAAGTGCTATCCAGCTTGCTATTATACCTGAGAACCAGATCACCCTCTTCAATTTCTTTTTGCTCCACCTTCTCATTCTCTCTCTCTTGTCTTTTCAATTGCATAACCGCATAATGATCAAATGCTAGCTCTCTGTCCAGCTGAACTATTTGCAAAGCCAGTAATCTTTCTCTGTAACAATTAATAGGCTCATGCCCTTCTTCAATCAAAAACTTCAAAGCTGGAATTTCCACATCAATAGGCATGAGTGCTTCTTTCCCATAAACTAAATGAAAGGGTGAGAATTGTGTACCAGATTTTACAGCAACCCTGTATGCCCATAATACACGATTCATCTCTATATCCCAATTCTTGATATGGCCTTCTGTCATTTTGGTTATCATCAGCTTAAATTTACCATTGAATCTTTCATTCAAGCCATTGCATTGAGGGTGATAAGGAGTGGAGTACTTGTGGTTGATATTCAATCTTCTGCATAAATGGTCAACTATCTCTCCTCTAAATTCAGGTCCATTATCTGATAGTATCTCCAGAGGAATTCCAAACCTGCAGCATATATGTTCATACACAAAATCAGCCACCTCTTTACTATCCACTTTCTTCACTGCCTTCACTTCTGCCCATTTTGATAGGTAATCCACTGCAGTAAGCACATAACACTTTCCTCTAGCTGTCCTGGGAAATGGTCCAACTGCATCCCCTCCCCATCTTTCAAAAATGTCATATACCAGCATGATATTTCTCGGCTCCATTTTTAAGATCCTCTTCCCCATTCTCTGGCACTCATGGCAAGACCTGCACCAGTGTTGAATATCCTTCTGGATGGAAGGCCATACATAACCCTCCAGTAATATCTTCTGCAAGGTGATCTTAAATGCATAATGACCCCCACATGCTCCCTCATGATTTGAAGATAGAATATAATAAATCTCTTCTCTCCAGGGAATTCTCCTCAATACCTGATCAGCTCCCTGCATGTATAATTCATCCCCAATCATGACATAATGCTTACTTTTCCTGATAAAATGATACTTTTGGCCTTTTTTGAGCTCCTCAGGCAAGCGACCTGAAAGTAAATAATCCACCACTCTGGACAGGTATTCCCTCCCTCTGTATAATGGCTCTTCGATTTTTGCAATTACTGGATCCTGATTAATTGCCTCCTGAGCCAACTCATGTGCCATATGATTTTCCTCCCGCCGCACATGTTGAATACTCCATGCTGTAAATTGATGTAGCAGCCTTCTAACATTAGCCAGACATTCTTTTAATCTCGGATTCTTTGCTCGCTAGCTACCCAAGACCTGCTTTACCACTAATAGAGAATCTCCCTTTATGATTAACTTTTGAATTTTCTGCTTTAGAGCAGCCTGCAACCCTTGAAACAATGCTGTATATTCAGCCTCATTGTTACTTTCAGCTTCCAGATGTATTCCATTCTTTAGAATCAGCACACCTTCTGAATCCTGAATTATATATCCTCCGGTGGCCTGATGTATACTCCTTTTATACGAACCATCAAAGAACAAAACATGAGCTCCAGGAATGATAATCTGTTCCGCTTTTTCTATCTTTGAATCCACTTCCTTCACCAGTATCGGGCCATCTTTGTATGTTAGAAGATCTGCCAGAGTTGCCTTGCAAGTATCTTCAATCAAAAATGAGAAATCATACTCTTGAAGCTCTACTAACCATCGCATCATACCTTTTGAGAGTGAAGTTCCATTCACCAGCTGAGGGAGTAAAGTATAATTTGTCAGCACCACAAATGGTTTCATCAGGAGATATGACCTGAATTTCCTGCAAGCATACACCAGACTTGACAAAACCAATTCAGCCTCAGTATATTTCCTCTCTGCTTCTGTCTTCACTCTACTTGCATAATACACAGGCTTCATATATCTGGATTCATCTCCTCTCTGCATTAAGATTGCTCCAACTACATCCGGACCAAAAGATGGATTCACATAAAAGACCTGAGAGAAATCCGGAGCCTTCACACTGGAAATACCTCCCAATACCTCCTTTACTTTCTCAAACACTTCCTCGCATTCTTTATTCCATTGTAATGGTTCCTTCTTCATGGCCTGCTGAAGAGGATAAAGCAGTTGAGACATTAAAGGAACAAATCTTGCCATATATTTTACCTTTTGGACAAAAGTCTGCAGTTGCCTGGACGTTGATGGTGCAGATAATAAGACAAGAGCTTTTATCTTCTCTGGATCAGGCTCAATTCCATTCTGAGATATCATATGCCCCAACAGCTTCACCTTTGAATGTCCTAAATGACACTTCTTTGGATTCAGCTGTCCACCTGCATCATCCATTTTAGAAAATACTTGCTCCAATTTATTACTATGCTCTTTTTGAGAACTATACACACATATATCATCCAAAAAAGCTCTCACAAAATGATCTGTAAGAGGTGCAAGTACTCTATCAGTGTTCCTCTGATACCACGAGGGTGCATTTTTCAAACCAAATGGTACTACTCGGTAGCAGAAGCAACCCCACGGTGTAATGATTGTGGTTTTAGCCTGATCCTCCTCAGCAATTGAGATCTGAAAATACCCAGAGAAGCCATCGCATACACTATACCTCTCATATCCAGCTACCCTGTCCAAAATATCATCAATAAACGGCAGAGGATAATGATTGCTTTTTGTTGCAGCATTCAGAGGCTTGTAATCAATACAGACTCTCCAACCACCTGTATGCTTTGGAGTAAAGACCACTGGATTTGCCCAATGTGAGTGATCTACTGGATAAATTAACCCTACTTTTAACAACTTACTCAGCTCCTCTCTTAATACAGGCAACAACTCTCTATTTATCCTCCTCAGTTTCTGAAACACTGGCCTCACACCCTCCTTCAATACTATGGGCATTGGCTCACATTTGAATCCTCGGATCTCTTCATATGAAGTAATGAACAAATGAGGGAATTTATGTATTACCTTCATATACTCTTCTTTCTCCACTGGCTGCAATTTAGGATTCAGCATGCCCTGTAACAGCTTCTCTTTCTCCGCACTGGGTGATGGAGGCTGCATCAGACTGTCCATATCTTCAAGTCTGCTTTCTTCTTCCCTCTTTAACTCCTCTTCAGCTTGCATCACATGCTCATTTTCTTCCTTCATTATAAATGATACCTGGCTCTCATCATCAGAAGTAGAACTCTCTTCTTCAGTTTCACTATCTGTATACTCATCAGCACTTGTTTCTTCAGGCTCACTCTTCATTTCCCGCTTACTACTCATGTTAAATTTCCTGGCTCTCCCTCTCCTATTATGTACTGTTATAGTTCCCCTTTTCCAGTTTTGGATGGCACCCACCTGTCTAAGCCAAGGTCTGCCCAAAATCAGCGGATAAGCTCCCAAACCAGCCGGCATAATATGGCAATTTATATTGCAAACCACACCAAAAGCAGTCACTGGCACTTCTGTGCATATACCCAGACACTTTACTTTTGCATGATTTGCCAGACGGAGTCTAAAGTCTGAACTAGCATTTAGCTTCAACCCCAATCTCTCCATACAGGACTGAGTCATCACACTGATTTGTGCACCGCCATCAACATATGCTTCTCCAACACTCACACTTCCACACCAGGCATCAACTGATGGACAAATATCAGGAAGGTCTTCCACAGACATCAGCTCCATTTCACCTTGTGTGGGCTCCTGCTCATTTACTTTCCTCGGATTTGCCAACTTTTTCCACTCTCTCTTAAGCTTCGGACACAATCCAAGTAATTGGGCAAATGTTATATTGGCTACCCTTCCCTTTAAATCTCCCATCAATGTATACTCCTCTTGGCCTTGACCAATATGCAAATCTGAAGTTTTATAATGTTTTCTTGGTTTCCTCTTCTTCTTCTCTGGTTGAGGGCTTATATCAAATTGGACATGTTTACCTTTCTTAGAAGATGGTTCAGGTTCTGCCATTGTACTCCTCGTCCTCTTTGCCACAGGCATAATCTCTGGAATGGTCTCCATTTCTATCAAGCTGAGAGCCGGTCCCTTTCCCTTATCCTCCCATTTAACTCCACTGGTAGAGGGTTGATTTGGATCTTTTACTTCAACACTATGATCCCCCGATCTATCATTAGTCCTCTGCATCACAGGATATATTCCACCACCTGCTCTGGGCGGCTTGTCACATTGAGGGCTGATATGTCCCCGCTCCCCACAGTTCCAGCATTGGACATTACTCAAATAGTAACCTCGTCCTCTCCCTGTTCCTCCCATGTTCCCTTCACCTGTTGAGATACTGTCCCTTCTATTATTTGGTGCACCTCGGTTTCTTCCCTTTCCACCTGCTTCCATCCAATTCAAACTTAGAGACTTCATGAGCTCCACTGCATCATGTATGTCCCTCTTCAAAGTGTCTTCCTGTTCTGGAACAACAGCAGCTTCCCTTTCAGGATGTATAATCTCAATCTCTGGCATCTTCACAAACTTCTTCGGCTCTTCCTGTATTCCCATCTGCCTCAGACGCTTCACCTTCCACTCCTTCTCACGAGCTACTCTGACAGCCTCCTCAAAGCTATCCAGGTTCTTCAGCTCCACCTTCAGACGGAGGGTTGGCTCCAGACCAGCCACAAACCGGTCTCTCTTTATCATCTGCGGGGGTACTTCAGGAATCAGAGCCTCACACCATAGACTCCACAGTCTACCAAACTCTATCAGGTACTGATCCACATCCTGACCATCCTTCTGCTGAATGTTGCACAACTCCTTCCACACCTCATTTGGACTCCTCACTCGGGCAAACTGTGCCAAGAATGCAGCTCTGACTACACGGTACTCAGGATCTTGTTGATGAATGTTCCTGTGTGTAGTCACAAACATCTGTAACCATGTTTTTGCGTCACCCTGCAAGCAATAAGCCAAAATCTGAGAAAGGATCTCCGGGGTTGCCCTGTCTTTCATCAAGGCTGTAAATTCCATCTTCTCCAGAAACCTGACTGCACTTTCCTGTGGCAATCCCCAATACTCTGGAAAATCTTGAGCCATCTTTCCAAATCTTGCTTCTCACAGCCCCTATCTTCTTTCACAATCCAGAGCAAATCTGTTCCTCTGTGGAGGCAACAAAAAGTGATGGCACGGAAGCGGTAGAGCTGTCTACGCCCTTATAGCATGCCACACTTCCACACATGCATGCAAACACACCAGAACACCAGACCCAAAAACATGAACAAGACTTATATTTCAGATCTGGCTGTTACAACTCGTACCCAAATGAACAAAGAAACAAAGAATTCTTTGGCATCACCAAACATCAGCCACAGCTGATCAAGAGAATTTACAACTCTGGCTTGAGTCTCCAGAGGAGGTAGAAATCCACAAAAAACACACACACACCCTCTCTCTCTCTGGCTCTCTGTGCTGATTCTCTGTCAGCCAGTCCAAAACCACTTCCTCTGCCACTTGTCTGCAGTGCTACCAGTCCCACCAGCTTAGCACCAGCCACACTGTTCTTCTCTCCTCTTCACTCGGCACGTTCTGCTTCAACTTCCGGCTTCACCTTTGCAGACACATTACCTCTGTATAGGCCTCCACTTTTGGCTTCACTTAGCCCAAGCACTGTAACTTCTGTGCATCCAGCTGCACCTTCTATGCTGCCAACACCTCAAAGGCTGCCTTTACTCTCCCACGCGCCTGCTAGCTTCAGATGATGCAGCCACCAAAAGCAGCCTCCCCACAGATCTCTCACCACACTGCACTACCTCAGGACCTAAGGGCCTTCTCCTCTTGTACCTGCAGCCTACATCACCTCAACAGCACTAGAGGGAGGGTTATTAATCCAAGTCACCTTTTGTCTGCGCCAGCATCTCTAACTGCTTTAGCGTTCGCCAGCTCCCGTTTTTTCCACAGGCGGCACCCTTCCTTCAAGTCTTCGCTCTGTCCACTGTATCTCTCGGCTGCCTTTACCACACTACACCAAAGGCCCACCACACCTGCGCCCCTTTACACTTCGCCTGCAGCCTACACGTCGTCCAGCTTCTACACGACGGCCATACCACCCTTTTCATGGCGATTTGCCCGCTCTGCTCCAGTCACTTGCGTTAGTCACCAGCTCGTGCTTCAAAGCCCAGCCGCCGCTGCCGTCTTCACCTGTCTTCAGTACCCGCAGAGCAGCTACGCTACGTGCACCTCACACAGTTGTGCTCCACGTTGTGCCAGTTAGCTCTTGCCAGCTTCACTGCACGACGGCTACACACCTCAGGCGCCTCTCTCCAACACCTAACACCAGAAATCGTCAGTTTTCACAGCTGGTGCTCCACGCTTCTCTATTCCCAGTTTTCTTTGCTCTCCTCGATTGCCCTCGCCAGTAGTTTCAAAACCTTCTTCACCTCCTTTCCCTTGTCGCTTCCCTCCCCACACACCCAAGAGACCCCTACTCTTTCCTTCATCCTACTCTCCAGAAGCATCCCCCCTCTTGCGGTAATTCCCTTCCTCTTTCTCTCTTCGCCAGCTTTCTCGATGTGATGCTGGCAAGAGAGATGGCTGCAAGACGCTTCTCCACGTGGACTTCAGTAGGCTAGCCACGTGGTGAATACATTTTTTATTTATTTAAATTTTCAAGGATGGCCATCATATTTCCTTTCACACCCACCAATTTAAAGGCAACAAAGACCCCTTCACCTATTAATTGCCCTCCCTTCCATACACACTTTAATGCAGCTTCGAATGCCCGTTCATTTCTTTGACGTGCCCACAATCAAAGCCATCGAGCAGCTGATATCATCCTCAGTGGACCTCTCACCGGACAAGCCTGTACATGCTCACATCAATACCATCTACTCTGTACACCTGGCAACGCTCTCAAAAGAAAAACTTCACACACACCATGTACATGTATGTACACATTTCAACTCTTATTTTTTTCCACACAACGTGCTGGCGACAGAGAAGGTGTGAGCAGAGGGCGCAACGGGCTCTGGCGTTGACAGTTTAGGCGCAGCCTTTACAGAAGTGATGAGTGCACAAGAGAGCTGGTGAGGGTGATGGGGTGGTTAGCAGACGCCTCGTAGAGCAGAGGCACTAGGGAGCGTGGAGCGCACGCATGTGTGGGAGGGTTAGCGAGCAAAGGCAAAATGACTGGCGCAGCTACAGCCATACGGGGGCTTCTCAGGTGAGAGCGCAGGCAATAGAGAAGCTGCTGGCGTCAAACGTGAAGGGCTGAGGACAGAGCCAACGTTGAGAGAAGGAGATGCTGCCGTGCTGCGCGGTGACCATCTGTGTTTGAGTATTCTTGTTTAGCTAGCCTGAGTCTTTAGGGCGGTGGTTATTATTCTCTCATTGTAGTCTTTGAATCCCTCTCATCAAGAAATCTTGATTGCCTTCTTTTGTTGAGATAGCACTGAGAGAGGAGGGGAAACAAGGGAAACATGTACTTGAGGTCGTGGTGAAACATCCAGGAGAAGTTGTGGGAGAGGATAGGAAGGTAGAGGGTCAAAGAAGTCTGCATTAGATATTGAGAGAGGAGGTTTTGAGAAAGAGTGATTACGCCACTGTGAACGCAAGGAAACAGAGCTCGACCAGATGCTTGTGGACCTTACACTCAAGTGGGTTTTCTTCATACAGCACAAATTTAGTGCTTTTGGAAGTAACAAGTTGGCGGCCTACCCGATTTTCTTTGGATTTCTTGGTGATCTTTAGAAGACTTATATAAAGAGAGTTGAAAGACGAGGTGAAGTTGCTATCTAAATTTCTTTTGGGGCTTTTCTAAGCTAGCAGATGAAGGTGCAACAATCAAATTAAGGTGGGCCTATCTTAAGGTTTTTGAAGTGTGTTAATTTAAGAGAGGGAACACTTATTTTTCTCAATATTCTACCACTCCATAGAACCCAACATACTTGTGAAGAAAAGTAATATGCTAACCTTGTCAGAATAGCGACTTTGTGTCATTTTTTCAGGTGTATGGTGTTATTTTGTCATCAAAAAAATAAATAAATTAATTAAAACAATACTCTCACAGCCAGAAGTCTCGCACTTCTCCAGCGATACCACCCACGTCACGACAGCTTTGGTGATCCCGACGTGAAACTGCTGGGGTGAGAGTTAGTGGTGAAATACACAGTGCAAGCTATGGCTGAGAATCTTGAGGGACAGGGGGTTCATTTCGACCCCGGGGTTATGCAAATGTTTCAGATGTTTACTATGTATATGCAACAGTAGCAAGCGACTGAGAGGCGGCAAATTTCCACGACTAAAGCACCGCAGTCAATTGTGAAAAAGGTGGATCAATTTGATGGTAAAGACATCACAAAGTACCTGCGCAATTACACAAACGAAATGGAGCTAAACAGGGTGACTGAGGAGGATATGGTTCGAAGCTTTGAGCTGGTATGCGTTCCCGAAATAAGAGAGCGCATAAGAGGATTACAGGCAGCACATGGTGGCAGAAACTGGGAGGAGTTCAAGCTTGCTTTTTGAAGGATGATTATTTCATGGAGGATTCCGAGCGGGTGACCAAGCGAACTTTCTTGGAGTGGGTTACAAAACCGAAAATTGGAATTTCTGCCACAGAGTTGCTAAGAGAGTTTGAGAAGCGCTATGCCCAGCTGTCAAGGATAGAGCGCACAACCTTAGACAGGGAAAAAATAGAGCTCTTCTTACAAGCTCGTATTATCAAATATATCCCTTTTTCGTAACCTTGATTAATCTACTAATCATTTCTATGAGATCGAAGCATAATCAATTCTAATAGTGAGATTTCATAATCATTTCTATGAGATCTAAGCATAATCAGTTCTAATAGTGAGATTTCACAATCAATTCAATTCTCTCTCTCGCTTTTAATTCTCTCTCTCTCTCTCTCTCTCTCTCTCTCTCTCTCTCTCTCTCTCTCTCTCTCAATTGTTTCTTTTCTCTCTACATTGGGCCCTCTCATCTCCTTTTTTAAAAGAGAGGAAAAAACAATAAGAGATAAAGAGAGCGGATTTCTATGACAGAGAGAGACACACACACACACACACAGAGGGGGGGTGCGTGAGAGAGAGACATGGGTGGTGGGCGATGGCCTTAAGTGAGGGAAGGGCCCCCTCACTAAGAGAGATGTCACCCATAGTGGGGTGGACACCCACACTAAGGGCTATGTCTCCCTTAGTGATGGTGTCCACCACACTAAGGGCGATGTTGCCCTTAGTGAGGTGATAAGGCACCTGCTCCTCTCTCTCTCTCTCTCTCTCTCTCTCTCTCACTCTCACCTACCCCTTCTTCATTTAGCAGGAGGCAGGATGAAAAGACACACTTTATCTCTCTATCTCTTTGCGCCATATATTTTATTAGTGCTTGGTCCCCTTTTTTAAGTGGACTTTGTATTTATGTGCGCACACATGTTCTTATATATTATATTGTGCAAAGAGTGGTGTCGCAAACCATCTCTACAGACATTGTTTTGTGCATAACTCATAATTCTTTTTTAGCAAGTACCATACAATTCCACATTTTATATTGTTTTTCAAGACTCATTGGAGCTTTGTCAATATTGGGGGTCTTTAAACATAGACCTTGGCAGTTTCTTGGGGGGCTCACTCATAAATATGTAAGCGTAGCATGTGGGTTCAATACAAGGGGTTTTTTAAATCCATTTGGAAGGAGAGAAAGTATACTAGAAATTTTGGTTTGCTCTCATGGTTAGTAAGGTGGGTTGCTCTATGTTACATATATAACATAATTGCCTAACTTTCTGGGGGATACCAAAAGATGGTGTTACCTAAAACATCATGGGTCTAAAGTAAATCGGAGGAAAAACAAGCAAAGAGGACCATTTTAGAGTTTCACACCCCACTGGATGTATGCATTGCCTAAAAGGTGCATTTACAAATAATGATGAGCTCAATGGCTTAAAGTCCCATGTTTGGCACAAATTTCTACAATTCGTTCTTCCAATTGTAATAAAGGGATACCTTATTGAAGACATCAGAGCCACCATTTACAAGGTTAGCACCTTCATGCATTGGATCTCCACAAAGGAAATAAGGAGAGATCATCTCATCTAAACTTTCTACTAACAAGAAAATTGACCATTTAGATGCACCTCTTAGTTCATGTCATCGACGAGGTTACAGATGTAGGGACTATCCATAGTCATTGGATGTTTTTTCTAGATAGGTTCATGAAAACTCTAAAGGGATTTGTTTGTTAATGAGCTCATCCACGGGGTAGTATGGTTAAAGGATGGCTTGTACAAGAATCTCTTGTTTATATAACAAAGTTTCTCAGTTCATTTGACCCAAAGATGCCTCGATTTTGAAGCCATGAAGAAGATGAGAGAGTAGTTAGGGAAGTGCCACAAGAAAATGGGCTTATAAGGGCGATGGACAACACTCGCGACAAGATTAGTAAATTTTTCATCTTGAACTCAAATTCTATTGTTAAATGAATTCAAACGTATGAGTAGGTGAGGGCACAACGGATTATTACCTATAAAAATTTTAGGAGTCGTCAAACAACAAGAAACATACCATACCATCGGGAGCTTGCACAACTTACCTTCCTTTCCTTCAAGTTGATGGCTTGATTTAACACTCGGGGGGGTCACTCACAAAAAAATGTAAATATCACGTGCGTTCAACAGAAGCATATTTTAAATTTATGAAACTTACATAAATATATTTACATAAGGGTATGATTTAAAATTTTTTCAAAAAATTTTACAGATTCATAAAGAAAAGGGGATATTATATGGATTAAAAAATTCACAGATAAGGGATTTAAAATATAGGCCTTGAACGCACGCAATAGGGGTATTCTACATATAGTGACCCCCCGAGATTTAACAATAACACTAGCATGAAATAATGGTGAAGTGATCACTAATGAGGAGTGAGAGGAGCCTACAAAAGGCTACGATTGGCACGTAAGTGATCCATCTCCTTGATTACTATCTCATTAAAAAAATAGGAACGTGTATTTATCATGCATCACCTTGAAAACTAATTGTTGGTGTGCTTGTAGTATCATAAATATGGTACACTATGGTCACACAGCTGACATTTTTGAGTGGAAGTAATATATAGCAAAAGAAAATTTGAGACGAAGAGGCATTCTGAATATGCCATGTCATGACATACCTATCTCACTCTAATCACGATTATTACCATCTAAAGGAATTTCAGTAGTAGGTCCCATAGAAAGTAGATGATCTTCCGTTATTAGGGATGTAGCATCCAATTCCTACTTTCCATTGATGAGGCTACCACTAAGGAAGTTGCTATACAATCGATCATATTTCAATAATGTACATGGAAATTTCATCCCGAAAGAGAGCGTGCACCGATTAAATCTCATTTTTGCAATAGCGAGAGAGGTGTCTCCCTGTACAATATTGATTCAAGATATTCATGAATTGAATGTTCATCGCTCATATCATAGACTAGAAGCTGATCCCAGATTCTTACTTTGCCCAATATTGAGGAGTATTGGTAATGGGCGCAGTAATTCTCATATTCGTAAGAATATTGTTATTGCTTCGACCCCATGTACCTCCAAGGGTAGATCCGGCTCTAATAGCTCCAAATCGGTTAAACTAATTTATAAATTTTTGAAAGTCCAACAGGTAATCGTACAATCTATCAGTTACGAAATACCCTTGGCTTTATGCATCTTGTCCATATCCCTACGTGTGATTCGACAAGTAGGAATCGGAGTAGATACTTTTTTAAAAAAAGAAGAGAGAGAGAAATCTTCATTGATCGATAAACTAAATAGTCATTTGGGTGAGATCGAACAACATTTCGCAGTTATTGGGTCGAGTCCCATTCCCCATGTACGGGCGTAAAAGTATATCCGAGCGGTAGACACCGCTTTACCCCAGGTCTACATCGAGGCTTGATGCGGGAACAAGGAATAGTCACATTTTCAAGATTAAGCAAGAGTGGATGGTCAGGAACACCAATATACGCAAGAGACTTGTAAGATAGAGGGAAGGGTATATAGAAAGCGGGTACGAGTAAAGCATAAAACTACTCAAATAAAATCTTTCTCTATCTCCTTTTTCTTTTACTGGATGAGAGAGACAACTTCGGTAGGGGTGACTGAGTGGTACATCTCGAAAATCCCAGTCTCGAGTATATTCCTATCCACGTCAATCATGATTGCAGCAGTTTCCCAATTCTAGTAAAAAAAAAAAAAATAATTGGATTGATGCCAACAATCAATCATTTGTTTGTGAGATTGTAGGTTGTTAAACCGGGGAGATTACTAAGATAATCATTCTAGGATTTCCCTCCCCAAATGCAAGTAAATTTTTTTATAGACGGAGATGTGTAGTAAGCTTCAGTAGCTCGTGGAACATGGATTGACCACCAAAGAAAGACACCTTTATGCTACCAGAGCATTGTGAAGCGAGTCATCTTTAAAGCAAATCTGAAGGATCCAAGATGTTTATTTGTAGTCTAAGTTTCTTCTCGTAGAAAATATTTTTTTGAAGGAAAACATAATGATAGAGTTGATATTGTCAAAACTGAAGACCTAAATGATAGAGTTTGATGTTGAATCCAAGAGCCAATTGCGATTACTGTAGTAGCTATGGATACTAGGCCTGAGGGATAGATTCAAGAGCATGTGGAATAAAGGTCTTCAAGTATTGATAGAGATCCAAGTACATCCAACGAAGGGGAGCAAATAGATAATCTTGATCCTACAGAAGAGTAAGACATTGACCAAATAGTGGGTGGGAAGGTTAATCTCCTACCGTGCTTTTTGCGTGGTTGGTTCTCTGTGGTGGCATACTCTGGACGATGTGATGAGTTATCTTCCTCAAGATTTATAACTAAGAGTTTTTGATGTGATATTAACTTGCATGAATTCATGCTTCTTTGTGGATTGCAAGAGGAAATCAGCGAGATATGAAATAGCAGCATCATATAAAGAGATGGTTCGCTTGAAGCCCTCTCTTGCTAACCAACTTGCATGTTTTGTTTCTACTAGATTGGTGGTTGGAATGTGCGACAAAGGAGTGTCGTCCACATCCTATAACAAAAGATTAACTGATAATAATCAAAGTTGTACACTCCAACCACTTTTCACAACA
This sequence comes from Cibotium barometz, assembly GCF_041138505.1. Lineage (NCBI taxonomy): Eukaryota > Viridiplantae > Streptophyta > Polypodiopsida > Cyatheales > Cibotiaceae > Cibotium > Cibotium barometz. Next base: position 30,159,906 of record NC_141097.1, read on the forward strand.
AAAGACTAGTTTTGCGAATATGTGTGCTTCCTAATAACATTCTACAAGCGAAGAACACCTGCATGAGATTCCTCAAACAATAAGTATTTAACCACACTCTTTTGAAGTGGTCTACCTATGGGAGAATCTTCCATTGTAAGATCAGTAATGACTTACTTTGGTGCGCTTGATATAGTGTTGCTTGACTCTCCTATTATTGGAACAACTAGGTATGCAGTTGTTATATCTTTATCAAATATATAACCAGATATTCAGTTGGTGTGCTTGCTGTAGTGTTGCTTGACTCTCCTATTATTGGAACAACCAGGTATTCAGATGTTATATCGTTATCAAATATATAATCAGCTATTCAGTTGGTGTGCTTGTAGTAGTGTTGCTTGACTCTCCTATTATTGGAACAACCAGGTATTCAGTTATTATACCTGTATCAAATATATAACATGGTTCCTCTCCAGTTGGTCTAGCTTCCTGGATAGATATAAGATGATCTACATCATCATCTTGTGGTTTTATTGCAAAAACCTTCAATCCAGAATGAGGGTAAATCGCATTCCATCCAAAATTATTAGGTTTAGTAATATAAAAACGTCCTTGCCCAGCTCTAACAATAGGATTATTCCCCAAACCTTCTACAAAAATGTGAAAAGTTGTGTTCTCCATGTCAATGATAGCTCACAAAATCAACTCACAAACACACAACAAACTAACGAAAATGAATTTGAATTTTAAACACTAAATCTAAACATATTAGAATTAAATTTTAAATATATTTATTTGTTTTATAAAATATTATTTTTAGCAAATAAAAAACATTCTGCAATCATTATAAATAGTGTCATTAATGTATGAAATCTAAAATCCATTTTCAAGAATTATATTTAATAATAATTACTTGCATAAGTAAATCTCATTATTAATTACTTTTGTAACTAATTTTAATTTTCATGAATACAAATAATTTTTACATAATGATCACGTTGCTATGATTAAATCATTATTTTGAATAACTATCTATTCTATTTAATATTTAAATTTTATATAATAACATCTCCTTTTTTGTAATACTTTTTTCTTTCCGTATTATCAAATATATTCATTTTTTTCATAACCTTGATTAATCTAATAAACATTTCTATGAGATCTAAGCATAATCAATTCTAATAGTGAGATTCCATAATCAATTCAATATCATCAGGTTTAGTAATATAAAAACGTCCCTGCATAGTTCTAACAATAGGATCGTTCTCCAAACCTCCTATAAAAATGTGAAGTTGTGTTCTCCATGTCAATGAAGAAAAAAATAGGCCAAAAGAAGGTAAGAAGGAAAAAGATCTCTATTTGTCAAGCACTATAGCTCACAAAATCAATTCACAAATACACAACAAACTAATGAAAACGAATTCGAATTTTAAGCACTAAATCTAAGCATATTAGACTTAATTTTAAGATATATTCATTAAAAAAATATTATTTTTGACAAACAAAAAAACATTCTTCAATCATTATAAATAGTGTCATTAATGTATTATATCTAAAATCTATTTTCAAGAATTATATTTATAATAAATCTTGCATAACTAACTCTCATTAATATATACTTTTCTAACTATCTTTAATTTTCATGAATACATATAATTTATACGTAATGATCACATTGTTATGCTTAAAATCATTATTTTGAATAACTAGCTATTCTATTTAATATATAGAAATTTTATATAATAACATCTTATTTTTTGTAATACTTTTTTCTTCTCGTATTATCAAATATATCCCTTTTTCGTAACCTTGATTAATCTACTAATCATTTCTATGAGATCGAAGCATAATCAATTCTAATAGTGAGATTTCATAATCATTTCTATGAGATCTAAGCATAATCAGTTCTAATAGTGAGATTTCACAATCAATTCAATTCTCTCTCTTGCTTTTAATTATCTCTCTCTCTCTCTCTCTCTCTCTCTCTCTCTCTTAATTGTTTCTTTTCTCTCTACATTGGGCACTCTCATCCCCTTTTTTAAAAGAGAGGAAAAAACAATAAGAGATAAAGAGAGCGGATATCTATGAGAGAGAGAGAGACACACACACACACAGAGGGGGGGTGCGTGAGAGAGAGACATGGGTGGTGGGCGGTGGCCTTAAGTGAGGGAAGGGCCCCCTCACTAAGAGAGATGTCACCCATAGTGGGGTGGACACCCACACTAAGGGCTATGTCTCCCTTAGTGATGGTGTCCACCACACTAAGGGCGATGTTGCCCTTAGTGAGGCGATAAGGCACCTGCTCCTCTCTCTCTCTCTCTCTCTCTCTCTCTCTCTCTCACTCACTCTCACCCACCCCTTCTTCATTTAGCAGGAGGCAGGATGAAAAGACACACTTTATCTCTCTATCTCTTTGCGCCATATGTTTTATTAGTGCTTGGTCCCCTTTTTAAAGTGGACTTTGTATTTATGTGCGCACACATGTTCTTATATATTATATTGTGCAAAGAGTGGTGTCACAAACCATCTCTACAGACATTGTTTTGTGTATAACTCATAATTCTTTTTTAACAAGTACCATACAATTCCACATTTTATATTGTTTTTCAAGACTCATTGGAGCTTTATCAATATTGGGGGTCTTTAAACATAGACCTTGGCAGTTTCTTGGGGGGCTCACTCCCATAAATATGTAAGCGTAGCATGTGGGTTCAATACAAGGGGTTTTCTAAATCCATTTGGAAGGAGAGAAAGTATACTAGAAATTTTGGTTTGCTCTCATGGTTAGTAAGGTGGGTTGCTCTATGTTACATATATAACATAATTGCCTAACTTTCTGGGGGATACCAAAAGAGAAGGTCATGTTTTGTTCGTTGAGCTCCTCGAAATAGAATGTGTATTGTCGAAGACGTAAAACTATGTGCAAAATCTTGGAGAAGGCATGGGGTCTCTATGTGTCACACTAACGGTTGTTTTGATTTGTACTTCTGTAGGTTTTACCATGCCTTACTCTCTATGTGTGGTGGTGAGTCACTCCACTGGACCTTGCGACCTGCTCCTAATTGGGATATTGCAACAAGTCTTTAGGACCTTTGCAAGCGAATTGTCAAACACATTTGTCTATTATTTAACAAGAGTCTCCCCCACGGCCCGTTAACTGCGCCGATATCTACAAAATGGGGCGTTGACCCCATAAAATCCGCAAGATGGGACGTTTACTAGTGTATTACAAATAGGAGCTTACTCCGCTCCATCAGATCTATCATCCCGCCTTAGGTCTGCTTGTTACCAGGTCATTCATTAGGTCAGGTTCTCATCTGCTCCTCCCATCCGGACGTTAGCACCAACTGAGTCTTAGATATCCCACCTAATAATTTCCCTGCAGCTTGATCAAGCGAGGTACTTTTGTGTGATCACCGCTCCTCCGCTGTATTGAAATGCCCCCTGCAGCTACCAGCAATATGCCCAGCCGCTTGCTCCTTGCAGCATGCCTGTTACTGGCGCTGATCAGCCTCAATGCCACGCCAGCTTCTTGCCACAAGAAGAACATCAAGGCCGGGCCGTCCCGCTACAGATTCTACCTCCACAACACCGTGTACAACCCGATCGTGAATAACACCTACTTCACCTCGGTGTATGGTCCGCTCCCTCCGGGCACCTTCTCCAACCCCTTCAACTTCGGCGTGGTGGCCACCTTCGAGGCCCCCCTCACGCTGGGCGCCTCCAACACCTCGGCGTCGGCCGGGGTGGCGCAGGGCTTCTACGTGCTGGACAGCCAGAAAGGCTACGTGCTCTTCCACACCTTCACGGCCACCATCGACGACGGCACCTACAAGGGCACCCTCACCATCATGGGCCAGATCGACGAGGCCCAGAAAGTGCGCATACTCACCGTCGTTGGCGGCACCGGCGACTTCCTCCTTGCACGCGGCCTCGTCACCAATCGCCTCGTCGAGATCGTGCGGGTCGCCCCTGCCCGATGGGTCCTCTCCTTTGATCTCGACCTCTATTACTAGACCACTTGTTTGCATGATGCATGCCTTCCGCGTTGCTTTTTTTTTTGGCTATACCAAACATCTGTATTATTTATTTTCAAAAGCAATGCATCCCAACAGCTCCAATTTTTACAAATCACAGCACGAAATAAATACATCACTAAACTTACAAATTGTCATCCAATAAAATGCTCAGTAGACTGTAGGCCTGCTCAGTAGACTGTAGGCCTACTTTTTCTTGAAGGAAGAGTAGAGTACACAAACACGGAAGCCAAATATTTGTAGGCATGCATGTGTTCAAGACTAGTTAAACTTGTATAAAACAAAACTAAGAAGATGAAAAGGAGAATGGGAATGCTCGGTGACGTATTTATTTTTGAACGATAGTGGAGCACATAAGCAATGAAGCCAAATGGACGCATGCATGTGTTCAATAAAACAAAACTACGCTTTGAATTCTATCCTACTTGTCCCTTGTGTGAGGTCATCGTATTATATGACTCCCTTATTGAACTTACAACCTCCTTACTAGCCTCTCATATCTTTAAGCCACTTTAGTAGTTTTTTGGTTCTATTGTCGAAAGAACTCCTTTGGTCATTCCTTATCATTAATCCCAACACACACTAGCTAATATTTCATCATCTATGATGCAAGAGAACAAAATGTGAGTCTCCTTACCTTGGCTAATGTGGAGAAATATCAATATGATCTCAAACAAGAGTTATATACTATATTCTTATGAAAGAGGATATGTGTCACTAATTCTTAGAAGTTTGTACATTTTCATGAAAAATATATATAGTTCCTCATCAAAAAAGAGGTAGATAAGTGTACATTTAGAGAAAGTTCCAACATCTCACTATAGCTAAAATGGAGTGCTCTCTCGAGTTCTAGTAAGTGTGGATCCAACATCATGAGATAGCAGCTTAACAAAAAGTAACGTTCTACTTGGCAAATCGCAACCTCGAGGGGTTCACCTAAAAATATATAAGTATACCACATGCCTTCAAATGAAGGGGTTTTTTTAATTCAAAAATTTAAGATAAATTTACAGAAAAATATTTATAAAAAGGGTTTTTCTAATCGATTTTAGAAAAAAAAAACCTGTAAGTCAATAAAGAGAAAGGGGTCATTTTAGTCATGAAAATTCACAGGTAATGAGGCTTTTTAAATACCCCTTGAATGCATGTGATACATAGGGTTTCTTAGTAGTGCATCCCCCGAGATCGCAACCAAGCTTGCAAGGCCTCTTAATCGTTATAACATTTCAAATCAATTACGAAACTCCATGTAAGGAAGAGAAACTTTGTAAGTAATTTGATTTCGCTATACACACACTATTTTTTCCCTGCTCAAAGAAATAAAATCATTGAGAAAAAAGTAAGGTGAGTCTTTATTTATTATCTCATTCCTTCATAGGAAAATTTAGTCCATTTGCACATATAGTATCCTATGATTTAAAGGACATAAAATGAGACAAGAGAGTAGAATCTTCCTTAACTATGAGGAGAAGATAGATAGGAAAACATTGGTAATCCACTTTTAAGGTGAGATCATCCTTCTAAGCATTCTTGAAAGTGATATGGAACTTATCCCTCACTATCTTCAATATACATTGCTTGCTTAACAAAAAGTAATGTTAAGCTTCACAAATCGCAACCAGTGTTTCAAATCAATTATGAATTCCATTTCACAAGAGAAACTTCCTCTTTAAAATATTCCCTATGCTTGCTCTACTTTTATATCCAGTCAAAGAAAACAAAAATAAACTCACTAAGGAAAAATTAAGTTTAGTTTCTCGTCCTCATAGTATAGATTCTCCTAAGTTTCTCTGATCTACTAAAGAGAGCTCTTTGTTCCTTGTAATTTCTCTTTTCCTTAAACCCACGAACCTAAAAGGGTTTTGTTTAGGTCCACCTATATATACCTAGCCTCAGTGTGCTTTCCACACACTTTGGGAGCTGTATCGTGCATCTCTCTCTTTCTCCCTTCATCAACACCACTACCACCAGCACTGCCACCACCACCACTAGTACCACTAGTATTTTCACTATGCTAGTTGTTGCCACTCTACTAAGACTTGCAACATGCACTGCCTATGTCACTGACCTAGCTGTCTATAGTGTGGGACAATCAGCTATGTCTGCCAAGATCTAGCCTACTCATCGCTGAAGAGAGAACATCTAAAAGAATTCCTAGATCTAATCCTGTGTGTGTAAGCCCATGGATTACTACACCATGGCCTAAGTGGCAAGTCCATAGATTTCGAAAAAAAAATTGATACAAAGTTTTCCCAAGCACAATAGTGTGCAATAGTAATCAAGAGCATGTTGGTGGAAGTGTCTTACCAAAAATGAAGAGAACTCAAAGAAGATCATAAAATCTTCGAAAATCATAATACATAAGAAAATACATAAGCAATACATGGATAGATGACTACATTTTTGAACTCATGGATATAAAAAGGATTATAATCATAGAGTCGAAGAATAGTATCATATGCATAGATTTATTCAAAGTCTTATGCATAATACCATGCAATAGAGTCTTATGCTAAAGATGTTGATGCATAACACTATGCAAAGAGTCTTATGCACAAGACTATGCATAGATTCCTATGCATAGACTCTTATGCATAGAGTCTTATGCATAAGACTATCATAGTGTCTTATGCATAGACTATGCAGAGAGTCTTATACATAGAATCTTATGCATAAGTCTATGTATAGTCTTATGCTAAAGACTCTCTCCCTAGTCTTATACATAAGATTACAGTATTGCAAAACACTCAACGCATAAGATTCTTTTGCATAATCTTATGCATAAAAATCTTAGAAAATCATAATACATAAGAAAATACATAAGCAATACATGGATAGATGACTACATTTTTGAAATCATGGATATAAAAAGGATTATAATCATAGAGTCAAAGAATAGTATCATATGCATAGATTTATTCAAAGTCTTATGCATAATACCATGCAATAGAGTCTTATGCTAAAGATGTTGATGCATAACACTATGCAAAGAGTCTTATGCACAAGACTATGCATAGATTCCTATGCATAGACTCTTATGCATAGAGTCTTATGCATAAGACTATGCATAGTGTCTTATGCATAGACTATGCAGAGAGTCTTATACATAGAATCTTATGCATAAGTCTATGTATAGTCTTATGCTAAAGACTCTCTCCCTAGTCTTATACATAAGATTACAGTATTGCAAAACACTCAACGCATAAGATTCTTTTGCATACTCTATTGCAAAAGAATCTAATGCAAAAACATATTTTGAAACAAAGTTTTTCTAAGAAATCTAGGGTGCAATAGCAAAGAGCAAGCTGGTGGAGGTATCTTCTAAAGAGAGCTCAAGGAAGATTATAAAAAATCTAGGGCGAAAAGACATAAGATTATATATTAGCAATACATGCATACAAGGCTTCATTTTAGAAATCATGGATATAAAAAGGAAAACGATCATAGAAGTCAAAGTATAGATCTATATGTATAAGGGTTATGCATAGACTCTTATGCATGAAACTATGCAAAATACTCATATGCATAAGACTATGCATAGGACTCTGATGCATAGAACTATGCATACGACGACTATGCGTTGCACATTACGCATAAGACTATGCATAGGATCTATGGATAACACTCTTTACATAGTATTATACATATTACTATGCAAAATACTCTTATAAGTGTTTTTTCTTACTCATAGTGGCCTTTTCTTAGTGTGGCACACATAGAGACTATGAGGGAAAAACCTATATGCTTATGTAGAGTCTTATGTATAAGAATATATAACAGGCTCTATCTATAATACTATTTACATGCATAGAGACCATGACAGAAAGACCTATGCATTATAAGACTATCTATGATGTGCATAGAGTCTTATGCATTAGACTATACATAGACTCTATGCATAAAACTATACAATATACTCTATATATAATACTATTGTATAGACTCTTATGCATAATACTCTCTACGTGCATAGAAACCATGATGGAAAAACCTATGCATAAGACTCTAATGTATAGAATATATGCCTAAGACTATGCCATAAGCTCTATACATAAGATTCTTACATGCATACACTTTATACATAAGATTATGTATAGACTTTGTGGATAACACTATGCAATAGACTCTATGCATAGAGTCATATGCATAATTCTATGTAGAATAAATGCATAAGACTCTATACATAGAGTCTTATGCATAAGACTATGCATATGCATAGAGTTTTTTACATAGACTATTGTGCATAAGACTATGCATAGACTTTTTTTCATAGACTACGTAATAGAGTTCATGCTTATATAAGAATAGTAAAAATAAAATAAAATTAATGCTCCCATAGCTCCCAAGGGTGCATTATAAGAAAATATGGTGTGTTTTAGATTATGCATGGTTTTTTACATAGACTCTTATGCAACATTGACTATATAATAGAGTCGATGCACAATCCCATGCATAGAGTCTAGAACCAATAGTCCATAAATGAATAGAATAAATGCTCCCATAGCACCTGAGGGTGTGTTATAAGAAAGGCTCACCCTTGGAGAGCTTGATTGCTTCCTTTAAAGTTTCAACAAAGACAACCTAGAAATACAGAACCAAAATAAACAAGAAAACATTATCTTATACATGCTAAAACCAAAGAACATAGGTATGAGAGTATGCATGATCTCAAGCTCAAAATAAAAACTCCCAAGCACTAGGGGTGCAAAAAAGCCAAAGTCATGATAAGAAAAAGATCATACAAAATATATTGTATCTTATTCGTGGATATATTATAAACTGCTAAAATGTTTGCGGTGTAATGCCAAACCTAAGACGAAAAACCAACAAAACGTAAAAGAAAAACAAACTCAAAATCCCAAAAAGGCCTACCAACTCATAAAAACCCTAATCCTAACATATAGGAAACCCTTACATGCTTACAAGGGAGAGAGAATTGGTGTTTATGGTTGAAAGGGCTTTAATGAGAGAAAAGGGAGAAGAGGAACCTACAAAACTAAAACAATAAAATAAAATGTAAACTTGTAAAACTCAAAAAATCCCTAACTCTAACACATAGGAGACCCTTACCTACTTACAAAAGGGAGAGGATGAGGGAGAGAATGATGAAAGGACCTATGGAGGAGAAGATGTGCTTTTCAAAAATGAAATATTAAAAAGAGAAAAAAACAAAGAACCATTCTTAGATTTATGTTTCTCCGCCACCATCGATATATCGATGTCTTGATCATCCTCATCAACATCACCATCATCCTCAATGGTAGGGTCATTCTCATGATCATGAGAAATGGCACGCTCATCCTCATTAGCAACTCTTATTTCTTGATCATCGATCACAACATCTTCATTGGCATGTTCGACATCATCTTCATTGTGGCTTGTTACATCCTCCATATGCTCCATATCAGTGAATGTATCATACATCACTTTGGAATGTGGTGCAATAGGGATGACGTGCCACCATTTAATGTCATGCACCATTGGCAGATAGATAACCTACTCAAATACACATACTGCAATAATTAATTAGCATATCAAAAGTCAAGGGGTACGTTGTCGTGCCGTGGCACGTCTATGGTGTGAAACCATGCATGTGAGGCCATTAAATGCAAATCCAGATGCATGGGATTAAGTGCCACAGTGTACATGATGTATATATGCCTTTACGCATTCCGAGGGCTAGCAGAAGTCCCTGTGCCTGTGTACATATGGTGTGCGTGGTGTGTGAATAAACTTTGCCCTGAATGCCCAGGTAAATGTACAGAGAGAATGGTTTGGCTGTAAGCATGTATAGGCTTGTCCGGAATATGGTCGGCTGGGGATGATGTCAGCTGTTTGGCAGCTCTGAATGTGTGTGCGTCAAAGAAAATGAGCGGGCATCAAGGATTTAATATTCACGTGATCACAAGATTTTTTGTGATAATAACACATGTGAACAAGTTATTCACATGTTCTCATGTTACCGTTCACAAAATAACAGGTCACTTGCCATTTGGGAACCCCTTAAAAGCTTGGCTACACGTGGGAATAAGCTATTCACGTGTTCTCATGTTACCATCTTCACATAATAGCAGGTCAGTGGCCACCTAAGAAGATTTTTTATGCCCGACAAAGATAATTTTTTTAGGCCCTTGTGAAAGCTTTGTGAATATAACATGTGATCACAAGATTTTTTGTGTTATTAACATATGTTATTAACATGTTCACATGTTTTCATTTACGTCAGTGAAATCCCTGGCGGGCATCGTGGGCTGCGTTTGAAGAGGTATGAAGGCATGGGGAGCAATTAATATTGGTGTGGCCAATGTGCCTTGGACATGGTGTGGAAAGGAAGGGTGGCCATCTTTTTGGCCTTAGGAAGAAATTAAAAAAATATATATATATAATAAACGTGGCCAACCTATAAAAGGGCCTCATGGTTGTTTAGCATGGCTGCCAGCGTAACAGCTAGGGAAGACGCGAGAAGACAAGGCAGTGACCAGCAGGCGGGTTAAAAAAGAGTGTGGCCGCCTTGTTGACGGTAGCCCTGGTCATTCGGCAAAGAAGACAGTGGACGGAATCGCCGAGCCGTCGTGTAGAGACTGGGGAGCCTCCCTTGTGAAGAGTAGCAAAGAGGTGTGTGTAGGTGCAAATGTAAAAGAGAGATGGCGGCTGTTGGTGTAGCGATGTGTAGCTGACGGGCTTTGGCAACGCTGACGTGTGGGCTGGCGTTACAGTGTGGTGGGGCTATGCAGCCTTGCTGCGGACAGAGAGAGTCGAAGGGAAGGCTTTGAGGTGAGTAGTGCAGAAGGCGTCAAAGAACAAGTAGAGGCTGGCGTAGGTGAAGCCGACGTGCTGGCGACAGAGAAGGTGTGAGCAGAGGGCGCACAACAGGCTCTGGCGTTGACAATTTAGGCGCAGCCTTTGCAGAAGTGATGAGTGCACAAGAGAGCTGGTGAGGGTGATGGGGTGGTTAGCAGACGCCTCGTAGAGCAAAGGCGCTAGGGAGCGTGGAGCGCACGCATGTGTGGGAGGGTTAGCGAGCAAAGGCAAAGTGACTGGCACAGCTACAGCCATACGGGGGCTTCTCAGGTGAGAGCGCAGACAATAGAGAAGCTGCTGGCGTCAAACGTGAAGGGCTGAGGACAGAGCCGACGTTGAGAGAAGGAGATGCTGCCGTGCTGGGCGGTGACCATTTGTGTTTGAGTATTCTTGTTTAGCTAGCTTGAGTCTTTAGGGCGGTGGTTATTATTCTCTCATCGTCGTCTTTGAATCCCTCTCATCAAGAAATCTTGATTGCCTTCTTTTGTTGAGATAGCACTGAGAGAGGAGGGGAAACAAGGGAAACATGTACTTGAGGTCGTGGTGAAACATCCAGGAGAAGTTGTGGGAGAGGATAGGAAGGTAGAGGGTCAAAGAAGTCTGCATTAGATATTGAGAGAGGAGGTTTTGAGAAAGAGTGATTACGCCACTGTGAACGCAAGGAAACAGAGCTCGACCAGATGCTTGTGGACCTTACACTCAAGTGGGTTTTCTTCATACAGCACAAATTCAGTGTTTTTGGAAGTAACAAGTTGGCGGCCTACCCGATTTTCTTTGGATTTCTTGGTGATCTTTAGAAGACTTATATAAAGAGAGTTGAAAGAGGAGGTGAAGTTGCTATCTAAATTTCTTTTGGGGCTTTTCTAAGCTAGCAGGAGATGAAGGTGCAACAATCAAATTAAGGTGGGCCTATCTTAAGGTTTTTGAAGTGTGTTAATTTAAGAGAGGGAACACTTATTTTTCTCAATATTCTACCACTCCATAGATCCCAACATACTTGTGAAGAAAAGTAATATGCTAACCTTGTCAGAATAGCGACTTTGTGTCATTTTTTTCAGGTGTATGGTGTTATTTTGTCATCAAAAAAATAAATAAATTAATTAAAAAAATTACTCTCACAGCCAGAAGTCTCGCACTTCTCCAGCGATACCACCCACGTCACGACAGCTTTGGTGAACCAGACGTGAAACTGCTGGGGTGAGAGTTAGTGGTGAAATACACAGTGCAAGCTATGGCTGAGAATCTTGAGGGACAGGGGGTTCATTTTGACCCCGGGGTTATGCAAATGTTTCAGATGTTTACTATGTATATGCAACAGTAGTAGCAAGCGGCTGAGAGGGGGCAAACTTCCACGACTAAAGCACTGCAGTCAATTGTGAAAAAGGTGGATCAATTTGATGGTAAAGACATCACAAAGTACCTGCGCAATTACACAAAGGAAATGGAGCTAAACAGGGTGACTGAGGAGGATATGGTTCGAAGCTTTGAGCTGGTATGTGTTCCCGAAATCAGAGAGCGCATAAGAGGATTACAGGCAGCACATGGTGGCAGAAACTAGGAGGAGTTCAAGCTTGCTTTTTGAAGGATGATTATTTCATGGAGGATTCCGAGCGGGTGACCAGAACTTTCTTGGAGTGGGTTACAAAACCCAAAATTTGAATTTCTGCCACCGAGTTGCTAAGAGAGTTTGAGAAGGGTTGTTGCAAGATCAGGGTGTCCAGTTTTATCCAGTTTATGCTAGACTGGGACAATGCTTGGAGAGCAAATTTTGGGGGGGCAAGGTACTAAAAATGAGATCAAGCAAGTAATAGAAAATACGCTTGCCCTTAAATTAACCTAATATAACTTAAATTAATATAAATTAGTCTAATTAATCAAAATTAATCAAAAATATGATGAAATGATAAACAAATGATCTTTCCATACTTAGAGTGATCCAATTTATTTTTCCATAGATACACCATTACAAGTACACTAGTCCCTATAGGTTTTAGATGATTCACATCAAAAATGTAATTTTACTAATTAGATTATTAATATTTGCAGGCCTTCTGATAGTCTGGAAGAATTTTGAAAAAGAGATCATTGAAAATCCAACCATTGGATTTGTAATTTTTACTAACCACCACATTCTACTAATGTCTCAGTGTCTACCCACTCTTTTGATCTACAAGATTGAGGATTTTAAGTGGTAGCTATTGTGGGTACAAAAAGTGGCGTATATTATAACACTTTAAAGACCTTAAAATATTTAAAGAAAATAGACAAATATCTTAAAATTTTCTCAAAAAATCAAGTTAAGCTCCATATTATGTGAAGATCTAAGGTACAAAGTGGGAATCTCATATGAGTTTATATATAAAAGATATTAGCATTTTATGGAATCAGTTCAAATTTGGGACAGGGTTTATACATTGACTTTGTACCTAAGAAAATGAGGACTTTGACTATCCAATGCTTAATCAAATTATGCAACTATATTTCCAACTTTGAATATGATGTTCCAACAAAAGAACTTGAAACGGAATTCCTTCATTTACTAGGAGAGATTAGCCACTAAAGGTAAACAAATGCCTGTTTTTTTACTGTTTACAGGGTGCCTGAGTGGACAAAACTGGGCACCCTGATCTTGCAACCACCCAGAAGCGCTATGCCCAGTTGTCAAGGATAGAGCGCACAACCTTAGACAGGGAAAAAATAGAGCTCTTCTTACAAGCAGCTGGGAAAGATCTCCAAGAAAAACTGGAAATTCTCCTTGAGGATAAGGATACAGAGCAGGGGGGCTAAAGAATGATTGGAATGATGTCGAGGATGTGGTCACCATGCAAGCAAAGCGGCAGCGAAGGAGGGATAAAATGGTGATGAGCTCGGCAACTCCTATAACTGTTACCCTTGAGAATCTACCAAAACCTGCTGCTGCAATCCCAAAGGTAGAAGGGCCAATGGATGAGCTTATTAAGGGCATGCGAGACCTAAAACTGAAGATGTCCAGGATTGAGGAAAAAGGGCTACCATTAGGGCAGGCTTCTATGCAAAGGCCTCAAAGCAAAGAAGGGTTTACATTCAGATGTATATGGTGTGATGACCCAGAACATGCGAAGAAAGACTGTGCCAGTTACAAGGAAGCTCTCAAAAACCAACTTGTATTTTTCAAAGATGGAAAAATCCACCTTACAGAGGGACTGGTCTTCCGTTAAGCACAAACTTTGGGAAAGGAGGGATGAAAAAGCTGGTTGAGGATATGGCTGCTAGCCATGCCATCTCTATGGTTGAGGCAGCAACCTATGGGTTAAAGGCCGGTCATTCAAAGTAGGAATCTGAGAAGGATGAAGACTATGAGAATGAAGATTTTTGGCCATCAACAATGGAGCTAATTGCGTCAAAGAAGGTGTCTAAGCAGGCTTTGCATGATGCAGGAGACTGTATACGTCTTGAGACTGGCTGGGAAGAACCTGTGGATTCTCTATCTGTTCATGCCTATATTGCAAAATGCTAGAATAATGAGGCATAGGTTGAGGAAAAGCGTAAGAGGGAAAATGAGGAAGGAGAGGCATCAAAAAGGGTCACTCGTGGTAGTGGAAAGAAGGACCCTAGGCCATCACATGTGCCTCCTTCACATAACCAGCCTCCACAGGAAGTATCAATGGAAGAAGCACCAGCAAAGATGAAGCATGAGAAGGAGAAGGGTAAAGGGAAAAGCCCGCTCTACAAGCTCCAATCTGATATTGAAGCCGCAACGGATCTCAAAAAGGTGCTAGAAGAAAGGATTCTAAACAGTAGGGTGGAATTTACATTAGGGGAAGTCTTGGGGATTGCAAAGAAAGAATTCCATGATGAGATAATTGATATTATACGAAGGAAAAGGCAGTCCATAATTGAATCTATTCCATCACAGGGGGAGACAAACACTTCCAAGACTCATGGAGTATAGGTACAGCAAAAGGAAGAGAGAGATAATGTGGTGGAATGCAGTCACTCTACTGGAGGGGCACGACAAGTGCGCTTTGTGGATGAGGGTGATGAAAAAGAAGTTCTTGCAAAAAGTCATTGCTCCAGGAACCATTGGTCAAGGGCCACCACAGAAACCCTTGTCAAGATAGGAGACTTGGAAGAGCCGCATGTCGCTCTAATCGACCATGGGTCTGAAATAAATCTTATGGCTAAAAACCTCTACAACAAATGTAAGTGGCCAATGGATGTAGATCACGGGTGGATGATTAAGGCGGCTAATAACTCATGTGGAGAGCTCTATGTAGCCTGTCCAAATGTAAGGATAACTATAGGGGATGTGAAAGATGATCAGAACTTCTTTGTCCAGGAGATGTCATCGTATCCCCTCATCCTTGGGCAACCCTATATTACAGCTGTGAGGATGGAGACAAAAGTCTTGGATGATGGCTCAGCATATGCAAGAATAAGGAGCAAAGATGGCAAGAAAGCTATTCAGTTCTTGACAGCTTGCATTAACCATGAAAGGAACCGCGAGTCTCTTCGAGAACAGTCACTCCTAAAGATAAACAAAGAATTTATGAACTACAGGGAGATGAGGGATTTTGGCCAGGTGCCATTGTAAAGCGGGATTGCAATGGTACAAGGGGCAATGAGTTCTCACAGGACTCAATCAATGTAAATAACTTTTCAGCAAACTTTCAGAGATTCTCTAGCTATGGGTCAATAGTTTTTGTAAAAAGCAAGGATTTGAAGCGTGGTATGCGTCGATATGTACAAAATGTACAAAAAAGTCTTGAGCAGTGTGGTCTTTTGGAGAAAAATGAGTTTATTTCAGGTGTGCTTGACGAGGTATCATTTGTGGATACTATGGGTGAGCTTTTTGCCATGGAAAGCGCATGCTTACAGGGTAGTAATGAGATGGTAAAAGTGTCATCTATGGGGATGTATGATATAATCCGGGAATTTGAGGAAATGGAATGTAAAAACATGTATTGTGAGATGGATGCTCGTGTTGATACAAAGTATAAAACGGTTGCAAAGAAGGTGAAACCAGTTGCCTTGCCCCTGCCACCAGAAAGCAAGGAGAAGATAGATGAAGCCTCTATGCAACCGAATCTCAGAGATTCGAAGACAATTGGGCATAAGTTTACACAGGAAACCCTAAAAGAGCTGAAGATCGGTGACAAGGATTTCCTGTTACCAGTTGAAAAGGAATGCTTTGAGGAGATGCTTGTAAAACATGGGAAGGCCTTTGCTTTTCAGCCGCATGAGATAGACTGTGTTGATCCAAGCGTAATAGCGCCAATGGTGATCTTCACTGTTCCACATGTGCCCTGGAACCTGCGACCGATTCCAGTACCAAAAGCTCTCTTGCCAAAGCTGATGGAATTACTAAAAGAAAAGATCAGGATGGGAATTTTGGAGCCATCATGCGCTCCATACTCCAACAGATGGTTTACCGTGCCAAAGAAAAATGGAGCATTGCGCTTCATTCAAGATATGCAACCTGTAAACAAGGTCACAATCAGGAATGTGGGAGCAGGTCTGATTGTGGACGAGTTTGCAGAAGCATTTGCAGGGAAAGCTATATACTCTATGGGTGATCTGTATTCGGGATATGATCAGTTCCAGCTGGATATACAAAGCAGGGACATGACCACAATGAAAACTCGTTTGGGTTTGGTAAGGATGTGCACCTTACCACCCACAGGGAGCCACCAACTCAGTGGCGCATATGATGAATGGAATGAATAAAGTCTTACAAGACTTCATACCACAAATAACTATGCCTTTTCTGGATGATGTGCCCATAAAAGGCTATGATGAAAAAGATAAAGATGGGGATTTGGATTCGAAAGGGTGCCGCAAGTTTGTGGCAAATCATATAAAAGATTGTGATAAAATTCTATCCAGGCTTGAAGAGGTGAATCTTACTTTGTCTGGATTGAAATCAGTGTTTGGGATTGGTGAAGTACTAATCGTGGGGCATCTTTGTAGTACTAATGGGTGCAGACCTTGTCCAGCCAAGATAGATGCGATACAAAGAATGAAAGAGATATGCATTAATGTTACAGAGGTGAGGAGATTTCTTGGTGCATGTGTCTTTTATGTTATATGGATCCCACATTATGCACATGTAGCAGATCCTCTCTACCAACTTTTGAGGAAAAATCAGAGATTTTTATGGAGTGCTGCACATATTAAAGCTATGCGGAAGCTGAAATGTCTGCTCCAATCATCACCTACTCTAAGGAAGGTAGATTATGAGTGTGGCAGGTGATTGTAACAGTTGATACTAGTCCTACTGGGATAGGATGGGCAGTAGGGCAAGATGATGAGGATGATCACAGGTATGTAATCAGGTTTGGAGCAAAGGTACTAAGCATTTGCCAACGGAATTATCCGCAGATCAAGAGGGAGTTATGGGGAGTAGTCACTGCCTTAAAATGTGAAAAAGAATATCTCATTGGGCCATCTATGCTTGTGGAAACTGACTACTTGCCACTCCTTGGGATGATTGCAAGCTGCACCACTCCAGATATCGCTATGCTCAGGTGGATTGCCTATATCAAGTCACTAAATCCCGAGTTTGAGCATATTGCAGGGAAGGATAACCCAGTTGCAGATATGCTATCAAGAGCCAGGTATGAAGATGAAGAAGGGATGATTAGTGACATTGATGATGTAGGCACAAAGTTCTATACTACTACACATGCAAAAGGGTACCATGCTTGCTTATCAAATGCACTTGAGTCTTTTACTGAGGAAATGTATGAAGGAGATTGGTTACTTATTAGCCAATACTTGAGTACCTTGACAAGGCAGGAAAATTGGTCTGACTTAGAATTCAAGAGGATCCGCAAAAAGGCATATGGGTATTTTCTAAAGAATGGATACCTGTGGAAGCATCCTAAGCAGAGGAATGCTATGCCATAGAGAGTTATATGTGATAAAGAGACTCAAGGAAAGCTCATAAAAGAATTCCATGAGAGTCTCTGGGCTGGACATCGAAGTGTGTGGGCCACCTTTACCAAAATAAAGGAAAGATATTGGTGGAAAGGAATGTACAAGGATGTATCCCAATATGTGGAAACATGCATGGTATGTCAAATGTACTCGAATGTGCGACATCGTGATGGCTTGCAACCAACCTACCCACCTGCCATGCACTACAAATGGGTAGTGGATCTAGTTACAATGCCCTTAGGAATCTGGCAGATGCAGTACGTAGTACTTGCAAGAGAAGACCTGACAAATTAGGTGGAAGGGCGTGCTCTTAGAACAAAGAGCACGGAAACAGTATGCAAATTTCTCTTGGAAGATGTGATTTGCCGATATGGTTGTGTTGGGAAAATAACAGCTGACAGGGAGCTAGATGCTGAAGAAGCAAGGGAATTCTTTTCCAGAATTGGCATCAAATTGGCCCTAACATGTGCTTACAACCCTGAGGGCAATGGTAAAAGCGAGCGAGGACCTCCAATCATTAAAGCTTTGGCTAAGGCATGCAGAGGAAGAATGCGGGAGTGGCCAAGGCTACTACCATATGCTTTATGGGCTGACCGTACAACTCATAGCTCAGTGACAGGATACATGCCTGCAGAATTAATGTATGGTCAGACGCTGGTAATGCCAGTTGAAAAAGTAGTCCCAACTTGGAATGTATTACCTTGGGTGGAAGAATTGAACAGGGAAGACCTCCTTGCATTGCGAATGAGGCAGTTGAAGAGAAGGCCGGAAGATGTAGAGCTTGCTAAAGCTTGTTTGAAAGATGCAAGGTTGAAAAATAAAGAAAGATTTGATAGAAGACACAGACTCCGGCCAAAACCCATTGAAGAAGGTGATTGGGTCCTAATGTATGATAGCAGTCTTGACAACCAGTTTACTGTGCAAAGGAAGTTTGCAAAAAGATGGTTTGGCCCTTACATTGTCAAGCATGTGCATGGAAATGCCATGTATACCCTGTGTGAGCTTGATGGAACATAGATAAAGAATCTTGTAGCAGGCAAAAGGATCAAGATGTTTAAAAGAAGGCATGACAGTGATTCTTTTGATTCGCAGGAGACTCAAGATGAGAGGCTTGATAGTGATAGCATGGATATGGTTGAAGAGGAAGAGGATGATCTTCCTGGTAATGTAGAAGATGAAGATGACATTCAGATATATGTGGATCTTGATGATGACTTGCCACATACTGGAGGATGTGCAGGTTTAGAGGGGGTGGATGTCGTGCTGTGGCATGTCTATGGTGTGAAACCATGCATGTGAGGCCATTAAATGCAAATCCAGATGCATGGGATTAAGTGCCACAGTGTACATGATGTATATATGCCTTTACGCATTCCGAGGGCTAGCAGAAGTCCCTGTGCCTGTGTACATATGGTGTGCGTGGTGTGTGAATAAACTTTGCCCTGAATGCCCAGGCAAATTGGTGTGGCCAATGTGCCTTGGACATGGTGTGGAAAGGAAGGGTGGCCATCTTTTTGGCCTTAGGAAGAAATTAAAAAAAATATATATATATATATAATAAACGTGGCCAACCTATAAAAGGGCCACATGGTTGTTTAGCATGGCTGCCAGCGTAACAGCTAGGGAAGACACGAGAAGACAAGGCGCTGATGAGCTGGCGGGTTAAAAAAGAGTGTGGCCGCCTTGTTGAGGATAGCCCTGGTCATTCGGTAGAGAAGACAGTGGACGGAACCGCCGGGCCGTCGTGTAGAGACTGGGGAGCCTCCCTTGTGAAGAGCAGCGAAGAGGTGTGTGCAGCTACAAATGTAAAAGAGAGATGGCGGCTGTTTTGGTGTAGCGATGTGCAGCTGACAGGCCTTGGCAATGCTGACGTGTGGGCTGGCGTTACAGTGTGGTGGGGCTATGCAGCCCAGCTGCGGATAGAGAGAGTCGAAGGGAAGGCTTTGAGGTGAGTAGCGCAGAAGGCGTCAAAGAACAAGTAGAAGCTGGCGTAGGTGAAGCCGACGTGCTGGTGACGGGTGCTGGCGACAGAGAAGGTGTGAGCAAAGAGCGCAACGGGCTCTGGCGTTGACAGTTTAGGCGCAGCCTTTGCAGAAGTGATGAGTGCACAAGAGAGCTGGTGAGGGTGATGGGGTGGTTAGCAGACGCCTCGTAGAGTAGAGGCGCTAGGGAGCGTGGAGCGCACGCATGTGTGGGAGGGTTAGCGAGCGAAGGCAAAATGACTGGCCTAGCTACAGCCATACGGGGGCTTCTCAGGTGAGAGCATAGGCAATAGAGAAGCTGCTGGCATCAAACGTGAAGGGTTGAGGACAGAGCCGACGTTGAGAGAAGGAGATGCTGCCGTGCTGCGCGGTGACCATATGTGTTTGAGTATTCTTGTTTAGCTAGCCTTTCTTTAGGGCGGTGGTTATTATTCTCTCATCATAGTCTTTGAATCCCTCTCATCAAGAAATCTTGATTGCCTTCTTTTGCTAAGATAGCACTGAGAGAGGAGGGGAAACAAGGGAAACATGTACTTGAGGTCGTGGTGAAACATCCAGGAGAAGTTGTGGGAGAGGATAGGAAGGTAGAGGGTCAAAGAAGTCTGCATTAGATATTGAGAGAGGAGGTTTTGAGAAAGAGTGATTACGCCACTGTGAACGCAGGAAACAGAGCTCGACCAGATGCTTGTGGACCTTACACTCAAGTGGTTTTTCTTCATACAGCACAAATTCAGTGTTTTTGGAAGTAACAAGTTGGCAGTCTACCCAATTTTCTTTGGATTTCTTGGTGATATTTAGAAGACTTATATAAAGAGAGTTGAAAGACGAGGTGAAGCTACTATCTAAATTTCTTTTGGGGCTTTTCTAAGCTAGCAGATGAAGGTGCAACAATCAAATTAAGGTGGGCCTATCTTAAGGTTTTTGAAGTGTGTTAATTTAAGAGAGGGAACACTTATTTTTCTCAATATTCTACCACTCCATAGAACCCAACATACTTGTGAAGAAAAGTAATATGCTAACCTTGTCAGAATAGCGACTTTGTGTCATTTTTTTCAGGTGTATGGTGTTATTTTGTCATCAAAAAAAAAATAAAAATAAAAATAAAAAATACTCTCATAGCCAGAAGTCTCGCACTTCCCCAGCGATACCGCCCACGTCACGACAACGCGAGCTTAGATATATATGTACATGAAACACATTAGTAAAAAAATGCATACCTGCTCACATTGTTGTGGCAATACGAGCCTATCTTTCTTTGTTTGCCAAAACTTTGTAGAGTCAATAGTTACATAGCCACTTGCATGGCATTTTATTGTTGCATTAGGCCCTTTTTCCACCACGTTCATTTGCCATTTGACATCCAAAACATACACAAAGAAGCGACGAAAGTCAAGCCTAAATATGTTTTGGATTGTGCCACAATAATCATCCATTTTTCCATTAGCTCCCTCAAAGCTACTAATGACACCGCAATCTTGTGTATTCCTCTTTTCATCAATTCTTTGTGTTCGAAAATGCTTGCCTTCACACCATATAGCATTGAACATAGTGCACTGGACCAAAATAGAAGCAATATTTTTGTAAGCAATGTGAATAAATATTAAAAGCAAATCACTTACAACTAATGCAAAACATTAGTTCTATGTACCTTTAACATGCATCCTCGTGCATACATTAGGAAGTGAATGGGGTCTTCTTGGGCCCTTTAATTTGCCCAAGCCTAATCAAGGTGATTAAGGAATAGCCAAATGGGGGGTTGCCATGTGGACTGAAATGTTGGGTTTGTAAGAGAGGTGTAAGAGTGGTCAAAGGGTGCACTTTTTTTCCCAAAAAGGGGGGAGGCAATTTTACAATTTTCGGACCTCCATAACTTCTACATACAAGCTCCGATTTGAGCGGAGATTATAGATCCGTGATCTACGCATCAAGAGCTTTCATGTTACATGATATGGTTTTGTCCAGATTTTAAATTCCATTTTCTCCCCAAAATTCAAATTCGAATAAAGTAGCCATTTTGAAGCTTCTAATTAGAAAACGTTTCTTCTTAAGAGAAAAGGTTTGACTCCTTAAACTGCCAAATAAAAGGGCCCAAGAAGCCTTCCATTGAGGTCCTAATGCTCCCATTCTTCCGCCGTGATATGCAGCCCCTCGTCGCTCTCTGTTCTCTCCATTTCCTCATGCAACCAATCAAGATGGATATCATTCAGAAGTGTTGCTAGATGCTTAGGGTACGCCTTACGAGAGCCATGTTGCCTCCGAAAGAGAGCTCTTTCTGGTTGCCGTTTTGTCTTTGCATCCTCATATCTTGTAACCCATCTGCTCATCACATCACTATTAAGGATGCAAGTGAAATTGAGATCATCAATCAATGTTCTGTCAATTACTTTACTCTGTCCTTTTCCTTGAGGCACAATAGAGGTCATCCTCAAGTCCTCTTCATTGCTCCATAGTCGTGGCAAAAGAGCTATCCACCTGACCAAGAAATTCTGAAATATATACAAGAGACTCTTGTATCAACCAAACCCTCGGCCATGCTTCCTTCGGGCCTTGCACTTTGCCTCACAAAGTCTTTTAAGGTCTTCATGAAGCGCTCTAGGAAGAACATCCAACGTGCATGCACGGTGCCACATAAAGCAATTTCGTCCCTTAAATGCACAATGAGATGTAGTTGACTTGTGAGAATGGTTCGCGGAAACAAACCACCTCCACTGCCATAACACGCGCATCATCCAACGTGGCTGGATCAATTGCTTTGGAACTAACATATCTGAAAAATAAATGAATAGTACGTTATACCTCATGCACGTTCATTTTGCAAGGTATAATGAAGGGTGATCTGACATGGGTTTTACATACCTCACAAGCTCGCCCATCTTATAAATACATTTTTTCAAAAGTCGAAGTGTTGAGAGGAGGGAGGCATACTAATGTCCACCACCGCAACACCTCTCCATAGTTCCTCCAACTCATCAATCAATGGTTCGAGATAAACATCCATATGCTTGACTTTATGTTTCCCTGGAATTAGAAGGGATAACATAAGATGTCCCTTCTTGATCGCCATTGATGGTGGAAGGTTGTAATTCACCAACACAACTGGCCACACGTTGTATACGGTGCTTTTGAAACCAAATGGATTCACTCCATCCATACCTAGGCCAAGTCTCAAGTTTCTGGGCTCTGTTTTAAAGCTGGGCCACTCATCTTCAATATGCTTCCAAGTAGGAGTGTCTGCGGGAATTCTCCACATGCCATCATCCGATTGATGTGAGGAATGCCATGACATGAGCTCTGCTATGGATTTGCACTTGAACATGTGTTTGATGCGAGGAATTATAGGAAAGTGTCGCAAGACTTTACGAGGTACATCAAAACTCTTCACATCTGTTCTATAACTTGATTCACCACAAGTGGGACAATGTCGAGCCTCCTTATGTGTCCCACGAAAGAGAATGCAATCATTGACGCATGCATGTATGCGATCATAATCCAATCTTCCAAGAGATGTCACATAGTGCCTTGCTATGTCTCTTGAGGTGGGTAGTCTATTTCCCTTTGGAAGCATGTTTGATAATAGCCTGCATCCAATATCATCAATTAGTCCTAAACCCTAAACCCTAAACCACTAATTCAAATTTGCAAGTTAGAATGCTTACTTCAATAATGCATCAAGACTTGCATTGCTCCATCCATAAACTGTTTGTATATTGAGTAGTTCAAGTGAAGCACGTAAAATAGAGAATGTGCACCCTTCAAAAACCGGTGTCGATGAAGCCTTGTAAAGATGCTCTTGTTCCATATCATCGTCGTCCATACCTTCATTCCTAAAAAGATACCACACCATATCATCAAACACTTCCTCTTCCACAACTTCGTGGGGTGCAGGGCTATTTTCATCCCTTTCCCACTCATCTTTGACAATAGATCCTGAAGCTCCAGTATCATCTCGTTGACGCTTTGTGTGCTCTCGCCGTGCATAGGGCACCATGTTAGGGTGTAGTACTGCATCCTGCTTCAATTAGAGTATATATATTACAATTCCATTAATTTAATTTAGATACCATGAGTCATTTGAATACTATCAATTTACATCTACTCACCTCTAAACCTGTTTGATTCCATTCTCCATACATGGAGATGTGATTCAAGGTAATTCGACGCGTTCGTACAATGCATCCTTGACATCGATTATACATACACTTGATCCTTTGTCCTAACCACACATCGTGATTACAATGACACATTGTCTCATCCTCACCACCAGAACTCCTTGAGGAGGTTGATGACATCCTATGTACAAAAGAGTAAACACAAAATCATAATCAGTTTTTAATGAAAGTATAAAAATCGCGTGTATAAATGCGGCTACATCCTGAAAATCACGTGTATAAACGCGACTACATCCTAAAAATGGCGTGTATAAACGTGGCTAAATCCTAAAAATCGCGTGTATAAACGCAGCTATATCCTGAAAATTGCGTGTATAAATGCGGCTACATCCTAAAAATCACGTGTATAAACGCGGCTGACTTATTATAAACGCGAAAATACACGCATGGTTACACGCACGGTTACACGCGACGACCTGTCCATACCTAAAAATAACCCGCCTTCTCCAAATAAACATTTTCAAACTAAAGATTTGCTCACCTTCGTCGTCGCCTCTTCCAACAGAGCACTAAACCTAAGTGCAAGGAGTAGACAAGGAGCACACACAGGTGAAGGAAACCAGCCAAAAAGAAGACTCACTTTTTCAGAGGTGAGTCAGTTTGTCCTTTGTCTTGTCTCTTTCCTTCCATTTGTTTATGCTATTGTCTCTTTCCTTTATGCGTTTGTCTCCGTCCTTTTCCTTCTCTGGTTGCCATCTGGTGAACGATTGTGACAGTGGGCGACAGTGGGCTTTTTATAAGGACGATTTGTCGAAGGTCGGTCGCTTTCAAAAAAAACATTCGCAGGCCGCGTGTAGGAACGCGTGTATGTCTGCGTGTATCCTATCTGCACAGAAGTTCACGCGCATATACACGCGTTTTTGGATGGGTGTATACACGCGACTATGTTTCACCCATGCTTGTGATCCAGGTTCTTTTCAGAGAGATGATCCCATCTGCATATGGTTTGCTTTCACAAAATCATCTGTGCTAGCTTGCATTTGTGCTTTGATGCAATCATGTATATACTTTTATTTTTGTAGATTCTTTATGGATCCAGGTTCTTCATCCGATCCATTTGTGTACGGCACTTGGATGATGGAGATGCTAAATCATTTTGGGCGTTATCCTGCTCCAGTTGAGCTTATAGAGTACATGTATGCCCATCCCCCTCCTGGATTGCCTGGTATCTATACCCCCCGAGTATCCAGGTCACTCCGCTGTCGTCTATGCCTGCGAGTCTGACGAGACGGCATGCAGCTTCTCCTCTTCCATGCCCACTGAGGAGACATACCCCGTCCCAGACACACTCATGCACACCCTCCCAGGCAACGTCACGTCAGGGCTCACAGCCACCATCACGTACTCCCTCAGAGCCACCGTCACGTAGATGAAAATATTAGCTTGGCTTGGCTATGGCTTCATTTGTACCTACATTTCCTACCCACATACCCATTTTGGGGCACTTTGTATCCAAAAATAAAATAATAATAACAAACAGTTTAGAGATAGGGTCTATACCTCAAAGAAAAGGAGCCAGTGTAGAGAAGTTGCCCTCATAAAAATATATACAAAAGAAGCAAAAAATCAAAGCTAAATCACTGGTTAGTAGAAAGAAGAACATGGGAAAAAGGCATTAACCATATTACCTTTAGTTGAGAGAGAAGAAATAAGATCTAAGCCTGAAAAAAACAAATAGACACATACACACCCACACACCCACACCCACACCCACACACACACCCACACACCCACACATACACACCCACACACACACACACAAGGTGAATACTATGGTAAACCTCTAACACACACATACACAAACACACACACACACACACACACACGCACACACACACACACACACACATACACACAAGGTGAAAACTATGGTAAACCTCAAAGAAATGAGGTACATGCAAGGGGGGGAGCTTACCTTTGACCTTCTATCTTGACAAATAGAGGCAAACAAAGAAAAAATAGTTTGAAGCCATGTTCTATAATTTCTACCAATGCTCATACTAAAGCTCATACTAATGCCCATATCAACACCCAAGAAATTTCATTCAAACTCTTGATTTTTAGCCTTTTCTCACATGCCCAACGTTGTAAGTTTTAATTTTAATTGGTGACAAAAAAATCGGTTCTTAGGTTATAAAAGAGACTCAAACAAAAATATCCTAAACAACATGTGTAGGACCCAAAATTGATAGCATGATGCACCACAGCTAGCCGACACTATCGGGGTATTGATAACTAAAACCTTAGGTGACATGGCAACACGAAAGAATGACAATGTGGTGCTAAAAAAAAATGGTGATGTGGAGCCACAAAACATTGATGTGGTGACAACTGCCAATTTGTTAGACATGGCACAACTAAACGATGACAACATGATGCTCTGCTACATTGAAGCATCTGTCTATCTTAAAGAGAGAAGAAAGTTCCCGTGCACACATAAGTTTCACATCACTTGAAAAGGAAGAATTTGAAACAATCGTGTACATGTGTATGGTATATATTTGGTGCTACAAAATCTACGTTTTTGCTCACATGAAGACCCTAGTAATGTTGATTATTAGGTTAACTACATGGAAATCTAGCCCAACAGGACACTACTAGATACTATGTTTAGGATAGGACACCGAACAAAGCAAAATTTATAGGGCAATATTCCTCAAGAACCCATCCGATCACCTCAATAACGAGAGGACACGTTAAAAGTGGCTACAATACATGAGATGTTGGATGCATTTACAAATTTAACGGGCTATGGACCTAAGGATCATGGTGTTAAGGACAATAGCACAATAAAGTGTCGAGATACAAACCATGAAGAAGACAAATTGCATAACCTTGCACATATACCACTTTATCCTTTAGGTCAAATATCCAAATTACACACATGCCTGTTTATGTTGAACTTGCAATCGATATTTGGGTGGTTTTATTCAAGCATCTCAGAAATATGTAGGTGTGTATGACATGCATATGATGTAATTTTTTAGTCTTTATAATGTACATGGTGTTGATTAAGAATACATGTTTCATCTTGGCAAGTTATTAAAGGGTAAAATCTTACCGGAGGGAACTGAGATGCTAGGCTCTTGTGCGGGGGCTAATCGATTGTTAAGTGAAATGGGCATGGACTACGATTGTATCCATGCTTGTCCCAATGATTATATCCTTTACCAACATGAATACACACATTAATAAGAATGTCCAAGTTGTGGGGCGCTTAGATACAGGCAAGATGTTCAGGAGCAAAAGGTTCTTGCAAAAGTTTTGAGACACTTACCTATCATACCAAGGAAAAATAGCATGTTCAGGTGCAAATCTATAGCAAGTTTAATGACATGGAATTGGTCTAATAGATCCATAGACAATGTCATGCATGTCCGCCGATCCTCTTGCATGGAGACACATTGAAGAGAAATGGCCTATTTTCAGAGAAGAGCCTCGTAACATTTATCTTGGACTAGAAATGGATGGTGTGGATCCATTTGGTTTACTAATTTCATCGTGAGGCACATGGCCTCTCTCCCTTGTGAATTATAACCTTCCACCATGTTTGGCAATAAATAAGGGGCATCTCTTAGTATCATTAATAGTCCAAGGAAAGTACAAAGCAAAGAACATGGATGTATGCGTAGCCCCATTGGTAGAGGAGCTTTGAATACTTTGGGATGGAATTCAAGTTCACTATATGTCCAAGTGCTATAAGCAAAGAGTTATAATTATACAAGGAATACTTATGTAGACTTTACATGATTGGCAGAGCTACGGAGAATGCTCTGGTAAGCTTTAGTACATGCTTCAACAAGTTCCTTGGTAAAGATAATTAATTAAACTTGTGAGCTAGAAAGCTTAATTTCTCTAATCTCCTTTTGTGTTGATTTAAAATGTTTTTTAGGATTCACTATATCTGGATTGTGACACTTCATAATTTCGTATAAATATTTTTCATAAATTTTTGTTGTAGAAAGTGTGTAGAATGTTTTGTTAGGACACCTAACATGTTTTAACAAAACTCGGGGGGTCACTCATATAAATATGTAAGTATCACGTGGGTTCAATAGAAGGACATTTTAAATATTTAAAACTTATAGAAATATATTGACAGAGGGGATTTATTTATTGTATTTTTAAAAAAAATTACAGATTTGAATAGAAAAGGATATATTATATTCACTAAAAAATTCACAGATAAGGGACTTTTTAAATAGGCCTTGAACACACGTGATATAGAGGATTTACATATAGTGACCCCCCCGAGTAACAAAATTTTGTGTTGCAAGAATTTTTTTGGTTTTCGTCATTTCTAGGTAGTCATTTTTGTGAGTGATTTTTGACTAGGTTAAATGTGGAATTAGGTGAAGTTTTGTATGAGAGAGTTTTTCTATTTTGTACAGAGAATTTTTCTTAAGTGAATCCTTTGTGATTCACATTATTTCATATCCATTTGGTGACTCCAAAGTGGTTTTTAAGTGGTTTTGTGCTAAAAATGTGCCTAGATTTTCGTGTCAAGACATTGCAAGTCCTAAATGGAGGTCAACAATAAAGATTTAACCTCGGATGAAGAGATCCAAATTCGAAGAGGAGGATGGAATATTCAAGATGAGCTATTGAGCATCCTCATCGGATCATCGAGGCACGAATGACGCACCACAGAAAAGGGATGTTTTCCTAGTGTAAAAAAAAAGAGGTAATCTCATGGGAATGATGATCGCATATGAGAAAAGCTTCCCGAACACACTTTTTCCAAAAAAGGTCATCGCCAAAAATATGGCACGTGGATTGAGAAAGCTCCAAAAGGGCTACTTTTAGCTTTTGGGGTCATGAACAAGAGGAATACACAGAAAATCGAAGAACAAATTGATAGTGAGAGTGTGAGTGTGAGTGCGAGATTTTCATGAGAGTGGTGGTCAGGTAGTTCAAACTCTTTCCTTCAAGAGTGCGTCATATTATATTATTGTAAGATTTCTTGATATATAAAGAATTGTTCTCTTACTACCTCAAATAAGATTGTGCAAAATTCTATTTTTCTTGAATTTTATTGTGATTATTGAGTGGGGGCGTCACATGGATACAATGCATGCCCAGTATGTGGACCTCAATTGGATGCTCCTTACTCTACATCACTCCAAAAGATATTCTTCGAGGGTCATGTGCATTATCTCCCTGTTAAATCACGAATTGTAAAAGGGAAATCTAGGCTGACCACCTCCTAGCTTAAAGACATGTGATGGAAGAAAGCATGGATAATGTAAAATTTTCCCCCTAGGGATGAAGATGCTCTCCATTTTCTACAAATTTGCTAATTAGAGTGATCTTCTTATCAATCATTTACTAGGCCCAATGCACATATTCATGAATCTAGCTAATGTGCTTTGGAAACCATAAGTGAGACTAAAGAAAGCAAGGGCCAAAGGGATTATCTAAATATCATTGGACATATGGAAGATTTATGGCCACAAAGATGACCTAATGGGAAGATGGTGTTACCTAAAACATCATGGGTCTAAAGTAAATGGGAGGAAAAACAAGCAAAGAGGACCATTTGAGAGTTTCACACCCCACTGGATGTATGCATTGCCTAAAAGGTGCATTTACAAATAATGATGAGCTCAATGGCTTAAAGTCCCATGTTTGGCACAAATTTCTACAATTCGTTCTTCCAATTGTAATAAAGGGATACCTTACTGAAGACATTAGAGCCACCATTTACAAGGTTAGCACCTTCATGCATTGGATCTCCACAAAGGAAATAAGGAGAGATACCTTGGAGTCATCCCATCTAAACTTCTTTGTTGGAGGCCATGTGCATGGTCAAAAAGTTTCTACTAACAAGAAAATTGACCGTTTAGATGCACCTCTTAGTTCATGTCATCGATGAGGTTACAGATGTAGGGACTATCCATAGTCATTGGATGTTTTTTCTAGATAGGTTCATGAAAACTCTAAAGGGATTTGTTTGTTAATGAGCTCATCCACGGGGTAGTATGGTTAAAGGATGGCTTGTACAAGAATCTCTTGTTTATATAACAAAGTTTCTTAGTTCATTTGACCCAAAGATGCCTCGATTTTGAAGCCATGAAGAAGATGAGAGAGTAGTTAGGGAAGTGCCACAAGAAAATGGGCTTATAAGGGAGATGGACAACACTTGAGACAAGATCAGTAAATTTTTCATCTTGAACTCAAATTCTATTGTTAAATGAATTCAAACGTATGAGTAGGTGAGGGCACAATGGATTATTACCTATAAAAATTTTAGGAGTCGTCAAACAACAAGAAACATACCATACCATCGAGAGCGTGCACAACTACCTTCCTTTCCTTCAAGTTGATGGCTTGATTTAACAATAACACTAGCATGAAATAATGGTGAAGTGATCACTAATGAGGAGTGAGAGGAGCCTGCAAAAGGCTATGATTGACATGTAAGTGATCCATCTCCTTGATTACTATCTCATTAAAAAAATAGGAAAGTGTATTTATCATGCATCACCTTGAAAACTAATTGTTGGTGTGCTTGTAGTATCATAAATATGGTACACTATGGTCACACAGCTGACATTTTTGAGTGGAACGAATATGTAGCAAAAGAAAAATTGAGACGAAGAGGCATTCTAAATATGCCATGTCATGACATACCTATCTCACTCTAATCAGGATTATTACCATCTAAAGGAATTTTGGTAGTAGGTCCCATAGAAAGTAGATGATCTTCCATTATTAGGGATGTAGCATCCAATTCCTACTTTCCATTGATGAGGCCACCACTAAGGAAGTTGCTATACAATCGATCATATTTCAATAATGTACATGGAAATTTCATCCCGGAAGAGAGTGTGCACCGATTAAATCTCATTTTTGCAATAGCGAGAGAGGTGTCTCCCTGTACAATATTGATTCAAGATATTCATGAATTGAATGTTCATCGCTCATATCATAGACTAGAAGCTGATCCCAGATTCTTACTTTGCCCAATATTGAGGAGTATTGGTAATGGGTGCAGTAATTCTCATATTCGTAAGAATATTGTTATTGCTTCGACCCCATGTACCTCCAAGGGTAGATCCAAGGGTAGATCCAGCTCTAATAGCTCCAAACCGGTTAAACTAATTTACAAATTTTTGAAAGTCCAACAGGTAATCGTACAATCTATTGTTTTATGGCATGTTTGACACAAGTGGACTGTAGTGGATCTGGTAGTTGTTATTGAGTCCTCTGTGAAGGGTGTGCCTCTCATGGGATGTACCTTCCACGTGTGTAGGTTGATCTTTATTGTCTGATCTTTCCTTTGAATGTATATATGGTCAGTATCCCAATCATAGATCATTTTAGTTTCCCTCATGAATGGTCTCCCAAGGATGAAGTCATATGAAACTGGCTAACATCTAAAGTTCATCCACTACAAAGGTATGGCGAAAGGTGGTTCCAAGGATCTTTATTTTCAAATCCTTTAATAGACCAATGGGTGGCTCTGACATCAAGTTTTATCAACAACAATCAAGTTGAGTTGCATGGGAACCAACTAGTGGTACTTGCATCTATAATCCTACTCTCCCTCTTCTTCTCCCGCTTTCACGTATGGTTTTTCTTTTCACTATCTTAGTACAAGAAAATGATGGGTTACTAGCACCCATTTATGGCATTATAAATGCCCCCAGCACCAGTATGCACGTCAGTATCTGTGTCAATTTATAAACGTTTTGAGCATCGGTATATGTATCGATATAATACCAGTACTGGCACACATACCAGTGACCATACCGATGCTTTGTGTAGGTTTTTTTTGGCAAAATGTTGAGCTAGCTAGCATATTGTAGTTGGCTACACCATTTTGCATACTGGCTAGAGTCTCAACCAACTCTAGTCAAATTTGACAAAAAACTAAAGTTTTATATTATGTACGTCATTGATAGTTACAAATTTTCATATTCACATTCAGGTATACAACACCATATATATTCCAAAAATGCAAGCCCATATGCCAAAAGGAAAATCCTAAAAGTAATCAAAGTAGTCATCCAATCCCACATATAGGGGCAATCCAATTGTCAAGCCTAATCAACACTAAGATCGGGCATATCTGCACTCATTTGCCACTCCACAATTGATGGCCTACCCTTTGAATCTAGTTGCTAGAGGATCATTTACGTGCAATACTTTGTAACCATACTTCTCCTCGCCTAGAGATGGGGCATGGCCTACTATGCTCTCCTACATAACAAGTCTACAAAAAGTCAAATTTATATAAAAAAAACATAACATAAAAAGTAAAATGTCAGAGAGTACTAAAAAATGGGTTAAAAACTTACAATGCACTCGAGGAAGGTCTCATAGCTGCTAAGATGTGACAAGCCCACACTCTCCATCTGAAGACCATGTAGCTACCTTCACTACAATAAAATGAGGGTGTAGCAATGAAAATAGAAGGGTACAGAGATATCAGGCCTATTTTGCTGCTAAAAAAGCTACTATTTTTTCCTTCAATGGGATCTCTACTGAGCCACAAAATTTCACTGCTGAGTAGTGATAAAACTACGTGAAAATAAAAGCTAGTGCAGACTCAGAGTCATCATCACAAGACTTTCCTATCTACCCTTGCTTATTTTTCAAATACAAATATAATAAAACTAACACAAGTTCATGTCCTAATCATCATTATGGACACATGTAATGTAAAACTTTATAAATACAAAAAAAAGAACAATTACAATTTATGGTTGGCAAAATGTCATAATTTTGTTACAATACTTTCGGGAAATTACATGTGTATGAGTCCAAAAAGGTCATGTACAAAATAAAACCTAATGAAAATCTATGGAGTTAGGGGCTACATTGAGGGGGTCTACATCTTATGCTTGTCCCTTATAGCTCCATCCTCTTCTCTCGCATTTCCATTACTTCTTGCTTGCACATTTAGACCACCATTTGTAGTAACTCCATTTCTAGTAACATGGTCCTAAAATACAATAAAACTAACACAAATGAAAATCACTTTTGCAAAAACATAGAGGTTATTGTTTTAGGAATATACTTATTTACCATGCTTGCCAAGAATGTCCGTCAGTAATAACAATCGATCCTTCAGCTTGCACTCTTTCAAAAGAGAGCTTCCAAACTCCATTGCTATGCAAAATGATATTCATCTTTCATAGGGGGCGGTCCACTGCTTCAAGCTATAGACATACAAAGTGAATACTGATTTTATGTTGTTATTGAAGGTAACCTTCTTTTCTTAACATATAATATATATTTTGAGGCTAATATATACTAATAAAGATTGTTGAGATATCTACTCCTTCACGTGTAACATCGTGCCACAAGATTTTTTCCATATATCCATAAATACTTAAAACTCTTATGCATACTCTTAGGCATGCCTAGGTAGAGCTCGACATGCATACTCTTAGGCATGCCTAGGTAGAGCTCGACATGCATTGGAAGCTACCAGCATGTATTGGAAGCTATCGTCGACATGCCTAGGTAACACCGAGCATGGAAGCTACCTGCCATGTTGATGTATAGACCGCGTCATGCATGAGGCTTATGCATATGGCTAATGCATATGGCCAACTCTTAAAAGATGCATAGCTCTATAAAGACTATGCATAGAGGCTTATGGCTAATGCATAAGCCTCATGCATAAGCTTTATATATGAGCCTTATGCAGGAGACATTGTGCACAAGTCTCATGCATGTGGCTTATTCATAAGCCTCATGCATAAAGCTTATGCATAAGCCTCATGCATGAGGCTAAGGCATATGGCCACCTCTTGATAGAAGCATAGCTCTGAAAAGGCTATCCATAAAGCATGGAAAAAATAACAAACCTTAATCTTAAAACCCATAAAACTTACAAACCCTATAAACATTTAAAAGCATAAGTGAAGAAACATACAAGAAAGAGATCTCTTACCTTGTGAGGCTTGTATGTGTTTAAAACCTACCAAATCAAACCAAATTAAGAAAAAAAGTATTAATAACAAACCTTAATATTGAAAGCCTTAAAACTTTCAAACCCTCTAAACATGTAAAAACATAAGGGAAGAAACATACAAGAAAGAGATCTCTTACCTTGTGAGGCTTGAATGTGTTGTACACCTATCAAATCAAACCAAATTAAGGAAAAAAAAGTATAATAACAAATCCTAATCTTAAAAGCCCTAAATATTACAAACCCTATAAACATGTAAAAGCATAAGACAAGAAACATACAAGAAAGAGATCTCTTTCCTTGTGAGGCTTGTATGTGTTGAAAACTTACAAAATCAAACCAAGTTAAGAAAAATCAAGATCTCTTATCTTGTGCCGCTTCAATGGAGAGCTCTTGATTAGGGTTTCTATGTAGAATCTAGGGTTAGGGTTAGCCTTCAATGAGAAGGGAAAAAGAAGAAAAGAAAAACTTAAAAGAGAGAAAAGATAAGGGAAATACTCACAAGAAAGCTTTCATGGAAAGTTTGTTTGCATAGGAGATGAAGCAAAAGAGAAGACATTCCTTCTTGAGCTTGAGGAGGATAGGATAGGAGGATGATGGAGTAGGAGAGGTAGAAGTGATAGATTAGACATAAACCTACAAAAAAAACTCAGAGTACCAAGTTTAGTTCACTCAAAAGATAAAAAAGAGATAGTGGCAAAAGAAGTGGGATATTTTTACAATAAAGTAGCATTGTTTTTCTGCTAAGAACGCTGCTCAACAACATTTTTTCAATGTTTTTTGGCTCTTGAGCAACGTTTTTTACTAACGAGTAACATTTTTTATAGTGGAGAAACACTGTAACCCCCAATATTTTTATTCCAAAAACGTTATAGAAATGCTTTTAAAAAATGCTACTTTGCTCTGAATGTGTTGTAGTGCTTCTACTAGCTATATTTTTTAGGCATGTCTCTCTAATCTTCTTGGATTATTTGCCATTAAGACCATATTAGGGACTTCAAGAGAAAATCCTAATGAGGGGAATGGTAAACCCTTTTTAAGATTTTGTCAAAACCTCCTCATGTGACATATCATTGGAAAGATCTTGAAAAGTAGTTTTTAAATCCACATTCTTTGTCAAGTTTGGAATTAGTATCCTCAAGATACACCAAAAAGTAGATTGAAAAGAAAATTCCAAAATTAATGGGATTTTTTCAAACTCCCTAATATGGTCTTCATTCTTCATCATCTAGGTCGGTTTTTTCCTCCCCTCCTTTGAGGCATCCCTTACCTAGGATCTCCATGATGCCATGGTTTTTACCATGACACTATTGATCCAATGATTAGGGACTACCACTCCTATAGGACTATACTCACTCTTAATCTATGAGATAATGAAGTTTTTTTTATCTTCATGCAAGGTATCCCAATTCTTCATCACTTCATGGTCAAATTGAATCTAAAAGAGTTGATGGATACACCCTTTCATCTCCTCCCCTCCATCATCCAATGATGCCATTACGCAAATGATATACTTTCTTGCTTGTTGGTATGTGAGGATTGTAAGGACTCTGAGGTGTGTGTGGTGTACTAGATGTGGAGGAGATGGGTGGGTGCACACGTGGGAGTGAACCATCCATGCCACCACAACCACCAAAAACACTTCCACCACCACTGTTAACGTCTACATGTAGACAAGCAACAAGAAGGGTTGTGGTCTGGGCATGTATCCAAAACTTTGGATAATCTTGGACAAGAGTATATCTGGGTGTGTATTGTAACCGGAGTGTCTCACTACACAGAAACTAGAAGTTAATATTGGCATACACATATGCATGACAAAACCTATGTATAGCCAAGCAATGGCCCTTTGGTGTAGGTTTGACTTTGCATATCCATGGCCATGTAAGTTCTTGGTTATGCATAGGCATGCCATGGCGGTTTGCAAGGACAACCTCGACATTCCTATGCATTGCCAAGACTACACATGACCATGGTTATGCATAGCCAAGTCTATGCCAAAGCAAAGCCATGGCTATGGCTATGCATAGCCATGGCCATGTACATTCTTGGCTATGCATAGGCATGCCATGGTGGTTGTCCTTGCAACTGCCATGGCTATGCATAGGCATTCCATGGAAATATCCCTTACAACTACCATGGCATTCCTATGCATAGCCAATACTACATATGGCCATGGCTATGCATAGCCAAGCCTGAGCTAAAGCAAAGCATAGAAAAAAAGCTTGTCTTCTCTTAGCTATGGCTTCATTTGTACATACATTTCCTACCATAGCCAAGCATAAGCTAAAGCAAAGCATAGACAAAAATATTGGATTATCTTAGCCATGGCTTCATTTGTACCTACATTTTCTACCCACTGCCCCATCTTGGGGCACTTTGTATGCAAGAATAAAATAATGTTAACAAATGGTTTAGAGATAGGATCCATACCTGAAAGCAAAGGAATCGGTGTAGAGAGGTTTCCCTCCTGCAAATACATACAAAAGAAACAAAGCTAAATCAGTGTGGTTAGAACGTAGAACATGGGAAAGGAAGGAAATAAGATCTGAGCCTTCCAAAGTAAAGCTATGGCCCTTTGTATGTTTATGCATAGCCAAGTCTACGCATGGCCAAGGCCATGCATAGCCAAGCCTACGCCAAAGCAAAGCTATGGCTATGGCTATGCATAAGCATAGGCTTGGTTGTGCATAGCCTTGGCAATGCATAAGCATAGGCTTGGCTGTGCATAGCCTTGGCAATGTAAATGCCTGGCTATAAATAGGCATGCCAACTAAATTTGCCTTGAAAACACCATGGCATGCCTATGCATGCCTATGCATACCAAGCCCATACCTCGCCACATGGCTATGCATATGCATCGCCAAGCCCATACCAAGCCATGGCTATGCATGGCCAAGCAACAAAGCATGGACAAAAATCTTGGCTTGTCTTGGCTATGGCTTCATTTGTACTCGTAGTTCCTACCCACCTCCCCATCTTGGGCACTTTGTATGAAAGAATAAAATAATAATAACAAATTGTTTGGAGGTAGGGTCCATATAACACTTTGTATGTGTATGCATAGCTAAGCCCATACTTGGCCATGGATATGCATAGCCAAGCCTATGCCACATGAAAGCGTAGGCTATTGCTATACATAACCATATGCTTGACTATGCATAATACTGCCATGGCATGCCTATGCATAGCCAATCCCATACATGGCCATGTATATGCATATGCATAGCCAAGCCCACTAACCATGTCTATGCATCGCCAAGCCTACGCCAAAGAAAAGCTATGGCTTATATGGATATGGATAGCCAAGACTACGCTAAAGCAAAGATATGGCTATAGCTATGGCTATTCATAGCCATGGTCATGTAAATGCTTGGCTATGCACAGGCATGCCATGGTTATTTCCATTGCAAACCATAATGGCATGCCTATGCATAGCCAAGCCTACCCATGGCCATAGCTATGCATAGCCAAGCCTACGCTAAGCATAGATGAAAATATTGGCTTGGCTTGGCTATGGCTTCATTTGTACCTGCATTTCCTACCCACATACCCATTTTGGGGCACTTTGTATCCAAAAATAAAATAATAATAACAAACAGTTTAGAGATAGGGTCCATACCTCAAAGAAAAGGAGCCAGTGTAGAGAAGTTGCCCTCATAAAAATATATACAAAAGAAGCAAAAAACCAAAGCTAAATCACTGGTTAGTAGAAAGAAGAACATGGGAAAAAGGCATTGACCATATTACCTTTAGTTGAGAGAGAAGAAATAAGATCTAAGCCTACAAAAAACAAATAGACACATACACACCCACACACCCACACCCACACCCACACCCACACCCACACCCACACCCACACACCCACACATACACACCCACACACACACACACAAGGTGAACACTATGGTAAACCTCTAACACACACACACACACACACACACACACAAGGTGAAAACTATGGTAAACCTCAAAGAAATAAGGTACATGCAAGGGGGGGAGCTTACCTTTGACCTTCTATCTTGACAAATAGAGGCAAACAAAGAAAAAATATTTCGAAGCCATGTTCTATAATTTTTACCAATGCTCATACTAAAGCTCATACTAATGCCCATATCAGCACCCAAGAAATTTCATTCAAACTTTTGATTTTGAACCTTTTCTCACATGCCCAACGTTGTAAGTTTTAATTTTAATTGGTGACAAAAAAATCGGTTCTTAGGTTATAAAAGAGACTCAAACAAAAATATCCTAAAAAACATGTGTAGGACCCAAAATTGATAGCATGATGCACCACAGCAGGCTGACACTATCGGGGTATTGATAACTAAAACCTTAGGTGACATGGCAACACGAAAGAATGACAATGTGGTGCTAAAAAAAAATGGTGATGTGGAGCCACAAAACATTGATGTGGTGACAACTGCCAATTTGTTAGACATGGCACAACTAAACGATGACAACATGATGCTCTTCTACATTGAAGCATCTGTCTATCTTAAAGAGAGAAGAAAGTTCTCGTGCACACATAAGTTTCACATCACTCGAAAACGAAGAATTTGAAACAATCGTGTACATGTGTATGGTATATATTTGGTGCTACAAAATCTACGTTTTTGCTCACATGAAGACCCTAGTAATGTTGATTATTAGGTTAACTACATGGAAATCTAGCCCAACAGGACACTACTAGATACTATGTTTAGGATAGGACACCGAACAAAGCAAAATTTATAGGGCAATATTCCTCAAGAACCCATTCGATCACCTCAATAACGAGAGGACACGTTAGAAGTGGCTACAATACATGAGATGTTGGATGCATTTACAAATTTAACGGGCTATGGACCTAAGGATCATGGTGTTAAGGACAATAGCACAATAAAGTGTCGAGATACAAACCATGAAGAAGACGAACTGCATAACCTTGCACATATACCACTTTATCCTTTAGGTCAAATATCCAAATTACACATATGCTTGTTTATGTTGAACTTGCAATCGATATTTGGGTGGTTTTATTCAAGCATCTCAGAAATATTTAGGTGTGTATGACATGCATATGATGTAATTTTTTAGTCTTTATAATGTACATGGTGTTGATTAAGAATACATGTTTCATCTTGGCAAGTTATTAAAGGGTAAAATCTTACCGGAGGGAAATGAGATGCTAGGCTCTCGTGCGGGGGCTAATCGATTGTTAAGTGAAATGGGCATGGACTACGATTGTATCCATGCTTGTCCCAATGATTATATCCTTTACCAACATGAATACACACATTGTTAAGAATGTCCAAGTTTTGGGGCGCTTAGATACAGGCAAGATGTTCAGGAGCAAAAGGTTCCTGCAAAAGTTTTGAGACACTTACCTATCATACCAAGGAAAAATAGCATGTTCAGGTGCAAATCTATAGCAAGTTTAATGACATGGAATTGGTCTAATAGATCCATAGACAATGTCATGCATGTCCGCCGATTCTCTTGCATGGAGACACATTGAGGCCTATTTTCAAAGAAGAGCCTCGTAACATTTATCTTGGACTAGCAATGGATGGTGTGGATCCATTTGGTTTACTAATTTCATCGTGAGGCACATGGCCTCTCTCCCTTGTGAATTATAACCTTCCACCATGTTTGGCAATAAATAAGGGGCATCTCTTAGTATCATTAATAGTCCAAGGAAAGTACAAAGCAAAGAACGTGGATGTATGCGTAGCCCCATTGGTAGAGGAGCTTTGAATACTTTGGGATGGAATTCAAGTTCACTATATGTCCAAGTGCTATAAGCAAAGAGTTATAATTATACAAGGAATACTTATGTAGACTTTACATGATTGGCAGAGCTACAGAGAATGCTCTGGTAAGCTTTAGTACATGCTTCAACAAGTTCCTTGGTAAAGATAATTAATTAAACTTGTGAGCTAGAAAGTTTAATTTCTCTAATCTCCTTTTGTGTTGATTTAAAATGTTTTTTAGGATTCACTATATCTGGATTGTGACACTTCATAATTTCGTATAAATATTTTTCATAAATTTTTGTTGTAGAAAGTGTGTAGAATGTTTTGTTAGGACACCTAACATGTTTTAACAAAATTTTGTGTTGCAAGAATTTTTTTTGGTTTTCGTCATTTCTAGGGTCATTTTTGTGAGTGATTTTTGACTAGGTTAAATGTGGAATTAGGTGAAGTTTTGTATGAGAGAGTTTTTCTATTTTGTACACAGAAGTTTTCTTAAGTGAATCCTTTGTGACTCACATTATTTCATATCCATTTGGTGACTCCAAAGCAGGTTTTAAGTGGTTTTGTGCTAAAAATGTGCCTAGATTTTCGTGTCAAGACATTGCAGGTCCTAAATGGAGGTCAAGAATAAAGATTTAACCTCAAACGAAGATATCCAAATTCGAAGAGGAGGATGGAATATTCAAGATGAACTATTGAGCATCCTCATGGGATCATCGAGGCACAAATGACGCACCACAGAAAAGGGATGTTTTCCCAGTGTAAAAAAAAAGAGGTAATCTCATGGGAATGATGATCGCATATGAGGAAAGCTTCCCGAACAGACTTTTTCCAAAAAAGGGCATCGCCAAAAATATGGCACATGGATTGAGAAAGCTCCAAAAGGGCTACTTTTAGCTTTTGGGGTCATGAACAAGAGGAATACACAGAAAATCGAAGAACAAATTGATAGTGAGAGTGTGAGTGTGAGTGCGAGATTTTCATGAGAGTGGTGGTCAGGTAGTTCAAACTCTTTCCTTCAAGAGTGCGTCATATTATATTATTGTAAGATTTCTTGATATATAAAGAATTGTTCTCTTACTACCTCAAATAAGATTGTGCAAAATTCTATTTTTCTTGAATTTTATTGTGATTATTGAGTGGGAGCATCACATGGATACAATGCATGCCCAGTATGTGGACCTCAATTGGATGCTTCTTACTCTACATCACTCCAAAAGATATTCTTCGAGGGTCATGTGCATTATCTCCCTGTTAAATCACGAATTGTAAAAGGGAAATCTAGGCTGACCACCTCCTAGCTTAAAGACATGTGATGGAAGAAAGCATGGATAATGTAAAATTTTCCCCCTAGGGATGAAGATGCTCTCCATTTTCTACAAATTTGCTAATTAGAGTGATCTTCTAATCAATCATTTACTAGGCCCAATGCACATATTCATGAATCTAGCTAATGTGCTTTGGAAACCATAAGTGAGACTAAAGAAAGCAAGGGCCAAAGGGATTATCTAAATATCATTGGACATATGGAAGATTTATGGCCACAAAGATGACCTAATGGGAAGATGGTGTTACCTAAAACATCATGGGTCTAAAGTAAATCGGAGGAAAAACAAGCAAAGAGGACCATTTTAGAGTTTCACACCCCACTGGATGTATGCATTGCCTAAAAGGTGCATTTACAAATAATGATGAGCTCAATGGCTTAAAGTCCCATGTTTGGCACAAATTTCTACAATTCGTTCTTCCAATTGTAATAAAGGGATACCTTATTGAAGACATCAGAGCCACCATTTACAAGGTTAGCACCTTCATGCATTGGATCTCCACAAAGGAAATAAGGAGAGATCATCTCATCTAAACTTCTTTGTTGGAGGCCATGTGCATGGTCAAAAAGTTTCTACTAACAAGAAAATTGACCATTTAGATGCACCTCTTAGTTCATGTCATCGACGAGGTTACAGATGTAGGGACTATCCATAGTCATTGGATGTTTTTTCTAGATAGGTTCATGAAAACTCTAAAGGGATTTGTTTGTTAATGAGCTCATCCACGGGGTAGTATGGTTAAAGGATGGCTTGTACAAGAATCTCTTGTTTATATAACAAAGTTTCTTAGTTCATTTGACCCAAAGATGCCTCGATTTTGAAGCCATGAAGAAGATGAGAGAGTAGTTAGGGAAGTGCCACAAGAAAATGGGCTTATAAGGGCGATGGACAACACTCGAGACAAGATTAGTAAATTTTTCATCTTGAACTCAAATTCTATTGTTAAATGAATTCAACGAATGAGTAGGTGAGGGCACAGCGGATTATTACCTATAAAAATTTTAGGAGTCGTCAAACAACAAGAAACATACCATACCATCGGGAGCTTGCACAACTTACCTTCCTTTCCTTCAAGTTGATGGCTTGATTTAACACTCGGGGGGGTCACTCACAAAAAAATGTAAATATCACGTGCGTTCAACAGAAGCATATTTTAAATTTATGAAACTTACATAAATATATTTACATAAGGGTATGATTTAAAATTTTTTCAAAAAATTTTACAGATTCATAAAGAAAAGGGGATATTATATGGATAAAAAAATTCACAGATAAGGGATTTAAAATATAGGCCTTGAACGCACGCGATAGGGGTATTCTACATATAGTGACCCCCCGAGATTTAACAATAACACTAGCATGAAATAATGGTGAAGTGATCACTAATGAGGAGTGAGAGGAGCCTACAAAAGGCTACGATTGGCATGTAAGTGATCCATCTCCTTGATTACTATCTCATTAAAAAAATAGGAACGTGTATTTATCATGCATCACCTTGAAAACTAATTGTTGGTGTGCTTGTAGTATCATAAATATGGTACACTATGGTCACACAGCTGACATTTTTGAGTGGAAGTAATATATAGCAAAAGAAAATTTGAGACAAAGAGGCATTCTGAATATGCCATGTCATGACATACCTATCTCACTCTAATCAGGATTATTACCATCTAAAGGAATTTTGGTAGTAGGTCCCATAGAAAGTAGATGATCTTCCGTTATTAGGGATGTAGCATCCAATTCCTACTTTCCATTGATGAGGCTACCACTAAGGAAGTTGCTATACAATCGATCATATTTCAATAATGTACATGGAAATTTCATCCCGAAAGAGAGCATGCACCGATTAAATCTCATTTTTGCAATAGCGAGAGAGGTGTCTCCCTGTACAATATTGATTCAAGATATTCATGAATTGAATGTTCATCGCTCATATCATAGACTAGAAGCTGATCCCAGATTCTTACTTTGCCCAATATTGAGGAGTATTGGTAATGGGCGCAGTAATTCTCATATTCGTAAGAATATTGTTATTGCTTCGACCCCATGTACCTCCAAGGGTAGATCCGGCTCTAATAGCTCCAAATCGGTTAAACTAATTTATAAATTTTTGAAAGTCCAACAGGTAATCGTACAATCTATCAGTTACGAAATACCCTTGGCTTTATGCATCTTGTCCATATCCCTACGTGTGATTCGACAAGTAGGAATCGGAGTAGATACTTTTTAAAAAAAAGAAGAGAGAGAGAAATCTTCATTGATCGATAAACTAAATAGTCATTTGGGTGAGATCGAACAACATTTCGCAGTTATTGGGTCGAGTCCCATTCCCCATGTACGGGCGTAAAAGTATATCCGAGCGGTAGACACCGCTTTACCCCAGGTCTACATCGAGGCTTGAGGCGGGAACAAGGAATAGTCACATTTTCAGGATTAAGCAAGAGTGGATGGTCAGGAACACCAATATACGCAAGAGACTTGTAAGATAGAGGGAAGGGTATATAGAAAGCGGGTACGAGTCTCGGGGGGGTCACTTAGCAAAATTGCCTATATCACGTGCGTTCATGGCCTATTTTATAAATCCCTATGTAACCTACACTGGCCATTTTTTTTAACCCTTTCTGTAACTTTTGATAAAATATATAATTCCCTTTCTGTCAATAAAAATTTTTTTATAGAATAATTTTAAAATCCCTTGTGTAAGAGATATGTAATTCATTTTAAGTCACTCTAGAAGTATTGGGGGGTTTTGAAAGTGACAAATGCAACTGTTTTGAACTATGAAAGTTGCTACATTGTAAGCTCTTCATTTGTGATATTTTGAACAAGCTACTAAGAGTATAAGTCATAGCTCTAATGTCCACGAATGAGAGTACAACCCACAGTATCTAGCTCCATGATACCAAATTGCATAGCAAGAGAGTAGCTCTATGCATATCAATAGATCAACTAACCATGAGTTGTTTAGAACCACAAGTCAAATCCCATGACCTGTCTTGCATAAACTCTCAATGCATATTCTCAATCAACTAGCTCAATCTAGAGCTCTCCCAGTGGATCCAAAAGTATCCACCAAGTACTTTCCCAATGTCCAAAACAAAAGCTCAAGCAAGCTCTAGGCAAAACAAATGCTAAGAGTAAACAATGCATAAGCATAAACTACTATTACTCTTATGCATTGTTTATGCTTGGCAAACAATGCCAAGCATAAACAATGCATAAGCTCAAGACAAAAACTTTTGACTATAGCTCCAATTGAAGTCTCAAAACTCCAAAAGATTACTCAATCCATGGAGCATACCATAACATACATGACCAACACGATCCTCAAAGCATTTGAATCCAAAATGTTACATACAGATGACCAAAGAAGTATCACTCCTAATCAATAAGCACAGCTTGCCAAACATTTAGGAGTCATCAAGGGCCATAAGCATTTACAATACATAGCCCCAATGTCCACTACTCAATGAGACCATGCAAGTCCCATATAAGATGCAACCAAAAATACATTCACAATGCTCCAACACTCAGCATCAACACCTGCTCAAACACTAAGTATCAACACTGCTCAAACACTGGTCCAAGACAACAATGACTTGAGATTTCCAAGCTGAGATTATACCAATCTCCCACTCCAACATCAACCATTTACTACTAACAAATCACAGTGATTACAGAGCACATTGCGTCAACATGCATCAAACATAAATTGTGGACAACAAATTGGTTGAGAAACCATGATGTTCATGACCTGTAAATGGCTGAAAATTATCAAATGTACACTTTCATTCCAACTTCTCAAGACCAACACTAATGGCCACATCAAAATGACCCCAGCCCATGTCCAAATGCAGCCCAAAAGTGGCTTGAATGGCAACCACAAGCTAGAGATGAA
The DNA here is from genome assembly GCF_041138505.1 of Cibotium barometz. Taxonomy (NCBI): domain Eukaryota; kingdom Viridiplantae; phylum Streptophyta; class Polypodiopsida; order Cyatheales; family Cibotiaceae; genus Cibotium; species Cibotium barometz. The sequence continues at coordinate 30,204,681 of NC_141097.1, forward strand.
ATGACCCAGCTGTTGCCTTCGTAAAATGTGTCAGAAAGTGTGGGGCTGATTTGCTGCTCATTGCTGGCTGCAATGTCCCACATCAAGGCATGAAAATCCTTGGCCAGAGAGTGTGGGGCTGATTTGTTGCTCATTGCTGGCTGCAATGTCCCACATCAAGGCATGAAAATCCTTGGCCACTAAAAAGCCCTTGTGCAAACTCAAAGCCTCTGATCAAGTATAGGGAGAGATCTCGAGACAAACAACTCATAAGCTTTCGAGATGCAAACAAAAGTGACTCCGTTAGCCTCATGCTAAATCCATTGAAACAACCACAATACTTTCTTAAATATTATCTGAAACATCCACTTGCAGCATGGTTATAACAAAATTACCATGTCGATACATCTTGCTCAAATCCTTGCTCAAATCATACATATGGGACCTATACATCTCATACACTCTAGAATTATTTTTGCAAAAAATAAGATAGAATCTTGTGGACACATCTAGCAAAACTAATACATCTAATAGCTATACATTTTGTATAATCTGTACCGATTTTTATAGATGTACAAAAAGATAAATACACATTGTCGATGGTCACCTTCTCAAAATCTGAAGATTTCATTCTCCAATTCAAATTCCTGCATGAGACAAAGAAGATGTTGAGTCAATGAGATTTTCATATTTTGAATTATTTTTCAAACGCATACAAAGTATGTCTCATCAAACAAAGAAAAAAAAAACAGATGCATCCTTTCTGCGTACCTAGTGATCCCTCACAAAATCATTAAAGACCTTCCAATCATTCTCATCAAGTTCATACTTGTTGCTACCACAATCATATGTAAGGTTTGCGAGAGCGATGACGCTATCAATGCTTATCATATCAAGATCGGTTAGGTCATACGTAAAGCACCTAGTTCCTTTTGCTTTTTGATACCAACCAAGTTGAACCTCCACCCCTGATGGCCTATCTGAAAGGCTAAATCCTCGCTTATATTCCACACATGCACCACTAACCATTCTTCTCATCTTTTGAACTCGTCCCAGATACCATACACTTTTGGCTTTCTTCTTGCCTCCTGAAGAGCTTGGCTTACATGACCTTGTGATCTTCCCTTGTACTATTTGTTCATGAAAGAACACAGCACAATCTGAACCAATGCCAAATAAATTCTCGTTTGTCTCCATATACTTTTTTTCTTCTTTGGCATAGTACACACCTTGTCGGACCCTGGTAAGTCTATCCTTTGACAAAGTTGGATTGCCATTGAGCTGGCTGACCAATGTAGACTTGAAGAGAAACTTATTGTCTTCAACTTCAACAACCGGGTTCACCTCTTCTTTCTCATCCAAAATGGAATCTACTACATGCCTTATTTCACTTGTAGAAGCATCCTCATCTGAATCTAATGCATGGCCCAGCTCAGTAGGATATTCCTCATCTGTATCAGAGTCTTGTAGATTTGAATTTGCATATGTGTCAAACACTCTAATGGACCAAGGCTGCACCCACCATTTCTTGTCCTCTTTACCTTTTGGTCTCATGTGTAAGCGTTCACATAATTCTTGGGCACTTTGCAATCCTTTTTGCAAGGTAGCAATGACCTTCTCATCAGTTGAAACACAATCATAGTCACCTAAATTGGCTTCTTGCAAGTCCTCGTTAAGATTTAACTCTCTCCATATATGTTCCTGCTTCTTGTGAGCTCTTATGAATGCCACACCATCCTCCTTGCATTCAAAATGGGCAAGCCTATTCAAAATGCCTATGCTGTGAAGCATGTCCATCAAGTCATAAGTACGCTCTTGCCCAACCATACTTCCGACTTTGCTGAAGAAGATTTCAGCCGCATCTGTGCCGGTGAGATATAGAGGGCACTTCAAGCTTGGGTGAAAGTCTCTGAAATACTTTATTAGCAACACCACAAAATGGCAAGAGATTTGCACATCCAAGAATGTCTCCTTGCTAATGAAGTTTGCTGATAGTGTATATGTTGGATGTTGTAATATCCAAGATCTCCAAATCTGAAAGAAAAAAGTCACTTTGGCTGCTAAATGAACTCTCCCTGCCAAGCTCAAGTGTGGAGACAAGAAAATGTCAATATAGTCTCCACAAATTTCAAGGTAGGCTTGTGTCCCTACCATACTCCGCTCTTTTCTGTGCTGCCCATTGTTTGCCAACTCTCCCAAACACCATTGCACTTGTCTGCTACATATCCTTTGAGCTGCTGCCCAATTTTGACGATCATCTCGCCTCATATCGCCTTCCCTGAGCATATGCTTGTCAACAACAAAGGAATCATATACAATGGTAACATGGTTCAAGGTAACCCATACATCACCAAGAGCCAACTGACGCTTTGGTTTATCAAGAACATTGACGAGCTTCTTTCCATTGTGTACAAAGTCCTGATCATGCATACCTAAAACATCTCCGTTTGACAATTTGGCGGAAAGAGGCCATCCATCCCATCCAATCTTGAATCTAGTAGCATGTTTATCAACATAATCAGCCAGCATCAACATTCTTCGGCGACTATCTCCATCTGAGGCGTGTCCAATAATCGGACCTACTTTAGACTTGAGCTTCTCATCCCATAAGCTCAAAATCTCAGCCCATTGTCTTCGAACAAAACATGCATCAAATCGATTACAAGTGCAATGAGCAACCAAAACTAAGCGTGGAAGTGCTTCATGAAGTGGGTTTGCCACAAAAACTCTTGCATAACCACCAATCACATGATTCTCAAATGCTTTAACAATTATGTCATAGCCTGTTTTTCCCGCTCCAACTTTGATTAAGCTTGACGTTCCACACTCATGGCTCTCCACCTTGTATCCATCAAATCCAACAAGCGTGTCATCTTTTGGGTTCCACCTACAATATTAAGATTGAAAACATAAAATATGTAAGAGCCACTACGATTCAACATGTCTCATCAGAACTACTTTTGCATTATACTATGTTTACCTTATCCGTTTCTTTATGGCGGTCTCATCCTCCACCAAGATGAAAGGAATTTGTGATTTGATTCCATGTTTTTCTTTCTCGTTTTGATATATTTCAGCAATGGCATCAAAGATATAGCCATGTATGCCCGGTAAAAATTGTGTGGCAAGTCTTTGGCCTCTTTTTGTCGTTGAGAGTGAAGGGCCATTGAGGTTGGCAGCAAGAAAATCATGCAACCTTGGTCCACCCCACATCCTTGCAACCTCAAACAAAGCCTTAGTATTTGCACTATATCTCTTGCCTGCCTTTGGCCTCGACATGTTTGTAGCCACATCCTGTAAGAAGTCCCATAGAGCAGGTTTTCCACCAAACTTACCTAGTCTATGGGCTTCTACTATATTGTTACAAAACCTCTTTACATCCTTGCGGTTTAGGGACTCCATGCTTGCTTCCCTTAAAGTTCGTAGTCGCACCGAAAGGACAGCAATATGAGCCTTTGCTGACCATAGTTTGAGGGTGAGATCTCTTGCATGCTTCTTAGCAATGAAAGTTGTTTGCCGAAGCTCTTGTTTAGTGAGAAAGTCTAATCTTCTTCCGCAATCCGTTGCTCTAGTGCCTCTCTTCTTCTCCACCGTCTTCTCCCTATATAATCTCATCCTAAAATCATGAAGCTTAGGTATACCCTTGCAATTGTTGCATGAGAAAGCTTCAAATGGCTGCCCATTATTGGAAACACGTGGACAACTAATATGACGAAAGCAACCATCTATGTGAAAGGTTGAAGTTCCATCATTTAGGATAGCCTTTGTGAAAGGCTCTGCAAACCAAAGCTTCCCACCACACTGATCATCTAGCAAAGGTTTCACACTAATATTCTTGTTGTTCACTTTGATTTCGTGAATCCATAAACCCCAACATAAAAAATTCAAACCTATTGAAAATTTCCCACTTTCTTCATTGTTATAGAGTGAAGGAGAATCACCATGAGCTGATCTTTCGAACTTTGTAGAAACCACAAACTTGCTGAGAGATGTTTGCATTGGATCATGCTCCTTCCCCTTTCGAGGACGTCCACGTAAGCCACTTAGAACTGGCTTGGATGTTTGCAACTCCTCCTTCATGACTGCCTTTGTGTGCAAGATTGACTTTGAGTGCTCTGTGAGAATGGTACACAGATCTGACCTTGGAGGACACAAACGCAGCCATGTGTCATCATACTTACACCTCACGCGAACAAAGCTTTTGTCTTTAAAATCATGTAGTGTGGCTGCAACGACTTCAAAGTCCCAACCTACATGCAAATACAACACATAACAAAGTAAAACAAGTTACAAAATCGACTTTCCAAAACCATTCTATCTTTCAAACATTTAAGTAACTTTATGAAGGTTGAACAATACCTTCATTGGTCTCCATCAAAAAGCGTAGAGTCTCTATTGAAGCCTCTATTTCTTTCCTATCATCTTGTTCTTCATCAGCCTGCACACGTTGCATCGACTCCTTTCCAAGCCCCCGAAATGCCATATAATTTTTTTCATGTCTTTTGCTCTCCAAGATGTGGGTTCTCATAAAGTTAGCAAGACAATTATATGCAGCATACTTCCCTTCTATTGAACCTACGCCATACAAAGAGTTGCACTCATGACACCATATTCGAACTAGAGCTTTCCCATTGACATCTTCACTATGTAATTCAAACCTATCATCCCTTTCAACCTTCATCTGTTTCAGCTTTAGTTTTGTTCTAATACATTCTTGTTCCCATTGCTCAAGAACACTTGCACTTAACAATTTGCTTGTAAGCTTGGAAGTGGAGCCACTCAAAGTGTCACCTTTCTTGTTATCAATCTGATTTGAGCATTGTCGCTTACTTGGAGAAGGAAGTTCATGCATGCTATTGGCACTCCTCTTAATGCGTACTTGAACCTTATTGTTGAGTGTCCATCGCTCTTCTTGTCGTTTCTTTATAATATAATTTTCCTCTATGAAGACGAAGGATCCAATCACAAGCTCATCGCCCTCTATCTGCTCACGAACCAAAGCAAAGGTGGGCTCGTCTTTATCATTCTTTAGCCTCACAAGGCCTAAATCATCCTCATTATCATCATTGATCACTTGAATCTTATAAAAAGATCCCATCTAGCCTGCGACACAAAGTATGTTTTTAAGCTATGATTGTGGCATGCAACAGCAACCTCACATAAAAAATAGATTGTGGCATGCAATATCAACAAAGTATATCCGCAATACATTTTCAAAAAATAGAAAACATGAGCAGGGTTTTGATCTAAAGGTTGATGGCCCTGGAGCACATCTGTTAGAGAAGAATGACTGTAAGATGCTGAGCATGGAGGAACCGTTAGAAGCAGCCAGCAGCTCTGATGTGCGTCTATGTGCGTGCTTCGCCCCGGTCCCCTTCAACTGGTATCAGAGCTGCGGTTGTTCCGTGTGTGCGCGTGTGTGCGCTTGCAGGTGTGCGGAACCATCATCCTCATCGCGAGAGAGATTAGCTTCCGGCCATGGAAGCTTGAGAAGCTCTGTGTTGAGCTTGTGGAGAGCCTTGAGAGAGTGTAAATCTGTAGTAGATCTTGGAGTTTATCTTTCTGCCTTCCCTGTGGAGTAGAAGCAGGCGCTCTGTGTATAGAGCTGCTGCTTACAGATCTGTGAGTAGATCAGTTGATTCAGGAGAAAATCAAGAGTTTTCTCTCTCTCCTGTGTGTGGATCTTCGTGCTGTGCAATTCACAAGTGTACAGGTTTTACAGATCTGGTGGTGTGCTTCCTGGCATCGTAGGGCTGGTACAGGTGTGCGTCTTACTGTTGTGCTCTGTGGAGCGTAGGTTTGGGTTGTGCAGGACTCCATGTGTGTATGCGAGTACAGGACAGCAGTGTCCTGTTGAGAGGCTCTTTACTTGGCTGTGTGGCCAAGGTGTTGTCCACAAATCAGGTACTGTGTGGGCAAATCGCGAGCAGCATCTATGCCAGGCAGCAACAAATTGACCAGCCACAATAAGGTCAGTGTTGGCAGATGCGGTGAGTAGTGTGTCCCTATTGTGCTGCCACGAAGTCCAAGCATCAGTTGCCGTCAACGCAGGAAAGCTGCCAAGTGTTGGAAGATTGATGCGCAGGGTCTCAATAGGCGATCAGCAGGGCAGAAGCATAGGGACTTGTGTTGCCGTGTGTGGGTCTGATTCGCCACCCTGCATAAGCGTAAAAAATTCATCTGTCCTGTGTGTGTACAGGGTAGAGTCGCGAGGTGTGTTGAAAGCAGGCAAAAGATGTTGCAGGGCCTGAGGCGATTGGACCGGTTTGATATCTTCAGCCTTGGCAAGACACGTAGGGAGGTCAGTGCAGTATTGGGCAAGAGCCATGTGGGCATTGTTGTTGGCAGGCAGGCAGAGCACTGTTAGGTGCAGTTTTTTGGCTGTGACAAAGTATGGGCAGGTCAACAGTTGCTGAATAGGCTGGGCAGAGCCAGCAACCTAGGACCTTTGTGTGTGTATGGCGAGATTCGGGCAATAGCTTCTTTGCAACGTGTGCAGGTGTGACCGGGATCTGTAACTAGTGAAAGGTGCTTGCACTTTGTATGCTGTGAGCTTCGACATCTTGTACAAAAGGTGTGAATCAAGCCAGTGACCATAAGGTCTTGTGTATAAGGTAGGTCATTTGCAAAATATGATGCTGGTTTTGCATCATTGAATGCCCTCTTGATAGAGGTGTTTGATCCTCATCTGATGCCCTTGTTTGGATACTTGCTTGGATGCCCGGTTTATGCTCATTGTAGAGGTACTTGATCCTCTTGTACGCCCTTGTCAGATAATCGTATGCCCAGTGTATGCCAGTTGTTGAAGCCTCATATAGCTCTTGTTTCGTGAGCTACGTTTACGAGTTGCTCGAAAAGGTCTCTGGGTACCGAGTGTGCCTCGGTGTGGACATCCACATGTGCTTGTGAGATGTCATCGATGCCCGTGCTTGGATGCCAGTTTTGAGACCTTGTACCGATTCATTTATGCTCCTCGTGTACGTCGAGTGTGAGCGGCAGTTGATGCCTCATGTATGCACTTTGGAGCTGATTTGAGTCCATAAGTTTACGCCCGTTTGAAGCATTGTGTGTGCTTGTGTGAGCACTTGTATGCTTCTTGGAGATGCCATATTGATTAGCTGGATGCTCAGTTAATCTTTGGTTAGTGGTTGAGAGATTCCGGTCGAGAGTTCTCCCGGATTCTACCACTTGTATGCATGTTGGTGTGGATGATGGTTTGAGAGGTGTGCGATCCTCTTGTTGATATCCACACTTGGATGCCCGTTTTGGATGCGTGTTGTACGCCCAGTGGATGACATGATAGGTTTGTTGATGCACTTTTGTATCCTCATTTGAGGCAGGTTTGTGACGTGGTTAGCTCGTGCTTGAGCTTGGTCACTGTGTGAGCATTGGTCGGATGCCGTGTACGCCTCTTGCATATGTAAACAAAGTGTGACATCCTGTACATGTAAACAAAGTGATATCTTTGTTTGGTAGCCATTTGAGGCTTGTTAGATGCGTGTTTGCATCTTGTTCGTCGTGTAGACGATTTGGGGTTTCTTCTACATACAGGGGAGACTCTGCCGGATTTTTGGCAAAATCCGTGCTTGTGTGTTTGATGCTTAGTTGCTAGCGTGTAACTGAGCATCTTGCAGTGTTGGATTGCGTATTATGCATCCAGTTTCTCTCAAACTTGGACGATCTTGTTCGAGTGGGAGAATTTTTGACAGCCACACTCCTCTCAGATAGGAGAGTGTTTTGTACTGTACCTTCGAGCAGTGTTGCAGTTTGCCATTGCTACAGTGCCTTGAGGATTTGGCACTTGGTTTTCAACTTGTCGGATCATCTTGTGGACAGTCATGGCTTCGGAGAGTGCCCACCATGATGCAGTCAGTGTAGATGGTATAGCTGAGAGTAGAGGTACATGTATGGCTGTTGTTGAGACACATCGTGTGAGAGGTAGTCGGACTCGATCTCGTAGAGACATGGTCTGTTGGCATTGTGGCAGACGTGGCCACATCAGACAGGGATGCTTCCGTCGTATGAGACAGCAGAAGAAGCGACAGCTTCTTGATTTACGGATGGCAGATGTTTCTAGCAGAGAGGTTGTACGGGATACCTCTTGTGCAGTCACTACAAGTCCTTGCATATTGTCTCAGAGATTTTTGTTGGATATGGATGCCTTGTGCCATGTTGTCCCACATAGGGATTGGTTTAGCACATATTCAGCTGGGAGACATGGGTGTGCTGAGATGGACATGCTGGATAGTGATGTTGCAGGTGTTGGAGATATACACCTCGTATTTGCCACTGGTGGTTGTTTGCTGCTGCGCAACGTGAGACATGTGCCGAGTATGACACAGTGCTTAGTGTCTGTGGCACAGTTACGAGACGAGGGGTATGCTTTTACGCATACAGAGCATGCCTGGAAGCTACATAGGGCTTCGCTTGTGATAGCGAGAGGTGCCATGTCAGGCACAAAGTTCCCTTTGTACTTCATGTACTCTCGTGATGGTAGAGTCTGTGTGACTCCCTTGCCTTGTGGACAGGTTGAGACGAGGAGAGTACACTTCCAGGATGCTGGAGCATGTGAGATGCATGCGAGAGGTCTGCGATTGTCAGATGCGCAGACAGAGCCTGAGGTGCATGGTTTGTCCAGCGTGGGACATGTTGAGAGCAGTGCTTGCTCTAGAGATGCACTACAGGGGCAGCAGTCACGAGATGTGACACAGGAGCCAGTGCATGAGATGTCTATTGATGGACATGTGGAGCATCTGTCCTCTATGGATGCACAGGGCGAGTCATCATGTGTGATGGCGGAGATGACTGGTTTAGATGCCGATGATGCTTCGGTGGTGCAGTCATTTCTTGACATGCTGATGTCAGACGAGATGCTACAGTCAGAGCATGACGATGCTTCTGACATGGTTCCAGGACACTTGGATTATACGGGGACACTGGCCAGTACCCCGGAGCTAGCACATTCATATGTGGTAGAGTCCACTCCTGATTCGTTAGCTATGGCTGACATGGTGAGGCTATGCGAGATAGCCAGAGTAGCATCAGCGTTCGGGAGTCTCATGTATGAGATACTCATGTCGAGACCCGAGCTTGCATTTGCCGTGGGCGCATTTGCAGTGGGAGTTGTGAGCCGTGCGGTGGCTGACTCCACGGACATTCAGCATGGGGGAGAGATGCAGGTCATTACTACATACCTGCATGAGTGCATGAGTGCATGAGCTCTCGCAGACAGGATGCAGAGATGGCTGACTCCACGGACATTCAGCATGGGGGAGAGATGCAGGTCATTACTACATACCTGCATGAGTGCATGAGCTCTCGCAGACAGGATGCAGAGATGGGTGATATCTCTGCATGGCTTCCACCGTGCATTGGTCTGCTCGGAGAGCCGGATGCACTACGACACAGTGAGCCCGTAGGTGTGGGATGAGATCCGTCGTATCTCGTCCATCTTGTACATACTAGTTGTAGGCCAGTAGGTAGTGGGTTCTCACTTGAAGGCACATTGGCCTTTAAGTGGGAGGTTGTTGGGGTTAAAGGTCCCTGTGCCTGCTTATCCAACCTCCTTGCTTCATTCAAAATGCAGTGCAAGATATCTTCCCCAGCTTCATAAGGTTGGAATGCCAAGTTGGATTTGGCAAGCATCAATGTGTGGTTCTGCAAAGGCACCTTGGAAAGGTCAAAACACCTCGGAAGATTGGCAGAAATAGCAATGCCAGTCCGTACTGCTAGTCCAGGGTTAGTTATGCAAGTCCCGCACATGAAGCAGTGCCAATCTGTATTGTGAGTCACCCTCTGGAATGATGACAGGTGTTATGGGCATTGATATGTAGTTGCATGTAGAATTGCATAGAGCGTGGGGGCAAGGGTTACCCATGCTGCCCCACACTTGGGCTACCTAGGACAGCCCATGGGCCATGACATTGGCCCACAAGAAGCTCTAAGCATTGTGGCCATCCCTTAGAGGGCATAGGCCTTGATGGCCAGCCTCAGGCAAGGGCCCAGTCGGCCAGCCCCTAGTAGGCATGGACTGGCGGTCGGACTGGGCGGCCAGTTGGCCAGCCGATGAGGCCCTCACAGCCAGTTAGCCAGGCCATGGAGAGCCAGCACATAGGCGGCCAGCATATTGGAAAAGGCGCCTATTAAAGCGCCGAGAAAAACAGGTCGTGGAGGATAAATAAACAAGCTGACAGGGTTATATGAGCAAACCAACCAGCCCTTTTGTGCCTATAAAAGCATAGATTGGCAAAAGGCCTGACTCATCTCATATTTCACATAGTGCTGAGATCCAAGGGCCAGGACAGCCAGAGGGAAAACTCTGGTCAAGGGAACTTGAAGGTCAGAACCAGATCATCTTCAGGCTAGGCTGCATGTTTATAGCCAAGAAAGATCATCAAGAAGTCGGTCTTTTTCTCATCATTCAATAAAGCAAATACACCAATCCTTGGTGGGGGCCATTTAGGGGGTATTTGGGACCCCATCGGGTGTATCTTGTCTTTATTGTTCTTCTCTCTCTCTCTCTCTCTCTCTCTCTCTCTCTCTCTCTCTCTCGCACTCTTATCTCCGCTACATTGTGCAATCGTCAGGAACTAAGGCACTTAATATTCATTATCAAAGTATAATCCTATTTGTAATCTTCCGCCTGTTACATTTAACGTCTACTTGAGGCCAAAATGACTCATGAGACCAAGAAACTACAATGTTGCACAATTTATAGTAGGAGATGCATTGAGTTCTTCCCAAGAGGTATAACACGAAGGTGAACTGGGAAGTTGCAATAAGGCATATGTCTGATTAATACATAGCTAGGCTATGTGCCAAGAGAGAGAGAGAGAGAGAGAGAGAGAGAGAGAGAGCGTAAGCCGTACAGACCTGCTGGGCTGCTCCTCGCTGGCGTTCTGCGATGCCTGCCAACGGCCGCCTTCTTTGGCCTGTTGTGACCCCATAACGCAACAGCCTCAAGCACCTCACCCGACCATCAAACTGCGCGGTGCTCATGGTGGGCCGCATCACCTACGTGCCTGGCCATTTTTTTTACGAAAAAGAGAAGGTTTGATCGTTAAAATCAAACCTGAGTTACTTGTGCTTGAGAGAGAGAGAGAGAGAGAGAGAGAGAGCGCTACGTACCTGAGTTTTCTTGTGCTTGAGAGAGAGAGAAGAGAGAGAGAGAGAGCTGCGTACCCGTCTGCCAACACTACCCGCCTGTTTTGAATGCGCACCTATAAATCGTGTGTGTAGTAAAAGCAAATTCAAATATTATCAAATGTCTTTATTTTTCAGAATCATCACGTTGCAACCCAAATAAAAATCAAATTTTATATCCAGGAAAAAATCTTTCCAAGATTTGAACCTGGATCCATTGTGTGGAAAATTATGCTCTTGCAGCTTAAACCACTACACCTATACCTTTCTTATCTTTACAACCTTTGGTCAAATTTATCAATAAAAAGGTACCTTCTGTAAATACATACATATGCTCTAAAATAAATCCTTCTGTGAATAAATATCTGTAAGTCAATTTTTTTTTTAAATTCCTTCTGTTGAACGCACGTGATATTCATTTTTTATACTAAGTGACCCCCCCGAGGTACGAGTAAAGCATAAAACTACTCAAATAAAATCTTTCTCTATCTCCTTTTTCTTTTACTGGATGAGAGAGACAACTTCGGTAGGGGTGACTGAGTGGTACATCTCGAAAATCCCAGTCTCGAGTATATTCCTATCCACGTCAATCATGATTGCAGCAGTTTCCCAATTCTAGTAAAAAAAAAAATAATAATTGGATTGATGCCAACAATCAATCATTTGTTTGTGAGATTGTAGGTTGTTAAACCGGGGAGATTACTAAGATAATCATTCTAGGATTTCCCTCCCCAAATGCAAGTAAATTTTTTTATAGACGGAGATGTGTAGTAAGCTTCAGTAGCTCGTGGAACATGGATTGACCACCAAAGAAAGACACCTTTATGCTACCAGAGCATTGTGAAGCGAGTCATCTTTAAAGCAAATCTGAAGGATCCAAGATGTTTATTTGTAGTCTAAGTTTCTTCTCGTAGAAAATATTTTTTTGAAGGAAAACATAATGATAGAGTTGATATTGTCAAAACTGAAGACCTAAATGATAGAGTTTGATGTTGAATCCAAGAGCCAATTGCGATTACTGTAGTAGCTATGGATACTAGGCCTGAGGGATAGATTCAAGAGCATGTGGAATAAAGGTCTTCAAGTTTTGATAGAGATCCAAGTACATCCAACGAAGGGGAGCAAATAGATAATCTTGATCCTACAGAAGAGTAAGACATTGACCAAATAGTGGGTGGGAAGGTTAATCTCCTACCGTGCTTTTTGCGTGGTTGGTTCTCTGTGGTGGCATACTCTGGACGATGTGATGAGTTATCTTCCTCAAGATTTATAACTGTGGGTTTTTGATGTGATATTAACTTGCATGAATTCATGCTTCTTTGTGGATTGCAAGAGGAAATCAGCGAGATATGAAATAGCAGCATCATATAAAGAGATGGTTCGCTTGAAGCCCTCTCTTGCTAACCAACTTGCATGTTTTGTTTCTACTAGATTGGTGGTTGGAATGTGCGACAAAGGAGTGTCGTCCACATCCTATAACAAAAGATTAACTGATAATAATCAAAGTTGTACACTCCAACCACTTTTCACAACAAAAGACTAGTTTTGCGAATATGTGTGCTTCCTAATAACATTCTACGAGCGAAGAACACCTGCATGAGATTCCTCAGACAATAAGTATTTAACCACACTCTTTTGAAGTGGTCTACCTATGGGAGAATCTTCCATTGTAAGATCAGTAATGACTTACTTTGGTGCGCTTGATATAGTGTTGCTTGACTCTCCTATTATTGGAAAAACTAGGTATGCAGTTGTTATATCTTTATCAAATATATAACCAAATATTCAGTTGGTGTGCTTGCTGTAGTGTTGCTTGACTCTCCTATTATTGGAACAACCAGGTATTCAGATGTTATATCGTTATCAAATATATAATCAGCTATTCAGTTGGTGTGCTTGTAGTAGTGTTGCTTGACTCTCCTATTATTGGAACAACCAGGTATTCAGTTATTATACCTGTATCAAATATATAACATGGTTCCTCTCCAGTTGGTCTAGCTTCCTGGATAGATATAAGATGATCTACAGCATCATCTTGTGGTTTTATTGCAAAAACCTTCAATCCAGAATGAGGGTAAATCGCATTCCATCCAAAATTATTAGGTTTAGTAATATAAAAACGTCCTTGCCCAGCTCTAACAATAGGATTATTCCCCAAACCTTCTACAAAAATGTGAAAAGTTATGTTCTCCATGTCAATGATAGCTCACAAAATCAACTCACAAACACACAACAAACTAACGAAAATGAATTTGAATTTTAAACACTAAATCTAAACATATTAGAATTAAATTTTAAATATATTTATTTGTTTTATAAAATATTATTTTTAGCAAATAAAAAAACATTCTTCAATCATTATAAATAGTGTCATTAATGTATGAAATCTAAAATCCATTTTCAAGAATTATATTTAATAATAATTACTTGCATAAGTAAATCTCATTATTAATTACTTTTGTAACTAATTTTAATTTTCATGAATACAAATAATTTTTACATAATGATCACGTTGCTATGATTAAATCATTATTTTGAATAACTATCTATTCTATTTAATATTTAAATTTTATATAATAACATCTCCTTTTTTGTAATACTTTTTTCTTTCCGTATTATCAAATATATCCATTTTTTTCATAACCTTGATTAATCTAATAAACATTTCTATGAGATCTAAGCATAATCAATTCTAATAGTGAGATTCCATAATCAATTCAATATCATCAGGTTTAGTAATATAAAAACGTCCCTGCATAGTTCTAACAATAGGATCGTTCTCCAAACCTCCTATAAAAATGTGAAAAGTTGTGTTCTCCATGTCAATGAAGAAAAAAATAGGCCAAAAGAAGGTAAGAAGGAAAAAGATCTCTATTTGTCAAGCACCATAGCTCACAAAATCAATTCACAAATACACAACAAACTAATGAAAACGAATTCGAATTTTAAGCACTAAATCTAAGCATATTAGACTTAATTTTAAGATATGTTCATTAAAAAAATATTATTTTTGACAAACAAAAAAACATTCTTCAATCATTATAAATAGTGTCATTAATGTATTATATCTAAAATCTATTTTCAAGAATTATATTTATAATAAATCTTGCATAACTAACTCTCATTAATATATACTTTTCTAACTATCTTTAATTTTCATGAATACATATAATTTATACGTAATGATCACATTGTTATGCTTAAAATCATTATTTTGAATAACTAGCTATTCTATTTAATATATAGAAATTTTATATAATAACATCTTATTTTTTGTAATACTTTTTTCTTCTCGTATTATCAAATATATCCCTTTTTCGTAACCTTGATTAATCTACTAATCATTTCTATGAGATCGAAGCATAATCAATTCTAATAGTGAGATTTCATAATCATTTCTATGAGATCTAAGCATAATCAGTTCTAATAGTGAGATTTCACAATCAATTCAATTCTCTCTCTCGCTTTTAATTATCTCTCTCTCTCTCTCTCTCTCTCTCTCTCTCTCTCTCTATTAATTGTTTCTTTTCTCTCTACATTGGGCCCTCTCATCCCCTTTTTTAAAAGAGAGGAAAAAACAATAAGAGATAAAGAGAGCGGATTTCTATGAGAGAGAGAGAGACACACACACACACAGAGGGGGGGTGCGTGAGAGAGAGACATGGGTGGTGGGCGGTGGCCTTAAGTGAGGGAAGGGCCCCCTCACTAAGAGAGATGTCACCCATAGTGGGGTGGACACCCACACTAAGGGCTATGTCTCCCTTAGTGATGGTGTCCACCACACTAAGGGCGATGTTGCCCTTAGTGAGGCGATAAGGCACCTGCTCCTCTCTCTCTCTCTCTCTCTCTCTCTCTCTCTCTCTCTCACCCATCCCTTCTTCATTTAGCAGGAGGCAGGATGAAAAGACACACTTTATCTCTCTATCTCTTTGCGCCATATATTTTATTAGTGCTTGGTCCCCTTTTTTAAGTGGACTTTGTATTTATGTGCGCACACATGTTCTTATATATTATATTGTGCAAAGAGTGGTGTCACAAACCATCTCTACAGACATTGTTTTGTGCATAACTCATAATTCTTTTTTAGCAAGTACCATACAATTCCACATTTTATATTGTTTTTCAAGACTCATTGGAGCTTTATCAATATTGGGGGGCTCACTCATAAATATGGGGGGCTCACTCATAAATATGGCAGTTTCTCGGGGGGCTCACTCATAAATATGTAAGCGTAGCATGTGGGTTCAATACAAGGGGTTTTTTAAATCCATTTGGAAGGAGAGAAAGTATACTAGAAATTTTGGTTTGCTCTCATGGTTAGTAAGGTGGGTTGCTCTATGTTACATATATAACATAATTGCCTAACTTTCTGGGGGATACCAAAAGAGAAGGTCATGTTTTGTTCGTTGAGCTCCTCGAAATAAAATGTGTATTATCGAAGACTTAAAACTATGTGCAAAATCTTGGAGAAGGCATGGGGTCTCTATGTGTCACACTAACGGTTGTTTTGATTTGTACTTCTGTAGGTTTTACCATGCCTTACTCTCTATGTGTGGTGGTGTCTCACTCCAGTCCACTCCACTGGACCTTGCGACCTGCTCCTAATTGGGATATTGCAACAAGTCTTTAGAACCTGCGCAATTACACAAACGAAATGGAGCTAAACAGGGTGACCGAGGAGGATATGGTTCGAAGCTTTGAGCTGGTATGTGTTCCCGAAATAAGAGAGCGCATAAGAGGATTACAGGCAGCACATGGTGGCAGAAACTGGGAGGAGTTCAAGCTTGCTTTTTGAAGGATGATTATTTCATGGAGGATTCCGAGCGGGTGACCAAGCGAACTTTCTTGGAGTGGGTTACAAAACCCAAAATTGGAATTTCTGCCACAGAGTTGCTAAGAGAGTTTGAGAAGCGCTATGCCCAGCTGTCAAGGATAGAGCGCACAACCTTAGACAGGGAAAAAATAGAGCTCTTCTTACAAGCTCGTATTATCAAATATATCCCTTTTTCGTAACCTTGATTAATCTACTAATCATTTCTATGAGATCGAAGCATAATCAATTCTAATAGTGAGATTTCATAATCATTTCTATGAGATCTAAGCATAATCAGTTCTAATAGTGAGATTTCACAATCAATTCAATTCTCTCTCTCGCTTTTAATTCTCTCTCTCTCTCTCTCTCTCTCTCTCTCTTAATTGTTTCTTTTCTCTCTACATTGGGCCCTCTCATCTCCTTTTTTAAAAGAGAGGAAAAAACAATAAGAGATAAAGAGAGCGGATTTCTATGAGAGAGAGAGAGACACACACACACACAGAGGGGGGGTGCGTGAGAGAGAGACATGGGTGGTGGGCGGTGGCCTTAAGTGAGGGAAGGGCCCCCTCACTAAGAGAGATGTCACCCATAGTGGGGTGGACACCCACACTAAGGGCTATGTCTCCCTTAGTGATGGTGTCCACCACACTAAGGGCGATGTTGCCCTTAGTGAGGCGATAAGGCACCTGCTCCTCTCTCTCTCTCTCTCTCTCTCTCTCTCTCTCTCACACTCACTCTCACCCACCCCTTCTTCATTTAGCAGGAGGCAGGATGAAAAGACACACTTTATCTCTCTATCTCTTTGCGCCATATATTTTATTAGTGCTTGGTCCCCTTTTTTAAGTGGACTTTGTATTTATGTGCGCACACATGTTCTTATATATTATATTGTGCAAAGAGTGGTGTCGCAAACCATCTCTACAGACATTGTTTTGTGCATAACTCATAATTCTTTTTTAGCAAGTACCATACAATTCCACATTTTATATTGTTTTTCAAGACTCATTGGAGCTTTATCAATATTGGGGGTCTTTAAACATAGACCTTGGCAGTTTCTTGGGGGGCTCACTCATAAATATGTAAGCGTAGCATGTGGGTTCAATACAAGGGGTTTTTTAAATCCATTTGGAAGGAGAGAAAGTATACTAGAAATTTTGGTTTGCTCTCATGGTTAGTAAGGTGGGTTGCTCTATGTTACATATATAACATAATTGCCTAACTTTTCGGGGGATACCAAAAGAGATGGTCATGTTTTGTTCGTTGAGCTCCTCGAAATAGAATGTGTATTGTCGAAGACTTAAAACGATGTGCAAAATCTTGGAGAAGGCATGGGGTCTCTATGTGTCACACTAACGGTTGTTTTGACTTGTACTTCTGTAGGTTTTACCATGCCTTACTCTCTATGTGTGGTGGTGAGTCACTCCACTGGACCTTGCGACCTGCTCCTAATTGGGATATTGCAACAAGTCTTTAGGACCTTTGCAAGCGAATTGTCAAACACATTTGTCTATTATTTAACAAGAGTCTCCCCCACGGCCCGTTAACTGCGCCGATATCTACAAAATGGGGCGTTGACCCCATAAAATCCGCAAGATGAGTGTATTACAAATAGGAGCTTACTCCGCTCCATCAAGTCATCAGATCTATCATCCCGCCTTAGGTCTGCTTGTTACCAGGTCATTCATTAGGTCAGGTTCTCATCTGCTCCTCCCATCCGGACGTTAGCACCAACTGAGTCTTAGATATCCCACCTAATAATTTCCCTGCAGCTTGATCAAGCGAGGTACTCTTGTGTGATCACCGCTCCTCCGCTGTATTGAAATGCCCCCTGCAGCTAC
This sequence comes from Cibotium barometz, assembly GCF_041138505.1. Classification (NCBI taxonomy): domain Eukaryota; kingdom Viridiplantae; phylum Streptophyta; class Polypodiopsida; order Cyatheales; family Cibotiaceae; genus Cibotium; species Cibotium barometz. The sequence goes on from NC_141097.1 coordinate 30,222,453, forward strand.
CAGCAATATGCCCAGCCGCTTGCTCCTTGCAGCATGCCTGTTACAGGCGCTGATCAGCCTCAATGCCACGCCAGCTTCTTGCCACAAGAAGAACATCAAGGCCGGGCCGTCCCGCTACAGATTCTACCTCCACAACACCGTGTACAACCCGATCGTGAATAACACCTACTTCACCTCGGTGTATGGTCCGCTCCCTCCGGGCACCTTCTCCAACCCCTTCAACTTCGGCGTGGTGGCCACCTTCGAGGCCCCCCTCACGCTGGGCGCCTCCAACACCTCGGCGTCGGCCGGGGTGGCGCAGGGCTTCTACGTGCTGGACAGCCAGAAAGGCTACGTGCTCTTCCACACCTTCACGGCCACCATCGACGACGGCACCTACAAGGGCACCCTCACCATCATGGGCCAGATCGACGAGGCCCAGAAAGTGCGCATACTCACCGTCGTTGGCGGCACCGGCGACTTCCTCCTTGCACGCGGCCTCGTCACCAATCGCCTCGTCGAGATCGTGCGGGTCGCCCCTGCCCGATGGGTCCTCTCCTTTGATCTCGACCTCTATTACTAGACCACTTGTTTGCATGATGCATGCCTTCCGCGTTGCTTTTTTTTTTGGCTATACCAAACATCTGTATTATTTATTTTCAAAAGCAATGCATCCCAACAGCTCCAATTTTTACAAATCACAGCACGAAATAAATACATCACTAAACTTACAAATTGTCATCCAATAAAATGCTCAGTAGACTGTAGGCCTGCTCAGTAGACTGTAGGCCTACTTTTTCTTGAAGTAAGAGTAGAGTACACAAACACGGAAGCCAAATATTTGTAGGCATGCATGTGTTCAAGACTAGTTAAACTTGTATAAAACAAAACTAAGAAGATGAAAAGGAGAATGGGAATGCCAAAGGTGACGTATTTATTTTTGAACGATAGTAGAGCACATAAGCAATGAAGCCAAATGGACGCATGCATGTGTTCAATAAAACAAAACTACGCTTTGAATTCTATCCTACTTGTCCCTTGTGTGAGGTCATCGTATTATATGACTCCCTTATTGAACTTACAACCTCCTTACTAGCCTCTCATATCTTTAAGCCACTTTAGTAGTTTTTTGGTTCTATTGTCGAAAGAACTCCTTTGGTCATTCCTTATCATTAATCCCAACACACACTAGCTAATATTTCATCATCTATGATGCAAGCGAACAAAATGTGAGTCTCCTTACCTTGGCTAATGTGGAGAAATATCAATATGATCTCAAACAAGAGTTATATACTATATTCTTATGAAAGAGGATATGTGTCACTAATTCTTAGAAGTTTGTACATTTTCATGAAAAATATATATAGTTCTTCATCAAAAAAGAGGTAGATAAGTGTACATTTAGAGAAAGTTCCAACATCTCACTATAGCTAAAATGGAGTGCTCTCTCGAGTTCTAGTAAGTGTGGATCCAACATCATGAGATAGCAGCTTAACAAAAAGTAACGTTCTACTTGGCAAATCGCAACCTCGAGGGGTTCACCTAAAAATATATAAGTATACCACATGCCTTCAAATGAAGGGGTTTTTTTAATTCAAAAATTTAAGATAAATTTACAGAAAAATATTTATAAAAAGGGTTTTTCTAATCGATTTTGGAAGAAAAAAAACCTGTAAGTCCATAAAGAGAAAGGGGTCATTTTAGTCATGAAAATTCACAGGTAATGAGGCTTTTTAAATACCCCTTGAATGCATGTGATACATAAGGTTTCTTAGTAGTGCATCCCCCGAGATCGCAACCAAGCTTGCAAGGCCTCTTAACCGTTATAACATTTCAAATCAATTACGAAACTCCATGCAAGGAAGATAAACTTTGTAATTAATTTGATTTCGCTATACACACACTATTTTTTTCCTACTCAAAGAAATAAAATCATTGAGAAAAAAGTAAGGTGAGTCTTTATTTATTATCTCATTCCTTCATAGGAAAATTTAGTCCATTTGCACATATAGTATCCTATGATTTAAAGGACATAAAATGAGACAAGAGAGTAGAATCTTCCTTAACTATGAGGAGAAGATAGATAGGAAAACATTGGTAATCCACTTTTAAGGTGAGATCATCCTTCTAAGCATTCTTGAAAGTGATATGGAACTTATCCCTCACTATCTTCAATATACATTGCTTGCTTAACAAAAAGTAATGTTAAGCTTCACAAATCGCAACCAGTGTTTCAAATCAATTATGAATTCCATTTCACAAGAGAAACTTCCTCTTTAAAATATTCCCTATGCTTGCTCTACTTTTATATCCAGTCAAAGAAAACAAAAATAAACTCACTAAGGAAAAATCAAGTTTAGTTTCTCGTCCTCATAGTATAGATTCTCCTAAGTTTCTCTGATCTACTAAAGAGAGCTCTTTGTTCCTTGTAATTTCTCTTTTCCTTAAACCCATGAACCTAAAAGGGTTTTGTTTAGGTCCACCTATATATACCTAGCCTCAGTGTGCTTTCCACACACTTTGGGAGCTTTGTATCGTGCATCTCTCTCTTTCTCCTCTCATCAACACCACTACCACTAGCACCGCCACCACCACCACCAGTACCACTAGTATTTTCACTATGCTAGTTGTTGCCACTCTACTAAGACTTGCAACATGCACTGCCTATGTCAGTTTCCTAGCTGTCTATAGTGTGGGACAATCAGCTATGTCTGCCAAGATCTAGCCTACTCATCGTCGCTGAAGAGAGAACATCTAAAAGAATTCCTAGATCTAATCCTGTGTGTGTAAGCCCATGGATTACTACACCATGGCCTAAGTGGCAAGTCCATAGATTTCGAAAAAAAAAATTGATACAAAGTTTTCCCAAGCACAATAGTGTGCAATAGCAATCAAGAGCATGTTGGTGGAAGTCTCTTACCAAAAATGAAGAGAACTCAAAGAAGATCATAAAATCTTAGAAAATCGTAATAGATAAGAAAATACATAAGCAATACATGGATAGATGACTACATTTTTGAAATCATGGATATAAAAAGGATTATAATCATAGAGTCGAAGAATAGTATCATATGCATAGATTTATTCAAAGTCTTATGCATAATACCATGCAATAGAGTCTTATGCATAATACCATGCAATAGAGTCTTATGCTAAAGATGTTGATGCATAACACTATGCAAAGAGTCTTATGCACAAGACTATGCATAGATTCCTATGCATAGACTCTTACGCATAGAGTCTTATGCATAAGACTATGCATAGTGTCTTATGCATAGACTATGCAGAGAGTCTTATGCATAAGTCTATGTATAGTCTTATGCTAAAGACTCTCTCCCTAGTCTTATACATAAGATTACAGTATTGCAAAACACTCAACGCATAAGATTCTTTTGCATACTCTATTGCAAAAGAATCTAATGCAAAAACATATTTTGAAACAAAGTTTTTCTAAGAAATCTAGGGTGCAATAGCAAAGAGCATGCTGGTGGAGGCATCTTCTAAAGAGAGCTCAAGGAAGATTATAAAAAATCTAGGGCGAAAAGACATAAGATTATATATTAGCAATACATGCATACAAGGCTTCATTTTAGAAATCATGGATATAAAAAGGAAAACGATCATAGAAGTCAAAGTATAGATCTATATGTATAAGGGTTATGCATAGACTCTTATGCATGAAACTATGCAAAATACTCATATGCATAAGACTATGCATAGGACTCTGATGCATAGAACTATGCATACGACGACTATGCGTTGCACATTACGCATAAGACTATGCATAGGATCTATGGATAACACTCTTTACATAGTATTATACATATTACTATGCAAAATACTCTTATAAGTGTTTTTTCTTACTCATAGTGGCCTTTTCTTAGTGTGGCACACATAGAGACTATGAGGGAAAAACCTATATGCTTATGTAGAGTCTTATGTATAAGAATATATAACAGGCTCTATCTATAATACTATTTACATGCATAGAGACCATGACAGAAAGACCTATGCATTATAAGACTATCTATGATGTGCATAGAGTCTTATGCATTAGACTATACATAGACTCTATGCATAAAACTATACAATATACTCTATATATAATACTATTGTATAGACTCTTATGCATAATACTCTCTACGTGCATAGAAACCATGATGGAAAAACCTATGCATAAGACTCTAATGTATAGAATATATGCCTAAGACTATGCCATAAGCTCTATACATAAGATTCTTACATGCATACACTTTATACATAAGATTATGTATAGACTTTGTGGATAACACTATGCAATAGACTCTATGCATAGAGTCATATGCATAATTCTATGTAGAATAAATGCATAAGACTCTATACATAGAGTCTTATGCATAAGACTATGCATATGCATAGAGTTTTTTGCATAGAATATTGTGCATAAGACTATGCGTAGACTTTTTTACATAGACTACGTAATAGAGTTCATGCTTATATAAGAACATGCATAGAGTCTAGAACAAATAGTAAAAATAAAATAAAATTAATGCTCCCATAGCTCCCAAGGGTGCATTATAAGAAAATATGGTGTGTTTTAGATTATGCATGGTTTTTTACATAGACTCTTATGCAGCATTGACTATATAATAGAGTCGATGCACAATCCCATGCATAGAGTCTAGAACCAATAGTCCATAAATGAATAGAATAAATGCTCCCATAGCACCTGAGGGTGTGTTATAAGAAAGGCTCACCCTTGGAGAGCTTGATTGCTTCCTTTAAAGTTTCAACAAAGACAACCTAGAAATACAGAACCAAAATAAACAAGAAAACATTATCTTATACATGCTAAAACCAAAGAACATAGGTATGAGAGTATGCATGATCTCAAGCTCAAAATAAAAACTCCCAAGCACTAGGGGTGCAAAAAAGCCAAAGTCATGATAAGAAAAAGATCATACAAAATATATTGTATCTTATTCGTGGATATATTATAAACTGCTAAAATGTTTGCGGTGTAATGCCAAACCTAAGACGAAAAACCAACAAAACGTAAAAGAAAAACAAACTCAAAATCCCAAAAAGGCCTACCAACTCATAAAAACCCTAATCCTAACATATAGGAAACCCTGACATGCTTACAAGGGAGAGAGAATTGGTGTTTATGGTTGAAAGGGCTTTAATGAGAGAAAAGGGAGAAGAGGAACCTACAAAACTAAAACAATAAAATAAAATGTAAACTTGTAAAACTCAAAAAATCCCTAACTCTAACACATAGGAGACCCTTACCTACTTACAAAAGGGAGAGGATGAGGGAGAGAATGATGAAAGGACCTATGGAGGAGAAGATGTGCTTTTCAAAAATGAAATATTAAAAAGAGAAAAAAACAAAGAACCATTCTTAGATTTATGTTTCTCCGCCATCGATATATCGATGTCTTGATCATCCTCATCAACATCACCATCATCCTCAATGGTAGGGTCATTCTCATGATCATGAGAAATGGCACGCTCATCCTCATTAGCATGATCATCTCTTATTTCTTGATCATCGATCACAACATCTTCATTGGCATGTTCGACATCATCTTCATTGTGGCTTGTTACATCCTCCATATGCTCCATATCAGTGAATGTATCATACATCACTTTGGAACGTGGTGCAATAGGGATGACGTACCACCATTTAATGTCATGCACCATTGGCAGATAGATAACCTACTCAAATACACATACTGTAATAATTAATTAGCATATCAAAAGTCAAGGGGTACGTTGTCGTGCCGTGGCACGTCTATGGTGTGAAACCATGCATGTGAGGCCATTAAATGCAAATCCAGATGCATGGGATTAAGTGCCACAGTGTACATGATGTATATATGCCTTTATGCATTTCGAGGGCTAGCAGAAGTCCCTGTGCCTGTGTACATATGGTGTGCGTGGTGTGTGAATAAACTTTGCCTTGAATGCCCAGGCAAATGTACAGAGAGAATGGTTTGGCTGTAAGCATGTACAGGCTTGTCCGGAATATGGTCGGCTGGGGATGATGTCAGCTGTTTGGCAGCTCTGAATGTGTGTGCGTCAAAGAAAATGAGCGGGCATCGTGGACTGCGTTTGAAGAGGTATGAAGGCATGGGGAGCAATTAATATTGGTGTGGCCAATCTTATGCATAAGTCTATGTATAGTCTTATGCTAAAGACTCTCTCCCTAGTCTTATACATAAGATTACAGTATTGCAAAACACTCAACGCATAAGATTCTTTTGCATAATCTTATGCATAAAAATCTAAGAAAATCATAATACATAAGAAAATACATAAGCAATACATGGATAGATGACTACATTTTTGAAATCATGGATATAAAAAGGATTATAATCATAGAGTCAAAGAATAGTATCATATGCATAGATTTATTCAAAGTCTTATGCATAATACCATGCAATAGAGTCTTATGCTAAAGATGTTGATGCATAACACTATGCAAAGAGTCTTATGCACAAGACTATGCATAGATTCCTATGCATAGACTCTTATGCATAGAGTCTTATGCATAAGACTATGCATAGTGTCTTATGCATAGACTATGCAGAGAGTCTTATACATAGAATCTTATGCATAAGTCTATGTATAGTCTTATGCTAAAGACTCTCTCCCTAGTCTTATACATAAGATTACAGTATTGCAAAACACTCAACGCATAAGATTCTTTTGCATACTCTATTGCAAAAGAATCTAATGCAAAAACATATTTTGAAACAAAGTTTTTCTAAGAAATCTAGGGTGCAATAGCAAAGAGCAAGCTGGTGGAGGTATCTTCTAAAGAGAGCTCAAGGAAGATTATAAAAAATCTAGGGCGAAAAGACATAAGATTATATATTAGCAATACATGCATACAAGGCTTCATTTTAGAAATCATGGATATAAAAAGGAAAACGATCATAGAAGTCAAAGTATAGATCTATATGTATAAGGGTTATGCATAGACTCTTATGCATGAAACTATGCAAAATACTCATATGCATAAGACTATGCATAGGACTCTGATGCATAGAACTATGCATACGACGACTATGCGTTGCACATTACGCATAAGACTATGCATAGGATCTATGGATAACACTCTTTACATAGTATTATACATAATACTATGCAAAATACTCTTATAAGTGTTTTTTCTTACTCATAGTGGCCTTTTCTTAGTGTGGCACACATAGAGACTATGAGGGAAAAACCTATATGCTTATGTAGAGTCTTATGTATAAGAATATATAACAGGCTCTATCTATAATACTATTTACATGCATAGAGACCATGACAGAAAGACCTATGCATTATAAGACTATCTATGATGTGCATAGAGTCTTATGCATTAGACTATACATAGACTCTATGCATAAAACTATACAATATACTCTATATATAATACTATTGTATAGACTCTTATGCATAATACTCTCTACGTGCATAGAAACCATGATGGAAAAACCTATGCATAAGACTCTAATGTATAGAATATATGCCTAAGACTATGCCATAAGCTCTATACATAAGATTCTTACATGCATACACTTTATACATAAGATTATGTATAGACTTTGTGGATAACACTATGCAATAGACTCTATGCATAGAGTCATATGCATAATTCTATGTAGAATAAATGCATAAGACTCTATACATAGAGTCTTATGCATAAGACTATGCATATGCATAGAGTTTTTTACATAGACTATTGTGCATAAGACTATGCATAGACTTTTTTACATAGACTACGTAATAGAGTTCATGCTTATATAAGAACATGCATAGAGTCTAGAACAAATAGTAAAAATAAAATAAAATTAATGCTCCCATAGCTCCCAAGGGTGCATTATAAGAAAATATGGTGTGTTTTAGATTATGCATGGTTTTTTACATAGACTCTTATGCAGCATTGACTATATAATAGAGTTGATGCACAATCCCATGCATAGAGTCTAGAACCAATAGTCCATAAATGAATAGAATAAATGCTCCCATAGCACCTGAGGGTGTGTTATAAGAAAGGCTCACCCTTGGAGAGCTTGATTGCTTCCTTTAAAGTTTCAACAAAGACAACCTAGAAATACAGAACCAAAATAAACAAGAAAACATTATCTTATACATGCTAAAACCAAAGAACATAGGTATGAGAGTATGCATGATCTCAAGCTCAAAATAAAAACTCCCAAGCACTAGGGGTGCAAAAAAGCCAAAGTCATGATAAGAAAAAGATAATACAAAATATATTGTATCTTATTCGTGGATATATTATAAACTGCTAAAATGTTTGCGGTGTAATGCCAAACCTAAGACGAAAAACCAACAAAACGTAAAAGAAAAACAAACTCAAAATCCCAAAAAGGCCTACCAACTCATAAAAACCCTAATCCTAACATATAGGAAACCCTTACATGCTTACAAGGGAGAGAGAATTGGTGTTTATGGTTGAAAGGGCTTTAATGAGAGAAAAGGGAGAAGAGGAACCTACAAAACTAAAACAATAAAATAAAATGTAAACTTGTAAAACTCAAAAAATCCCTAACTCTAACACATAGGAGACCCTTACCTACTTACAAAAGGGAGAGGATGAGGGAGAGAATGATGAAAGGACCTATGGAGGAGAAGATGTGCTTTTCAAAAATGAAATATTAAAAAGAGAAAAAAACAAAGAACCATTCTTAGATTTATGTTTCTCCGCCATCGATATATCGATGTCTTGATCATCCTCATCAACATCACCATCATCCTCAATGGTAGGGTCATTCTCATGATCATGAGAAATGGCACGCTCATCCTCATTAGCATGATCATCTCTTATTTCTTGATCATCGATCACAACATCTTCATTGGCATGTTCGACATCATCTTCATTGTGGCTTGTTACATCCTCCATATGCTCCATATCAGTGAATGTATCATACATCACTTTGGAACGTGGTGCAATAGGGATGACGTGCCACCATTTAATGTCATGCACCATTGGCAGATAGATAACCTACTCAAATACACATACTGCAATAATTAATTAGCATATCAAAAGTCAAGGGGTACGTTGTCGTGCCGTGGCACGTCTATGGTGTGAAACCATGCATGTGAGGCCATTAAATGCAAATCCAGATGCATGGGATTAAGTGCCACAGTGTACATGATGTATATATGCCTTTATGCATTCCGAGGGCTAGCAGAAGTCCCTGTGCCTGTGTACATATGGTGTGCGTGGTGTGTGAATAAACTTTGCCCTGAATGCCCAGGTAAATGTACAGAGAGAATGGTTTGGCTGTAAGCATGTATAGGCTTGTCCGGAATATGGTCGGCTGGGGATGATGTCAGCTGTTTGGCAGCTCTGAATGTGTGTGCGTCAAAGAAAATGAGCGGGCATCAAGGATTTAATATTCACGTGATCACAAGATTTTTTGTGATAATAACACATGTGAACAAGTTATTCACATGTTCTCATGTTACCGTTCACAAAATAACAGGTCACTTGCCATTTGGGAACCCCTTAAAAGCTTGGCTACACGTGGGAATAAGCTATTCACGTGTTCTCATGTTACCATCTTCACATAATAGCAGGTCAGTGGCCACCTAAGAAGATTTTTTATGCCCGACAAAGATAATTTTTTTAGGCCCTTGTGAAAGCTTTGTGAATATAACATGTGATCACAAGATTTTTTGTGTTATTAACATATGTTATTAACATGTTCACATGTTTTCATTTACGTCAGTGAAATCCCTGGCGGGCATCGTGGGCTGCGTTTGAAGAGGTATGAAGGCATGGGGAGCAATTAATATTGGTGTGGCCAATGTGCCTTGGACATGGTGTGGAAAGGAAGGGTGGCCATCTTTTTGGCCTTAGGAAGAAATTAAAAAAATATATATATATAATAAACGTGGCCAACCTATAAAAGGGCCTCATGGTTGTTTAGCATGGCTGCCAGCGTAACAGCTAGGGAAGACGCGAGAAGACAAGGCAGTGACCAGCAGGCGGGTTAAAAAAGAGTGTGGCCGCCTTGTTGACGGTAGCCCTGGTCATTCGGCAAAGAAGACAGTGGACGGAATCGCCGAGCCGTCGTGTAGAGACTGGGGAGCCTCCCTTGTGAAGAGTAGCAAAGAGGTGTGTGTAGGTGCAAATGTAAAAGAGAGATGGCGGCTGTTGGTGTAGCGATGTGTAGCTGACGGGCCTTGGCAACGCTGACGTGTGGGCTGGCGTTACAGTGTGGTGGGGCTATGCAGCCTTGCTGCGGACAGAGAGAGTCGAAGGGAAGGCTTTGAGGTGAGTAGTGCAGAAGGCGTCAGAGAACAAGTAGAGGCTGGCGTAGGTGAAGCCGACGTGCTGGCGACAGAGAAGGTGTGAGCAGAGGGCGCACAACAGGCTCTGGCGTTGACAATTTAGGCGCAGCCTTTGCAGAAGTGATGAGTGCACAAGAGAGCTGGTGAGGGTGATGGGGTGGTTAGCAGACGCCTCGTAGAGCAAAGGCGCTAGGGAGCGTGGAGCGCACGCATGTGTGGGAGGGTTAGCGAGCAAAGGCAAAATGACTGGCACAGCTACAGCCATACGGGGGCTTCTCAGGTGAGAGCGCAGGCAATAGAGAAGCTGCTGGCGTCAAACGTGAAGGGCTGAGGACAGAGCCGACGTTGAGAGAAGGAGATGCTGCCGTGCTGGGCGGTGACCATTTGTGTTTGAGTATTCTTGTTTAGCTAGCTTGAGTCTTTAGGGCGGTGGTTATTATTCTCTCATCGTCGTCTTTGAATCCCTCTCATCAAGAAATCTTGATTGCCTTCTTTTGTTGAGATAGCACTGAGAGAGGAGGGGAAACAAGGGAAACATGTACTTGAGGTCGTGGTGAAACATCCAGGAGAAGTTGTGGGAGAGGATAGGAAGGTAGAGGGTCAAAGAAGTCTGCATTAGATATTGAGAGAGGAGGTTTTGAGAAAGAGTGATTACGCCACTGTGAACGCAAGGAAACAGAGCTCGACCAGATGCTTGTGGACCTTACACTCAAGTGGGTTTTCTTCATACAGCACAAATTCAGTGTTTTTGGAAGTAACAAGTTGGCGGCCTACCCGATTTTCTTTGGATTTCTTGGTGATCTTTAGAAGACTTATATAAAGAGAGTTGAAAGAGGAGGTGAAGTTGCTATCTAAATTTCTTTTGGGGCTTTTCTAAGCTAGCAGGAGATGAAGGTGCAACAATCAAATTAAGGTGGGCCTATCTTAAGGTTTTTGAAGTGTGTTAATTTAAGAGAGGGAACACTTATTTTTCTCAATATTCTACCACTCCATAGATCCCAACATACTTGTGAAGAAAAGTAATATGCTAACCTTGTCAGAATAGCGACTTTGTGTCATTTTTTTCAGGTGTATGGTGTTATTTTGTCATCAAAAAAATAAATTAATTAATTAAAAAAATTACTCTCACAGCCAGAAGTCTCGCACTTCTCCAGCGATACCACCCATGTCACGACAGCTTTGGTGAACCAGACGTGAAACTGCTGGGGTGAGAGTTAGTGGTGAAATACACAGTGCAAGCTATGGCTGAGAATCTTGAGGGACAGGGGGTTCATTTTGACCCCGGGGTTATGCAAATGTTTCAGATGTTTACTATGTATATGCAACAGTAGTAGCAAGCGGCTGAGAGGGGGCAAACTTCCACGACTAAAGCACTGCAGTTAATTGTGAAAAAGGTGGATCAATTTGATGGTAAAGACATCACAAAGTACCTGCGCAATTACACAAAGGAAATGGAGCTAAACAGGGTGACTAAGGAGGATATGGTTCGAAGCTTTGAGCTGGTATGTGTTCCCGAAATCAGAGAGCGCATAAGAGGATTACAGGCAGCACATGGTGGCAGAAACTGGGAGGAGTTCAAGCTTGCTTTTTGAAGGATGATTATTTCATGGAGGATTCCGAGCGGGTGACCAAGCGAACTTTCTTGGAGTGGGTTACAAAACCCAAAATTGGAATTTCTGCCACCGAGTTGCTAAGAGAGTTTGAGAAGCGCTATGCCCAGCTGTCAAGGATAGAGCGCACAACCTTAGACAGGGAAAAAATAGAGCTCTTCTTACAAGCAGCTGGGAAAGATCTCCAAGAAAAACTGGAAATTCTCCTTGAGGATAAGGATACAGAGCAGGGGGGCTAAAGAATGATTGGAATGATGTCGAGGATGTGGTCACCATGCAAGCAAAGCGGCAGCGAAGGAGGGATAAAATGGTGATGAGCTCGGCAACTCCTATAACTGTTACCCTTGAGAATCTACCAAAACCTGCTGCTGCAATCCCAAAGGTAGAAGGGCCGATGGATGAGCTTATTAAGGGCATGCGAGACCTAAAACTGAAGATGTCCAGGATTGAGGAAAAAGGGCTACCATTAGGGCAGGCTTCTATGCAAAGGCCTCAAAGCAAAGAAGGGTTTACATTCAGATGTATATGGTGTGATGACCCAGAACATGCGAAGAAAGACTGTGCCAGTTACAAGGAAGCTCTCAAAAACCAACTTGTATTTTTCAAAGATGGAAAAATCCACCTTACAGAGGGACTGGTCTTCCGTTAAGCACAAACTTTGGGAAAGGAGGGATGAAAAAGCTGGTTGAGGATATGGCTGCTAGCCATGCCATCTCTATGGTTGAGGCAGCAACCTATGGGTTAAAGGCCGGTCATTCAAAGTAGGAATCTGAGAAGGATGAAGACTATGAGAATGAAGATTTTTGGCCATCAACAATGGAGCTAATTGCGTCAAAGAAGGTGTCTAAGCAGGCTTTGCATGATGCAGGAGACTGTATACGTCTTGAGACTGGCTGGGAAGAACCTGTGGATTCTCTATCTGTTCATGCCTATATTGCAAAATGCTAGAATAATGAGGCATAGGTTGAGGAAAAGCGTAAGAGGGAAAATGAGGAAGGAGAGGCATCAAAAAGGGTCACTCGTGGTAGTGGAAAGAAGGACCCTAGGCCATCACATGTGCCTCCTTCACATAACCAGCCTCCACAGGAAGTATCAATGGAAGAAGCACCAGCAAAGATGAAGCATGAGAAGGAGAAGGGTAAAGGGAAAAGCCCGCTCTACAAGCTCCAATCTGATATTGAAGCCGCAACGGATCTCAAAAAGGTGCTAGAAGAAAGGATTCTAAACAGTAGGGTGGAATTTACATTAGGGGAAGTCTTGGGGATTGCAAAGAAAGAATTCCATGATGAGATAATTGATATTATACGAAGGAAAAGGCAGTCCATAATTGAATCTATTCCATCACAGGGGGAGACAAACACTTCCAAGACTCATGGAGTATAGGTACAGCAAAAGGAAGAGAGAGATAATGTGGTGGAATGCAGTCACTCTACTGGAGGGGCACGACAAGTGCGCTTTGTGGATGAGGGTGATGAAAAAGAAGTTCTTGCAAAAAGTCATTGCTCCAGGAACCATTGGTCAAGGGCCACCACAGAAACCCTTGTCAAGATAGGAGACTTGGAAGAGCCGCATGTCGCTCTAATCGACCATGGGTCTGAAATAAATCTTATGGCTAAAAACCTCTACAACAAATGTAAGTGGCCAATGGATGTAGATCACGGGTGGATGATTAAGGCGGCTAATAACTCATGTGGAGAGCTCTATACAGCCTGTCCAAATGTAAGGATAACTATAGGGGATGTGAAAGATGATCAGAACTTCTTTGTCCAGGAGATGTCATCGTATCCCCTCATCCTTGGGCAACCCTATATTACAGCTGTGAGGATGGAGACAAAAGTCTTGGATGATGGCTCAGCATATGCAAGAATAAGGAGCAAAGATGGCAAGAAAGCTATTCAGTTCTTGACAGCTTGCATTAACCATGAAAGGAACCGCGAGTCTCTTCGAGAACAGTCACTCCTAAAGATAAACAAAGAATTTATGAACTACAGGGAGATGAGGGATTTTGGCCAGGTGCCATTGTAAAGCGGGATTGCAATGGTACAAGGGGCAATGAGTTCTCACAGGACTCAATCAATGTAAATAACTTTTCAGCAAACTTTCAGAGATTCTCTAGCTATGGGTCAATAGTTTTTGTAAAAAGCAAGGATTTGAAGCGTGGTATGCGTCGATATGTACAAAATGTACAAAAAAGTCTTGAGCAGTGTGGTCTTTTGGAGAAAAATGAGTTTATTTCAGGTGTGCTTGACGAGGTATCATTTGTGGATACTATGGGTGAGCTTTTTGCCATGGAAAGCGCATGCTTACAGGGTAGTAATGAGATGGTAAAAGTGTCATCTATGGGGATGTATGATATAATCCGGGAATTTGAGGAAATGGAATGTAAAAACATGTATTGTGAGATGGATGCTCGTGTTGATACAAAGTATAAAACGGTTGCAAAGAAGGTGAAACCAGTTGCCTTGCCCCTGCCACCAGAAAGCAAGGAGAAGATAGATGAAGCCTCTATGCAACCGAATCTCAGAGATTCGAAGAAAATTGGGCATAAGTTTACACAGGAAACCCTAAAAGAGCTGAAGATCGGTGACAAGGATTTCCTGTTACCAGTTGAAAAGGAATGCTTTGAGGAGATGCTTGTAAAACATGGGAAGGCCTTTGCTTTTCAGCCGCATGAGATAGACTGTGTTGATCCAAGCGTAATAGCGCCAATGGTGATCTTCACTGTTCCACATGTGCCCTGGAACCTGCGACCGATTCCAGTACCAAAAGCTCTCTTGCCAAAGCTGATGGAATTACTAAAAGAAAAGATCAGGATGGGAATTTTGGAGCCATCATGCGCTCCATACTCCAACAGATGGTTTACCGTGCCAAAGAAAAATGGAGCATTGCGCTTCATTCAAGATATGCAACCTGTAAACAAGGTCACAATCAGGAATGTGGGAGCAGGTCTGATTGTGGACGAGTTTGCAGAAGCATTTGCAGGGAAAGCTATATACTCTATGGGTGATCTGTATTCGGGATATGATCAGTTCCAGCTGGATATACAAAGCAGGGACATGACCACAATGAAAACTCCTTTGGGTTTGGTAAGGATGTGCACCTTACCACAGGGAGCCACCAACTCAGTGGCGCATATGATGAATGGAATGAATAAAGTCTTACAAGACTTCATACCACAAATAACTATGCCTTTTCTGGATGATGTGCCCATAAAAGGCTATGATGAAA
The DNA here is from genome assembly GCF_041138505.1 of Cibotium barometz. NCBI lineage: Eukaryota > Viridiplantae > Streptophyta > Polypodiopsida > Cyatheales > Cibotiaceae > Cibotium > Cibotium barometz. The sequence continues at coordinate 30,237,566 of NC_141097.1, forward strand.
AAGATAAAGATGGGGATTTGGATTCGAAAGGGTGCCGCAAGTTTGTGGCAAATCATATAAAAGATTGTGATAAAATTCTATCCAGGCTTGAAGAGGTGAATCTTACTTTGTCTGGATTGAAATCAGTGTTTGGGATTGGTGAAGTACTAATCGTGGGGCATCTTTGTAGTACTAATGGGTGCAGACCTTGTCCAGCCAAGATAGATGCGATACAAAGAATGAAAGAGATATGCATTAATGTTACAGAGGTGAGGAGATTTCTTGGTGCATGTGTCTTTTATGTTATATGGATCCCACATTATGCACATGTAGCAGATCCTCTCTACCAACTTTTGAGGAAAAATCAGAGATTTTTATGGAGTGCTGCACATATTAAAGCTATGCGGAAGCTGAAATGTCTGCTCCAATCATCACCTACTCTAAGGAAGGTAGATTATGAGTGTGGCAGGTGATTGTAACAGTTGATACTAGTCCTACTGGGATAGGATGGGCAGTAGGGCAAGATGATGAGGATGATCACAGGTATGTAATCAGGTTTGGAGCAAAGGTACTAAGCATTTGCCAACGGAATTATCCGCAGATCAAGAGGGAGTTATGGGGAGTAGTCACTGCCTTAAAATGTGAAAAAGAATATCTCATTGGGCCATCTATGCTTGTGGAAACTGACTACTTGCCACTCCTTGGGATGATTGCAAGCTGCACCACTCCAGATATCGCTATGCTCAGGTGGATTGCCTATATCAAGTCACTAAATCCCGAGTTTGAGCATATTGCAGGGAAGGATAACCCAGTTGCAGATATGCTATCAAGAGCCAGGTATGAAGATGAAGAAGGGATGATTAGTGACATTGATGATGTAGGCACAAAGTTCTATACTACTACACATGCAAAAGGGGACCATGCTTGCTTATCAAATGCACTTGAGTCTTTTACTGAGGAAATGTATGAAGGAGATTGGTTACTTATTAGCCAATACTTGAGTACCTTGACAAGGCAGGAAAATTGGTCTGACTTAGAATTCAAGAGGATCCGCAAAAAGGCATATGGGTATTTTCTAAAGAATGGATACCTGTGGAAGCATCCTAAGCAGAGGAATGCTATGCCATAGAGAGTTATATGTGATAAAGAGACTCAAGGAAAGCTCATAAAAGAATTCCATGAGAGTCTCTGGGCTGGACATCGAAGTGTGTGGGCCACCTTTACCAAAATAAAGGAAAGATATTGGTGGAAAGGAATGTACAAGGATGTATCCCAATATGTGGAAACATGCATGGTATGTCAAATGTACTCGAATGTGTGACATCGTGATGGCTTGCAACCAACCTACCCACCTGCCATGCACTACAAATGGGTAGTGGATCTAGTTACAATGCCCTTAGGAATCTGGCAGATGCAGTACGTAGTACTTGCAAGAGAAGACCTGACAAATTAGGTGGAAGGGCGTGCTCTTAGAACAAAGAGCACGGAAACAGTATGCAAATTTCTCTTGGAAGATGTGATTTGCCGATATGGTTGTGTTGGGAAAATAACAGCTGACAGGGAGCTAGATGCTGAAGAAGCAAGGGAATTCTTTTCCAGAATTGGCATCAAATTGGCCCTAACATGTGCTTACAACCCTGAGGGCAATGGTAAAAGCGAGCGAGGACCTCCAATCATTAAAGCTTTGGCTAAGGCATGCAGAGGAAGAATGCGGGAGTGGCCAAGGCTACTACCATATGCTTTATGGGCTGACCGTACAACTCATAGCTCAGTGACAGGATACATGCCTGCAAAATTAATGTATGGTCAGACGCTGGTAATGCCAGTTGAAAAAGTAGTCCCAACTTGGAATGTATTACCTTGGGTGGAAGAATTGAACAGGGAAGACCTCCTTGCATTGCGAATGAGGCAGTTGAAGAGAAGGCCGGAAGATGTAGAGCTTGCTAAAGCTTGTTTGAAAGATGCAAGGTTGAAAAATAAAGAAAGATTTGATAGAAGACACAGACTCCGGCCAAAACCCATTGAAGAAGGTGATTGGGTCCTAATGTATGATAGCAGTCTTGACAACCAGTTTACTGTGCAAAGGAAGTTTGCAAAAAGATGGTTTGGCCCTTACATTGTCAAGCATGTGCATGGAAATGCCATGTATACCCTGTGTGAGCTTGATGGAACATAGATAAAGAATCTTGTAGCAGGCAAAAGGATCAAGATGTTTAAAAGAAGGCATGACAGTGATTCTTTTGATTCGCAGGAGACTCAAGATGAGAGGCTTGATAGTGATAGCATGGATATGGTTGAAGAGGAAGAGGATGATCTTCCTGGTAATGTAGAAGATGAAGATGACATTCAGATATATGTGGATCTTGATGATGACTTGCCACATACTGGAGGATGTGCAGGTTTAGAGGGGGTGGATGTCGTGCCGTGGCATGTCTATGGTGTGAAACCATGCATGTGAGGCCATTAAATGCAAATCCAGATGCATGGGATTAAGTGCCACAGTGTACATGATGTATATATGCCTTTACGCATTCCGAGGGCTAGCAGAAGTCCCTGTGCCTGTGTACATATGGTGTGCGTGGTGTGTGAATAAACTTTGCCCTGAATGCCCAGGCAAATTGGTGTGGCCAATGTGCCTTGGACATGGTGTGGAAAGGAAGGGTGGCCATCTTTTTGGCCTTAGGAAGAAATTAAAAAATATATATATATATATATAATAAACGTGGCCAACCTATAAAAGGGCCACATGGTTGTTTAGCATGGCTGCCAGCGTAACAGCTAGGGAAGACACGAGAAGACAAGGCGCTGATGAGCTGGCGGGTTAAAAAAGAGTGTGGCCACCTTGTTGAGGATAACCCTGGTCATTCGGCAGAGAAGACAGTGGACGGAACCGCCGGGCCGTCGTGTAGAGACTGGGGAGCCTCCCTTGTGAAGAGCAGCGAAGAGGTGTGTGCAGCTACAAATGTAAAAGAGAGATGGCGGCTGTTTTGGTGTAGCGATGTGCAGCTGACAGGCCTTGGCAATGCTGACGTGTGGGCTGGCGTTACAGTGTGGTGGGGCTATGCAGCCCAGCTGCGGATAGAGAGAGTCGAAGGGAAGGCTTTGAGGTGAGTAGCGCAGAAGGCGTCAAAGAACAAGTAGAAGCTGGCGTAGGTGAAGCCGACGTGCTGGTGACGGGTGCTGGCGACAGAGAAGGTGTGAGCAAAGAGCGCAACGGGCTCTGGCGTTGACAGTTTAGGCGCAGCCTTTGCAGAAGTGATGAGTGCACAAGAGAGCTGGTGAGGGTGATGGGGTGGTTAGCAGACGCCTCGTAGAGTAGAGGCGCTAGGGAGCGTGGAGCGCACGCATGTGTGGGAGGGTTAGCGAGCGAAGGCAAAATGACTGGCGTAGCTACAGCCATACGGGGGCTTCTCAGGTGAGAGCATAGGCAATAGAGAAGCTGCTGGCATCAAACGTGAAGGGTTGAGGACAGAGCCGACGTTGAGAGAAGGAGACGCTGCCGTGCTGCGAGGTGACCATATGTGTTTGAGTATTCTTGTTTAGCTAGCCTTTCTTTAGGGCGGTGGTTATTATTCTCTCATCATAGTCTTTGAATCCCTCTCATCAAGAAATCTTGATTGCCTTCTTTTGCTAAGATAGCACTGAGAGAGGAGGGGAAACAAGGGAAACATGTACTTGAGGTCGTGGTGAAACATCCAGGAGAAGTTGTGGGAGAGGATAGGAAGGTAGAGGGTCAAAGAAGTCTGCATTAGATATTGAGAGAGGAGGTTTTGAGAAAGAGTGATTACGCCACTGTGAACGCAGGAAACAGAGCTCGACCAGATGCTTGTGGACCTTACACTCAAGTGGTTTTTCTTCATACAGCACAAATTCAGTGTTTTTGGAAGTAACAAGTTGGCAGTCTACCCAATTTTCTTTGGATTTCTTGGTGATATTTAGAAGACTTATATAAAGAGAGTTGAAAGACGAGGTGAAGCTACTATCTAAATTTCTTTTGGGGCTTTTCTAAGCTAGCAGATGAAGGTGCAACAATCAAATTAAGGTGGGCCTATCTTAAGGTTTTTGAAGTGTGTTAATTTAAGAGAGGGAACACTTATTTTTCTCAATATTCAACCACTCCATAGAACCCAACATACTTGTGAAGAAAAGTAATATGCTAACCTTGTCAGAATAGCGACTTTGTGTCATTTTTTTCAGGTGTATGGTGTTATTTTGTCATCAAAAAAAATTAAAAATAAAAATAAAAAATACTCTCATAGCCAGAAGTCTCGCACTTCCCCAGCGATACCGCCCACGTCACGACAACGCGAGCTTAGATATATATGTACATGAAACACATTAGTAAAAAAATGCATACCTGCTCACATTGTTGTGGCAATACGAGCCTATCTTTCTTTGTTTGCCAAAACTTTGTAGAGTCAATAGTTACATAGCCACTTGCATGGCATTTTATTGTTGCATTAGGCCCTTTTTCCACCACGTTCATTTGCCATTTGACATCCAAAACATACACAAAGAAGCGACGAAAGTCAAGCCTAAATATGTTTTGGATTGTGCCACAATAATCATCCATTTTTCCATTAGCTCCCTCAAAGCTACTAATGACACCGCAATCTTGTGTATTCCTCTTTTCATCAATTCTTTGTGTTCGAAAATGCTTGCCTTCACACCATATAGCATTGAACATAGTGCACTGGACCAAAATAGAAGCAATATTTTTGTAAGCAATGTGAATAAATATTAAAAGCAAATCACTTACAACTAATGCAAAACATTAGTTCTATGTACCTTTAACATGCATCCTCGTGCATACATTAGGAAGTGAATGGGGTCTTCTTGGGCCCTTTAATTTGCCCAAGCCTAATCAAGGTGATTAAGGAATAGCCAAATGGGGGGTTGCCATGTGGACTGAAATGTTGGGTTTGTAAGAGAGGTGTAAGAGTGGTCAAAGGGTGCACTTTTTTCCCCAAAAAGGGGGGAGGCAATTTTACAATTTTCGGACCTCCATAACTTCTACATACAAGCTCCGATTTGAGCGGAGATTATAGATCCGTGATCTACGCATCAAGAGCTTTCATGTTACATGATATGGTTTTGTCCAGATTTTAAATTCCATTTTCTCCCCAAAATTCAAATTCGAATAAAGTAGCCATTTTGAAGCTTCTAATTAGAAAACGTTTCTTCTTAAGAGAAAAGGTTTGACTCCTTAAACTGCCAAATAAAAGGGCCCAAGAAGCCTTCCATTGAGGTCCTAATGCTCCCATTCTTCCGCCGTGATATGCAGCCCCTCGTCGCTCTCTGTTCTCTCCATTTCCTCATGCAACCAATCAAGATGGATATCATTCAGAAGTGTTGCTAGATGCTTAGGGTACGCCTTACGAGAGCCATGTTGCCTCCGAAAGAGAGCTCTTTCTGGTTGCCGTTTTGTCTTTGCATCCTCATATCTTGTAACCCATCTGCTCATCACATCACTATTAAGGATGCAAGTGAAATTGAGATCATCAATCAATGTTCTGTCAATTACTTTACTCTGTCCTTTTCCTTGAGGCACAATAGAGGTCATCCTCAAGTCCTCTTCATTGCTCCATAGTCGTGGCAAAAGAGCTATCCACCTGACCAAGAAATTCTGAAATATATACAAGAGACTCTTGTATCAACCAAACCCTCGGCCATGCTTCCTTCGGGCCTTGCACTTTGCCTCACAAAGTCTTTTAAGGTCTTCATGAAGCGCTCTAGGAAGAACATCCAACGTGCATGCACGGTGCCACATAAAGCAATTTCGTCCCTTAAATGCACAATGAGATGTAGTTGACTTGTGAGAATGGTTCGCGGAAACAAACCACCTCCACTGCCATAACACGCGCATCATCCAACGTGGCTGGATCAATTGCTTTGGAACTAACATATCTGAAAAATAAATGAATAGTACGTTATACCTCATGCACGTTCATTTTGCAAGGTATAATGAAGGGTGATCTGACATGGGTTTTACATACCTCACAAGCTCGCCCATCTTATAAATACATTTTTTCAAAAGTCGAAGTGTTGAGAGGAGGGAGGCATACTAATGTCCACCACCGCAACACCTCTCCATAGTTCCTCCAACTCATCAATCAATGGTTCGAGATAAACATCCATATGCTTGACTTTATGTTTCCCTGGAATTAGAAGGGATAACATAAGATGTCCCTTCTTGATTGCCATTGATGGTGGAAGGTTGTAATTCACCAACACAACTGGCCACACGTTGTATACGGTGCTTTTGAAACCAAATGGATTCACTCCATCCATACCTAGGCCAAGTCTCAAGTTTCTGGGCTCTGTTTTAAAGCTGGGCCACTCATCTTCAATATGCTTCCAAGTAGGAGTGTCTCCGGGAATTCTCCACATGCCATCATCCGATTGATGTGAGGAATGCCATGACATGAGCTCTGCTATGGATTTGCACTTGAACATGTGTTTGATGCGAGGAATTATAGGAAAGTGTCGCAAGACTTTACGAGGTACATCAAAACTCTTCACATCTGTTCTATAACTTGATTCACCACAAGTGGGACAATGTCGAGCCTCCTTATGTGTCCCACGAAAGAGAATGCAATCATTGACGCATGCATGTATGCGATCATAATCCAATCTTCCAAGAGATGTCACATAGCGCCTTGCTATGTCTCTTGAGGTGGGTAGTCTATTTCCCTTTGGAAGCATGTTTGATAATAGCCTGCATCCAATATCATCAATTAGTCCTAAACCCTAAACCCTAAACCACTAATTCAAATTTGCAAGTTAGAATGCTTACTTCAATAATGCATCAAGACTTGCATTGCTCCATCCATAAACTGTTTGTATATTGAGTAGTTCAAGTGAAGCACGTAAAATAGAGAATGTGCACCCTTCAAAAACCGGTGTCGATGAAGCCTTGTAAAGATGCTCTTGTTCCATATCATCGTCGTCCATACCTTCATTCCTAAAAAGATACCACACCATATCATCAAACACTTCCTCTTCCACAACTTCGTGGGGTGCAGGGCTATTTTCATCCCTTTCCCACTCATCTTTGACAATAGATCCTGAAGCTCCAGTATCATCTCGTTGACGCTTTGTGTGCTCTCGCCGTGCATAGGGCACCATGTTAGGGTGTAGTACTGCATCCTGCTTCAATTAGAGTATATATATTACAATTCCATTAATTTAATTTAGATACCATGAGTCATTTGAATACTATCAATTTACATCTACTCACCTCTAAACCTGTTTGATTCCATTCTCCATACATGGAGATGTGATTCAAGGTAATTCGACGCGTTCGTACAATGCATCCTTGACATCGATTATACATACACTTGATCCTTTGTCCTAACCACACATCGTGATTACAATGACACATTGTCTCATCCTCACCACCAGAACTCCTTGAGGAGGTTGATGACATCCTATGTACAAAAGAGTAAACACAAAATCATAATCAGTTTTTAATGAAAGTATAAAAATCGCGTGTATAAATGCGGCTACATCCTGAAAATCACGTGTATAAACGCGACTACATCCTAAAAATGGCGTGTATAAACGTGGCTAAATCCTAAAAATCGCGTGTATAAACGCAGCTATATCCTGAAAATTGCGTGTATAAATGCGGCTACATCCTAAAAATCACGTGTATAAACGCGGCTGACTTATTATAAACGCGAAAATACACGCATGGTTACACGCACGGTTACACGCGACGACCTGTCCATACCTAAAAATAACCCGCCTTCTCCAAATAAACATTTTCAAACTAAAGATTTGCTCACCTTCGTCGTCGCCTCTTCCAACAGAGCACTAAACCTAAGTGCAAGGAGTAGACAAGGAGCACACACAGGTGAAGGAAACCAGCCAAAAAGAAGACTCACTTTTTCAGAGGTGAGTCAGTTTGTCCTTTGTCTTGTCTCTTTCCTTCCATTTGTTTATGCTATTGTCTCTTTCCTTTATGCGTTTGTCTCCGTCCTTTTCCTTCTCTGGTTGCCATCTGGTGAACGATTGTGACAGTGGGCGACAGTGGGCTTTTTATAAGGACGATTTGTCGAAGGTCGGTCGCTTTCAAAAAAAACATTCGCAGGCCGCGTGTAGGAACGCGTGTATGTCTGCGTGTATCCTATCTGCACAGAAGTTCACGCGCATATACACGCGTTTTTGGATGGGTGTATACACGCGACTATGTTTCACCCATGCTTGTGATCCAGGTTCTTTTCAGAGAGATGATCCCATCTGCATATGGTTTGCTTTCACAAAATCATCTGTGCTAGCTTGCATTTGTGCTTTGATGCAATCATGTATATACTTTTATTTTTGTAGATTCTTTATGGATCCAGGTTCTTCATCCAATCCATTTGTGTACGGCACTTGGATGATGGAGATGCTAAATCATTTTGGGCGTTATCCTGCTCCAGTTGAGCTTATAGAGTACATGTATGCCCATCCCCCTCCTGGATTGCCTGGTATCTATACCCCCCGAGTATCCAGGTCACTCCGCTGTCGTCTATGCCTGCGAGTCTGACGAGACGGCATGCAGCTTCTCCTCTTCCATGCCCACTGAGGAGACATACCCCGTCCCAGACACACTCATGCACACCCTCCCAGGCAACGTCACGTCAGGGCTCACAGCCACCATCACGTACTCCCTCAGAGCCACCGTCACGTAGATGAAAATATTAGCTTGGCTTGGCTATGGCTTCATTTGTACCTACATTTCCTACCCACATACCCATTTTGGGGCACTTTGTATCCAAAAATAAAATAATAATAACAAACAGTTTAGAGATAGGGTCCATACCTCAAAGAAAAGGAGCCAGTGTAGAGAAGTTGCCCTCATAAAAATATATACAAAAGAAGCAAAAAACCAAAGCTAAATCACTGGTTAGTAGAAAGAAGAACATGGGAAAAAGGCATTAACCATATTACCTTTAGTTGAGAGAGAAGAAATAAGATCTAAGCCTGAAAAAAACAAATAGACACATACACACCCACACACCCACACCCACACACACACCCACACACCCACACATACACACCCACACACACACACACACAAGGTGAATACTATGGTAAACCTCTAACACACACATACACAAACACACACACACACACACACACGCACACACACACACACACACACATACACACAAGGTGAAAACTATGGTAAACCTCAAAGAAATGAGGTACATGCAAGGGGGGGAGCTTACCTTTGACCTTCTATCTTGACAAATAGAGGCAAACAAAGAAAAAATAGTTTGAAGCCATGTTCTATAATTTCTACCAATGCTCATACTAAAGCTCATACTAATGCCCATATCAACACCCAAGAAATTTCATTCAAACTCTTGATTTTTAGCCTTTTCTCACATGCCCAACGTTGTAAGTTTTAATTTTAATTGGTGACAAAAAAATCGGTTCTTAGGTTATAAAAGAGACTCAAACAAAAATATCCTAAACAACATGTGTAGGACCCAAAATTGATAGCATGATGCACCACAGCTAGCCGACACTATCGGGGTATTGATAACTAAAACCTTAGGTGACATGGCAACACGAAAGAATGACAATGTGGTGCAAAAAAAAAATGGTGATGTGGAGCCACAAAACATTGATGTGGTGACAACTGCCAATTTGTTAGACATGGCACAACTAAACGATGACAACATGATGCTCTGCTACATTGAAGCATCTGTCTATCTTAAAGAGAGAAGAAAGTTCCCGTGCACACATAAGTTTCACATCACTTGAAAAGGAAGAATTTGAAACAATCGTGTACATGTGTATGGTATATATTTGGTGCTACAAAATCTACGTTTTTGCTCACATGAAGACCCTAGTAATGTTGATTATTAGGTTAACTACATGGAAATCTAGCCCAACAGGACACTACTAGATACTATGTTTAGGATAGGACACCGAACAAAGCAAAATTTATAGGGCAATATTCCTCAAGAACCCATCCGATCACCTCAATAACGAGAGGACACGTTAAAAGTGGCTACAATACATGAGATGTTGGATGCATTTACAAATTTAACGGGCTATGGACCTAAGGATCATGGTGTTAAGGACAATAGCACAATAAAGTGTCGAGATACAAACCATGAAGAAGACAAATTGCATAACCTTGCACATATACCACTTTATCCTTTAGGTCAAATATCCAAATTACACACATGCCTGTTTATGTTGAACTTGCAATCGATATTTGGGTGGTTTTATTCAAGCATCTCAGAAATATGTAGGTGTGTATGACATGCATATGATGTAATTTTTTAGTCTTTATAATGTACATGGTGTTGATTAAGAATACATGTTTCATCTTGGCAAGTTATTAAAGGGTAAAATCTTACCGGAGGGAACTGAGATGCTAGGCTCTCGTGCGGGGGCTAATCGATTGTTAAGTGAAATGGGCATGGACTACGATTGTATCCATGCTTGTCCCAATGATTATATCCTTTACCAACATGAATACACACATTAATAAGAATGTCCAAGTTGTGGGGCGCTTAGATACAGGCAAGATGTTCAGGAGCAAAAGGTTCTTGCAAAAGTTTTGAGACACTTACCTATCATACCAAGGAAAAATAGCATGTTCAGGTGCAAATCTATAGCAAGTTTAATGACATGGAATTGGTCTAATAGATCCATAGACAATGTCATGCATGTCCGCCGATCCTCTTGCATGGAGACACATTGAAGAGAAATGGCCTATTTTCAGAGAAGAGCCTCGTAACATTTATCTTGGACTAGAAATGGATGGTGTGGATCCATTTGGTTTACTAATTTCATCGTGAGGCACATGGCCTCTCTCCCTTGTGAATTATAACCTTCCACCATGTTTGGCAATAAATAAGGGGCATCTCTTAGTATCATTAATAGTCCAAGGAAAGTACAAAGCAAAGAACATGGATGTATGCGTAGCCCCATTGGTAGAGGAGCTTTGAATACTTTGGGATGGAATTCAAGTTCACTATATGTCCAAGTGCTATAAGCAAAGAGTTATAATTATACAAGGAATACTTATGTAGACTTTACATGATTGGCAGAGCTACGGAGAATGCTCTGGTAAGCTTTAGTACATGCTTCAACAAGTTCCTTGGTAAAGATAATTAATTAAACTTGTGAGCTAGAAAGCTTAATTTCTCTAATCTCCTTTTGTGTTGATTTAAAATGTTTTTTAGGATTCACTATATCTGGATTGTGACACTTCATAATTTCGTATAAATATTTTTCATAAATTTTTGTTGTAGAAAGTGTGTAGAATGTTTTGTTAGGACACCTAACATGTTTTAACAAAATTTTGTGTTGCAAGAATTTTTTTGGTTTTCGTCATTTCTAGGTAGTCATTTTTGTGAGTGATTTTTGACTAGGTTAAATGTGGAATTAGGTGAAGTTTTGTATGAGAGAGTTTTTCTATTTTGTACAGAGAATTTTTCTTAAGTGAATCCTTTGTGATTCACATTATTTCATATCCATTTGGTGACTCCAAAGTGGTTTTTAAGTGGTTTTGTGCTAAAAATGTGCCTAGATTTTCGTGTCAAGACATTGCAAGTCCTAAATGGAGGTCAACAATAAAGATTTAACCTCGGATGAAGAGATCCAAATTCGAAGAGGAGGATGGAATATTCAAGATGAGCTATTGAGCATCCTCATCGGATCATCGAGGCACGAATGACGCACCACAGAAAAGGGATGTTTTCCTAGTGTAAAAAAAAAGAGGTAATCTCATGGGAATGATGATCGCATATGAGAAAAGCTTCCCGAACACACTTTTTCCAAAAAAGGTCATCGCCAAAAATATGGCACGTGGATTGAGAAAGCTCCAAAAGGGCTACTTTTAGCTTTTGGGGTCATGAACAAGAGGAATACACAGAAAATCGAAGAACAAATTGATAGTGAGAGTGTGAGTGTGAGTGCGAGATTTTCATGAGAGTGGTGGTCAGGTAGTTCAAACTCTTTCCTTCAAGAGTGCGTCATATTATATTATTGTAAGATTTCTTGATATATAAAGAATTGTTCTCTTACTACCTCAAATAAGATTGTGCAAAATTCTATTTTTCTTGAATTTTATTGTGATTATTGAGTGGGGGCGTCACATGGATACAATGCATGCCCAGTATGTGGACCTCAATTGGATGCTCCTTACTCTACATCACTCCAAAAGATATTCTTCGAGGGTCATGTGCATTATCTCCCTGTTAAATCACGAATTGTAAAAGGGAAATCTAGGCTGACCACCTCCTAGCTTAAAGACATGTGATGGAAGAAAGCATGGATAATGTAAAATTTTCCCCCTAGGGATGAAGATGCTCTCCATTTTCTACAAATTTGCTAATTAGAGTGATCTTCTTATCAATCATTTACTAGGCCCAATGCACATATTCATGAATCTAGCTAATGTGCTTTGGAAACCATAAGTGAGACTAAAGAAAGCAAGGGCCAAAGGGATTATCTAAATATCATTGGACATATGGAAGATTTATGGCCACAAAGATGACCTAATGGGAAGATGGTGTTACCTAAAACATCATGGGTCTAAAGTAAATGGGAGGAAAAACAAGCAAAGAGGACCATTTGAGAGTTTCACACCCCACTGGATGTATGCATTGCCTAAAAGGTGCATTTACAAATAATGATGAGCTCAATGGCTTAAAGTCCCATGTTTGGCACAAATTTCTACAATTCGTTCTTCCAATTGTAATAAAGGGATACCTTACTGAAGACATTAGAGCCACCATTTACAAGGTTAGCACCTTCATGCATTGGATCTCCACAAAGGAAATAAGGAGAGATACCTTGGAGTCATCCCATCTAAACTTCTTTGTTGGAGGCCATGTGCATGGTCAAAAAGTTTCTACTAACAAGAAAATTGACCGTTTAGATGCACCTCTTAGTTCATGTCATCGATGAGGTTACAGATGTAGGGACTATCCATAGTCATTGGATGTTTTTTCTAGATAGGTTCATGAAAACTCTAAAGGGATTTGTTTGTTAATGAGCTCATCCACGGGGTAGTATGGTTAAAGGATGGCTTGTACAAGAATCTCTTGTTTATATAACAAAGTTTCTTAGTTCATTTGACCCAAAGATGCCTCGATTTTGAAGCCATGAAGAAGATGAGAGAGTAGTTAGGGAAGTGCCACAAGAAAATGGGCTTATAAGGGAGATGGACAACACTTGAGACAAGATCAGTAAATTTTTCATCTTGAACTCAAATTCTATTGTTAAATGAATTCAAACGTATGAGTAGGTGAGGGCACAATGGATTATTACCTATAAAAATTTTAGGAGTCCTCAAACAACAAGAAACATACCATACCATCGAGAGCGTGCACAACTACCTTCCTTTCCTTCAAGTTGATGGCTTGATTTAACAATAACACTAGCATGAAATAATGGTGAAGTGATCACTAATGAGGAGTGAGAGGAGCCTGCAAAAGGCTATGATTGACATGTAAGTGATCCATCTCCTTGATTACTATCTCATTAAAAAAATAGGAAAGTGTATTTATCATGCATCACCTTGAAAACTAATTGTTGGTGTGCTTGTAGTATCATAAATATGGTACACTATGGTCACACAGCTGACATTTTTGAGTGGAACGAATATGTAGCAAAAGAAAAATTGAGACGAAGAGGCATTCTGAATATGCCATGTCATGACATACCTATCTCACTCTAATCAGGATTATTACCATCTAAAGGAATTTTGGTAGTAGGTCCCATAGAAAGTAGATGATCTTCCATTATTAGGGATGTAGCATCCAATTCCTACTTTCCATTGATGAGGCCACCACTAAGGAAGTTGCTATACAATCGATCATATTTCAATAATGTACATGGAAATTTCATCCCGGAAGAGAGTGTGCACCGATTAAATCTCATTTTTGCAATAGCGAGAGAGGTGTCTCCCTGTACAATATTGATTCAAGATATTCATGAATTGAATGTTCATCGCTCATATCATAGACTAGAAGCTGATCCCAGATTCTTACTTTGCCCAATATTGAGGAGTATTGGTAATGGGTGCAGTAATTCTCATATTCGTAAGAATATTGTTATTGCTTCGACCCCATGTACCTCCAAGGGTAGATCCAAGGGTAGATCCAGCTCTAATAGCTCCAAACCGGTTAAACTAATTTACAAATTTTTGAAAGTCCAACAGGTAATCGTACAATCTATTGTTTTATGGCATGTTTGACACAAGTGGACTGTAGTGGATCTGGTAGTTGCTATTGAGTCCTCTGTGAAGGGTGTGCCTCTCATGGGATGTACCTTCCACGTGTGTAGGTTGATCTTTATTGTCTGATCTTTCCTTTGAATGTATATATGGTCAGTATCCCAATCATAGATCATTTAGTTTCCCTCATGAATGGTCTCCCAAGGATGAAGTCATATGAAACTGGCTAACATCTAAAGTTCATCCACTACAAAGGTATGGCGAAAGGTGGTTCCAAGGATCTTTATTTTCAAATCCTTTAATAGACCAATGGGTGGCTCTGACATCAAGTTTTATCAACAACAATCAAGTTGAGTTGCATGGGAACCAACTAGTGGTACTTGCATCTATAATCCTACTCTCCCTCTTCTTCTCCCGCTTTCACGTATGGTTTTTCTTTTCACTATCTTAGTACAAGAAAATGATGGGTTACTAGCACCCATTTATGGCATTATAAATGCCCCCAGCACCAGTATGCACGTCAGTATCTGTGTCAATTTATAAACGTTTTGAGCATCGGTATATGTATCGATATAATACCAGTACTGGCACACATACCAGTGACCATACCGATGCTTTGTGTAGGTTTTTTTTGGCAAAATGTTGAGCTAGCTAGCATATTGTAGTTGGCTACACCATTTTGCATACTGGCTAGAGTCTCAACCAACTCTAGTCAAATTTGACAAAAAACTAAAGTTTTATATTATGTACGTCATTGATAGTTACAAATTTTCATATTCACATTCAGGTATACAACACCATATATATTCCAAAAATGCAAGCCCATATGCCAAAAGGAAAATCCTAAAAGTAATCAAAGTAGTCATCCAATCCCACATATAGGGGCAATCCAATTGTCAAGCCTAATCAACACTAAGATCGGGCATATCTGCACTCATTTGCCACTCCACAATTGATGGCCTACCCTTTGAATCTAGTTGCTAGAGGATCATTTACGTGCAATACTTTGTAACCATACTTCTCCTCGCCTAGAGATGGGGCATGGCCTACTATGCTCTCCTACATAACAAGTCTACAAAAAGTCAAATTTATATAAAAAAAACATAACATAAAAAGTAAAATGTAAGAGAGTACTAAAAAATGGGTTAAAAACTTACAATGCACTCGAGGAAGGTCTCATAGCTGCTAAGATGTGACAAGCCCACACTCTCCATCTGAAGACCATGTAGCTACCTTCACTACAATAAAATGAGGGTGTAGCAATGAAAATAGAAGGGTACAGAGATATCAGGCCTATTTTGCTGCTAAAAAAGCTACTATTTTTTCCTTCAATGGGATCTCTACTGAGCCACAAAATTTCACTGCTGAGTAGTGATAAAACTACGTGAAAATAAAAGCTAGTGCAGACTCAGAGTCATCATCACAAGACTTTCCTATCTACCCTTGCTTATTTTTCAAATACAAATATAATAAAACTAACACAAGTTCATGTCCTAATCATCATTATGGACACATGTAATGTAAAACTTTATAAATACAAAAAAAGAACAATTACAATTTATGGTTGGCAAAATGTCATAATTTTGTTACAATACTTTCGGGAAATTACATGTGTATGAGTCCAAAAAGGTCATGTACAAAATAAAACCTAATGAAAATCTATGGAGTTAGGGGCTACATTGAGGGGGTCTACATCTTATGCTTGTCCCTTATAGCTCCATCCTCTTCTCTCGCATTTCCATTACTTCTTGCTTGCACATTTAGACCACCATTTGTAGTAACTCCATTTCTAGTAACATGGTCCTAAAATACAATAAAACTAACACAAATGAAAATCACTTTTGCAAAAACATAGAGGTTATTGTTTTAGGAATATACTTATTTACCATGCTTGCCAAGAATGTCCGTCAGTAATAACAATCGATCCTTCAGCTTGCACTCTTTCAAAAGAGAGCTTCCAAACTCCATTGCTATGCAAAATGATATTCATCTTGCATAGGGGGCGGTCCACTGCTTCAAGCTATAGACATACAAAGTGAATACTGATTTTATGTTGTTATTGAAGGTAACCTTCTTTTCTTAACATATAATATATATTTTGAGGCTAATATATACTAATAAAGATTGTTGAGATATCTACTCCTTCACGTGTAACATCGTGCCACAAGATTTTTTCCATATATCCATAAATACTTAAAACTCTTATGCATACTCTTAGGCATGCCTAGGTAGAGCTCGACATGCATACTCTTAGGCATGCCTAGGTAGAGCTCGACATGCATTGGAAGCTACCAGCATGTATTGGAAGCTATCGTCGACATGCCTAGGTAACACCGAGCATGGAAGCTACCTGCCATGTTGATGTATAGACCGCGTCATGCATGAGGCTTATGCATATGGCTAATGCATATGGCCAACTCTTAAAAGATGCATAGCTCTATAAAGACTATGCATAGAGGCTTATGGCTAATGCATAAGCCTCATGCATAAGCTTTATATATGAGCCTTATGCAGGAGACATTGTGCACAAGTCTCATGCATGTGGCTTATTCATAAGCCTCATGCATAAAGCTTATGCATAAGCCTCATGCATGAGGCTAAGGCATATGGCCACCTCTTGATAGAAGCATAGCTCTGAAAAGGCTATCCATAAAGCATGGAAAAAATAACAAACCTTAATCTTAAAACCCATAAAACTTACAAACCCTATAAACATTTAAAAGCATAAGTGAAGAAACATACAAGAAAGAGATCTCTTACCTTGTGAGGCTTGTATGTGTTTAAAACCTACCAAATCAAACCAAATTAAGAAAAAAAGTATTAATAACAAACCTTAATATTGAAAGCCTTAAAACTTTCAAACCCTCTAAACATGTAAAAACATAAGGGAAGAAACATACAAGAAAGAGATCTCTTACCTTGTGAGGCTTGAATGTGTTGTACACCTATCAAATCAAACCAAATTAAGGAAAAAAAAGTATAATAACAAATCCTAATCTTAAAAGCCCTAAATATTACAAACCCTATAAACATGTAAAAGCATAAGACAAGAAACATACAAGAAAGAGATCTCTTTCCTTGTGAGGCTTGTATGTGTTGAAAACTTACAAAATCAAACCAAATTAAGAAAAATCAAGATCTCTTATCTTGTGCCGCTTCAATGGAGAGCTCTTGATTAGGGTTTCTATGTAGAATCTAGGGTTAGGGTTAGCCTTCAATGAGAAGGGAAAAAGAAGAAAAGAAAAACTTAAAAGAGAGAAAAGATAAGGGAAATACTCACAAGAAAGCTTTCATGGAAAGTTTGTTTGCATAGGAGATGAAGCAAAACAGAAGACATTCCTTCTTGAGCTTGAGGAGGATAGGATAGGAGGATGATGGAGTAGGAGAGGTAGAAGTGATAGATTAGACATAAACCTACAAAAAAAACTCAGAGTACCAAGTTTAGTTCACTCAAAAGATAAAAAAGAGATAGTGGCAAAAGAAGTGGGATATTTTTACAATAAAGTAGCATTGTTTTTCTGCTAAGAACGCTGCTCAACAACATTTTTTCAATGTTTTTTGGCTCTTGAGCAACGTTTTTTACTAACGAGTAACATTTTTTATAGTGGAGAAACACTGTAACCCCCAATATTTTTATTCCAAAAACGTTATAGAAATGCTTTTAAAAAATGCTACTTTGCTCTGAATGTGTTGTAGTGCTTCTACTAGCTATATTTTTTAGGCATGTCTCTCTAATCTTCTTGGATTATTTGCCATTAAGACCATATTAGGGACTTCAAGAGAAAATCCTAATGAGGGGAATGGTAAACCCTTTTTAAGATTTTGTCAAAACCTCCTCATGTGACATATCATTGGAAAGATCTTGAAAAGTAGTTTTTAAATCCACATTCTTTGTCAAGTTTGGAATTAGTATCCTCAAGATACACCAAAAAGTAGATTGAAAAGAAAATTCCAAAATTAATGGGATTTTTTCAAACTCCCTAATATGGTCTTCATTCTTCATCATCTAGGTCGGTTTTTTCCTCCCCTCCTTTGAGGCATCCCTTACCTAGGATCTCCATGATGCCATGGTTTTTACCATGACACTATTGATCCAATGATTAGGGACTACCACTCCTATAGGACTATACTCACTCTTAATCTATGAGATAATGAAGTTTTTTTTATCTTCATGCAAGGTATCCCAATTCTTCATCACTTCATGGTCAAATTGAATCTAAAAGAGTTGATGGATACACCCTTTCATCTCCTCCCCTCCATCATCCAATGATGCCATTACGCAAATGATATACTTTCTTGCTTGTTGGTATGTGAGGATTGTAAGGACTCTGAGGTGTGTGTGGTGTACTAGATGTGGAGGAGATGGGTGGGTGCACACGTGGGAGTGATCCATCCATGCCACCACAACCACCAAAAACACTTCCACCACCACTGTTAACGTCTACATGTAGACAAGCAACAAGAAGGGTTGTGGTCTGGGCATGTATCCAAAACTTTGGATAATCTTGGACAAGAGTATATCTGGGTGTGTATTGTAACCGGAGTGTCTCACTACACAGAAACTAGAAGTTAATATTGGCATACACATATGCATGACAAAACCTATGTATAGCCAAGCAATGGCCCTTTGGTGTAGGTTTGACTTTGCATATCCATGGCCATGTAAGTTCTTGGTTATGCATAGGCATGCCATGGCGGTTTGCAAGGACAACCTCGACATTCCTATGCATTGCCAAGACTACACATGACCATGGTTATGCATAGCCAAGTCTATGCCAAAGCAAAGCCATGGCTATGGCTATGCATAGCCATGGCCATGTACATTCTTGGCTATGCATAGGCATGCCATGGTGGTTGTCCTTGCAACTGCCATGGCTATGCATAGGCATTCCATGGAAATATCCCTTACAACTACCATGGCATTCCTATGCATAGCCAATACTACATATGGCCATGGCTATGCATAGCCAAGCCTGAGCTAAAGCAAAGCATAGAAAAAAAGCTTGTCTTCTCTTAGCTATGGCTTCATTTGTACATACATTTCCTACCATAGCCAAGCATAAGCTAAAGCAAAGCATAGACAAAAATATTGGATTATCTTAGCCATGGCTTCATTTGTACCTACATTTTCTACCCACTGCCCCATCTTGGGGCACTTTGTATGCAAGAATAAAATAATGTTAACAAATGGTTTAGAGATAGGATCCATACCTGAAAGCAAAGGAATCGGTGTAGAGAGGTTTCCCTCCTGCAAATACATACAAAAGAAACAAAGCTAAATCAGTGTGGTTAGAACGTAGAACATGGGAAAGGAAGGAAATAAGATCTGAGCCTTCCAAAGTAAAGCTATGGCCCTTTGTATGTTTATGCATAGCCAAGTCTACACATGGCCAAGGCCATGCATAGCCAAGCCTACGCCAAAGCAAAGCTATGGCTATGGCTATGCATAAGCATAGGCTTGGTTGTGCATAGCCTTGGCAATGCATAAGCATAGGCTTGGCTATGCATAAGCATAGGCTTGGATGTGCATAGCCTTGGCAATGTAAATGCCTGGCTATAAATAGGCATGCCAACTAAATTTGCCTTGAAAACACCATGGCATGCCTATGCATGCCTATGCATACCAAGCCCATACCTCGCCACATGGCTATGCATATGCATCGCCAAGCCCATACCAAGCCATGGCTATGCATGGCCAAGCAACAAAGCATGGACAAAAATCTTGGCTTGTCTTGGCTATGGCTTCATTTGTACTCGTAGTTCCTACCCACCTCCCCATCTTGGGCACTTTGTATGAAAGAATAAAATAATAATAACAAATTGTTTGGAGGTAGGGTCCATATAACACTTTGTATGTGTATGCATAGCTAAGCCCATACTTGGCCATGGATATGCATAGCCAAGCCTATGCCACATGAAAGCGTAGGCTATTGCTATACATAACCATATGCTTGACTATGCATAATACTGCCATGGCATGCCTATGCATAGCCAATCCCATACATGGCCATGTATATGCATATGCATAGCCAAGCCCACTAACCATGTCTATGCATCGCCAAGCCTACGCCAAAGAAAAGCTATGGCTTATATGGATATGGATAGCCAAGACTACGCTAAAGCAAAGATATGGCTATAGCTATGGCTATTCATAGCCATGGTCATGTAAATGCTTGGCTATGCACAGGCATGCCATGGTTATTTCCATTGCAAACCACAATGGCATGCCTATGCATAGCCAAGCCTACCCATGGCCATAGCTATGCATAGCCAAGCCTACGCTAAGCATAGATGAAAATATTGGCTTGGCTTGGCTATGGCTTCATTTGTACCTGCATTTCCTACCCACATACCCATTTTGGGGCACTTTGTATCCAAAAATAAAATAATAATAACAAACAGTTTAGAGATAGGGTCCATACCTCAAAGAAAAGGAGCCAGTGTAGAGAAGTTGCCCTCATAAAAATATATACAAAAGAAGCAAAAAACCAAAGCTAAATCACTGGTTAGTAGAAAGAAGAACATGGGAAAAAGGCATTGACCATATTACCTTTAGTTGAGAGAGAAGAAATAAGATCTAAGCCTACAAAAAACAAATAGACACATACACACCCACACACCCACACCCACACCCACACCCACACCCACACCCACACCCACACCCACACCCACACACCCACACATACACACCCACACACACACACACAAGGTGAACACTATGGTAAACCTCTAACACACACACACACACACACACACACACACAAGGTGAAAACTATGGTAAACCTCAAAGAAATAAGGTACATGCAAGGGGGGGAGCTTACCTTTGACCTTCTATCTTGACAAATAGAGGCAAACAAAGAAAAAATATTTCAAAGCCATGTTCTATAATTTTTACCAATGCTCATACTAAAGCTCATACTAATGCCCATATCAGCACCCAAGAAATTTCATTCAAACTTTTGATTTTGAACCTTTTCTCACATGCCCAACGTTGTAAGTTTTAATTTTAATTGGTGACAAAAAAATCGGTTCTTAGGTTATAAAAGAGACTCAAACAAAAATATCCTAAACAACATGTGTAGGACCCAAAATTGATAGCATGATGCACCACAGCAGGCTGACACTATCAGGGTATTGATAACTAAAACCTTAGGTGACATGGCAACACGAAAGAATGACAATGTGATGCTAAAAAAAAAATGGTGATGTGGAGCCACAAAACATTGATGTGGTGACAACTGCCAATTTGTTAGACATGGCACAACTAAACGATGACAACATGATGCTCTTCTACATTGAAGCATCTGTCTATCTTAAAGAGAGAAGAAAGTTCTCGTGCACACATAAGTTTCACATCACTCGAAAACGAAGAATTTGAAACAATCGTGTACATGTGTACGGTATATATTTGGTGCTACAAAATCTACGTTTTTGCTCACATGAAGACCCTAGTAATGTTGATTATTAGGTTAACTACATGGAAATCTAGCCCAACAGGACACTACTAGATACTATGTTTAGGATAGGACACCGAACAAAGCAAAATTTATAGGGCAATATTCCTCAAGAACCCATTCGATCACCTCAATAACGAGAGGACACGTTAGAAGTGGCTACAATACATGAGATGTTGGATGCATTTACAAATTTAACGGGCTATGGACCTAAGGATCATGGTGTTAAGGACAATAGCACAATAAAGTGTCGAGATACAAACCATGAAGAAGACGAACTGCATAACCTTGCACATATACCACTTTATCCTTTAGGTCAAATATCCAAATTACACATATGCTTGTTTATGTTGAACTTGCAATCGATATTTGGGTGGTTTTATTCAAGCATCTCAGAAATATTTAGGTGTGTATGACATGCATATGATGTAATTTTTTAGTCTTTATAATGTACATGGTGTTGATTAAGAATACATGTTTCATCTTGGCAAGTTATTAAAGGGTAAAATCTTACCGGAGGGAAATGAGATGCTAGGCTCTCGTGCGGGGGCTAATCGATTGTTAAGTGAAATGGGCATGGACTACGATTGTATCCATGCTTGTCCCAATGATTATATCCTTTACCAACATGAATACACACATTGTTAAGAATGTCCAAGTTTTGGGGCGCTTAGATACAGGCAAGATGTTCAGGAGCAAAAGGTTCCTGCAAAAGTTTTGAGACACTTACCTATCATACCAAGGAAAAATAGCATGTTCAGGTGCAAATCTATAGCAAGTTTAATGACATGGAATTGGTCTAATAGATCCATAGACAATGTCATGCATGTCCGCCGATTCTCTTGCATGGAGACACATTGAGGCCTATTTTCAAAGAAGAGCCTCGTAACATTTATCTTGGACTAGCAATGGATGGTGTGGATCCATTTGGTTTACTAATTTCATCGTGAGGCACATGGCCTCTCTCCCTTGTGAATTATAACCTTCCACCATGTTTGGCAATAAATAAGGGGCATCTCTTAGTATCATTAATAGTCCAAGGAAAGTACAAAGCAAAGAACGTGGATGTATGCGTAGCCCCATTGGTAGAGGAGCTTTGAATACTTTGGGATGGAATTCAAGTTCACTATATGTCCAAGTGCTATAAGCAAAGAGTTATAATTATACAAGGAATACTTATGTAGACTTTACATGATTGGCAGAGCTACGGAGAATGCTCTGGTAAGCTTTAGTACATGCTTCAACAAGTTCCTTGGTAAAGATAATTAATTAAACTTGTGAGCTAGAAAGTTTAATTTCTCTAATCTCCTTTTGTGTTGATTTAAAATGTTTTTTAGGATTCACTATATCTGGATTGTGACACTTCATAATTTCGTATAAATATTTTTCATAAATTTTTGTTGTAGAAAGTGTGTAGAATGTTTTGTTAGGACACCTAACATGTTTTAACAAAATTTTGTGTTGCAAGAATTTTTTTGGTTTTCGTCATTTCTAGGGTCATTTTTGTGAGTGATTTTTGACTAGGTTAAATGTGGAATTAGGTGAAGTTTTGTATGAGAGAGTTTTTCTATTTTGTACACAGAAGTTTTCTTAAGTGAATCCTTTGTGACTCACATTATTTCATATCCATTTGGTGACTCCAAAGCACGTTTTAAGTGGTTTTGTGCTAAAAATGTGCCTAGATTTTCGTGTCAAGACATTGCAGGTCCTAAATGGAGGTCAAGAATAAAGATTTAACCTCAAACGAAGATATCCAAATTCGAAGAGGAGGATGGAATATTCAAGATGAGCTATTGAGCATCCTCATGGGATCATCGAGGCACGAATGACGCACCACAGAAAAGGGATGTTTTCCCAGTGTAAAAAAAAAGAGGTAATCTCATGGGAATGATGATCGCATATGAGGAAAGCTTCCCGAACAGACTTTTTCCAAAAAAGGGCATCGCCAAAAATATGGCACATGGATTGAGAAAGCTCCAAAAGGGCTACTTTTAGCTTTTGGGGTCATGAACAAGAGGAATACACAGAAAATCGAAGAACAAATTGATAGTGAGAGTGTGAGTGTGAGTGCGAGATTTTCATGAGAGTGGTGGTCAGGTAGTTCAAACTCTTTCCTTCAAGAGTGCGTCATATTATATTATTGTAAGATTTCTTGATATATAAAGAATTGTTCTCTTACTACCTCAAATAAGATTGTGCAAAATTCTATTTTTCTTGAATTTTATTGTGATTATTGAGTGGGAGCATCACATGGATACAATGCATGCCCAGTATGTGGACCTCAATTGGATGCTTCTTACTCTACATCACTCCAAAAGATATTCTTCGAGGGTCATGTGCATTATCTCCCTGTTAAATCACGAATTGTAAAAGGGAAATCTAGGCTGACCACCTCCTAGCTTAAAGACATGTGATGGAAGAAAGCATGGATAATGTAAAATTTTCCCCCTAGGGATGAAGATGCTCTCCATTTTCTACAAATTTGCTAATTAGAGTGATCTTCTAATCAATCATTTACTAGGCCCAATGCACATATTCATGAATCTAGCTAATGTGCTTTGGAAACCATAAGTGAGACTAAAGAAAGCAAGGGCCAAAGGGATTATCTAAATATCATTGGACATATGGAAGATTTATGGCCACAAAGATGACCTAATGGGAAGATGGTGTTACCTAAAACATCATGGGTCTAAAGTAAATCGGAGGAAAAACAAGCAAAGAGGACCATTTTAGAGTTTCACACCCCACTGGATGTATGCATTGCCTAAAAGGTGCATTTACAAATAATGATGAGCTCAATGGCTTAAAGTCCCATGTTTGGCACAAATTTCTACAATTCGTTCTTCCAATTGTAATAAAGGGATACCTTATTGAAGACATCAGAGCCACCATTTACAAGGTTAGCACCTTCATGCATTGGATCTCCACAAAGGAAATAAGGAGAGATCATCTCATCTAAACTTCTTTGTTGGAGGCCATGTGCATGGTCAAAAAGTTTCTACTAACAAGAAAATTGACCATTTAGATGCACCTCTTAGTTCATGTCATCGACGAGGTTACAGATGTAGGGACTATCCATAGTCATTGGATGTTTTTTCTAGATAGGTTCATGAAAACTCTAAAGGGATCTGTTTGTTAATGAGCTCATCCACGGGGTAGTATGGTTAAAGGATGGCTTGTACAAGAATCTCTTGTTTATATAACAAAGTTTCTTAGTTCATTTGACCCAAAGATGCCTCGATTTTGAAGCCATGAAGAAGATGAGAGAGTATTTAGGGAAGTGCCACAAGAAAATGGGCTTATAAGGGCGATGGACAACACTCGAGACAAGATTAGTAAATTTTTCATCTTGAACTCAAATTCTATTGTTAAATGAATTCAACGAATGAGTAGGTGAGGGCACAGCGGATTATTACCTATAAAAATTTTAGGAGTCGTCAAACAACAAGAAACATACCATACCATCGGGAGCTTGCACAACTTACCTTCCTTTCCTTCAAGTTGATGGCTTGATTTAACACTCGGGGGGGTCACTCACAAAAAAATGTAAATATCACGTGCGTTCAACAGAAGCATATTTTAAATTTATGAAACTTACATAAATATATTTACATAAGGGTATGATTTAAAATTTTTTCAAAAAATTTTACAGATTCATAAAGAAAAGGGGATATTATATGGATAAAAAAATTCACAGATAAGGGATTTAAAATATAGGCCTTGAACGCACGCGATAGGGGTATTCTACATATAGTGACCCCCCGAGATTTAACAATAACACTAGCATGAAATAATGGTGAAGTGATCACTAATGAGGAGTGAGAGGAGCCTACAAAAGGCTACGATTGGCATGTAAGTGATCCATCTCCTTGATTACTATCTCATTAAAAAAATAGGAACGTGTATTTATCATGCATCACCTTGAAAACTAATTGTTGGTGTGCTTGTAGTATCATAAATATGGTACACTATGGTCACACAGCTGACATTTTTGAGTGGAAGTAATATATAGCAAAAGAAAATTTGAGACGAAGAGGCATTCTGAATATGCCATGTCATGACATACCTATCTCACTCTAATCACGATTATTACCATCTAAAGGAATTTCAGTAGTAGGTCCCATAGAAAGTAGATGATCTTCCGTTATTAGGGATGTAGCATCCAATTCCTACTTTCCATTGATGAGGCTACCACTAAGGAAGTTGCTATACAATCGATCATATTTCAATAATGTACATGGAAATTTCATCCCGAAAGAGAGCATGCACCGATTAAATCTCATTTTTGCAATAGCGAGAGAGGTGTCTCCCTGTACAATATTGATTCAAGATATTCATGAATTGAATGTTCATCGCTCATATCATAGACTAGAAGCTGATCCCAGATTCTTACTTTGCCCAATATTGAGGAGTATTGGTAATGGGCGCAGTAATTCTCATATTCGTAAGAATATTGTTATTGCTTCGACCCCATGTACCTCCAAGGGTAGATCCGGCTCTAATAGCTCCAAATCGGTTAAACTAATTTATAAATTTTTGAAAGTCCAACAGGTAATCGTACAATCTATCAGTTACGAAATACCCTTGGCTTTATGCATCTTGTCCATATCCCTACGTGTGATTCGACAAGTAGGAATCGGAGTAGATACTTTTTTAAAAAAAGAAGAGAGAGAGAAATCTTCATTGATCGATAAACTAAATAGTCATTTGGGTGAGATCGAACAACATTTCGCAGTTATTGGGTCGAGTCCCATTCCCCATGTACGGGCGTAAAAGTATATCCGAGCGGTAGACACCGCTTTACCCCAGGTCTACATCGAGGCTTGAGGCGGGAACAAGGAATAGTCACATTTTCAGGATTAAGCAAGAGTGGATGGTCAGGAACACCAATATACGCAAGAGACTTGTAAGATAGAGGGAAGGGTATATAGAAAGCGGGTACGAGTAAAGCATAAAACTACTCAAATAAAATCTTTCTCTATCTCCTTTTTCTTTTACTGGATGAGAGAGACAACTTCGGTAGGGGTGACTGAGTGGTACATCTCGAAAATCCCAGTCTCGAGTATATTCCTATCCACGTCAATCATGATTGCAGCAGTTTCCCAATTCTAGTAAAAAAAATAATAATAATTGGATTGATGCCAACAATCAATCATTTGTTTGTGAGATTGTAGGTTGTTAAACCGGGGAGATTACTAAGATAATCATTCTAGGATTTCCCTCCCCAAATGCAAGTAAA
Source organism: Cibotium barometz (assembly GCF_041138505.1). Lineage (NCBI taxonomy): Eukaryota > Viridiplantae > Streptophyta > Polypodiopsida > Cyatheales > Cibotiaceae > Cibotium > Cibotium barometz. Next base: position 30,264,432 of record NC_141097.1, read on the forward strand.
TTTTTTTATAGACGGAGATGTGTAGTAAGCTTCAGTAGCTCGTGGAACATGGATTGACCACCAAAGAAAGACACCTTTATGCTACCAGAGCATTGTGAAGCGAGTCATCTTTAAAGCAAATCTGAAGGATCCAAGATGTTTATTTGTAGTCTAAGTTTCTTCTCGTAGAAAATATTTTTTTGAAGGAAAACATAATGATAGAGTTGATATTGTCAAAACTGAAGACCTAAATGATAGAGTTTGATGTTGAATCCAAGAGCCAATTGCGATTACTGTAGTAGCTATGGATACTAGGCCTGAGGGATAGATTCAAGAGCATGTGGAATAAAGGTCTTCAAGTTTTGATAGAGATCCAAGTACATCCAACGAAGGGGAGCAAATAGATAATCTTGATCCTACAGAAGAGTAAGACATTGACCAAATAGTGGGTGGGAAGGTTAATCTCCTACCGTGCTTTTTGCGTGGTTGGTTCTCTGTGGTGGCATACTCTGGACGATGTGATGAGTTATCTTCCTCAAGATTTATAACTTTGGGTTTTTGATGTGATATTAACTTGCATGAATTCATGCTTCTTTGTGGATTGCAAGAGGAAATCAGCGAGATATGAAATAGCAGCATCATATAAAGAGATGGTTCGCTTGAAGCCCTCTCTTGCTAACCAACTTGCATGTTTTGTTTCTACTAGATTGGTGGTTGGAATGTGCGACAAAGGAGTGTCGTCCACATCCTATAACAAAAGATTAACTGATAATAATCAAAGTTGTACACTCCAACCACTTTTCACAACAAAAGACTAGTTTTGCGAATATGTGTGCTTCCTAATAACATTCTACGAGCGAAGAACACCTGCATGAGATTCCTCAGACAATAAGTATTTAACCACACTCTTTTGAAGTGGTCTACCTATGGGAGAATCTTCCATTGTAAGATCAGTAATGACTTACTTTGGTGCGCTTGATATAGTGTTGCTTGACTCTCCTATTATTGGAACAACTAGGTATGCAGTTGTTATATCTTTATCAAATATATAACCAGATATTCAGTTGGTGTGCTTGCTGTAGTGTTGCTTGACTCTCCTATTATTGGAACAACCAGGTATTCAGATGTTATATCGTTATCAAATATATAATCAGCTATTCAGTTGGTGTGCTTGTAGTAGTGTTGCTTGACTCTCCTATTATTGGAACAACCAGGTATTCAGTTATTATACCTGTATCAAATATATAACATGGTTCCTCTCCAGTTGGTATAGCTTCCTGGATAGATATAAGATGATCTACAGCATCATCTTGTGGTTTTATTGCAAAAACCTTCAATCCAGAATGAGGGTAAATCGCATTCCATCCAAAATTATTAGGTTTAGTAATATAAAAACGTCCTTGCCCAGCTCTAACAATAGGATTATTCCCCAAACCTTCTACAAAAATGTGAAAAGTTATGTTCTCCATGTCAATGATAGCTCACAAAATCAACTCACAAACACACAACAAACTAACGAAAATGAATTTGAATTTTAAACACTAAATCTAAACATATTAGAATTAAATTTTAAATATATTTATTTGTTTTATAAAATATTATTTTTAGCAAATAAAAAAACATTCTTCAATCATTATAAATAGTGTCATTAATGTATGAAATCTAAAATCCATTTTCAAGAATTATATTTAATAATAATTACTTGCATAAGTAAATCTCATTATTAATTACTTTTGTAACTAATTTTAATTTTCATGAATACAAATAATTTTTACATAATGATCACGTTGCTATGATTAAATCATTATTTTGAATAACTATCTATTCTATTTAATATTTAAATTTTATATAATAACATCTCCTTTTTTGTAATACTTTTTTCTTTCCGTATTATCAAATATATCCATTTTTTTCATAACCTTGATTAATCTAATAAACATTTCTATGAGATCTAAGCATAATCAATTCTAATAGTGAGATTCCATAATCAATTCAATATCATCAGGTTTAGTAATATAAAAACGTCCCTGCATAGTTCTAACAATAGGATCGTTCTCCAAACCTCCTATAAAAATGTGAAAAGTTGTGTTCTCCATGTCAATGAAGAAAAAAATAGGCCAAAAGAAGGTAAGAAGGAAAAAGATCTCTATTTGTCAAGCACTATAGCTCACAAAATCAATTCACAAATACACAACAAACTAATGAAAACGAATTCGAATTTTAAGCACTAAATCTAAGCATATTAGACTTAATTTTAAGATATGTTCATTAAAAAAATATTATTTTTGACAAACAAAAAAACATTCTTCAATCATTATAAATAGTGTCATTAATGTATTATATCTAAAATCTATTTTCAAGAATTATATTTATAATAAATCTTGCATAACTAACTCTCATTAATATATACTTTTCTAACTATCTTTAATTTTCATGAATACATATAATTTATACGTAATGATCACATTGTTATGCTTAAAATCATTATTTTGAATAACTAGCTATTCTATTTAATATATAGAAATTTTATATAATAACATCTTATTTTTTGTAATACTTTTTTCTTCTCGTATTATCAAATATATCCCTTTTTCGTAACCTTGATTAATCTACTAATCATTTCTATGAGATCGAAGCATAATCAATTCTAATAGTGAGATTTCATAATCATTTCTATGAGATCTAAGCATAATCAGTTCTAATAGTGAGATTTCACAATCAATTCAATTCTCTCTCTCGCTTTTAATTATCTCTCTCTCTCTCTCTCTCTCTCTCTCTCTCTCTCTCTCTCTCTTAATTGTTTCTTTTCTCTCTACATTGGGCCCTCTCATCCCCTTTTTTAAAAGAGAGGAAAAAACAATAAGAGATAAAGAGAGCGGATTTCTATGAGAAAGAGAGAGACACACACACACACAGAGGGGGGGTGCGTGAGAGAGAGACATGGGTGGTGGGCGGTGGCCTTAAGTGAGGGAAGGGCCCCCTCACTAAGAGAGATGTCACCCATAGTGGGGTGGACACCCACACTAAGGGCTATGTCTCCCTTAGTGATGGTGTCCACCACACTAAGGGCGATGTTGCCCTTAGTGAGGCGATAAGGCACCTGCTCCTCTCTCTCTCTCTCTCTCTCTCTCTCTCTCTCTCTCTCTCTCTCTCTCTCACCCATCCCTTCTTCATTTAGCAGGAGGCAGGATGAAAAGACACACTTTATCTCTCTATCTCTTTGCGCCATATATTTTATTAGTGCTTGGTCCCCTTTTTTAAGTGGACTTTGTATTTATGTGCGCACACATGTTCTTATATATTATATTGTGCAAAGAGTGGTGTCACAAACCATCTCTACAGACATTGTTTTGTGCATAACTCATAATTCTTTTTTAGCAAGTACCATACAATTCCACATTTTATATTGTTTTTCAAGACTCATTGGAGCTTTATCAATATTGGGGGGCTCACTCATAAATATGGGGGGCTCACTCATAAATATGGCAGTTTCTTGGGGGGCTCACTCATAAATATGTAAGCGTAGCATGTGGGTTCAATACAAGGGGTTTTTTAAATCCATTTGGAAGGAGAGAAAGTATACTAGAAATTTTGGTTTGCTCTCATGGTTAGTAAGGTGGGTTGCTCTATGTTACATATATAACATAATTGCCTAACTTTCTGGGGGATACCAAAAGAGAAGGTCATGTTTTGTTCGTTGAGCTCCTCGAAATAAAATGTGTATTATCGAAGACTTAAAACTATGTGCAAAATCTTGGAGAAGGCATGGGGTCTCTATGTGTCACACTAACGGTTGTTTTGATTTGTACTTCTGTAGGTTTTACCATGCCTTACTCTCTATGTGTGGTGGTGTCTCACTCCACTCCACTCCACTGGACCTTGCGACCTGCTCCTAATTGGGATATTGCAACAAGTCTTTAGAACTTGCGCAATTACACAAACGAAATGGAGCTAAACAGGGTGACCGAGGAGGATATGGTTCGAAGCTTTGAGCTGGTATGTGTTCCCGAAATAAGAGAGCGCATAAGAGGATTACAGGCAGCACATGGTGGCAGAAACTGGGAGGAGTTCAAGCTTGCTTTTTGAAGGATGATTATTTCATGGAGGATTCCGAGCGGGTGACCAAGCGAACTTTCTTGGAGTGGGTTACAAAACCCAAAATTGGAATTTCTGCCACATAGTTGCTAAGAGAGTTTGAGAAGCGCTATGCCCAGCTGTCAAGGATAGAGCGCACAACCTTAGACAGGGAAAAAATAGAGCTCTTCTTACAAGCTCGTATTATCAAATATATCCCTTTTTTGTAACCTTGATTAATCTACTAATGATTTCTATGAGATCGAAGCATAATCAATTCTAATAGTGAGATTTCATAATCATTTCTATGAGATCTAAGCATAATCAGTTCTAATAGTGAGATTTCACAATCAATTCAATTCTCTCTCTCGCTTTTAATTATCTCTCTCTCTCTCTCTCTCTCTCTCTCTTAATTGTTTCTTTTCTCTCTACATTGGGCCCTCTCATCTCCTTTTTTAAAAGAGAGGAAAAAACAATAAGAGATAAAGAGAGCGGATTTCTATGAGAGAGAGAGAGACACACACACACACAGAGGGGGGGTGCGTGAGAGAGAGACATGGGTGGTGGGCGGTGGCCTTAAGTGAGGGAAGGGCCCCCTCACTAAGAGAGATGTCACCCATAGTGGGGTGGACACCCACACTAAGGGCTATGTCTCCCTTAGTGATGGTCTCCACCACACTAAGGGCGATGTTGCCCTTAGTGAGGCGATAAGGCACCTGCTCCTCTCTCTCTCTCTCTCTCTCTCTCTCTCTCTCTCTCTCACTCACTCTCACCCACCCCTTCTTCATTTAGCAGGAGGCAGGATGAAAAGACACACTTTATCTCTCTATCTCTTTGCGCCATATATTTTATTAGTGCTTGGTCCCCTTTTTTAAGTGGACTTTGTATTTATGTGCGCACACATGTTCTTATATATTATATTGTGCAAAGAGTGGTGTCGCAAACCATCTCTACAGACATTGTTTTGTGCATAACTCATAATTCTTTTTTAGCAAGTACCATACAATTCCACATTTTATATTGTTTTTCAAGACTCATTGGAGCTTTATCAATATTGGGGGTCTTTAAACATAGACCTTGGCAGTTTCTTGGGGGGCTCACTCATAAATATGTAAGCGTAGCATGTGGGTTCAATACAAGGGGTTTTTTAAATCCATTTGGAAGGAGAGAAAGTATACTAGAAATTTTGGTTTGCTCTCATGGTTAGTAAGGTGGGTTGCTCTATGTTACATATATAACATAATTGCCTAACTTTCTGGGGGATACCAAAAGAGAAGGTCATGTTTTGTTCGTTGAGCTCCTCGAAATAGAATGTGTATTGTCGAAGACGTAAAACTATGTGCAAAATCTTGGAGAAGGCATGGGGTCTCTATGTGTCACACTAACGGTTGTTTTGATTTGTACTTCTGTAGGTTTTACCATGCCTTACTCTCTATGTGTGGGACCTGCTCCTAATTGGGATATTGCAACAAGTCTTTAGGACCTTTGCAAGCGAATTGTCAAACACATTTGTCTATTATTTAACAAGAGTCTCCCCCACGGCCCGTTAACTGCGCCGATATCTACAAAATGGGGCGTTGACCCCATAAAATCCGCAAGATGGGACGTTTACTAGTGTATTACAAATAGGAGCTTACTCCGCTCCATCAGATCTATCATCCCGCCTTAGGTCTGCTTGTTACCAGGTCATTCATTAGGTCAGGTTCTCATCTGCTCCTCCCATCCGGACGTTAGCACCAACTGAGTCTTAGATATCCCACCTAATAATTTCCCTGCAGCTTGATCAAGCGAGGTACTTTTGTGTGATCACCGCTCCTCCGCTGTATTGAAATGCCCCCTGCAGCTACCAGCAATATGCCCAGCCGCTTGCTCCTTGCAGCATGCCTGTTACTGGCGCTGATCAGCCTCAATGCCACGCCAGCTTCTTGCCACAAGAAGAACATCAAGGCCGGGCCGTCCCGCTACAGATTCTACCTCCACAACACCGTGTACAACCCGATCGTGAATAACACCTACTTCACCTCGGTGTATGGTCCGCTCCCTCCGGGCACCTTCTCCAACCCCTTCAACTTCGGCGTGGTGGCCACCTTCGAGGCCCCCCTCACGCTGGGCGCCTCCAACACCTCGGCGTCGGCCGGGGTGGCGCAGGGCTTCTACGTGCTGGACAGCCAGAAAGGCTACGTGCTCTTCCACACCTTCACGGCCACCATCGACGACGGCACCTACAAGGGCACCCTCACCATCATGGGCCAGATCGACGAGGCCCAGAAAGTGCGCATACTCACCGTCGTTGGCGGCACCGGCGACTTCCTCCTTGCACGCGGCCTCGTCACCAATCGCCTCGTCGAGATCGTGCGGGTCGCCCCTGCCCGATGGGTCCTCTCCTTTGATCTCGACCTCTATTACTAGACCACTTGTTTGCATGATGCATGCCTTCCGCGTTGCTTTTTTTTTTGGCTATACCAAACATCTGTATTATTTATTTTCAAAAGCAATGCATCCCAACAGCTCCAATTTTTACAAATCACAGCACGAAATAAATACATCACTAAACTTACAAATTGTCATCCAATAAAATGCTCAGTAGACTGTAGGCCTGCTCAGTAGACTGTAGGCCTACTTTTTCTTGAAGGAAGAGTAGAGTACACAAACACGGAAGCCAAATATTTGTAGGCATGCATGTGTTCAAGACTAGTTAAACTTGTATAAAACAAAACTAAGAAGATGAAAAGGAGAATGGGAATGCTCGGTGACGTATTTATTTTTGAACGATAGTGGAGCACATAAGCAATGAAGCCAAATGGACGCATGCATGGGTTCAATAAAACAAAACTACGCTTTGAATTCTATCCTACTTGTCCCTTGTGTGAGGTCATCGTATTATATGACTCCCTTATTGAACTTACAACCTCCTTACTAGCCTCTCATATCTTTAAGCCACTTTAGTAGTTTTTTGGTTCTATTGTCGAAAGAACTCCTTTGGTCATTCCTTATCATTAATCCCAACACACACTAGCTAATATTTCATCATCTATGATGCAAGAGAACAAAATGTGAGTCTCCTTACCTTGGCTAATGTGGAGAAATATCAATATGATCTCAAACAAGAGTTATATACTATATTCTTATGAAAGAGGATATGTGTCACTAATTCTTAGAAGTTTGTACATTTTCATGAAAAATATATATAGTTCTTCATCAAAAAAGAGGTAGATAAGTGTACATTTAGAGAAAGTTCCAACATCTCACTATAGCTAAAATGGAGTGCTCTCTCGAGTTCTAGTAAGTGTGGATCCAACATCATGAGATAGCAGCTTAACAAAAAGTAACGTTTTACTTGGCAAATCGCAACCTCGAGGGGTTCACCTAAAAATATATAAGTATACCACATGCGTTCAAATGAAGGGGTTTTTTTAATTCAAAAATTTAAGATAAATTTACAGAAAAATATTTATAAAAAGGGTTTTTCTAATCGATTTTAGAAGAAAAAAAACCTGTAAGTCCATAAAGAGAAAGGGGTCATTTTAGTCATGAAAACTCACAGGTAATGAGGTTTTTTAAATACCCCTTGAATGCATGTGATACATAAGGTTTCTTAGTAGTGCATCCCCCGAGATCGCAACCAAGCTTGCAAGGCCTCTTAACCGTTATAACATTTCAAATCAATTACGAAACTCCATGCAAGGAAGATAAACTTTGTAATTAATTTGATTTCGCTATACACACACTATTTTTTTCCTACTCAAAGAAATAAAATCATTGAGAAAAAAGTAAGGTGAGTCTTTATTTATTATCTCATTCCTTCATAGGAAAATTTAGTCCATTTGCACATATAGTATCCTATGATTTAAAGGACATAAAATGAGACAAGAGAGTAGAATCTTCCTTAACTATGAGGAGAAGATAGATAGGAAAACATTGGTAATCCACTTTTAAGGTGAGATCATCCTTCTAAGCATTCTTGAAAGTGATATGGAACTTATCCCTCACTATCTTCAATATACATTGCTTGCTTAACAAAAAGTAATGTTAAGCTTCACAAATCGCAACCAGTGTTTCAAATCAATTATGAATTCCATTTCACAAGAGAAACTTCCTCTTTAAAATATTCCCTATGCTTGCTCTACTTTTATATCCAGTCAAAGAAAACAAAAATAAACTCACTAAGGAAAAATTAAGTTTAGTTTCTCGTCCTCATAGTATAGATTCTCCTAAGTTTCTCTGATCTACTAAAGAGAGCTCTTTGTTCCTTGTAATTTCTCTTTTCCTTAAACCCACGAACCTAAAAGGGTTTTGTTTAGGTCCACCTATATATACCTAGCCTCAGTGTGCTTTCCACACACTTTGGGAGATTTGTATCGTGCATCTCTCTCTTTCTCCTCTCATCAACACCACTACCACTAGCACCGCCACCACCACCACCAGTACCACTAGTATTTTCACTATGCTAGTTGTTGCCACTCTACTAAGACTTGCAACATGCACTGCCTATGTCAGTTTCCTAGCTGTCTATAGTGTGGGACAATCAGCTATGTCTGCCAAGATCTAGCCTACTCGTCGTCGCTGAAGAGAGAACATCTAAAAGAATTCCTAGATCTAATCCTGTGTGTGTAAGCCCATGGATTACTACACCATGGCCTAAGTGGCAAGTCCATAGATTTCGAAAAAAAAATTGATACAAAGTTTTCCCAAGCACAATAGTGTGCAATAGCAATCAAGAGCATGTTGGTGGAAGTCTCTTACCAAAAAGGAAGAGAACTCAAAGAAGATCATAAAATCTTAGAAAATCATAATACATAAGAAAATACATAAGCAATACATGGATAGATGACTACATTTTTGAAATCATGGATATAAAAAGGATTATAATCATAGAGTCGAAGAATAGTATCATATGCATAGATTTATTCAAAGTCTTATGCATAATACCATGCAATAGAGTCTTATGCTAAAGATGTTGATGCATAACACTATGCAAAGAGTCTTATGCACAAGACTATGCATAGATTCCTATGCATAGACTCTTATGCATAGAGTCTTATGCATAAGACTATGCATAGTGTCTTATGCATAGACTATGCAGAGAGTCTTATACATAGAATCTTATGCATAAGTCTATGTATAGTCTTATGCTAAAGACTCTCTCCCTAGTCTTATACATAAGATTATAGTATTGCAAAACACTCAACGCATAAGATTCTTTTGCATACTCTATTGCAAAAGAATCTAATGCAAAAACATATTTTGAAACAAAGTTTTTCTAAGAAATCTAGGGTGCAATAGCAAAGAGCATGCTGGTGGAGGTATCTTCTAAAGAGAGCTCAAGGAAGATTATAAAAAATCTAGGGCGAAAAGACATAAGATTATATATTAGCAATACATGCATACAAGGCTTCATTTTAGAAATCATGGATATAAAAAGGAAAACGATCATAGAAGTCAAAGTATAGATCTATATGTATAAGGGTTATGCATAGACTCTTATGCATGAAACTATGCAAAATACTCATATGCATAAGACTATGCATAGGACTCTGATGCATAGAACTATGCATACGACGACTATGCGTTGCACATTACGCATAAGACTATGCATAGGATCTATGGATAACACTCTTTACATAGTATTATACATAATACTATGCAAAATACTCTTATAAGTGTTTTTTCTTACTCATAGTGGCCTTTTCTTAGTGTGGCACACATAGAGACTATGAGGGAAAAACCTATATGCTTATGTATAAGAATATATAACAGGCTCTATCTATAATACTATTTACATGCATAGAGACCATGACAGAAAGACCTATGCATTATAAGACTATCTATGATGTGCATAGAGTCTCTATGCATAAAACTATACAATATACTCTATATATAATACTATTGTATAGACTCTTATGCATAATACTCTCTACGTGCATAGAAACCATGATGGAAAAACCTATGCATAAGACTCTAATGTATAGAATATATGCCTAAGACTATGCCATAAGCTCTATACATAAGATTCTTACATGCATACACTTTATACATAAGATTATGTATAGACTTTGTGGATAACACTATGCAATAGACTCTATGCATAGAGTCATATGCATAATTCTATGTAGAATAAATGCATAAGACTCTATACATAGAGTCTTATGCATAAGACTATGCATATGCATAGAGTTTTTTACATAGACTATTGTGCATAAGACTATGCATAGACTTTTTTACATAGACTACGTAATAGAGTTCATGCTTATATAAGAACATGCATAGAGTCTAGAACAAATAGTAAAAATAAAATAAAATTAATGCTCCCATAGCTCCCAAGGGTGCATTATAAGAAAATATGGTGTGTTTTAGATTATGCATGGTTTTTTACATAGACTCTTATGCAGCATTGACTATATAATAGAGTCGATGCACAATCCCATGCATAGAGTCTAGAACCAATAGTCCATAAATGAATAGAATAAATGCTCCCATAGCACCTGAGGGTGTGTTATAAGAAAGGCTCACCCTTGGAGAGCTTGATTGCTTCCTTTAAAGTTTCAACAAAGACAACCTAGAAATACAGAACCAAAATAAACAAGAAAACATTATCTTATACATGCTAAAACCAAAGAACATAGGTATGAGAATATGCATGATCTCAAGCTCAAAATAAAAACTCCCAAGCACTAGGGGTGCAAAAAAACCAAAGTCGTGATAAGAAAAAGATGATACAAAATATATTGTATCTTATTCGTGGATATATTATAAACTGCTAAAATGCTTGCGGTGTAATGCCAAACCTAAGACGAAAAACCAACAAAACGTAAAAGAAAAACAAACTCAAAATCCCAAAAAGGCCTACCAACTCATAAAAACCCTAATCCTAACATATAGGAAACCCTTACATGCTTACAAGGGAGAGAGAATTGGTGTTTATGGTTGAAAGGGATTTAATGAGAGAAAAGGGAGAAGAGGAACCTACAAAACTAAAACAATAAAATAAAATGTAAACTTGTAAAACTCAAAAAATCCCTAACTCTAACACATAGGAGACCCTTACCTACTTACAAAAGGGAGAGGATGAGGGAGAGAATGATGAAAGGACCTATGGAGGAGAAGATGTGCTTTTCAAAAATGAAATATTAAAAAGAGAAAAAAACAAAGAACCATTCTTAGATTTATGTTTCTCCGCCACCATCGATATATCGATGTCTTGATCATCCTCATCAACATCACCATCATCCTCAATGGTAGGGTCATTCTCATGATCATGAGAAATGGCACGCTCATCCTCATTAGCATGATCATCTCTTATTTCTTGATCATCGATCACAACATCTTCATTGGCATGTTCGACATCATCTTCATTGTTGCGTGTTACATCCTCCATATGCTCCATATCAGTGAATGTATCATACATCACTTTGGAACGTGGTGCAATAGGGATGACGTACCACCATTTAATGTCATGCACCATTGGCAGATAGATAACCTACTCAAATATACATACTTCAATAATTAATTAGCATATCAAAAGTCAAGGCGTACGTTGTCGTGCCATGGCACGTCTATGGTGTGAAACCATGCATGTGAGGCCATTAAATGCAAATCCAGATGCATGGGATTAAGTGCCACAGTGTACATGATGTATATATGCCTTTACGCATTCCGAGGGCTAGCAGAAGTCCCTGTGCCTGTGTACATATGGTGTGCGTGGTGTGTGAATAAACTTTGCCCTGGATGCCCAGGTAAATGTACAGAGAGAATGGTTTGGCTGTAAGCATGTATAGGCTTGTCCGGAATATGGTCGGCTGGGGATGATGTCAGCTGTTTGGCAGCTCTGAATGTGTGTGCGTCAAAGAGAATGAGCGGGCATCAGGGATTTAATATTCACGTGATCACAAGATTTTTTGTGATAATAACACATGTGAACAAGTTATTCACATGTTCTCATGTTACCGTTCACAAAATAACAGGTCACTTGCCATTTGGGAACCCCTTAAAAGCTTGGCTACACGTGGGAATAAGCTATTCACGTGTTCTCATGTTACCATCTTCACATAATGGCAGGTCAGTGGCCACCTAAGAAGATTTTTTATGCCCGACAAAGATAATTTTTTTAGGCCCTTGTGAAAGCTTTGTGAATATAACATGTGATCACAAGATTTTTTGTGTTATTAACATATGTTATTAACATGTTCACATGTTTTCATTTACGTCAGTGAAATCCCTAGCGGGCATCGTGGGCTACGTTTGAAGAGGTATGAAGGCATGGGGAGCAAGTAATATTGGTGTGGCCAATGTGCCTTGGACATGGTGTGGAAAGGAAGGGTGGCCATCTTTTTGGCCTTAGGAAGAAATTAAAAAAAATATATATATAATAAACGTGGCCAACCTATAAAAGGGCATCATGGTTGTTTAGCATGGCTGCCAGCGTAACAGCTAGGGAAGACGCGAGAAGACAAGGCAGTGACCAGCAGGCGGGTTAAAAAAGAGTGTGGCCGCCTTGTTGACGGTAGCCCTGGTCATTCGGCAGAGAAGACAGTGGACGGAACCGCCGAGCCGTCGTGTAGAGACTGGGGAGCCTCCCTTGTGAAGAGTAGCGAAGAGGTGTGTGTAGGTGCAAATGTAAAAGAGAGATGGCGGCTGTTGGTGTAGCGATGTGTAGCTAACGGGCCTTGGCAACGCTGACGTGTGGGCTGGCGTTACAGTGTGGTGGGGCTATGCAGCCCTGCGGACAGAGAGAGTCGAAGGGAAGGCTTTGAGGTGAGTAGTGCAGAAGGCGTCAAAGAACAAGTAGAGGCTGGCGTAGGTGAAGCCGACGTGCTGGCGACAAAGAAGGTGTGAGCAGAGGGCGCAACAGGCTCTGGCGTTGACAGTTTAGGCGCAGCCTTTGCAGAAGTGATAAGTGCACAAGAGAGCTGGTGAGGGTGATGGGGTGGTTAGCAGACGCCTCGTAGAGCAGAGGCGCTAGGGAGCGTGGAGCGCACGCATGTGTGGGAGGGTTAGCGAGCAAAGGCAAAATGACTGGCACAACTACAGCCATACGGGGGCTTCTCAGGTGAGAGCGCAGGCAATAGAGCAGCTGCTGGAATCAAACGTGAAGGGCTGAGGACAGAGCCGACGTTGAGAGAAGGAGATGCTGCCGTGCTGCGCGGTGACCATTTGTGTTTGAGTATTCTTGTTTAGCTAGCCTGAGTCTTTAGGGCGGTGGTTATTATTCTCTCATCGTCGTCTTTGAATCCCTCTCATCAAGAAATCTTGATTGCCTTCTTTTGTTGAGATAGCACTGAGAGAGGAGGGGAAACAAGGGAAACATGTACTTGAGGTCGTGGTGAAACATCCAGGAGAAGTTGTGGGAGAGGATAGGAAGGTAGAGGGTCAAAGAAGTCTGCATTAGATATTGAGAGAGGAGGTTTTGAGAAAGAGTGATTACGCCACTGTGAACGCAAGGAAACAGAGCTCGACCAGATGCTTGTGGACCTTACACTCAAGTGGGTTTTCTTCATACAGCACAAATTCAGTGTTTTTGGAAGTAACAAGTTGGCGGCCTACCCGATTTTCTTTGGATTTCTTGGTGATCTTTAGAAGACTTATATAAAGAGAGTTGAAAGAGGAGGTGAAGTTGCTATCTAAATTTCTTTTGGGGCTTTTCTAAGCTAGCAGCAGATGAAGGTGCAACAATCAAATTAAGGTGGGCCTATCTTAAGGTTTTTGAAGTGTGTTAATTTAAGAGAGGGAACACTTATTTTTCTCAATATTCTACCACTCCATAGATCCCAACATACTTGTGAAGAAAAGTAATATGCTAACCTTGTTAGAATAGCGACTTTGTGTCATTTTTTTCAGGTGTATGGTGTTATTTTGTCATCAAAAAAATAAATTAATTAATTAGAAAAATTACTCTCACAGCCAGAAGTCTCGCACTTCTCCAGCGATACCACCCACGTCACAACAGCTTTGGTGAACCCGACGTGAAACTGCTGGGGTGAGAGTTAGTGGTGAAATACACAGTGCAAGCTATGGCTGAAAATCTTGAGGGACAGGGGGTTCATTTTGACCCCGGGGTTATGCAAATGTTTCAGATGTTTACTATGTATATGCAATAGTAGTAGCAAGCGGCTGAGAGGGGGCAAATTTCCACGACTAAAGCACTGCAGTCAATTGTGAAAAAGGTGGATCAATTTGATGGTAAAGACATCACAAAGTACCTGCGCAATTACACAAAGGAAATGGAGCTAAACAGGGTGACTGAGGAGGATATGGTTCGAAGCTTTGAGCTGGCATGTGTTCCCGAAATCAGAGAGCGCATAAGAGGATTACAGGCAGCACATGGTGGCAGAAACTGGGAGGAGTTCAAGCTTGCTTTTTGAAGGATGATTATTTCATGGAGGATTCCGAGCGGGTGACCAAGCGAACTTTCTTGGAGTGGGTTACAAAACCCAAAATTGGAATTTCTGCCACAGAGTTGCTAAGAGAGTTTGAGAAGCGCTATGCCCAGCTGTCAAGGATAGAGCGCACAACCTTAGACAGGGAAAAAATAGAGCTCTTCTTACAAGCAGCTGGGAAAGATCTCCAAGAAAAACTGGAAATTCTCCTTGAGGATAAGGATACAGAGCAGGGGGGCTGAAGAATGATTGGAATGATGTCGAGGATGTGGTCACCATGCAAGCAAAGCGGCAAGCGAAGGAGGGATAAAATGGTGATGAGCTCGGCAACTCCTATAACTGTTACCCTTGAGAATCTACCAAAACCTGCTGCAATCCCAAAGGTAGAAGGGCCGATGGATGAGCTTATTAAGGGCATGCGAGACCTAAAACTGAAGATGTCCAGGATTGAGGAAAAAGGGCTACCATTAGGGCAGGCTTCTATGCAAAGGCCTCAAAGCAAAGAAGGGTTTACATTCAGATGTATATGGTGTGATGACCCAGAACATGCGAAGAAAGACTGTGCCAGTTACAAGGAAGCTCTCAGAAACCAACTTGTATTTTTCAAAGATGGAAAAATCCACCTTACAGAGAGACTGGTCTTCCGTTAAGCACAAACTTTGGGAAAGGAGGGATGAAAAAGCTGGTTGAGGATATGGCTGCTAGCCATGCCATCTCTATGGTTGAGGCAGCAACCTATGGGTTAAAGGCCGATCATTCAAAGCAGGAATCTGAGAAGGATGAAGACTATGAGAATGAAGATTTTTGGCCATCAACAATGGAGCTAATTGCATCAAAGAAGGTGTCTAAGCAGGCTTTGCATGACGCAGGAGACTATACGTCTTGAGACTGGCTGGGAAGAACCTGTGGATTCTCTATCTGTTCATGCCTATATTGCAAAATGCTAGAATAATGAGGCACAGGTTGAGGAAAAGCGTAAGAGGGAAAATGAGGAAGGAGAGGCATCAAAAAGGGTCACTCGTGGTAGTGGAAAGAAGGACCCTGGGCCATCACATGTGTCGGGCCGCCACATAACCAGCCTCCACATGAAGTATCAATGGAAGAAGCACCAGCAAAGATGAAGCATGAGAAGGAGAAGGGTAAAGGGAAAAGCCCGCTCTACAAGCTCCAATCTGATATTGAAGCCGCAACGGATCTCAAAAAGGTGCTAGAAGAAAGGATTCTAAACAGTAGGGTGGAATTTACATTAGGGGAAGTCTTGGGGATTGCAAAGAAAGATTTCCATGATGAGATAATTGATATTATACGAAGGAAAAGGCAGTCCATAATTGAATCTATTCCATCACAGGGGGAGACAAACACTTCCAAGACTCATGGAGTATAGGTACAGCAAAAGGAAGAGAGAGATAATGTGGTGGAATGCAGTCACTCTACTGGAGGGGCACGACAAGTGCGCTTTGTGGATGAGGGTGATGAAAAAGAAGTTCTTGCAAAAAGTCATTGCTCCAGGAACCATTGGTCAAGGGCCACCACAGAAACCCTTGTCAAGATAGGCGACTTGGAAGAGCCGCATGTCGCTCTAATCGACCATGGGTCTGAAATAAATCTTATGGCTAAAAACCTCTACAACAAATGTAAGTGGCCAATGGATGTAGATCATGGGTGGATGATTAAGGCGGCTAATAACTCATGTGGAGAGCTCTATGCAGCCTGTCTAAATGTAAGGATAACTATAGGGGATGTGAAAGATGATCAGAACTTATTTGTCCAGGAGATGTCATCGTATCCCCTCATCCTTGGGCAACCCTATATTACAGCTGTGAGGATGGAGACAAAAGTCTTGGATGATGGCTCAGCATATGCAAGAATAAGGAGCAAAGATGGCAAGAAAGCTATTCAGTTCTTGACAGCTTGCATTAACCATGAAAGGAACCGCGAGTCTCTTTGAGAACAGTCACTCCTAAAGATAAACAAAGAATTTATGAACTACAGGGAGATGAGGGATTTTGGCCAGGTGCCATTGTAAAGCGGGATTGCAATGGTATAAGGGGCAATGAGTTCTCACAGGACTCAATCAATGTAAATAACTTTTCAGCAAACTTTCAGAGATTCTCTAGCTATGGGTCAATAGTTTTTGTAAAAAGCAAGGATTTGAAGCGTGGTATGCGTCGATATGTACAAAATGTACAAAAAAGTCTTGAGCAGTGTGGTCTTTTGGAGAAAAATGAGTTTATTTCAGGTGTGCTTGACGAGGTGTCATTTGTGGATACTATGGGTGAGCTTTTTGCCATGGAAAGTGCATGCTTACAGGGTTGGAATGAGATGGTAAAAGTGTCATCTATGGGGATGTATGATATAATCCGGGAATTTGAGGAAATGGAATGTAAAAACATGTATTGTGAGATGGATGCTCATGTTGATACAAAGTATAAAACGGTTGCAAAGAAGGTGAAACCAGTTGCCTTGCCCCTGCCCCACCAGAAAGCAAGGAGAAGATAGATGAAGCCTCTATGCAATCGAATCTCAGAGATTCGAAGAAAATTGGGCATAAGTTTACACAGGAAACCCTAAAAGAGCTGAAGATCGGTGACAAGGATTTCCTGTTACCAGTTGAAAAGGAATGCTTTGAGGAGATGCTTGTAAAACATGGGAAGGCCTTTGCTTTTCAGCCGCATGAGATAGACTGTGTTGATCCAAGCGTAATAGTGCCAATGGTGATCTTCACTGTTCCACATGTGCCCTGGAACCTGCGACCGATTCCAGTACCAAAAGCTCTCTTGCCAAAGCTGATGGAATTACTAAAAGAAAAGATCAGGATGGGAATTTTGGAGCCATCATGCGCTCCATACTCCAACAGATGGTTTACCGTGCCAAAGAAAAATGGAGCATTGCGCTTCATTCAAGATATGCAACCTGTAAACAAGGTCACAATCAGGAATGTGGGAGCAGGTCTGATTGTGGACGAGTTTGCAGAAGCATTTGCAGGGAAAGCTATATACTCTATGGGTGATCTGTATTCGGGATATGATCAGTTCCAGCTGGATATACAAAGCAGGGACATGACCACAATGAAAACTCCTTTGGGTTTGGTAAGGATGTGCACCTTACCACAGGGAACCACCAACTCAGTGGCACATATGATGAATGGAATGAATAAAGTCTTACGAGACTTCATACCACAAATAACTATGCCTTTTCTGGATGATGTGCCCATAAAAGGCTATGATGAAAAAGATAAAGATGGGGATTTGGATTCGAAAGGGTGCCGCAAGTTTGTGGCAAATCATATAAAAGATTGTGATAAAATTCTATCCAGGCTTGAAGAGGTGAATCTTACTTTGTCTGGATTGAAATCAGTGTTTGGGATTGGTGAAGTACTAATCGTGGGGCATCTTTGTAGTACTAATGGGCGCAGACCTTGTCCAGCCAAGATAGATGCGATACAAAGAATGAAAGAGATATGCATTAATGTTACAGAGGTGAGGAGATTTCTTGGTGCATGTGTCTTTTATGTTATATGGATCCCACATTATGCACATGTAGCAGATCCTCTCTACCAACTTTTGAGGAAAAATCAGAGATTTTTATGGAGTGCTGCACATATTAAAGCTATGCGGAAGCTGAAATGTCTGCTCCAATCATCACCTACTCTAAGGAAGGTAGATTATGAGTGTGGCAGGTGATTGTAACAGTTGATACTAGTCCTACTGGGATAGGATGGGCAGTAGGGCAAGATGATGAGGATGATCACAGGTATGTAATCAGGTTTGGAGCAAAGGTACTAAGCATTTGCCAACGGAATTATCTGCAGATCAAGAGGGAGTTATGGGGAGTAGTCACTGCCTTAAAATGTGAAAAAGAATATCTCATTGGGCCATCTATGCTTGTGGAAACTGACTGCTTGCCACTCCTTGGGATGATTGCAAGCTGAACCACTCCAGATATCGCTATGCTCAGGTGGATTGCCTATATCAAGTCACTAAATCCCGAGTTTGAGCATATTGCAGGGAAGGATAACCCAGTTGCAGATATGCTATCAAGAGCCAGGTATGAAGATGAAGAAGGGATGATTAGTGACATTGATGATGTAGGCACAAAGTTCTATACTACTGCACATGCAAAAGGAGACCATGCTTGCTTATCAAATGCACTTGAGTCTTTTACTGAGGAAATGTATGAAGGAGATTGGTTACTTATTAGCCAATACTTGAGTACCTTGACAAGGCAGGAAAATTGGTCTGACTTAGAATTCAAGAGGATCCGCAAAAAGGCATATGGGTATTTTCTAAAGAATGGATACCTGTGGAAGCATCCTAAGCAGAGGAATGCTATGCCATAGAGAGTTATATGTGATAAAGAGACTCAAGGAAAGCTCATAAAAGAATTCCATGAGAGTCTCTGGGCTGGACATCGAAGTGTGTGGGCCACCTTTACCAAAATAAAGGAAAGATATTGGTGGAAAGGAATGTACAAGGATGTATCCCAATATGTGGAAACATGCATGGTATGTGAAATGTACTCGAATGTGCGACATCGTGATGGCTTGCAACCAACCTACCCACCTGCCATGCACTACAAATGGGTAGTGGATCTAGTTACAATGCCCTTAGGAATCTGGCAGATGCGGTACGTAGTACTTGCAAGAGAAGACCTGACAAATTAGGTGGAAGGGCGTGCTCTTAGAACAAAGAGCACGAAAACAGTATGCAAATTTCTCTTGGAAGATGTGATTTGCCGATATGGTTGTGTTGGGAAAATAACAGCTGACAGGGGTGAGCTAGATGCTGAAGAAGCAAGGGAATTCTTTTCCAGAATTGGCATCAAATTGGCCCTAACATGTGCTTACAACCCTGAGGGCAATGGTAAAAGCGAGCGAGGACATCCTCCAATCATTAAAGCTTTGGCTAAGGCATGTAGAGGAAGAATGCGGGAGTGGCCAAGGCTACTACCATATGCTTTATGGGCTGACCGTACAACTCATAGCTCAGTGAGACAGGATACATGCCTGCAAAATTAATGTATGGTCAGAAGCTGGTAATGCCAGTTGAAAAAGTAGTCCCAACTTGGAATGTATTACCTTGGGTGGAAGAATTGAACAGGGAAGACCTCCTTGCATTGTGAATGAGGCAGTTGAAGAGAAGGCCTGAAGATGTAGAGCTTGCTAAAGCTTGTTTGAAAGATGCAAGGTTGAAAAATAAAGAAAGATTTGATAGAAGACACAGACTCCGGCCAAAACCCATTGAAGAAGGTGATTGGGTCCTAATGTATGATAGCAGTCTTGACAACCAGTTTACTGTGCAAAGGAAGTTTGCAAAAAGATGGTTTGGCCCTTACATTGTCAAGCATGTGCATGGAAATGCCACGTATACCCTGTGTGAGCTTGATGGAACATAGATAAAGAATCTTGTAGCAGGAAAAAGGATCAAGATGTTTAAAAGAAGGCATGACAGTGATTCTTTTGATTCGCAGGAGACTCAAGATGAGAGGCTTGATAGTGATAGCATGGATATGGTTGAAGAGGAAGAGGATGATCTTCCTGGTAATGTAGAAGATGAAGATGACATTCAGATATATGTGGATCTTGATGATGACTTGCCACATACCGGAGGATGTGCAGGTTTAGAGGGGGTGGATGTCGTGCCGTGGCACGTCTATGGTGTGAAACCATGCATGTGAGGCCATTAAATGCAAATCCAGATGCATGGGATTAAGTGCCACAGTGTACATGATGTATATATGCCTTTACGCATTCCGAGGGCTAGCAGAAGTCCCTGTGCCTGTGTACATATGGTGTGCGTGGTGTGAATAAACTTTGCCCTGAATGCCCAGGCAAATGTACAGAGAGAATGGTTTGGCTGTAAGCATGTACAGGCTTGTCCGGAATATGGTCGGCTAGGGATGATGTCAGCTGTTTGGCAGCTCTGAATGTGTGTGCGTCAAAGAAAATGAGCGGGCATCGTGGGCTGTGTTTGAAGAGGTATGAAGGCATGGGGAGCAATTAATATTGGCGTGGCCAATGTGCCTTGGACATGGTGTGGAAAGGAAGGGTGGCCATCTTTTTGGCCTTAGGAAGAAATTAAAAATATATATATATATATATATAATAAACGTGGCCAACCTATAAAAGGGCCACATGGTTGTTTAGCATGGCTGCCAGCGTAACAGCTAGGGAAGACACGAGAAGACAAGGCGCTGACGAGCTGGCGGGTTAAAAAAGAGTGTGGCCGCCTTGTTGAGGATAGCCCTGGTCATTCGGCAGAGAAGACAGTGGACGGAACCATCGGGCCGTCGTGTAGAGACTGGGGAGCCTCCCTTGTGAAGAGCAGCAAAGAGGTGTGTGCAGCTAAATGTAAAAGAGAGATGGCGGCTGTTGGTGTAGCGATGTGCAGCTGACAGGCCTTGGCAACGCTGACGTGTGGGCTGGCGTTACAGTGTGGTGGGGCTATGCAGCCCAGTTGCGGACAGAGAGAGTCGAAGGGAAGGCTTTGAGGTGAGTAGCGCAGAAGGCGTCAAAGAACAAGTAGAAGCTGGCATAGGTGAAGCCGACGTGCTGGTGACGGGTGCTGGTGACAGAGAAGGTGTGAGCAAAGAGAGCAACGGGCTCTGGCGTTGACAGTTTAGGCACAGCCTTTGCAGAAGTGATGAGTGCACAAGAGAGTTGGTGAGGGTGATGGGGTGGTTAGCAGACGCCTCGTAGAGTAGAGGCGCTAGGGAGCGTGGAGCACACGCATGTGTGGGAGGGTTAGCGAGCAAAGGCAAAATGACTGGCGTAGCTATAGCCATACGGGGGCTGCTCAGGTGAGAGCATAGGCAATAGAGAAGCTCCTGGCATCAAACGTGAAGGGCTGAGGACAGAGCCGACGTTGAGAGAAGGAGCTGCTGCCGTGCTGCGCGGTGACCATCTGTGTTTGAGTATTCTTGTTTAGCTAGCCTGTCTTTAGGGCGGTGGTTAGCACTGAGAGAGGAGGGGAAACAAGGGAAACATGTACTTGAGGTCGTGGTGAAACATCCAGGAGAAGTTGTGGGAGAGGATAGGAAGGTAGAGGGTCAAAGAAGTCTGCATTAGATATTGAGGGAGGAGGTTTTGAGAAAGAGTGATTACGCCACTGTGAACGCAGGAAACAGAGCTCGACCAGATGCTTGTGGACCTTACACTCAAGTGGTTTTTCTTCATACAGCACAAATTCAGTGTTTTTGGAAGTAACAAGTTGGCGGCCTACCCGATTTTCTTTGGATTTCTTGGTGATATTTAGAAGACTTATATAAAGAGAGTTGAAAGACGAGGTGAAGCTGCTATCTAAATTTCTTTTGGGGCTTTTCTAAGCAAGCAGATGAAGGTGCAACAATCAAATTAAGGTGGGCCTATCTTAAGGTTTTTGAAGTGTGTTAATTTAAGAGAGGGAACACTTATTTTTCTCAATATTCTACCACTCCATAGAACCCAACATACTTGTGAAGAAAAGTAATATGCTAACCTTGTTAGAATAGCGACTTTGTGTCATTTTTTTCAGGTGTATGGTGTTATTTTGTCATCAAAAAAATAAAAATAAAAATAAAAAATACTCTCATAGCCAGAAGTCTCGCACTTCCCTAGCGATACCGCCCACGTCACGACAACGCGAGCTTAGATATATATGTACATGAAACACATTAGTAAAAAAATGCATACCTGCTCACATTGTTGTGGCAATACGAGCCTATCTTTCTTTGTTTGCCAAAACTTTGTAGAGTCAATAGTTACATAGCCACTTGCATGGCATTTTATTGTTGCATTAGGCCCTTTTTCCACCACGTTCATTTGCCATTTGACATCCAAAACATACACAAAGAAGCGATGAAAGTCAAGCCTAAATATGTTTTGGATTGTGCCACAATAATCATCCATTTTTCCATTAGCTCCCTCAAAGCTACTAATGACACCGCAATCTTGTGTATTCCTCTTTTCATCAATTCTTTGTGTTCGAAAATGCTTGCCTTCACACCATATAGCATTGAACATAGTGCACTGGACCAAAATAGAAGCAATATTTTTGTAAGCAATGTGAATAAATATTAAAAGCAAATCACTTACAACTAATGCAAAACATTAGTTCTATGTACCTTTAACATGCATCCTCGTGCATACATTAGGAAGTGAATGGGGTCTTCTTGGGCCCTTTAATTTGCCCAAGCCTAATCAAGGTGATTAAGGAATAGCCAAATGGGGGGTTGCCATGTAGACTGAAATGTTGGGTTTGTAAGAGAGGTGTAAGAGTGGTCAAAGGGTGCACTTTTTCTCCCAAAAAGGGGGGAGGCAATTTTACAATTTTCGGACCTCCATAACTTCTACATACAAGCTCCGATTTGAGCGGAGATTATAGATCCGTGATCTACGCATCAAGAGCTTTCCATAGATATGTTACATGATATGGTTTTGTCCAGATTTTAAATTCCATTTTCTCCCCAAAATTCAAATTCGAATAAAGTAGCCATTTTGAAGCTTCTAATTAGAAAACGTTTCTTCTTAAGAGAAAAGGTTTGACTCCTTAAACTGCCAAATAAAAGGGCCCAAGAAGCCTTCCATTGAGGTCCTAATGCTCCCATTCTTCCGCCGTGATATGCAGCCCCTCGTCGCTCTCTGCTCTCTCCATTTCCTCATGCAACAAATCAAGATGGATATCATTCAGAAGTGTTGCTAGATGCTTAGGGTACGCCTTACGAGAGCCATGTTGCCTCCGAAAGAGAGCTCTTTCTGGTTGCCGTTTTGTCTTTGCATCCTCATATCTTGTAACCCATCTGCTCATCACATCACTATTAAGGATGCAAGTGAAATTGAGATCATCAATCAATGTTCTGTCAATTACTTTACTCTGTCCTTTTCCTTGAGGCACAATAGAGGTCATCCTCAAGTCCTCTTCATTGCTCCATAGTCGTGGCAAAAGAGCTGTCCACCTGACCAAGAAATTCTGAAATATATACAAGAGACTCTTGTATCAACCAAACCCTCGGCCATGCTTCCTTCGGGCCTTGCACTTTGCCTCACAAAGTCTTTTAAGGTCTTCATGAAGCGCTCTAGGAAGAACATCCAACGTGCATGCACGGTGCCACATAAAGCAATTTCGTCCCTTAAATGCACAATGAGATGTAGTTGACTTGTGAGAATGGTTCGCGGAAACAAACCACCTCCACTGCCATAACACGCGTATCATCCAACGTGGCTGGATCAATTGCTTTGGAACTAACATATCTGAAAAATAAATGAATAGTACGTTATACCTCATGCACGTTCATTTTGCAAGGTATAATGAAGGGTGATCTGACATGGGTTTTACATACCTCACAAGCTCGCCCATCTTATAAATACATTTTTTCAAAAGTCGAAGTGTCGAGAGGAGGGAGGCATACTAATGTCCACCACCGCAACACCTCTCCATAGTTCCTCCAACTCATCAATCAATGGTTCGAGATAAACATCCATATGCTTGACTTTATGTTTCCCTGGAATTAGAAGGGATAACATAAGATGTCCCTTCTTGATCGCCATTGATGGTGGAAGGTTGTAATTCACCAACACAACTAGCCACACGTTGTATGCGGTGCTTTTGAAACCAAATGGATTCACTCCATCCATACCTAGGCCAAGTCTCAAGTTTCTGGGCTCTGTTTTAAAGCTGGGCCACTCATCTTCAATATGCTTCCAAGTAGGAGTGTCTGCGGTAATTCTCCACATGCCATCATCCGATCGATGTGAGGAATGCCATGACATGAGCTCTGCTATGGATTTGCACTTGAACATGTGTTTGATGCGAGGAATTATAGGAAAGTGTCGCAAGACTTTACGAGGTACATCAAAACTCTTCACATCTGTTCTATACCTTGATTCACCACAAGTGGGACAATGTCGAGCCTCCTTATGTGTCCCACGAAAGAGAATGCAATCATTGACGCATGCATGTATGCGATCATAATCCAATCTTCCAAGAGATGTCACATAGCGCCTCGCTATGTCTCTTGAGGTGGGTAGTCTATTTCCCTTTGGAAGCATGTTTGATAATAGCCTGCATCCAATATCATCAATTAGTCCTAAACCCTAAACCCTAAACCACTAATTCAAATTTGCAAGTTAGAATGCTTACTTCAATAATGCATCAAGACTTGCATTGCTCCATTCATAAACTGTTTGTATATTGAGTAGTTCAAGTGAAGCACGTAAAATAGAGAATGTGCACCCTTCAAAAATCGGTGTCGATGAAGCCTTGTAAAGATGCTCTTGTTCCATATCATCGTCGTCCATACCTTTATCCCTAAAAAGATACCACACCATATCATCAAACACTTCCTCTTCCACAACTTCGTGGGGTGCAGGGCTATTTTCATCCCTTTCCCACTCATCTTTGACAATAGATCCTGAAGCTCCAGCATCATCTCGTTGACGCTTTGCATGCTCTCGCCGTGCATAGGGCACCATGTTAGGGTGTAGTACTGCATCCTGCTTCAATTAGAGTATATATATTACAATTCCATTAATTTAATTTGGATACCATGAGTCATTTGAATACTATCAATTTACATCTACTCACCTCTAAACCTGTTTGATTCCATTCTCCATACATGGAGATGTGATTCAAGATAATTCGACGCGCTCGTATAATGCATCCTTGACATCGATTATACATACACTTGATCCTTTGTCCTAACCACACATCGTGATTACAATGACACATTGTCTCATCCTCACCACCAGAACTGCTTGAGGAGGTTGATGACATCCTATGTACAAAAGAGTAAACACAAAATCATAATCAGTTTTTAATGAAAGTATAAAAATCGCGTGTATAAATGCGGCTACATCCTGAAAATCACGTGTATAAACGTGACTACATCCTAAAAATGGCGTGTATAAACATGGCTAAATCCTAAAAATCGCGTGTATAAACGCAGCTATATCCTGAAAATTGCGTGTATAAATGCAGCTACATCCTAAAAATCACGTGTATAAACGCGGCTGACTTATTATAAACGCGAAAATACACGCATGGTTACACGCACGGTTACACGCGACGACCTATCCATACCTAAAAATAACCCGCCTTCTCCAAACAAACATTTTCAAACTAAAGATTTGCTCACCTTCGTCGCCGCCTCTTCCAACAGAGCACTAAACCTAAGTGCAAGGAGTAGACAAGGAGCACACACAGGTGAAGGAAACCAGCCAAAAAGAAGACTCACTTTTTCAGAGGTGAGTCAGTTTGTCCTTTGTCCTGTCTCTTTCCTTCCATTTGTTTATGCTATTGTCTCTTTCCTTTATGCGTTTGTCTCCGTCCTTCTCCTTCTCTGGTTGCCATCTGGTGAACGATTGTGACAGTGGGCGACAGTGGGCTTTTTATAAGGACGATTTGTCGAAGGTCGGTCGCTTTCAAAAAAAACATTCGCAGGCCGCGTGTAGGAACGCGTGTATGTCTGCGTGTATCCTATCTGCACAGAAGTTCACGCGCATATACACGCATTTTTGGACGGGTGTATACACGCGACTGTGTTTCACCCATGCTTGTGATCCAGGTTCTTTTCAGAGAGATGATCCCATCTGCATATGGCTTGCTTTCACAAAATCATCTGTGGTAGCTTGCATTTGTGCTTTGATGCAATCATGTATATACTTTTATTTTTGTAGATTCTTTATGGATCCAGGTTCTTCATCCGATCCATTTGTGTACGGCACTTGGATGATGGAGATGCTAAATCATTTTGGGCGTTATCCTGCTCCAGTTGAGCTTATAGAGTACATGTATGCCCATCCCCCTCCTGGATTGCCTGGTATCTATACCCCCCGAGTATCCAGGTCACTCCGCTGTCGTCTATGCCTGCGAGTCTGACGAGACGGCATGTAGCTTCTCCTCTTCCATGCCCACTGAGGAGACATACCCCGTCCCAGACACACTCACGCACACCCTCCCAGGCAACGTCACGTCAGGGCTCACAGCCACCATCACGTACTCCCTCAGAGCCACCGTCACGTCAGGGCTCACAGCCACCGTCACGTAGATGAAAATATTGGCTTGGCTTGGCTATGGCTTCATTTGTACCTGCATTTCCTACCCACATACCCATTTTGGGGCACTTTGTATCCAAAAATAAAATAATAATAACAAACAGTTTAGAGATAGGGTCCATACCTCAAAGAAAAGGAGCCAGTGTAGAGAAGTTGCCCTCATAAAAATATATACAAAAGAAGCAAAAAACCAAAGCTAAATCACTGGTTAGTAGAAAGAAGAACATGGGAAAAAGGCATTGACCATATTACCTTTAGTTGAGAGAGAAGAAATAAGATCTAAGCCTAAAAAAAACAAATAGACACATACACACCCACACACCCACACCCACACCCACTCACACACACATCCACACACCCACACCCACAAAAAACAAATAGACACATACACACCCACACACCCACACCCACACCCACACACACACCCACACATACACACCCACACACACACACACAAGGTGAATACTATGGTAAACCTCTAACACACACATACACAAACACACACACACACACACACGCGCACACACACACACACACACACACACACACATACACACAAGGTGAAAGCTATGGTAAACCTCAAAGAAATGAGGTACATGCAAGGGGGGGAGCTTACCTTTGACCTTCTATCTTGACAAATAGAGGCAAACAAAGAAAAAATAGTTTGAAGCCATGTTCTATAATTTCTACCAATGCTCATACTAAAGCTCATACTAATGCCCATATCAACACCCAAGAAATTTCATTCAAACTCTTGATTTTTAGCCTTTTCTCACATGCCCAACGTTGTAAGTTTTAATTTTAATTGGTGACAAAAAAATCGGTTCTTAGGTTATAAAAGAGACTCAAACAATAATATCCTAAACAACATGTGTAGGACCCAAAATTGATAGCATGATGCACCACAGCTAGCCGACACTATCGAGGTATTGATAACTAAAACCTTAGGTGACATGGCAACACGAAAGAATGACAATGTGGTGCAAAAAAAAAATGGTGATGTGGAGCCACAAAACATTGATGTGGTGACAACTGCCAATTTGTTAGACATGGCACAACTAAACGATGACAACATGATGCTCTGCTACATTGAAGCATCTGTCTATCTTAAAGAGAGAAGAAAGTTCCCGTGCACACATAAGTTTCACATCACTTGAAAACGAAGAATTTGAAACAATTGTGTACATGTGTATGGTATATATTTGGTGCTACAAAATCTACGTTTTTGCTCACATGAAGACCCTAGTAATGTTGATTATTAGGTTAACTACATGGAAATCTAGCCCAACAGGACACTACTAGATACTATGTTTAGGATAGGACACCGAACAAAGCAAAATTTATAGGGCAATATTCCTCAAGAACCCATCCGATCACCTCAATAACGAGAGGACACGTTAAAAGTGGCTACAATACATGAGATGTTGGATGCATTTACAAATTTAACGGGCTATGGACCTAAGGATCATGGTGTTAAGGACAATAGCACAATAAAGTGTCGAGATACAAACCATGAAGAAGACGAACTGCATAACCTTGCACATATACCACTTTATCCTTTAGGTCAAATATCCAAATTACACACATGCCTGTTTATGTTGAACTTGCAATCGATATTTGGGTGGTTTTATTCAAGCATCTCAGAAATATGTAGGTGTGTATGACATGCATATGATGTAATTTTTTAGTCTTTATAATGTACATGGTGTTGATTAAGAATACATGTTTCATCTTGGCAAGTTATTAAAGGGTAAAATCTTACCGGAGGGAAATGAGATGCTAGGCTCTCGTGCGGGGGCTAATCGATTGTTAAGTGAAATGGGCATGGACTACGATTGTATCCATGCTTGTCCCAATGATTATATCCTTTACCAACATGAATACACACATTGTTAAGAATGTCCAAGTTGTGGGGCGCTTAGATACAGGCAAGATGTTCAGGAGCAAAAGGTTCCTACAAAAGTTTTGAGACACTTACCTTTCATACCAAGGAAAAATAGCATGTTCAGGTGCAAATCTATAGCAAGTTTAATGACATGGAATTGGTCTAATAGATCCATAGACAATGTCATGCATGTCCGCCGATCCTCTTGCATGGAGACACATTGAAGAGAAATGGCCTATAGAGAAGAGCCTCGTAACATTTATCTTGGACTAGCAATGGATGGTGTGGATCCATTTGGTTTACTAATTTCATCGTGAGGCACATGGCCTCTCTCCCTTGTGAATTATAACCTTCCACCATGTTTGGCAATAAATAAGGGGCATCTCTTAGTATCATTAATAGTCCAAGGAAAGTACAAAGCAAAGAACATGGATGTATGCGTAGCCCCATTGGTAGAGGAGCTTTGAATACTTTGGGATGGAATTCAAGTTCACTATATGTCCAAGTGCTATAAGCAAAGAGTTATAATTATACAAGGAATACTTATGTAGACTTTACATGATTGGCAGAGCTACGGAGAATGCTCTGGTAAGCTTTAGTACATGCTTCAACAAGTTCCTTGGTAAAGATAATTAATTAAACTTGTGAGCTAGAAAGTTTAATTTCTCTAATCTCCTTTTGTGTTGATTTAAAATGTTTTCTAGGATTCACTATATCTGGATTGTGACACTTCATAATTTCGTATAAATATTTTTCATAAATTTTTGTTGTAGAAAGTGTGTAGAATGTTTTGTTAGGACACCTAACATGTTTTAACAAAACTCGGGGGGATCACTCATATAAATATGTAAGTATCACGTGGGTTCAACAGAAGGACATTTTAAATATTTAAAACTTATAGAAATATATTTACAGAGGGGATTTATTTATTGTATTTTTAAAAAAAATTATAGATTTGAATAGAAAAGGATACATTATATTCACTAAAAAATTCACAGATAAGGGACTTTTTAAATAGGCCTTGAACGCACGTGATATAGAGGATTTACATATAGTGACTCCCCCGAGTAACAAAATTTTGTGTTGCAAAATTTTTTTTGGTTTTCGTCATTTCTAGGTAGTCATTTTTGTGAGTGATTTTTGACTAGGTTAAATGTGGAATTAGGTGAAGTTTTGTATGAGAGAGTTTTTCTATTTTGTACACAGAATTTTTCTTAAGTGAATCCTTTGTGATTCACATTATTTCATATCCATTTGGTGACTCCAAAGTGGTTTTGTGCTAAAAATGTGCCTAGATTTTCGTGTCAAGACATTGCAAGTCCTAAATGGAGGTCAACAATAAAGATTTAACCTCGGACGAAGAGATCCAAATTCGAAGAGGAGGATGGAATATTCAAGATGAGCTATTGAGCATCCTCATTGGATCATCGAGGCACGAATGACGCACCACAGAAAAGGGATGTTTTCCTAGTGTAAAAAAAAAGAGGTAATCTCATGGGAATGATGATCGCATATGAGAAAAGCTTCCCGAACACACTTTTTCCAAAAAAGGCCATCGCCAAAAATATGGCACGTGGATTGAGAAAGCTCCAAAAGGGCTACTTTTAGCTTTTGGGGTCATGAACAAGAGGAATACACAGAAAATCGAAAAACAAATTGATAGTGAGAGTGTGAGTGAGTGTGAGATTTTCATGAGAGTGGTGGTCAGGTAGTTCAAACTCTTTCCTTCAAGAGTGCGTCATATTATATTATTGTAAGATTTCTTGATATATAAAGAATTGTTCTCTTACTACCTCAAATAAGATTGTGCAAAATTCTATTTTTCTTGAATTTTATTGTGATTATTGAGTGGGAGCGTCACATGGATACAATGCATGCCCAGTATGTGGACCTCAATTGGATGCTCCTTACTCTACATCACTCCAAAAGATATTCTTCGAGGGTCATGTGCATTATCTCCCTGTTAAATCATGAATTGTAAAAGGGAAATCTAGGCTGACCACCTCCTAGCTTAAAGACATGTGATGGAAGAAAGCATGGATAATGTAAAATTTTCCCCCTAGGGATGAAGATGCTCTCCATTTTCTACAAATTTGCTAATTAGAGTGATCTTCTAATCAATCATTTACTAGGCCCAATGCACATATTCATGAATCTAGCTAATGTGCTTTGGAAACCATAAGTGAGACTAAAGAAAGCAAGGGCCAAAGGGATTATCTAAATATCATTGGACATATGGAAGATTTATGGCCACAAAGATGACCTAATGGGAAGATGGTGTTACCTAAAACATCATGGGTCTAAAGTAAATTGGAGGAAAAACAAGCAAAGAGGACCATTTGAGAGTTTCACACCCCACTGGGGATGTATGCATTGCCTAAAAGGTGCATTTACAAATAATGATGAGCTCAATGGCTTAAAGTCCCATGTTTGGCACAAATTTCTACAATTCGTTCTTCCAATTGTAATAAAGGGATACCTTACTGAAGACATTAGAGCCACCATTTACAAGGTTAGCACCTTCATGCATTGGATCTCCACAAAGGAAATAAGGAGAGATACCTTGGAGTCATCCCATCTAAACTTCTTTGTTGGAGGCCATGTGCATGGTCAAAAAGTTTCTACTAACAAGAGAATTGACCGTTTAGATGCACCTCTTAGTTCATGTCATTGATGAGGTTACAGATGTAGGGACTATCCATAGTCATTGGATGTTTTTTCTAGATAGGTTCATGAAAACTCTAAAGGGATTTGTTTGTTAATGAAAACTCTAAAGGGATTTGTTTGTTAATGAGCTCATCCACGGGGTAGTATGGTTAAAGGATGGCTTGTACAAGAATCTCTTGTTTATATAACAAAGTTTCTTAGTTCATTTGACCCAAAGATGCCTCGATTTTGAAGCCATGAAGAAGATGAGAGAGTAGTTAGGGAAGTGCCACAAGAAAATGGGCTTATAAGGGAGATGGACAACACTCGAGACAAGATCAGTAAATTTTTCATCTTGAACTCAAATTCTATTGTTAAATGAATTCAAACGTATGAGTAGGTGAGGGCACAATGGATTATTACCTATAAAAATTTTAGGAGTCGTCAAACAACAAGAAACATACCATACCATCGAGAGCGTGCACAACTACCTTCCTTTCCTTCAAGTTGATGGCTTGATTTAACAATAACACTAGCATGAAATAATGGTGAAGTGATCACTAATGAGGAGTGAGAGGAGCCTGCAAAAGGCTATGATTGACATGTAAGTGATCCACCTCCTTGATTACTATCTCATTAAAAAAATAGGAAAGTGTATCTATCATGCATCACCTTGAAAACTAATTGTTGGTGTGCTTGTAGTATCATAAATATGGTACACTATGGTCACACAGCTGACATTTTTGAGTGGAACGAATATGTAGCAAAAGAAAAATTGAGACGAAGAGGCATTCTGAATATGCCATCTCATGACATACCTATCTCACTCTAATCAGGATTATTACCATCTAAAGGAATTTTGGTAGTAGGTCCCATAGAAAGTAGATGATCTTCCGTTATTAGGGATGTAGCATCCAATTCCTACTTTCCATTGATGAGGCCACCACTAAGGAAGTTGCTATACAATCGATCATATTTCAATAATGTACATGGAAATTTCATCCCGGAAGAGAGTGTGCACCGATTAAATCTCATTTTTGCAATAGCGAGAGAGGTGTCTACCTGTACAATATTGATTCAAGATATTCATGAATTGAATGTTCATCGCTCATATCATAGACTAGAAGCTGATCCCAGATTCTTACTTTGCCCAATATTGAGGAGTATTGGTAATGGGTGTAGTAATTCTCATATTCGTAAGAATATTGTTATTGCTTCGACCCCATGTACCTCCAAGGGTAGATCCAGCTCTAATAGCTCCAAACCGGTTAAACTAATTTATAAATTTTTGAAAGTCCAACAGGTAATCGTACAATCTATTGTTTTATGGCATGTTTGACACAAGTGGACTGTAGTGGATCTGGTAGTTGTTGTTGAGTCCTCTGTGAAGGGTGTGCCTCTCATGGGATGTACCTTCCACGTGTGTAGGTTGATCTTTATTGTCTGATCTTTCCTTTGAATGTATATATGGTCAGTATCCCAATCATAGATCATTTTAGTTTCCCTCATGAATGGTCTCCCAAGGATGAAGTCATATGAAACTGGCTAACATCTAAAGTTCATCCACTACAAAGGTATGGCGGAAGGTGGTTCCAAGGATCTTTATTTTCAAATCCTTTAATAGACCAATGGGTGGCTCTGACATCAAGTTTTATCAACAACAATCAAGTTGAGTTTCATGGGAACCAACTAGTGGTACTTGCATCTATAATCCTACTCTCCCTCTTCTTCTCCCACTTTCACGTATGGTTTTTCTTTTCACTATCTTAGTACAAGAAAATGATGGGTTACTAGCACCCATTTATGGCATTATAAATGCCCCCAGCACCAGTATGCACGTCAGTATCTGTGTCAATTTATAAACGTTTTGAGCATCGGTATATGTATCGATATAATACCAGTACTGGCACACATACTAGTGACCATACCGATGCTTTGTGTAGGTTTTTTTTGGCAAAATGTTGAGCTAGCTAGCATATTGTAGTTGGCTACACCATTTTGCATACTGGTGGCTAGAGTCTCAACCAACTCTAGTCAAATTTGACAAAAAACTAAAGTTTTATATTATGTACGTCATTGATAGTTACAAATTTTCATATTCACATTCAGGTATACAACACCATATATATTCCAAAAATGCAAGCCCATATGCCAAAAGGAAAATCCTAAAAGTAATCAAAGTAGTCATCCAATCCCACATATAGGGGCAATCCAATTGTCAAGCCTAATCAACACTAAGATCGGGCATATCTGCACTCATTTGCCACTCCACAATTGATGGCCTACCCTTTGAATCTAGTTGCTAGAGGATCATTACGTGCAATACTTTGTAACCATACTTCTCCTCGCCTAGAGATGGGGCATGGCCTACTATGCTCTCCTACATAACAAGTCTACAAAAAGTCAAATTTATATAAAAAAAACATAACATAAAAAGTAAAATGTAAGAGAGTACTAAAAAATGGGTTAAAAACTTACAATGCACTCGAGGAAGGTCTCATAGCTGCTAAGATGTGACAAGCCCACACTCTCCATCTGAAGACCATGTAGCTACCTTCACTACAATAAAATGAGGGTGTAGCAATGAAAATAGAAGGGTACAGAGATATCAGGCCTATTTTGCTGCTAAAAAAGCTACTTTTTTTTCCTTCAATGGGATCTCTACTGAGCCACAAAATTTCACTGCTGAGTAGTGATAAAACTACGTGAAAATAAAAGCTAGTGCAGACTCAGAGTCATCATCACAAGACTTTCCTATCTACCCTTGCTTATTTTTCAAATACAAATATAATAAAACTAACACAAGTTCATGTCCTAATCATCATTATGGACACATGTAATGTAAAACTTTACAAATACAAAAAAAAGAACAATTACAATTTATGGTTGGCAAAATGTCATAATTTTGTTACAATACTTTCGGGAAATTACATGTGTATGAGTCCAAAAAGGTCATGTACAAAATAAAACATAATGAAAATCTATGGAGTTAGGGGCTACATTGAGGGGGTCTACATCTTATGCTTGTCCCTTATAGCTCCATCCTCTTCTCTCGCATTTCCATTACTTCTTGCTTGCACATTTAGACCACCATTTGTAGTAACTCCATTTCTAGTAACATGGTCCTAAAATACAATAAAACTAACACAAATGAAAATCACTTTTGCAAAAACATAGAGGTTATTGTTTTAGGAATATACTTATTTACCATGCTTGCCAAGAATATCCGTCAGTAATAACAATCGATCCTTCAGCTTGCACTCTTTCAAAAGAGAGCTTCCAAACTCCATTGCTATGCAAAATGATATTCATCTTGCATAGGAGGCGGTCCACTGCTTCAAGCTATAGACATACAAAGTGAATACTGATTTTATGTTGTTATTGAAGGTAACCTTCTTTTCTTAACATATAATATATATTTTGAGGCTAATATATACTAATAAAGATTGTTGAGATATCTACTCCTTCACGTGTAACATCGTGCCACAAGATTTTTTCCATATATCCATAAATACTTAAAACTCTTATGCATACTCTTAGGCATGCCTAGGTAGAGCTCGACATGCATTGGAAGCTACCAGCATGTATTGGAAGCTATCGTCGACATGCCTAGGTAACACCGAGCATGGAAGCCTCGGGGGGGTCACTATATGTAAAATATCCCTATCGCGTGCGTTCAAGGCCTATATTTTAAATCCCTTATTTGTGAATTTTTTAATCTATATAATAACCCCTTTTCTTTATGAATCTGTAAATTTTTTTGAAAAAAATTTAAATCATACCCTTATGTAAATATATTTCTGTAAGTTTCATAAATTAAAATTATGCTTCTGTTGAACGCACGTGATATTCACATTTTTTTGTGAGTGACCCCCCCGAGATGGAAGCTACCTGCCATGTTGATGTATAGACCGCGTCATGCATGAGGCTTATGCATATGGCTAATGCATATGGCCAACTCTTAAAAGATGCATAGCTCTATAAAGACTATGCATAGAGGCTTATGGCTAATGCATAAGCCTCATGCATAAGCTTTATATATGAGCCTTATGCAGGAGACATTGTGCACAAGTCTCATGCATGTGGCTTATTCATAAGCCTCATGCATAAAGCTTAAGCATAAGCCTCATGCATGAGGCCAAGGCATATGGCCACCTCTTGATAGAAGCATAGCTCTGAAAAGGCTATCCATAAAGCATGGAAAAAATAACAAACCTTAATCTTAAAACCCATAAAACTTACAAACCCTATAAACATTTAAAAGCATAAGTGAAGAAACATACAAGAAAGAGATCTCTTACCTTGTGAGGCTTGTATGTGTTTAAAACCTACCAAATCAAACCAAATTAAGAAAAAGAGTATTAATAACAAACCTTAATATTGAAAGCCTTAAAACTTTCAAACCCTCTAAACATGTAAAAACATAAGGGAAGAAACATACAAGAAAGAGATCTCTTACCTTGTGAGGCTTGAATGTGTTGTACACCTATCAAATCAAACCAAATTAAGGAAAAAAAAGTATAATAACAAATCCTAATCTTAAAAGCCCTAAATATTACAAACCCTATAAACATGTAAAAGCATAAGACAAGAAACATACAAGAAAGAGATCTCTTTCCTTGTGAGGCTTGTATGTGTTGAAAACTTACAAAATCAATCCAAATTAAGAAAAATCAAGATCTCTTATCTTGTGCCGCTTCAATGGAGAGCTCTTATTTAGGGTTTCTATGAGAATCTAGGGTTAGGGTTAGCCTTCAATGAGAAGGGAAAAAGAAGAAAAGAAAAACTTAAAAGAGAGAAAAGATAAGGGAAATACTCACAAGAAAGCTTTCATGGAAAGTTTGTTTGCATAGGAGATGAAGCAAAAGAGAAGACATTCCTTCTTGAGCTTGAGGAGGATAGGATAGGAGGATGATGGAGTAGGAGAGGTAGAAGTGATAGATTAGACATAAACCTACAAAAAAAACTCAGAGTACCAAGTTTAGTTCACTCAAAAGATAAAAAAGAGATAGTGGCAAAAGAAGTGGGATATTTTTACAATAAAGTAGCATTGTTTTTCTGCTAAGAACGCTGCTCAACAACATTTTTTCAATGGTTTTTGGCTCTTGAGCAACGTTTTTTACTAACGAGTAACATTTTTTATAGTGGAGAAACACTGTAACCCCCAACATTTTTATTCCAAAAACGTTATAGAAATGCTTTTAAAAAATGCTACTTTGCTCTGAATGTGTTGTAGTGCTTCTACTAGCTATATTTTTTAGGCATGTCTCTCTAATCTTCTTGGATTATTTGCCATTAAGACCATATTAGGGACTTCAAGAGAAAATCCTAATGGGGGGAATGGTAAACCCTTTTTAAGATTTTGTCAAAACCTCCTCATGTGACATATCATTGGAAAGATCTTGAAAAGTAGTTTTTAAATCCACATTCTTTGACAAGTTTGGAATTAGTATCCTCAAGATACACCAAAAAGTAGATTGAAAAATTCCAAAATTAATGGGATTTTTTCAAACTCCCTAATATGGTCTTCATTCTTCATCATCTAGCTAGGTCGGTTTTTTCCTCCCCTCCTTTGAGGCATCCCTTACCTAGGATCTCCATGATGCCATGGTTTTTACCATGACACTATTGATCCAATGATTAGGGACTACCACTCCTATAGGACTATACTCACTCTTAATCTATGAGATAATGAAGTTTTTTTTATCTTCATGCAAGGTATCCCAATTCTTCATCACTTCATGGTCAAATTGAATCTTTAAGAGTTGATGGATACACCCTTTCATCTCCTCCCCTCCATCATCCAATGATGCCATTACGCAAATGATATACTTTCTTGCTTGTTGGTATGTGAGGATTGTAAGGACTCTGAGGTGTGTGTGGTGTACTAGATGTGGAGGAGATGGGTGGGTGCACACGTGGGAGTGATCCATCCATGCCACCACAACCACCAAAAACACTTCCACCACCACTGTTAACGTCTACATGTAGACAAGCAACAAGAAGGGTTGTGGTCTGGGCATGTATCCAAAACTCTGGATAATCTTGGACAAGAGTATATCTGGGTGTGTATTGTAACCGGAGTGTCTCACTACACAAAAACTAGAAGTTAATATTGGCATACACATATGCATGACAAAACCTATGTATAGCCAAGCAATGGCCCTTTGGTGTAGGTTTGACTTTGCATATCCATGGCCATGTAAGTGCTTGGTTATGCATAGGCATGCCATGGCGGTTTGCAAGGACAACCTCGACATTCCTATGCATTGCCAAGACTACACATGACCATGGTTATGCATAGCCAAGTCTATGCCAAAGCAAAGCCATGGCTATGGCTATGCATAGCCATGGCCATGTAAATTCTTGGCTATGCATAGGCATGCCATGGTGGTTGTTCTTGCAACTGCCATGGCTATGCATAGGCATTCCATGGAAATATCCCTTACAACTACCATGGCATTCCTATGCATAGCCAAGACTACATATGGCCATGGCTATGCATAGCCAAGCCTGAGCTAAAGCAAAGCATAGAAAAAAAGCTTGTCTTCTCCATAGACAAAAATATTGGATTATCTTAGCCATGGCTTCATTTGTACCTACATTTTCTACCCACTGCCCCATCTTGGGGCACTTTGTATGCAAGAATAAAATAATGTTAACAAATGGTTTAGAGATAGGATCCATACCTGACAGCAAAGGAATCGGTGTAGAGAGGTTTCCCTCCTGCAAATACATACAAAAGAAACAAAGCTAAATCAGTGTGGTTAGAACGTAGAACATGGGAAAGGAAGGAAATAAGATCTGAGCCTTCCAAAGTAAAGCTATGGCCCTTTGTATGTTTATGCATAGCCAAGTCTACACATGGCCAAGGCCATGCATAGCCAAGCCTACGCCAAAGCAAAGCTATGGCTATGGCTATGCATAAGCATAGGCTTGGTTGTGCATAGCCTTGGCAATGCATAAGCATAGGCTTGGTTGTGCATAGCCTTGGCAATGCATAAGCATAGGCTTGGCTATGCATAAGCATAGGCTTGGCTGTGCATAGCCTTGGCAATGTAAATGCCTGGCTATAAATAGGCATGCCAACTAAATTTGCCTTGAAAACACCATGGCATGCCTATGCATGCCTATGCATACCAAGCCCATACCTCGCCACATGGCTATGCATATGCATCGCCAAGCCCATACCAAGCCATGGCTATGCATGGCCAAGCAACAAAGCATGGACAAAAATCTTGGCTTGTCTTGGCTATGGCTTCATTTGTACTCGTAGTTCCTACCCACCTCCCCATCTTGGGCACTTTGTATGAAAGAATAAAATAATAATAACAAATTGTTTGGAGGTAGGGTCCATATAACACTTTGTATGTGTATGCATAGCTAAGCCCATACTTGGCCATGGATATGCATAGCCAAGCCTATGCCACATGAAAGCGTAGGCTATTGCTATACATAACCATATGCTTGACTATGCATAATACTGCCATGACATGCCTATGCATAGCCAATCCCATACATGGCCATCTATATGCATATGCATAGCCAAGCCCACTAACCATGTCTATCCATCGCCAAGCCTACGCCAAAGAAAAGCTATGGCTTATATGGATATGGATAGCCAAGACTACGCTAAAGCAAAGATATGGCTATGGCTATGGCTATTCATAGCAATGGTCATGTAAATGCTTGGCTATGCACAGGCATGCCATGGTTATTTCCATTGCAAACCACAATGGCATGCCTATGCATAGCCAAGCCTACCCATGGCCATAGCTATGCATAGCCAAGCCTACGCTAAGCATAGATGAAAATATTGGCTTGGCTTGACTATGGCTTCATTTGTACCTGCATTTCCTACCCACATACCCATTTTGGGGCACTTTGTATCCAAAAATAAAATAATAATAACAAACAGTTTAGAGATAGGGTCCATACCTCAAAGAAAAGGAGCCAGTGTAGAGAAGTTGCCCTCATAAAAATATATACAAAAGAAGCAAAAAACCAAAGCTAAATCACTGGTTAGTAGAAAGAAGAACATGGGAAAAAGGCATTGACCATATTACCTTTAGTTGAGAGAGAAGAAATAAGATCTAAGCCTACAAAAAACAAATAGACACATACACACCCACACACCCACACCCACACCCACACCCACACCCACACCCACACCCACACCCACACACCCACACATACACACCCACACACACACACACAAGGTGAACACTATGGTAAACCTCTAACACACACACACACACACACACACACACAAGGTGAAAACTATGGTAAACCTCAAAGAAATAAGGTACATGCAAGGGGGGGAGCTTACCTTTGACCTTCTATCTTGACAAATAGAGGCAAACAAAGAAAAAATATTTCGAAGCCATGTTCTATAATTTTTACCAATGCTCATACTAAAGCTCATACTAATGCCCATATCAGCACCCAAGAAATTTCATTCAAACTTTTGATTTTGAACCTTTTCTCACATGCCCAACGTTGTAAGTTTTAATTTTAATTGGTGACAAAAAAATCGGTTCTTAGGTTATAAAAGAGACTCAAACAAAAATATCCTAAACAACATGTGTAGGACCCAAAATTGATAGCATGATGCACCACAGCAGGCTGACACTATCGGGGTATTGATAACTAAAACCTTAGGTGACATGGCAACACGAAAGAATGACAATGTGGTGCTAAAAAAAAAATGGTGATGTGGAGCCACAAAACATTGATGTGGTGACAACTGCCAATTTGTTAGACATGGCACAACTAAACGATGACAACATGATGCTCTTCTACATTGAAGCATCTGTCTATCTTAAAGAGAGAAGAAAGTTCTCATGCACACATAAGTTTCACATCACTCGAAAACGAAGAATTTGAAACAATCGTGTACATGTGTATGGTATATATTTGGTGCTACAAAATCTACGTTTTTGCTCACATGAAGACCCTAGTAATGTTGATTATTAGGTTAACTACATGGAAATCTAGCCCAACAGGACACTACTAGATACTATGTTTAGGATAGGACACCG
Source organism: Cibotium barometz (assembly GCF_041138505.1). Taxonomy (NCBI): domain Eukaryota; kingdom Viridiplantae; phylum Streptophyta; class Polypodiopsida; order Cyatheales; family Cibotiaceae; genus Cibotium; species Cibotium barometz. The sequence goes on from NC_141097.1 coordinate 30,304,458, forward strand.
AACAAAGCACAATTTATAGGGCAATATTCCTCAAGAACCCATCCGATCACCTCAATAACGAGAGGACACGTTAGAAGTGGCTACAATACATGAGATGTTGGATGCATTTACAAATTTAACGGGATATGGACCTAAGGATCATGGTGTTAAGGACAATAGCACAATAAAGTGTCGAGATACAAACCATGAAGAAGACGAACTGCATAACCTTGCACATATACCACTTTATCCTTTAGGTCAAATATCCAAATTACACATATGCTTGTTTATGTTGACTCGATATTTGGGATGTTTTATTCAAGCATCTCAGAAATATTTAGGTGTGTATGACATGCATATGATGTAATTTTTTAGTCTTTATAATGTACATGGTGTTGATTAAGAATACATGTTTCATCTTGGCAAGTTATTAAAGGGTAAAATCTTACCGGAGGGAAATGAGATGCTAGGCTCTCGTGCGGGGGCTAATCGATTGTTAAGTGAAATGGGCATGGACTACGATTGTATCCATGCTTGTCCCAATGATTATATCCTTTACCAACATGAATACACACATTGTTAAGAATGTCCAAGTTGTGGGGCGCTTAGATACAGGCAAGATGTTCAGGAGCAAAAGGTTCCTGCAAAAGTTTTGAGACACTTACCTATCATACCAAGGAAAAATAGCATGTTCAGGTGCAAATCTATAGCAAGTTTAATGACATGGAATTGGTCTAATAGATCCATAGACAATGTCATGCATGTCCGCCGATTCTCTTGCATGGAGACACATTGAGGCCTATTTTCAGAGAAGAGCCTCGTAACATTTATCTTGGACTAGCAATGGATGGTGTGGATCCATTTGGTTTACTAATTTCATCGTGAGGCACATGGCCTCTCTCCCTTGTGAATTATAACCTTCCACCATGTTTGGCAATAAATAAGGGGCATCTCTTAGTATCATTAATAGTCCAAGGAAAGTACAAAGCAAAGAACATGGATGTATGCATAGCCCCATTGGTAGAGGAGCTTTGAATACTTTGGGATGGAATTCAAGTTCACTATATGTCCAAGTGCTATAAGCAAAGAGTTACAATTATACAAGGAATACTTATGTAGACTTTACATGATTGGCAGAGCTACGGAGAATGCTCTGGTAAGCTTTAGTACATACTTCAACAAGTTCCTTGGTAAAGATAATTAATTAAACTTGTGAGCTAGAAAGTTTAATTTCTCTAATCTCCTTTTGTGTTGATTTAAAATGTTTTTTAGGATTCACTATATCTGGATTGTGACACTTCATAATTTCGTATAAATATTTTTCATAAATTTTTGTTGTAGAAAGTGTGTAGAATGTTTTGTTAGGACACCTAACATGTTTTAACAAAATTTTGTGTTGCAAGAATTTTTTCGGTTTTCGTCATTTCTAGGGTCATTTTTGTGAGTGATTTTTGACTAGGTTAAATGTGGAATTAGGTGAAGTTTTGTATGAGAGAGTTTTTCTATTTTGTACACAGAATTTTTCTTAAGTGAATCCTCTGTGACTCACATTATTTCATATCCATTTGGTGACTCCAAAGCAGGTTTTAAGTGGTTTTGTGCTAAAAATGTGCCTAGATTTTCATGTCAAGACATTGCAGGTCCTAAATGGAGGTCAAGAATAAAGATTTAACCTCAAACGAAGATATCCAAATTCGAAGAGGAGGATGGAATATTCAAGATGAGCTATTGAGCATCCTCATGGGATCATCGAGGCACGAATGACGCACCACAGAAAAGGGATGTTTTCCCAGTGTAAAAAAAAAGAGGTAATCTCATGGGAATGATGATCGCATATGAGGAAAGCTTCCCGAACAGACTTTTTCCAAAAAAGGGCATCGCCAAAAATATGGCACATGGATTGAGAAAGCTCCAAAAGGGCTACTTTTAGCTTTTGGGGTCATGAACAAGAGGAATACACAGAAAATCGAAGAACAAATTGATAGTGAGAGTGTGAGTGTGAGTGAGAGATTTTCATGAGAGTGGTGGTCAGGTAGTTCAAACTCTTTCCTTCAAGAGTGCGTCATATTATATTATTGTAAGATTTCTTGATATATAAAGAATTGTTCTCTTACTACCTCAAATAAGATTGTGCAAAATTCTATTTTTCTTGAATTTTATTGTGATTATTGAGTGGGAGCATCACATGGATACAATGCATGCCCAGTATGTGGACCTCAATTGGATGCTTCTTACTCTACATCACTCCAAAAGATATTCTTCGAGGGTCATGTGCATTATCTCCCTGTTAAATCACGAATTGTAAAAGGGAAATCTAGGCTGACCACCTCCTAGCTTAAAGACATGTGATGGAAGAAAGCATGGATAATGTAAAATTTTCCCCCTAGGGATGAAGATGCTCTCCATTTTCTACAAATTTGCTAATTAGAGTGATCTTCTTATGAATCATTTACTAGGCCCAATGCACATATTCATGAATCTAGCTAATGTGCTTTGGAAACCATAAGTGAAACTAAAGAAAGCAAGGGCCAAAGGGATTATCTAAATATCATTGGACATATGGAAGATTTATGGCCACAAAGATGACCTAATGGGAAGATGGTGTTACCTAAAACATCATGGGTCTAAAGTAAATCGGAGGAAAAACAAGTAAAGAGGACCATTTTAGAGTTTCACACCCCACTGGATGTATGCATTGCCTAAAAGGTGCATTTACAAATAATGATGAGCTCAATGGCTTAAAGTCCCATGTTTGGCACAAATTTCTACAATTCGTTCTTCCAATTGTAATAAAGGGATACCTTATTGAAGACATCAGAGCCACCATTTACAAGGTTAGCACCTTCATGCATTGGATCTCCACAAAGGAAATAAGGAGAGATCATCTCATCTAAACTTCTTTGTTGGAGGCCATGTGCATGGTCAAAAAGTTTCTACTAACAAGAAAATTGACCATTTAGATGCACCTCTTAGTTCATGTCATCGACGAGGTTACAGATGTAGGGACTATCCATAGTCATTGGATGTTTTTTCTAGATAGGTTCATGAAAACTCTAAAGGGATTTGTTTGTTAATGAGCTCATCCACGGGGTAGTATGGTTAAAGGATGGCTTGTACAAGAATCTCTTGTTTATATATCAAAGTTTCTCAGTTCATTTGACCCAAAGATGCCTCGATTTTGAAGCCATGAAGAAGATGAGAGAGTAGTTAGGGAAGTGCCACAAGAAAATGGGCTTATAAGGGCGATGGACAACACTCGCGACAAGATTAGTAAATTTTTCATCTTGAACTCAAATTCTATTGTTAAATGAATTCAAACATATGAGTAGGTGAGGGCACAACGGATTATTACCTATAAAAATTTTAGGAGTCATCAAACAACAAGAAACATACCATACCATCGGGAGCTTGCACAACTTACCTTCCTTTCCTTCAAGTTGATGGCTTGATTTAACACTCGGGGGGGGGGGGGGGGGTCACTCACAAAAAAATGTAAATATCACGTGCGTTCAACAGAAGCATATTTTAAATTTATGAAACTTACATAAATATATTTACATAAGGGTATGATTTAAAATTTTTTCAAAAAATTTTACAGATTCATAAAGAAAAGGGGATATTATATGGATAAAAAAATTCACAGATAAGGGATTTAAAATATAGGCCTTGAACGCACGCGATAGGGGTATTCTACATATAGTGACCCCCCGAGATTTAACAATAACACTAGCATGAAATAATGGTGAAGTGATCACTAATGAGGAGTGAGAGGAGCCTACAAAAGGCTATGATTGGCATGTAAGTGATCCATCTCCTTGATTACTATCTCATTAAAAAAATAGGAACGTGTATTTATCGTGCATCACCTTGAAAACTAATTGTTGGTGTGCTTGTAGTATCATAAATATGGTACACTATGGTCACACAGCTGACATTTTTGAGTGGAAGTAATATATAGCAAAAGAAAATTTGAGACGAAGAGGCATTCTGAATATGCCATGTCATGACATACCGATCTCACTCTAATCACGATTATTACCATCTAAAGGAATTTCAGTAGTAGGTCCCATAGAAAGTAGATGATCTTCCGTTATTAGGGATGTAGCATCCAATTCCTACTTTCCATTGATGAGGCTACCACTAAGGAAGTTGCTATACAATCGATCATATTTCAATAATGTACATGGAAATTTCATCCCGAAAGAGAGCGTGCACCGATTAAATCTCATTTTTGCAATAGCGAGAGAGGTGTCTCCCTGTACAATATTGATTCAAGATATTCATGAATTGAATGTTCATCGCTCATATCATAGACTAGAAGCTGATCCCAGATTCTTACTTTGCCCAATATTGAGGAGTATTGGTAATGGGCGCAGTAATTCTCATATTCGTAAGAATATTGTTATTGCTTCGACCCCATGTACCTCCAAGGGTAGATCCGGCTCTAATAGCTCCAAATCGGTTAAACTAATTTATAAATTTTTGAAAGTCCAACAGGTAATCGTACAATCTATCAGTTACGAAATACCCTTGGCTTTATGCATCTTGTCCATATCCCTACGTGTGATTCGACAAGTAGGAATCGGAGTAGATACTTTTTAAAAAAAGAAGAGAGAGAGAAATCTTCATTGATCGATAAACTAAATAGTCATTTGGGTGAGATCGAACAACATTTCACAGTTATTGGGTCGAGTCCCATTCCCCATGTACGGGCGTAAAAGTATATCCGAGCGGTAGACACCGCTTTACCCCAGGTCTACATCGAGGCTTGAGGCGGGAACAAGGAATAGTCACATTTTCAGGATTAAGCAAGAGTGGATGGTCAGGAACACCAATATACGCAAGAGACTTGTAAGATAGAGGGAAGGGTATATAGAAAGCGGGTACGAGTAAAGCATAAAACTACTCAAATAAAATCTTTCTCTATCTCCTTTTTCTTTTACTGGATGAGAGAGACAACTTCGGTAGGGGTGACTGAGTGGTACATCTCGAAAATCCCAGTCTCGAGTATATTCCTATCCACGTCAATCATGATTGCAGCAGTTTCCCAATTCTAGTAAAAAAAATAATAATAATTGGATTGATGCCAACAATCAATCATTTGTTTGTGAGATTGTAGGTTGTTAAACCGGGGAGATTACTAAGATAATCATTCTAGGATTTCCCTCCCCAAATGCAAGTAAATTTTTTTATAGACGGAGATGTGTAGTAAGCTTCAGTAGCTCGTGGAACATGGATTGACCACCAAAGAAAGACACCTTTATGCTACCAGAGCATTGTGAAGCGAGTCATCTTTAAAGCAAATCTGAAGGATCCAAGATGTTTATTTGTAGTCTAAGTTTCTTCTCGTAGAAAATATTTTTTTGAAGGAAAACATAATGATAGAGTTGATATTGTCAAAACTGAAGACCTAAATGATAGAGTTTGATGTTGAATCCAAGAGCCAATTGCGATTAGTGTAGTAGCTATGGATACTAGGCCTGAGGGATAGATTCAAGAGCATGTGGAATAAAGGTCTTCAAGTTTTGATAGAGATCCAAGTACATCCAACGAAGGGGAGCAAATAGATAATCTTGATCCTACAGAAGAGTAAGACATTGACCAAATAGTGGGTGGGAAGGTTAATCTCCTACCGTGCTTTTTGCGTGGTTGGTTCTCTGTGGTGGCATACTCTGGACGATGTGATGAGTTATCTTCCTCAAGATTTATAACTGTGGGTTTTTGATGTGATATTAACTTGCATGAATTCATGCTTCTTTGTGGATTGCAAGAGGAAATCAGCGAGATATGAAATAGCAGCATCATATAAAGAGATGGTTCGCTTGAAGCCCTCTCTTGCTAACCAACTTGCATGTTTTGTTTCTACTAGATTGGTGGTTGGAATGTGCGACAAAGGAGTGTCGTCCACATCCTATAACAAAAGATTAACTGATAATAATCAAAGTTGTACACTCCAACCACTTTTCACAACAAAAGACTAGTTTTGCGAATATGTGTGCTTCCTAATAACATTCTACAAGCGAAGAACACCTGCATGAGATTCCTCAAACAATAAGTATTTAACCACACTCTTTTGAAGTGGTCTACCTATGGGAGAATCTTCCATTGTAAGATCAGTAATGACTTACTTTGGTGCGCTTGATATAGTGTTGCTTGACTCTCCTATTATTGGAACAACTAGGTATGCAGTTGTTATATCTTTATCAAATATATAACCAGATATTCAGTTGGTGTGCTTGCTGTAGTGTTGCTTGACTCTCCTATTATTGGAACAACCAGGTATTCAGATGTTATATCGTTATCAAATATATAATCAGCTATTCAGTTGGTGTGCTTGTAGTAGTGTTGCTTGACTCTCCTATTATTGGAACAACCAGGTATTCAGTTATTATACCTGTATCAAATATATAACATGGTTCCTCTCCAGTTGGTCTAGCTTCCTGGATAGATATAAGATGATCTACAGCATCATCTTGTGGTTTTATTGCAAAAACCTTCAATCCAGAATGAGGGTAAATCGCATTCCATCCAAAATTATTAGGTTTAGTAATATAAAAACGTCCTTGCCCAGCTCTAACAATAGGATTATTCCCCAAACCTTCTACAAAAATGTGAAAAGTTGTGTTCTCCATGTCAATGATAGCTCACAAAATCAACTCACAAACACACAACAAACTAACGAAAATGAATTTGAATTTTAAACACTAAATCTAAACATATTAGAATTAAATTTTAAATATATTTATTTGTTTTATAAAATATTATTTTTAGCAAATAAAAAACATTCTTCAATCATTATAAATAGTGTCATTAATGTATGAAATCTAAAATCCATTTTCAAGAATTATATTTAATAATAATTACTTGCATAAGTAAATCTCATTATTAATTACTTTTGTAACTAATTTTAATTTTCATGAATACAAATAATTTTTACATAATGATCACGTTGCTATGATTAAATCATTATTTTGAATAACTATCTATTCTATTTAATATTTAAATTTTATATAATAACATCTCCTTTTTTGTAATACTGTTTTCTTTCCGTATTATCAAATATATCCATTTTTTTCATAACCTTGATTAATCTAATAAACATTTCTATGAGATCTAAGCATAATCAATTCTAATAGTGAGATTCCATAATCAATTCAATATCATCAGGTTTAGTAATATAAAAACGTCCCTGCATAGTTCTAACAATAGGATCGTTCTCTAAACCTCCTATAAAAATGTGAAAAAAAGTGTTCTCCATGTCAATGAAGAAAAAAATAGGCCAAAAGAAGGTAAGAAGGAAAAAGATCTCTATTTGTCAAGCACTATAGCTCACAAAATCAATTCACAAATACACAACAAACTAATGAAAACGAATTCGAATTTTAAGCACTAAATCTAAGCATATTAGACTTAATTTTAAGATATATTCATTAAAAAAATATTATTTTTGACAAACAAAAAAACATTCTTCAATCATTATAAATAGTGTCATTAATGTATTATATCTAAAATCTATTTTCAAGAATTATATTTATAATAAATCTTGCATAACTAACTCTCATTAATATATACTTTTCTAACTATCTTTAATTTTCATGAATACATATAATTTATACGTAATGATCACATTGTTATGCTTAAAATCATTATTTTGAATAACTAGCTATTCTATTTAATATATAGAAATTTTATATAATAACATCTTATTTTTTGTAATACTTTTTTCTTCTCGTATTATCAAATATATCCCTTTTTCGTAACCTTGATTAATCTACTAATCATTTCTATGAGATCGAAGCATAATCAATTCTAATAGTGAGATTTCATAATCATTTCTATGAGATCTAAGCATAATCAGTTCTAATAGTGAGATTTCACAATCAATTCAATTCTCTCCCTCCGGGCACCTTCTCCAACTTCGGCGTGGTGGCCACCTTCGAGGCCCCCCTCACGCTGGGCGCCTCCAACACCTCGGCGTCGGCCGGGGTGGCGCAGGGCTTCTACGTGCTGGACAGCCAGAAAGGCTACGTGCTCTTCCACACCTTCACGGCCACCATCGACGACGGCACCTACAAGGGCACCCTCACCATCATGGGCCAGATCGACGAGGCCCAGAAAGTGCGCATACTCACCGTCGTTGGCGGCACCGGCGACTTCCTCCTTGCACGCGGCCTCGTCACCAATCGCCTCGTCGAGATCGTGCGGGTCGCCCCTGCCCGATGGGTCCTCTCCTTTGATCTCGACCTCTATTACTAGACCACTTGTTTGCATGATGCATGCCTTCCGCGTTGCTTTTTTTTTGGCTATACCAAACATCTGTATTATTTATTTTCAAAAGCAATGCATCCCAACAGTTCCAATTTTTACAAATCACAGCACGAAATAAATACATCACTAAACTTACAAATTGTCATCCAATAAAATGCTCAGTAGACTGTAGGCCTGCTCAGTAGACTGTAGGCCTACTTTTTCTTGAAGGAAGAGTAGAGTACACAAACACGGAAGCCAAATATTTGTAGGCATGCATGTGTTCAAGACTAGTTAAACTTGTATAAAACAAAACTAAGAAGATGAAAAGGAGAATGGGAATGCTCGGTGACGTATTTATTTTTGAACGATAGTGGAGCACATAAGCAATGAAGCCAAATGGACGCATGCATGTGTTCAATAAAACAAAACTACGCTTTGAATTCTATCCTACTTGTCCCTTGTGTGAGGTCATCGCATTATATGACTCCCTTATTGAACTTACAACCTCCTTACTAGCCTCTCATATCTTTAAGCCACTTTAGTAGTTTTTTGGTTCTATTGTCGAAAGAACTCCTTTGGTCATTCCTTATCATTAATCCCAACACACACTAGCTAATATTTCATCATCTATGATGCAAGAGAACAAAATGTGAGTCTCCTTACCTTGGCTAATGTGGAGAAATATCAATATGATCTCAAACAAGAGTTATATACTATATTCTTATGAAAGAGGATATGTGTCACTAATTCTTAGAAGTTTGTACATTTTCATGAAAAATATATATAGTTCTTCATCAAAAAAGAGGTAGATAAGTGTACATTTAGAGAAAGTTCCAACATCTCACTATAGCTAAAATGGAGTGCTCTCTCGAGTTCTAGTAAGTGTGGATCCAACATCATGAGATAGCAGCTTAACAAAAAGTAACGTTCTACTTGGCAAATCGCAACCTCGAGGGGTTCACCTAAAAATATATAAGTATACCACATGCCTTCAAATGAAGGGGTTTTTTTAATTCAAAAATTTAAGATAAATTTACAGAAAAATATTTATAAAAAGGGTTTTTCTAATCGATTTTGGAAGAAAAAAAACCTGTAAGTCCATAAAGAGAAAGGGGTCATTTTAGTCATGAAAATTCACAGGTAATGAGGTTTTTTAAATACCCCTTGAATGCATGTGATACATAAGGTTTCTTAGTAGTGCATCCCCCGAGATCGCAACCAAGCTTGCAAGGCCTCTTAACCGTTATAACATTTCAAATCAATTACGAAACTCCATGCAAGGAAGATAAACTTTGTAATTAATTTGATTTCGCTATACACACACTATTTTTTTCCTACTCAAAGAAATAAAATCATTGAGAAAAAAGTAAGGTGAGTCTTTATTTATTATCTCATTCCTTCATAGGAAAATTTAGTCCATTTGCACATATAGTATCCTATGATTTAAAGGACATAAAATGAGACAAGAGAGTAGAATCTTCCTTAACTATGAGGAGAAGATAGATAGGAAAACATTGGTAATCCACTTTTAAGGTGAGATCATCCTTCTAAGCATTCTTGAAAGTGATATGGAACTTATCCCTCACTATCTTCAATATACATTGCTTGCTTAACAAAAAGTAATGTTAAGCTTCACAAATGGCAACCAGTGTTTCAAATCAATTATGAATTCCATTTCACAAGAGAAACTTCCTCTTTAAAATATTCCCTATGCTTGCTCTACTTTTATATCCAGTCAAAGAAAACAAAAATAAACTCACTAAGGAAAAATTAAGTTTAGTTTCTCGTCCTCATAGTATAGATTCTCCTAAGTTTCTCTGATCTACTAAAGAGAGCTCTTTGTTCCTTGTAATTTCTCTTTTCCTTAAACCCACGAACCTAAAAGGGTTTTGTTTAGGTCCACCTATATATACCTAGCCTCAGTGTGCTTTCCACACACTTTGGGAGCTTTGTATCGTGCATCTCTCTCTTTCTCCTCTCATCAACACCACTACCACTAGCACCGCCACCACCACCACCAGTAGCACTAGTATTTTCACTATGCTAGTTGTTGCCACTCTACTAAGACTTGCAACATGCACTGCCTATGTCAGTTTCCTAGCTGTCTATAGTGTGGGACAATCAGCTATGTCTGCCAAGATCTAGCCTACTCGTCGTCGCTGAAGAGAGAACATCTAAAAGAATTCCTAGATCTAATCCTGTGTGTGTAAGCCCATGGATTACTACACCATGGCCTAAGTGGCAAGTCCATAGATTTCGAAAAAAAAGACTTTGTGGATAACACTATGCAATAGACTCTATGCATAGAGTCATATGCATAATTCTATGTAGAATAAATGCATAAGACTCTATACATAGAGTCTTATGCATAAGACTATGCATATGCATAGAGTTTTTTACATAGACTATTGTGCATAAGACTATGCATAGACTTTTTTACATAGACTACGTAATAGAGTTCATGCTTATATAAGAACATGCATAGAGTCTAGAACAAATAGTAAAAATAAAATAAAATTAATGCTCCCATAGCTCCCAAGGGTGCATTATAAGAAAATATGGTGTGTTTTAGATTATGCATGGTTTTTTACATAGACTCTTATGCAGCATTGACTATATAATAGAGTCGATGCACAATCCCATGCATAGAGTCTAGAACCAATAGTCCATAAATGAATAGAATAAATGCTCCCATAGCACCTGAGGGTGTGTTATAAGAAAGGCTCACCCTTGGAGAGCTTGATTGCTTCCTTTAAAGTTTCAACAAAGCCAACCTAGAAATACAGAACCAAAATAAACAAGAAAACATTATCTTATACATGCTAAAATCAAAGAACATAGGTATGAGAGTATGCATGATCTCAAGCTCAAAATAAAAACTCCCAAGCACTAGGGGTGCAAAAAAACCAAAGTCGTGATAAGAAAAAGATGATACAAAATATATTGTATCTTATTCGTGGATATATTATAAACTGCTAAAATGCTTGCGGTGTAATGCCAAACCTAAGACGAAAAACCAACAAAACGTAAAAGAAAAACAAACTCAAAATCCCAAAAAGGCCTACCAACTCATAAAAACCCTAATCCTAACATATAGGAAAACCTTACATGCTTACAAGGGAGAGAGAATTGGTGTTTATGGTTGAAAGGGCTTTAATGAGAGAAAAGGGAGAAGAGGAACCTACAAAACTAAAACAATAAAATAAAATGTAAAATTGTAAAACTCAAAAAGTCCCTAACTCTAACACATAGGAGACCCTTACCTACTTACAAAAGGGAGAGGATGAGGGAGAGAATGAAGAAAGGACCTATGGAGGAGAAGATGTGCTTTTCAAAAATGAAATATTAAAAAGAGAAAAAAACAAAGAACCGTTCTTAGATTTATGTTTCTCCGCCACATCGATATATCGATGTCTTGATCATCCTCATCAACATCACCATCATCCTCAATGGTAGGGTCATTCTCATGATAATGAGAAATGGCACGCTCATCCTCATTAGCATGATCATCTCTTATTTCTTGATCATCGATCACAACATCTTCATTGGCATGTTCGACATCATCTTCATTGTGGCTTGTTACATCCTCCATATGCTCCATATCAGTGAATGTATCATACATCACTTTGGAACGTGGTGCAATAGGGATGACGTACCACCATTTAATGTCATGCACCATTGGCAGATAGATAACCTACTCAAATACACATACTGCAATAATTAATTAGCATATCAAAAGTCAAGGGGTACGTTGTCGTGCCGTGGCACGTCTATGGTGTGAAACCATGCATGTGAGGCCATTAAATGCAAATCCAGATGCATGGGATTAAGTGCCACAGTGTACATGATGTATATATGCCTTTATGCATTCCGAGGGCTAGCAGAAGTCCCTGTGCCTGTGTACATATGGTGTGCGTGGTGTGTGAATAAACTTTGCCTTGAATGCCCAGGCAAATGTACAGAGAGAATGGTTTGGCTGTAAGCATGTACAGGCTTGTCCGGAATATGGTCGGCTGGGGATGATGTCAGCTGTTTGGCAGCTCTGAATGTGTGTGCGTCAAAGAAAATGAGCGGGCATCGTGGGCTGCGTTTGAAGAGGTATGAAGGCATGGGGAGCAAGTAATATTGGTGTGGCCAATGTGCCTTGGACATGGTGTGGAAAGGAAGGGTGGCCATCTTTTTGGCCTTAGGAAGAAATTAAAAAATATATATATATATAATAAACATGGCCAACCTATAAAAGGGCATCATGGTTGTTTAGCATGGCTGCCAGCGTAACAGCTAGGGAAGACGCGAGAAGACAAGGCAGTGACCAGCAGGCGGGTTAAAAAAGAGTGTGGCCGCCTTGTTGACGGTAGCCCTCGTCATTCGGCAGAGAAGACAGTGGACGGAACCGCCGAGCCGTCGTGTAGAGACTGGGGAGCCTCCCTTGTGAAGAGTAGCGAAGAGGTGTGTGTAGCTGCAAATGTAAAAGAGAGATGGCGGCTGTTGGTGTAGCGATGTGTAGCTGACGGGCCTTGGCAACGCTGACGTGTGGGCTGGCATTACAGTGTAGTGGGGCTATGCAGCAAAGCTACGGACAGAGAGAGTCGAAGGGAAGGCTTTGAGGTGAGTAGAGCAGAAGGCGTCAAAGAACAAGTAGAGGCTGGCGTAGGTGAAACCGACGTGCTGGCGACAGAGAAGGTGTGAGCAGAGGGCGCAACGGGCTCTGGCGTTGACAGTTTAGGCGCAGACTTTACAGAAGTGATGAGTGCACAAGAGAGCTGGTGAGGGTGATGGGGTGGTTAGTAGACGCCTCGTAGAGCAGAGGCGCTAGGGAGCGTGGAGCGCACGCATGTGTGGGAGGGTTAGTGAGCAAAGGCAAAATGACTGGCGCAGCTACAGCCATACGGGGGCTTCTCAGGTGAGAGCGCAGGCAATAGGGAAGCTGCTGGCGTCAAATGTGAAGGGCTGAGGACAGAGCCAACGTTGAGAGAAGGAGATGCTGCCGTGCTGCGCGGTGACCATCTGTGTTTGAGTATTCTTGTTTAGCTAGCCTGAGTCTTTAGGGTGGTGGTTATTATTCTCTCATTGTAGTCTTTGAATCCCTCTCATCAAGAAATCTTGATTGCCTTCTTTTGTTGAGATAGCACTGAGAGAGGAGGGGAAACAAGGGAAACATGTACTTGAGGTCATGGTGAAACATCCAGGAGAAGTTGTGGGAGAGGATAGGAAGGTAGAGGGTCAAAGAAGTCTGCATTAGATATTGAGAGAGGAGGTTTTGAGAAAGAGTGATTACGCCACTGTGAATGCAAGGAAACAGAGCTCGACCAGATGCTTGTGGACCTTACACTCAAGTGGGTTTTCTTCATACAGCACAAATTCAGTGTTTTTGGAAGTAACAAGTTGGCGGCCTACCCGATTTTCTTTGGATTTCTTGGTGATCTTTAGAATACTTATATAAAGAGAGTTGAAAGACGAGGTGAAGTTGCTATCTAAATTTCTTTTGGGGCTTTTCTAAGCTAGCAGATGAAGGTGCAACAATCAAATTAAGGTGGGCCTATCTTAAGGTTTTTGAAGTGTGTTAATTTAAGAGAGGGAACACTTATTTTTCTCAATATTCTACCACTCCATAGAACCCAACATACTTGTGAAGAAAAGTAATATGCTAACCTTGTCAGAATAGCGACTTTGTGTCATTTTTTCAGGTGTATGGTGTTATTTTGTCATCAAAAAAATAAATAAATAAATTAAAACAATACTCTCACAGCCAGAAGTCTCGCACTTCTCCAGCGATACCACCCACGTCACGACAGCTTTGGTGAACCCGACGTGAAACTGCTGGGGTGAGAGTTAGTGGTGAAATACACAGTGCAAGCTATGGCTGAGAATCTTGAGGGACAGGGGGTTCATTTTGACCCCGGGGTTATGCAAATGTTTCAGATGTTTACTATGTATATGCAACAGTAGCAAGCGGCTGAGAGGGGGCAAATTTCCACGACTAAAGCACTGCAGTCAATTGTGAAAAAGGTGGATCAATTTGATGGTAAAGACATCACAAAGTACCTGCGCAATTACACAAACGAAATGGAGCTAAACAGGGTGACTGAGGAGGATATGGTTCGAAGCTTTGAGCTGGTATGCGTTCCCGAAATAAGAGAGCGCATAAGAGGATTACAGGCAGCACATGGTGGCAGAAACTGGGAGGAGTTCAAGCTTGCTTTTTGAAGGATGATTATTTCATGGAGGATTCCGAGCGGGTGACCAAGCGAACTTTCTTGGATTGGGTTACAAAACCCAAAATTGGAATTTCTGCCACAGAGTTGCTAAGAGAGTTTGAGAAGCGCTATGCCCAGCTGTCAAGGATAGAGCGCACAACCTTAGACAGGGAAAAAATAGAGCTCTTCTTACAAGCTCGTATTATCAAATATATCCCTTTTTCGTAACCTTGATTAATCTACTAATCATTTCTATGAGATCGAAGCATAATCAATTCTAATAGTGAGATTTCATAATCATTTCTATGAGATCTAAGCATAATCAGTTCTAATAGTGAGATTTCACAATCAATTCAATTCTCTCTCTCGCTTTTAATTATCTCTCTCTCTCTCTCTCTCTCTCTCTCTCTCTTAATTGTTTCTTTTCTCTCTACATTGGGCCCTCTCATCTCCTTTTTTAAAAGAGAGGAAAAAACAATAAGAGATAAAGAGAGCGGATTTCTATGAGAGAGAGAGACACACACACACACACAGAGAGGGGGGGTGCGTGAGAGAGAGACATGGGCGGTGGGCGGTGGCCTTAAGTGAGGGAAGGGCCCCCTCACTAAGAGAGATGTCACCCATAGTGGGGTGGACACCCACACTAAGGGCTATGTCTCCCTTAGTGATGGTGTCCACCACACTAAGGGCGATGTTGCCCTTAGTGAGGCGATAAGGCACCTGCTCCTCTCTCTCTCTCTCTCTCTCTCTCTCTCTCTCTCTCTCTCTCTCACTCACTCTCACCTACCCCTTCTTCATTTAGCAGGAGGCAGGATGAAAAGACACACTTTATCTCTCTATCTCTTTGCGCCATATATTTTATTAGTGCTTGGTCCCCTTTTTTAAGTGGACTTTGTATTTATGTGCGCACACATGTTCTTATATATTATATTGTGCAAAGAGTGGTGTCGCAAACCATCTCTACAGACATTGTTTTGTGCATAACTCATAATTCTTTTTTAGCAAGTACCATACAATTCCACATTTTATATTGTTTTTCAAGACTCATTGGAGCTTTATCAATATTGGGGGTCTTTAAACATAGACCTTGGCAGTTTCTTGGGGGGCGCACTCATAAATATGTAAGCGTAGCATGTGGGTTCAATACAAGGGGTTTTTTAAATCCATTTGGAAGGAGAGAAAGTATACTAGAAATTTTGGTTTGCTCTCATGGTTAGTAAGGTGGGTTGCTCTATGTTACATATATAACATAATTGCCTAACGTTCTGGGGGATACCAAAAGAGAAGGTCATGTTTTGTTCGTTGAGCTCCTCGAAATAAAATGTGTATTGTCGAAGACGTAAAGCTATGTGCAAAATCTTGGAGAAGGCATGGGGTCTCTATGTGTCACACTAACGGTTGTTTTGATTTGTACTTCTGTAGGTTTTACCATGCCTTACTCTCTATGTGTGGTGGTGAGTCACTCCACTGGACCTTGCGACCTGCTCCTAATTGGGATATTGCAACAAGTCTTTAGGACCTTTGCAAGCGAATTGTCAAACACATTTGTCTATTATTTAACAAGAGTCTCCCCCACGGCCCGTTAACTGCGCCGATATCTACAAAATGGGGCGTTGACCCCATAAAATCCGCAAGATGGGACGTTTACTAGTGTATTACAAATAGGAGCTTACTCCGCTCCATCAGATCTATCATCCCGCCTTAGGTCTGCTTGTTACCAGGTCATTCATTAGGTCAGGTTCTCATCTGCTCCTCCCATCCGGACGTTAGCACCAACTGAGTCTTAGATATCCCACCTAATAATTTCCCTGCAGCTTGATCAAGCGAGGTACTTTTGTGTGATCACCGCTCCTCCGCTGTATTGAAATGCCCCCTGCAGCTACCAGCAATATGCCCAGCCGCTTGCTCCTTGCAGCATGCCTGTTACTGGCGCTGATCAGCCTCAATGCCACGCCAGCTTCTTGCCACAAGAAGAACATCAAGGCCGGGCCGTCCCGCTACAGATTCTACCTCCACAACACCGTGTACAACCCGATCGTGAATAACACCTACTTCACCTCGGTGTATGGTCCGCTCCCTCCGGGCACCTTCTCCAACCCCTTCAACTTCGGCGTGGTGGCCACCTTCGAGGCCCCCCTCACGCTGGGCGCCTCCAACACCTCGGCGTCGGCCGGGGTGGCGCAGGGCTTCTACGTGCTGGACAGCCAGAAAGGCTACGTGCTCTTCCACACCTTCACGGCCACCATCGACGACGGCACCTACAAGGGCACCCTCACCATCATGGGCCAGATCGACGAGGCCCAGAAAGTGCGCATACTCACCGTCGTTGGCGGCACCGGCGACTTCCTCCTTGCACGCGGCCTCGTCACCAATCGCCTCGTCGAGATCGTGCGGGTCGCCCCTGCCCGATGGGTCCTCTCCTTTGATCTCGACCTCTATTACTAGACCACTTGTTTGCATGATGCATGCCTTCCGCGTTGCTTTTTTTTTTTGGCTATACCAAACATCTGTATTATTTATTTTCAAAAGCAATGCATCCCAACAGCTCCAATTTT
Source organism: Cibotium barometz (assembly GCF_041138505.1). Classification (NCBI taxonomy): domain Eukaryota; kingdom Viridiplantae; phylum Streptophyta; class Polypodiopsida; order Cyatheales; family Cibotiaceae; genus Cibotium; species Cibotium barometz. The sequence goes on from NC_141097.1 coordinate 30,321,439, forward strand.
TACAAATCACAGCACGAAATAAATACATCACTAAACTTACAAATTGTCATCCAATAAAATGCTCAGTAGACTGTAGGCCTGCTCAGTAGACTGTAGGCCTACTTTTTCTTGAAGGAAGAGTAGAGTACACAAACACGGAAGCCAAATATTTGTAGGCATGCATGTGTTCAAGACTAGTTAAACTTGTATAAAACAAAACTAAGAAGATGAAAAGGAGAATGGGAATGCTCGGTGACGTATTTATTTTTGAACGATAGTGGAGCACATAAGCAATGAAGCCAAATGGACGCATGCATGTGTTCAATAAAACAAAACTACGCTTTGAATTCTATCCTACTTGTCCCTTGTGTGAGGTCATCGCATTATATGACTCCCTTATTGAACTTACAACCTCCTTACTAGCCTCTCATATCTTTAAGCCACTTTAGTAGTTTTTTGGTTCTATTGTCGAAAGAACTCCTTTGGTCATTCCTTATCATTAATCCCAACACACACTAGCTAATATTTCATCATCTATGATGCAAGAGAACAAAATGTGAGTCTCCTTACCTTGGCTAATGTGGAGAAATATCAATATGATCTCAAACAAGAGTTATATACTATATTCTTATGAAAGAGGATATGTGTCACTAATTCTTAGAAGTTTGTACATTTTCATGAAAAATATATATAGTTCTTCATCAAAAAAGAGGTAGATAAGTGTACATTTAGAGAAAGTTCCAACATCTCACTATAGCTAAAATGGAGTGCTCTCTCGAGTTCTAGTAAGTGTGGATCCAACATCATGAGATAGCAGCTTAACAAAAAGTAACGTTCTACTTGGCAAATCGCAACCTCGAGGGGTTCACCTAAAAATATATAAGTATACCACATGCCTTCAAATGAAGGGGTTTTTTTAATTCAAAAATTTAAGATAAATTTACAGAAAAATATTTATAAAAAGGGTTTTTCTAATCGATTTTGGAAGAAAAAAAACCTGTAAGTCCATAAAGAGAAAGGGGTCATTTTAGTCATGAAAATTCACAGGTAATGAGGTTTTTTAAATACCCCTTGAATGCATGTGATACATAAGGTTTCTTAGTAGTGCATCCCCCGAGATCGCAACCAAGCTTGCAAGGCCTCTTAACCGTTATAACATTTCAAATCAATTACGAAACTCCATGCAAGGAAGATAAACTTTGTAATTAATTTGATTTCGCTATACACACACTATTTTTTTCCTACTCAAAGAAATAAAATCATTGAGAAAAAAGTAAGGTGAGTCTTTATTTATTATCTCATTCCTTCATAGGAAAATTTAGTCCATTTGCACATATAGTATCCTATGATTTAAAGGACATAAAATGAGACAAGAGAGTAGAATCTTCCTTAACTATGAGGAGAAGATAGATAGGAAAACATTGGTAATCCACTTTTAAGGTGAGATCATCCTTCTAAGCATTCTTGAAAGTGATATGGAACTTATCCCTCACTATCTTCAATATACATTGCTTGCTTAACAAAAAGTAATGTTAAGCTTCACAAATGGCAACCAGTGTTTCAAATCAATTATGAATTCCATTTCACAAGAGAAACTTCCTCTTTAAAATATTCCCTATGCTTGCTCTACTTTTATATCCAGTCAAAGAAAACAAAAATAAACTCACTAAGGAAAAATTAAGTTTAGTTTCTCGTCCTCATAGTATAGATTCTCCTAAGTTTCTCTGATCTACTAAAGAGAGCTCTTTGTTCCTTGTAATTTCTCTTTTCCTTAAACCCACGAACCTAAAAGGGTTTTGTTTAGGTCCACCTATATATACCTAGCCTCAGTGTGCTTTCCACACACTTTGGGAGCTTTGTATCGTGCATCTCTCTCTTTCTCCTCTCATCAACACCACTACCACTAGCACCGCCACCACCACCACCAGTAGCACTAGTATTTTCACTATGCTAGTTGTTGCCACTCTACTAAGACTTGCAACATGCACTGCCTATGTCAGTTTCCTAGCTGTCTATAGTGTGGGACAATCAGCTATGTCTGCCAAGATCTAGCCTACTCGTCGTCGCTGAAGAGAGAACATCTAAAAGAATTCCTAGATCTAATCCTGTGTGTGTAAGCCCATGGATTACTACACCATGGCCTAAGTGGCAAGTCCATAGATTTCGAAAAAAAAAAAATTGATACAAAGTTTTCCCAAGCATAATAGTGTGCAATAGCAATCAAGAGCATGTTGGTGGAAGTCTCTTACCAAAAATGAAGAGAACTCAAAGAAGATCATAAAATCTTAGAAAATCATAATACATAAGAAAATACATAAGCAATACATGGATAGATGACTACATTTTTGAAATCATGGATATAAAAAGGATTATAATCATAGAGTCGAAGAATAGTATCATATGCATAGATTTATTCAAAGTCTTATGCATAATACCATGCAATAGAGTCTTATGCTAAAGATGTTGATGCATAACACTATGCAAAGAGTCTTATGCACAAGACTATGCATAGATTCCTATGCATAGACTCTTATGCATAGAGTCTTATGCATAAGACTATGCATAGTGTCTTATGCATAGACTATGCAGAGAGTCTTATACATAGAATCTTATGCATAAGTCTATGTATAGTCTTATGCTAAAGACTCTCTCCCTAGTCTTATACATAAGATTATAGTATTGCAAAACACTCAACGCATAAGATTCTTTTGCATACTCTATTGCAAAAGAATCTAATGCAAAAACATATTTTGAAACAAAGTTTTTCTAAGAAATCTAGGGTGCAATAGCAAAGAGCATGCTGGTGGAGGTATCTTCTAAAGAGAGCTCAAGGAAGATTATAAAAAATCTAGGGCGAAATCTAGGGTGCAATAGCAAAGAGCATGCTGGTGCATGCATACAAGGCTTCATTTTAGAAATCATGGATATAAAAAGGAAAACGATCATAGAAGTCAAAGTAGAGATCTATATGTATAAGGGTTATGCATAGACTCTTATGCATGAAACTATGCAAAATACTCATATGCATAAGACTATGCATAGGACTCTGATGCATAGAACTATGCATACGACGACTATGCGTTGCACATTACGCATAAGACTATGCATAGGATCTATGGATAACACTCTTTACATAGTATTATACATAATACTATGCAAAATACTCTTATAAGTGTTTTTTCTTACTCATAGTGGCCTTTTCTTAGTGTGGCACACATAGAGACTATGAGGGAAAAACCTATATGCTTATGTAGAGTCTTATGTATAAGAATATATAACAGGCTCTATCTATAATACTATTTACATGCATCGAGACCATGACAGAAAGACCTATGCATTATAAGACTATCTATGATGTGCATAGAGTCTCTATGCATAAAACTATACAATATACTCTATATATAATACTATTGTATAGACTCTTATGCATAATACTCTCTACGTGCATAGAAACCATGATGGAAAAACCTATGAATAAGACTCTAATGTATAGAATATATGCCTAAGACTATGCCATAAGCTCTATACATAAGATTCTTACATGCATACACTTTATACATAAGATTATGTATAGACTTTGTGGATAACACTATGCAATAGACTCTATGCATAGAGTCATATGCATAATTCTATGTAGAATAAATGCATAAGACTCTATACATAGAGTCTTATGCATAAGACTATGCATATGCATAGAGTTTTTTACATAGACTATTGTGCATAAGACTATGCATAGACTTTTTTACATAGACTACGTAATAGAGTTCATGCTTATATAAGAACATGCATAGAGTCTAGAACAAATAGTAAAAATAAAATAAAATTAATGCTCCCATAGCTCCCAAGGGTGCATTATAAGAAAATATGGTGTGTTTTAGATTATGCATGGTTTTTTACATAGACTCTTATGCAGCATTGACTATATAATAGAGTCGATGCACAATCCCATGCATAGAGTCTAGAACCAATAGTCCATAAATGAATAGAATAAATGCTCCCATAGCACCTGAGGGTGTGTTATAAGAAAGGCTCACCCTTGGAGAGCTTGATTGCTTCCTTTAAAGTTTCAACAAAGACAACCTAGAAATACAGAACCAAAATAAACAAGAAAACATTATCTTATACATGCTAAAACCAAAGAACATAGGTATGCATGATCTCAAGCTCAAAATAAAAACTCCCAAGCACTAGGGGTGCAAAAAAACCAAAGTCGTGATAAGAAAAAGATGATACAAAATATATTGTATCTTATTCGTGGATATATTATAAACTGCTAAAATGCTTGCGGTGTAATGCCAAACCTAAGACGAAAACCCAACAAAACGTAAAAGAAAAACAAACTCAAAATCCCAAAAAGGCCTACCAACTCATAAAAACCCTAATCCTAACATATAGGAAACCCTTACATGCTTACAAGGGAGAGAGAATTGGTGTTTATGGTTGAAAGGGCTTTAATGAGAGAAAAGGGAGAAGAGGAACCTACAAAACTAAAACAATAAAATAAAATGTAAACTTGTAAAACTCAAAAAATCCCTAACTCTAACACATAGGAGACCCTTACCTACTTACAAAAGGGAGAGGATGAGGGAGAGAATGATGAAAGGACCTATGGAGGAGAAGATGTGCTTTTCAAAAATGAAATATTAAAAAGAGAAAAAAACAAAGAACCATTCTTAGATTTATGTTTCTCCGCCATCGATATATCGATGTCTTGATCATCCTCATCAACATCACCATCATCCTCAATGGTAGGGTCATTCTCATGATCATGAGAAATGGCACGCTCATCCTCATTAGCATGATCATCTCTTATTTCTTGATCATCGATCACAACATCTTCATTAGCATGTTCGACATCATTTTCATTGTTGCGTGTTACATCCTCCATATGCTCCATATCAGTGAATGTATCATACATCACTTTGGAATGTGGTGCAATAGGGATGACGTACCACCATTTAATGTCATGCACCATTGGCAGATAGATAACCTACTCAAATACACATACTTCAATAATTAATTAGCATATCAAAAGTCAAGGGGTACGTTGTCGTGCCGTGGCACGTCTATGGTGTGAAACCATGCATGTGAGGCCATTAAATGCAAATCCAGATGCATGGGATTAAGTGCCACAGTGTACATGATGTATATATGCCTTTACGCATTCCGAGGGCTAGCAGAAGTCCCTGTGCCTGTGTACATATGGTGTGCATGGTGTGTGAATAAACTTTGCCCTGAATGCCCAGGTAAATGTACAGAGAGAATGGTTTGGCTGTAAGCATGTATAGGCTTGTCCGGAATATGGTCGGCTGGGGATGATGTAAGCTGTTTGGCAGCTCTGAATGTGTGTGCGTCAAAGAAAATGAGCGGGCATCAGGGATTTAATATTCACGTGATCACAAGATTTTTTGTGATAATAACACATGTGAACAAGTTATTCACATGTTCTCATGTTACCGTTCACAAAATAACAGGTCACTTGCCATTTGGGAACCCCTTAAAAGCTTGGCTACACGTGGGAATAAGCTATTCACGTGTTCTTATGTTACCATCTTGACATGATGGCAGGTCAGTGGCCACCTAAGAAGATTTTTTATGCCCGACAAAGATAATTTTTTTAGGCCCTTGTGAAAGCTTTGTGAATATAACATGTGATCACAAGATTTTTTGTGTTATTAACATATGTTATTAACATGTTCACATGTTTTCATTTACGTCAGTGAAATCCCTGGCGGGCATCGTGGGCTACGTTTGAAGAGGTATGAAGGCATGGGGAGCAAGTAATATTGGTGTGGCCAATGTGCCTTGGACATGGTGTGTAAAGGAAGGGTGGCCATCTTTTTGGCCTTAGGAAGAAATTAAAAAAATATATATATATAATAAACGTGGCCAACCTATAAAAGGGCCTCATGGTTGTTTAGCATGGCTGCCAGCGTAACAGCTAGGGAAGACGCGAGAAGACAAGGCAGTGACCAGCAGGCGGGTTAAAAAAGAGTGTGGCCGCCTTGTTGACGGTAGCCGTGGTCATTCGGCAGAGAAGACAGTGGACGGAACCGCCGAGCCATCGTGTAGAGACTGGGGAGCCTCCCTTGTGAAGAGTAGCGAAGAGGTGTGTGTAGGTGCAAATGTAAAAGAGAGATGGCGGCTGTTGGTGTAGCGATGTGTAGCTAACGGGCCTTGGCAACGCTGACGTGTGGGCTGGCGTTACAGTGTGGTGGGGCTATGCAGCCCTGCTGACAGAGAGAGTCAAAGGGAAGGCTTTGAGGTGAGTAGTGCAGAAGGCGTCAAAGAACAAGTAGAGGCTGGCGTAGGTGAAGCCGACGTGCTGGCGACAAAGAAGGTGTGAGCAGAGGGCGCAACAGGCTCTGGCGTTGACAGTTTAGGCGCAGCCTTTGCAGAAGTGATGAGTGCACAAGAGAGCTGGTGAGGGTGATGGGGTGGTTAGCAGACGCCTCGTAGAGTAGAGGCGCTAGGGAGCGTGGAGCGCACGCATGTGTGGGAGGGTTAGCGAGCAAAGGCAAAATGACTAGCACAGCTACAGCCATACGGGGGCTTCTCAGGTGAGAGCGCAGGCAATAGAGCAGCTGCTGGCGTCAAACGTGAAGGGCTGAGGAGAGAGCCGACGTTGAGAGAAGGAGATGCTGCCGTGCTGCGCGGTGACCATTTGTGTTTGAGTATTCTTGTTTAGCTAGCCTGAGTCTTTAGGGCGGTGGTTATTATTCTCTCATCGTCGTCTTTGAATCCCTCTCATCAAGAAATCTTGATTGCCTTCTTTTGTTGAGAAAGCACTGAGAGAGGAGGGGAAACAAGGGAAACATGTACTTGAGGTCGTGGTGAAACATCCAGGAGAAGTTGTGGGAGAGGATAGGAAGGTAGAGGGTCAAAGAAGTCTGCATTAGATATTGAGAGAGGAGGTTTTGAGAAAGAGTGATTACGCCACTGTGAACGCAAGGAAACAGAGCTCGACCAGATGCTTGTGGACCTTACACTCAAGTGGGTTTTCTTCATACAGCACAAATTCAGTGTTTTTGGAAGTAACAAGTTGGCGGCCTACCCGATTTTCTTTGGATTTCTTGGTGATCTTTAGAAGACTTATATAAAGAGAGTTGAAAGAGGAGGTGAAGTTGCTATCTAAATTTCTTTTGGGGCTTTTCTAAGCTAGCAGCAGATGAAGGTGCAACAATCAAATTAAGGTGGGCCTATCTTAAGGTTTTTGAAGTGTGTTAATTTAAGAGAGGGAACACTTATTTTTCTCAATATTCTACCACTCCATAGATCCCAACATACTTGTGAAGAAAAGTAATATGCTAACCTTGTTAGAATAGCGACTTTGTGTCATTTTTTTCAGGTGTATGGTGTTATTTTGTCATCAAAAAAATAAATAAATTAATTAGAAAAATTACTCTCACAGCCAGAAGTCTCGCACTTCTCCAGCGATACCACCCACGTCACAACAGCTTTGGTGAACCCGACGTGAAACTGCTGGGGTGAGAGTTAGTGGTGAAATACACAGTGCAAGCTATGGCTGAAAATCTTGAGGGACAGGGGGTTCATTTTGACCCCGGGGTTATGCAAATGTTTCAGATGTTTACTATGTATATGCAATAGTAGTAGCAAGCGGCTGAGAGGGGGTAAATTTCCACGACTAAAGCACTGCAGTCAATTGTGAAAAAGGTGGATCAATTTGATGGTAAAGACATCACAAAGTACCTGCGCAATTACACAAAGGAAATGGAGCTAAACAGGGTGACTGAGGAGGATATGGTTCGAAGCTTTGAGCTGGTATGTGTTCCCGAAATCAGAGAGCGCATAAGAGGATTACAGGCAGCACATGGTGGCAGAAACTGGGAGGATTTCAAGCTTGCTTTTTGAAGGATGATTATTTCATGGAGGATTCCGAGCGGGTTACCAAGCGAACTTTCTTGGAGTGGGTTACAAAACCCAAAATTGGAATTTCTGCCACAGAGTTGCTAAGAGAGTTTGAGAAGCGCTATGCCCAGCTGTCAAGGATAGAGCGCACAACCTTAGACAGGGAAAAAATAGAGCTCTTCTTACAAGCAGCAGGGAAAGATCTCCAAGAAAAACTGGAAATTCTCCTTGAGGATAAGGATACAGAGCAGGGGGGCTAAAGAATGATTGGAATGATGTCGAGGATGTGGTCACCATGCAAGCAAAGCGGCAGCGAAGGAGGGATAAAATGGTGATGAGCTCGGCAACTCCTATAACTGTTACCCTTGAGAATCTACCAAAACCTGCTGTTGCAATCCCAAAGGTAGAAGGGCCGATGGATGAGCTTATTAAGGGCATGCGAGACCTAAAACTGAAGATGTCCAGGACTGAGGAAAAAGGGCTACCATTAGGGCAGGCTTCTATGCAAAGGCCTCAAAGCAAAGAAGGGTTTACATTCAGATGTATATGGTGTGATGACCCAGAACATGCGAAGAAAGACTGTGCCAGTTACAAGGAAGCTCTCAGAAACCAACTTGTATTTTTCAAAGATGGAAAAATCCACCTTACAGAGAGACTGGTCTTCCGTTAAGCACAAACTTTGGGAAAGGAGGGATGAAAAAGCTGGTTGAGGATATGGCTGCTAGCCATGCCATCTCTATGGTTGAGGCAGCAACCTATGGGTTAAAGGCCGGTCATTCAAAGCAGGAATTTGAGAAGGATGAAGACTATGAGAATGAAGATTTTTGGCCATCAACAATGGAGCTAATTGCATCAAAGAAGGTGTCTAAGCAGGCTTTGCATGACGCAGGAGACTATACGTCTTGAGACTGGCTGGGAAGAACCTGTGGATTCTCTATCTGTTCATGCCTATATTGCAAAATGCTAGAATAATGAGGCACAGGTTGAGGAAAAGCGTAAGAGGGAAAATGAGGAAGGAGAGGCATCAAAAAGGGTCACTCGTGGTAGTGGAAAGAAGGACCCTGGGCCATCACATGTGCCTCCGCCACATAACCAGCCTCCACAGGAAGTATCAATGGAAGAAGCACCAGCAAAGATGAAGCATGAGAAGGAGAAGGGTAAAGGGAAAAGCCCGCTCTACAAGCTCCAATCTGATATTGAAGCCGCAACGGATCTCAAAAAGGTGCTAGAAGAAAGGATTCTAAACAGTAGGGTGGAATTTACATTAGGGGAAGTCTTGGGGATTGCAAAGAAAGATTTCCATGATGAGATAATTGATATTATACGAAGGAAAAGGCAGTCCATAATTGAATCTATTCCATCACAGGGGGAGACAAACACTTCCAAGACTCATGGAGTATAGGTACAGCAAAAGGAAGAGAGAGATAATGTGGTGGAATGCAGTCACTCTACTGGAGGGGCACGACAAGTGCGCTTTGTGGATGAGGGTGATGAAAAAGAAGTTCTTGCAAAAAGTCATTGCTCCAGGAACCATTGGTCAAGGGCCACCACAGAAACCCTTGTCAAGATAGGAGACTTGGAAGAGCCGCATGTCGCTCTAATCGACCATGGGTCTGAAATAAATCTTATGGCTAAAAACCTCTACAACAAATGTAAGTGGCCAATGGATGTAGATCACGGGTGGATGATTAAGGCGGCTAATAACTCATGTGGAGAGCTCTATGCAGCCTGTCTAAATGTAAGGATAACTATAGGGGATGTGAAAGATGATCAGAACTTATTTGTCCAGGAGATGTCATCGTATCCCCTCATCCTTGGGCAACCCTATATTACAGCTGTGAGGATGGAGACAAAAGTCTTGGATGATGGCTCAGCATATGCAAGAATAAGGAGCAAAGATGGCAAGAAAGCTATTCAGTTCTTGACAGCTTGCATTAACCATGAAAGGAACCGCAAGTCTCTTCGAGAACAGTCACTCCTAAAGATAAACAAAGAATTTATGAACTACAGGGAGATGAGGGATTTTGGCCAGGTGCCATTGTAAAGCGGGATTGCAATGGTACAAGGGGCAATGAGTTCTCACAGGACTCAATCAATGTAAATAACTTTTCAGCAAACTTTCAGAGATTCTCTAGCTATGGGTCAATAGTTTTTGTAAAAAGCAAGGATTTGAAGCGTGGTATGCGTCGATATGTACAAAATGTACAAAAAAGTCTTGAGCAGTGTGGTCTTTTGGAGAAAAATGAGTTTATTTCAGGTGTGCTTGATGAGGTGTCATTTGTGGATACTATGGGTGAGCTTTTTGCCATGGAAAGTGCATGCTTACAGGGTTGGAATGAGATGGTAAAAGTGTCATCTATGGGGATGTATGATATAATCCGGGAATTTGAGGAAATGGAATGTAAAAACATGTATTGTGAGATGGATGCTCGTGTTGATACAAAGTATAAAACGGTTACAAAGAAGGTGAAACCAGTTGCCTTGCCCCCACCAGAAAGCAAGGAGAAGATAGATGAAGCCTCTATGCAACCGAATCTCAGAGATTCGAAGAAAATTGGGCATAAGTTTACACATGAAACCCTAAAAGAGCTGAAGATCAGTGACAAGGATTTCCTGTTACCAGTTGAAAAGGAATGCTTTGAGGAGATGCTTGTAAAACATGGGAAGGCCTTTGCTTTTCAGCCGCATGAGATAGACTGTGTTGATCCAAGCGTAATAGTGCCAATGGTGATCTTCACTGTTCCACATGTGCCCTGGAACCTGCGAGACCGATTCCAGTACCAAAAGCTCTCTTGCCAAAGATGATGGAATTACTAAAAGAAAAGATCAGGATGGGAATTTTGGAGCCATCATGCGCTCCATACTCCAACAGATTGTTTACCGTGCCAAAGAAAAATGGAGCATTGCGCTTCATTCAAGATATGCAACCTGTAAACAAGGTCACAATCAGGAATGTGGGAGCAGGTCTGATTGTGGACGAGTTTGCAGAAGCATTTGCAGGGAAAGCTATATACTCTATGGGTGATCTGTATTCGGGATATGATCAGTTCCAGCTGGATATACAAAGCAGGGACATGACCACAATGAAAACTCCTTTGGGTTTGGTAAGGATGTGCACCTTACCCACAGGGAGCCACCAACTCAGTGGCACATATGATGAATGGAATGAATAAAGTCTTACGAGACTTCATACCACAAATAACTATGCCTTTTCTGGATGATGTGCCCATAAAAGGCTATGATGAAAAAGATAAAGATGGGGATTTGGATTCGAAAGGGTGCCGCAAGTTTGTGGCAAATCATATAAAAGATTGTGATAAAATTCTATCCAGGCTTGAAGAGGTGAATCTTACTTTGTCTGGATTGAAATCAGTGTTTGGGATTGGTGAAGTACTAATCGTGGGGCATCTTTGTAGTACTAATGGGCGCAGACCTTGTCCAGCCAAGATAGATGTGATACAAAGAATGAAAGAGATATGCATTAATGTTACAGAGGTGAGGAGATTTCTTGGTGCATGTGTCTTTTATGTTATATGGATCCCACATTATGCACATGTAGCAGATCCTCTCTACCAAGTTTTGAGGAAAAATCAGAGATTTTTATGGAGTGCTGCACATATTAAAGCTATGCGGAAGCTGAAATGTCTGCTCCAATCATCACCTACTCTAAGGAAGGTAGATTATGAGTGTGGCAGGTGATTGTAACAGTTGATACTAGTCCTACTGGGATAGGATGGGCAGTAGGGCAAGATGATGAGGATGATCACAGGTATGTAATCAGGTTTGGAGCAAAGGTACTAAGCATTTGCCAACGGAATTATCCGCAGATCAAGAGGGAGTTATGGGGAGTAGTCACTGCCTTAAAATGTGAAAAAGAATATCTCATTGGGCCATCTATGCTTGTGGAAACTGACTGCTTGCCACTCCTTGGGATGATTGCAAGCTGCACCACTCCAGATATCGCTATGCTCAGGTGGATTGCCTATATCAAGTCACTAAATCCCGAGTTTGAGCATATTGCAGGGAAGGATAACCCAGTTGCAGATATGCTATCAAGAGCTAGGTATGAAGATGAAGAAGGGATGATTAGTGACATTGATGATGTAGGCACAAAGTTCTATACTACTGCACATGCAAAAGGGGACCATGCTTGCTTATCAAATGCACTTGAGTCTTTTACTGAGGAAATGTATGAAGGAGATTGGTTACTTATTAGCCAATACTTGAGTACCTGGACAAGGCAGGAAAATTGGTCTGACTTAGAATTCAAGAGGATCCGCAAAAAGGCATATGGGTATTTTCTAAAGAATGGATACCTGTGGAAGCATCCTAAGCAGAGGAATGCTATGCCATAGAGAGTTATATGTGATAAAGAGACTCAAGGAAAGCTCATAAAAGAATTCCATGAGAGTCTCTGGGCTGGACATCGAAGTGTGTGGGCCACCTTTACCAAAATAAAGGAAAGATATTAGTGGAAAGGAATGTACAAGGATGTATCCCAATATGTGGAAACATGCATGGTATGTGAAATGTACTCGAATGTGCGACATCGTGATGGCTTGAAACCAACCTACCCACCTGCCATGCACTACAAATGGGTAGTGGATCTAGTTACAATGCCCTTAGGAATCTGGCAGATGCGGTACGTAGTACTTGCAAGAGAAGACCTGACAAATTAGGTGGAAGGGCGTGCTCTTAGAACAAAGAGCACGGAAACAGTATGCAAATTTCTCTTGGAGGATGTGATTTGCCGATATGGTTGTGTTGGGAAAATAACAGCTAACAGGGGTGAGCTAGATGCTGAAGAAGCAAGGGAATTCTTTTCCAGAATTGGCATCAAATTGGCCCTAACATGTGCTTACAACCCTGAGGGCAATGGTAAAAGCGAGCGAGGACATCCTCCAATCATTAAAGCTTTGGCTAAGGCATGCAGAGGAAGAATGCGGGAGTGGCCAAGGCTACTACCATATGCTTTATGGGCTGACCGTACAACTCATAGCTCAGTGAGACAGGATACATGCCTGCAGAATTAATGTATGGTCAGAAGCTGGTAATGCCAGTTGAAAAAGTAGTCCCAACTTGGAATGTATTACCTTGGGTGGAAGAATTGAACAGGGAAGACCTCCTTGCATTGCGAATGAGGCAGTTGAAGAGAAGGCCTGAAGATGTAGAGCTTGCTAAAGCTTGTTTGAAAGATGCAAGGTTGAAAAATAAAGAAAGATTTGATAGAAGACACAGACTCCGGCCAAAACCCATTGAAGAAGGTGATTGGGTCCTAATGTATGATAGCAGTCTTGACAACCAGTTTACTGTGCAAAGGAAGTTTGCAAAAAGATGGTTTGGCCCTTACATTGTCAAGCATGTGCATGGAAATGCCAGTATACCCTGTGTGAGCTTGATGGAACATAGATAAAGAATCTTGTAGCAGGCAAAAGGATCAAGATGTTTAAAAGAAGGCATGACAGTGATTCTTTTGATTCGCAGGAGACTCAAGATGAGAGGCTTGATAGTGATAGCATGGATATGGTTGAAGAGGAAGAGGATGATCTTCCTGGTAATGTAGAAGATGAAGATGGCATTCAGATATATGTGGATCTTGATGATGACTTGCCACATACCGGAGGATGTGCAGGTTTAGAGGGGGTGGATGTCGTGCCGTGGCACGTCTATGGTGTGAAACCATGCATGTGAGGCCATTAAATGCAAATCCAGATGCATGGGATTAAGTGCCACAGTGTACATGATGTATATATGCCTTTACGCATTCCGAGGGCTAGCAGAAGTCCCTGTGCCTGTGTACATATGGTGTGCGTGGTGTGAATAAACTTTGCCCTGAATGCCCAGGCAAATGTACAGAGAGAATGGTTTGGCTGTAAGCATGTACAGGCTTGTCCGGAATATGGTCGGCTAGGGATGATGTCAGCTGTTTGGCAGCTCTGAATGTGTGTGCGTTAAAGAAAATGAGCGGGCATCGTGGGCTGTGTTTGAAGAGGTATGAAGGCATGGGGAGCAATTAATATTGGCGTGGCCAATGTGCCTTGGACATGGTGTGGAAAGGAAGGGTGGCCATCTTTTTGGCCTTAGGAAGAAATTAAAAATATATATATATATATATATAATAAACGTGGCCAACCTATAAAAGGGCCACATGGTTGTTTAGCATGGCTGCCAGCGAAACAGCTAGGGAAGACACGAGAAGACAAGGCGCTGACGAGCTGGCGGGTTAAAAAAGAGTGTGGCCGCCTTGTTGAGGATAGCCCTAATCATTCGGCAGAGAAGACAGTGGACGGAACCGCCGGGCCGTCGTGTAGAGACTGGGGAGCCTCCCTTGTGAAGAGCAGCGAAGAGGTGTGTGCAGCTACAAATGTAAAAGAGAGATGGCAGCTGTTGGTGTAGCGATGTGCAGCTGACAGGCCTTGGCAACGCTGACGTGTGGGCTGGCGTTACAGTGTGGTGGGGCTATGCAGCCCAGCTGCTGCGGACAGAGAGAGTCGAAGGGAAGGCTTTGAGGTGAGTAGCGCAGAAGGCGTCAAAGAACAAGTAGAAGCTGGCGTAGGTGAAGCCGACGTGCTGGTGACGGGTGCTGGTGAGACAGAGAAGGTGTGAGCAAAGAGCGCAACGGGCTCTGGCGTTGACAGTTTAGGCACAGCCTTTGCAGAAGTGATGAGTGCACAAGAGAGCTGGTGAGGGTGATGGGGTGGTTAGCAGATGCCTCGTAGAGTAGAGGCGCTAGGGAGCGTGGAGCACACGCATGTGTGGGAGGGTTAGCGAGCAAAGGCAAAATGACTGGCGTAGCTACAGCCATATGGGGGCTTCTCAGGTGAGAGCATAGGCAATAGAGAAGCTCCTGGCATCAAACGTGAAGGGCTGAGGACAGAGCCGACGTTGAGAGAAGGAGCTGCTGTGCCGTGCTGCGCGGTGACCATCTGTGTTTGAGTATTCTTGTTTAGCTAGCCTGTCTTTACGGCGGTGGTTATTATTCTCTCATCATAGTCTTCGAATCCCTCTCATCAAGAAATCTTGATTGCCTTCTTTTGCTAAGATAGCACTGAGAGAGGAGGGGAAACAAGGGAAACATGTACTTGAGGTCGTGGTGAAACATCCAGGAGAAGTTGTGGGAGAGGATAGGAAGGTAGAGGGTCAAAGAAGTCTGCATTAGATATTGAGGGAGGAGGTTTTGAGAAAGAGTGATTACGCCACTGTGAACGCAGGAAACAGAGCTCGACCAGATGCTTGTGGACCTTACACTCAAGTGGTTTTTCTTCATACAGCACAAATTCAGTGTTTTTGGAAGTAACAAGTTGGCGGCCTACCCGATTTTCTTTGGATTTCTTGGTGATATTTAGAAGACTTATATAAAGAGAGTTGAAAGACGAGGTGAAGCTGCTATCTAAATTTCTTTTGGGGCTTTTCTAAGCAAGCAGATGAAGGTGCAACAATCAAATTAAGGTGGGCCTATCTTAAGGTTTTTGAAGTGTGTTAATTTAAGAGAGGGAACACTTATTTTTCTCAATATTCTACCACTCCATAGAACCCAACATACTTGTGAAGAAAAGTAATATGCTAACCTTGTCAGAATAGCGACTTTGTGTCATTTTTTTCAGGTGTATGGTGTTATTTTGTCATCAAAAAAAATAAAAATAAAAATAAAAAATACTCTCATAGCCAGAAGTCTCGCACTTCCCCAGCGATACCGCCCACGTCACGACAACGCGAGCTTAGATATATATGTACATGAAACACATTAGTAAAAAAATGCATACCTGCTCACATTGTTGTGGCAATACGAGCCTATCTTTCTTTGTTTGCCAAAACTTTGTAGAGTCAATAGTTACATAGCCACTTGCATGGCATTTTATTGTTGCATTAGGCCCTTTTTCCACCACGTTTATTTGCCATTTGACATCCAAAACATACACAAAGAAGCGACAAAAGTCAAGCCTAAATATGTTTTGGATTGTGCCACAATAATCATCCATTTTTCCATTAGCTCCCTCAAAGCTACTAATGACACCGCAATCTTGTGTATTCCTCTTTTCATCAATTCTTTGTGTTCGAAAATGCTTGCCTTCACACCATATAGCATTGAACATAGTGCACTGGACAAAAATAGAAGCAATATTTTTGTAAGCAATGTGAATAAATATTAAAAGCAAATCACTTACAACTAATGCAAAACATTAGTTCTATGTACCTTTAACATGCATCCTCGTGCATACATTAGGAAGTGAATGGGGTCTTCTTGGGCCCTTTAATTTGCCCAAGCCTAATCAAGGTGATTAAGGAATAGCCAAATGGGGGGTTGCCATGTGGACTGAAATGTTGGGTTTGTAAGAGAGGTGTAAGAGTGGTCAAAGGGTGCACTTTTTCTCCCAAAAATAGGGGAGGCAATTTTACAATTTTCGGACCTCCATAACTTCTACATACAAGCTCCGATTTGAGCGGAGATTATAGATCCGTGATCTACGCATCAAGAGCTTTCCATAGATATGTTACATGATATGGTTTTGTCCATATTTTAAATTCCATTTTCTCCCCAAAATTCAAATTCGAATAAAGTAGCCATTTTGAAGCTTCTAATTAGAAAACGTTTCTTCTTAAGAGAAAAGGTTTGACTCCTTAAACTGCCAAATAAAAGGGCCCAAGAAGCCTTCCATTGAGGTCCTAATGCTCCCATTCTTCCGCCGTGATATGCAGCCCCTCGTCGCTCTCTGCTCTCTCCATTTCCTCATGCAACAAATCAAGATGGATATCATTCAGAAGTGTTGCTAGATGCTTAGGGTACGCCTTACGAGAGCCATGTTGCCTCCGAAAGAGAGCTCTTTCTGGTTGCCGTTTTGTCTTTGCATCCTCATATCTTGTAACCCATCTACTCATCACATCACTATTAAGGATGCAAGTGAAATTGAGATCATCAATAAATGTTCAGTCAATTACTTTACTCTGTCCTTTTCCTTGAGGCACAATAGAGGTCATCCTCAAGTCCTCTTCATTGCTCCATAGTCGTGGCAAAAGAGCTGTCCACCTGACCAAGAAATTCTGAAATATATACAAGAGACTCTTGTATCAACCAAACCCTCGGCCATGCTTCCTTCGGGCCTTGCACTTTGCCTCACAAAGTCTTTTAAGGTCTTCATGAAGCGCTCTAGGAAGAACATCCAACGTGCATGCACGGTGCCACATAAAGCAATTTCGTCCCTTAAATGCACAATGAGATGTAGTTGACTTGTGAGAATGGTTCGCGGAAACAAACCACCTCCACTGCCATAACACGCGCATCATCCAACGTGGCTAGATCAATTGCTTTGGAACTAACATATCTGAAAAATAAATGAATAGTACGTTATACCTCATGCACGTTCATTTTGCAAGGTATAATGAAGGGTGATCTGACATGGGTTTTACATACCTCACAAGCTCGCCCATCTTATAAATACATTTTTTCAAAAGTCGAAGTGTCGAGAGGAGGGAGGCATACTAATGTCCACCACCGCAACACCTCTCCATAGTTCCTCCAACTCATCAATCAATGGTTCGAGATAAACATCCATATGCTTAACTTTATGTTTCCCTGGAATTAGAAGGGATAACATAAGATGTCCCTTCTTGATCGCCATTGATGGTGGAAGGTTGTAATTCACCAACACAACTGGCCACACGTTGTATGCGGTGCTTTTGAAACCAAATGGATTCACTCCATCCATACCTAGGCCAAGTCTCAAGTTTCTGGGCTCTGTTTTAAAGCTGGGCCACTCATCTTCAATATGCTTCCAAGTAGGAGTGTCTGCGGTAATTCTCCACATGCCATCATCCGATCGATGTGAGGAATGCCATGACATGAGCTCTGCTATGGATTTGCACTTGAACATGTGTTTGATGCGAGGAATTATAGGAAAGTGTCGCAAGACTTTAGGAGGTACATCAAAACTCTTCACATCTGTTCTATACCTTGATTCACCACAAGTGGGACAATGTCGAGCCTCCTTATGTGTCCCACGAAAGAGAATGCAATCATTGACGCATGCATGTATGCGATCATAATCCAATCTTCCAAGAGATGTCACATAGCGCCTCGCTATGTCTCTTGAGGTGGGTAGTCTATTTCCCTTTGGAAGCATGTTTGATAATAGCCTGCATCCAATATCATCAATTAGTCCTAAACCCTAAACCCTAAACCACTAATTCAAATTTGCAAGTTAGAATGCTTACTTCAATAATGCATCAAGACTTGCATTGCTCCATCCATAAACTGTTTGTATATTGAGTAGTTCAAGTGAAGCACGTAAAATAGAGAATGTGCACCCTTCAAAAACCGGTGTCGATGAAGCCTTGTAAAGATGCTCTTGTTCCATATCATCGTCGTCCATACCTTTATCCCTAAAAAGATACCACACCATATCATCAAACACTTCCTCTTCCACAACTTCGTGGGGTGCAGGGCTATTTTCATCCCTTTCCCACTCATCTTTGACAATAGATCCTGAAGCTCCAGCATCATCTCGTTGACGCTTTGCATGCTCTCGCTGTGCATAGGGCACGAAGACATTCCTTCTTGAGCTTGAGGAGGATAGGATAGGAGGATGATGGAGTAGGAGAGGTAGAAGTGATAGATTAGACATAAACCTACAAAAAAAACTCAGAGTACCAAGTTTAGTTCACTCAAAAGATAAAAAAGAGATAGTGGCAAAAGAAGTGGGATATTTTTACAATAAAGTAGCATTGTTTTTCTGCTAAGAACGCTGCTCAACAACATTTTTTCAATGTTTTTTGGCTCTTGAGCAACGTTTTTTACTAACGAGTAACATTTTTTATAGTGGAGAAACACTGTAACCCCCAACATTTTTATTCCAAAAACGTTATAGAAATGCTTTTAAAAAATGCTACTTTGCTCTGAATGTGTTGTAGTGCTTCTACTAGCTATATTTTTTAGGCATGTCTCTCTAATCTTCTTGGATTATTTGCCATTAAGACCATATTAGGGACTTCAAGAGAAAATCCTAATGGGGGGAATGGTAAACCCTTTTTAAGATTTTGTCAAAACCTCCTCATGTGACATATCATTGGAAAGATCTTGAAAAGTAGTTTTTAAATCCACATTCTTTGACAAGTTTGGAATTAGTATCCTCAAGATACACCAAAAAGTAGATTGAAAAGAAAATTCCAAAATTAATGGGACTTTTTCAAACTCCCTAATATGGTCTTCATTCTTCATCATCTAGCTAGGTCGGTTTTTTCCTCCCCTCCTTTGAGGCATCCCTTACCTAGGATCTCCATGATGCCATGGTTTTTACCATGACACTATTGATCCAATGATTAGGGACTACCACTCCTATAGGACTATACTCACTCTTAATCTATGAGATAATGAAGTTTTTTTTATCTTCATGCAAGGTATCCCAATTCTTCATCACTTCATGGTCAAATTGAATCTTTAAGAGTTGATGGATACACCCTTTCATCTCCTCCCCTCCATCATCCAATGATGCCATTACGCAAATGATATACTTTCTTGCTTGTTGGTATGTGAGGATTGTAAGGACTCTGAGGTGTGTGTGGTGTACTAGATGTGGAGGAGATGGGTGGGTGCACACGTGGGAGTGATCCATCCATGCCACCACAACCACCAAAAACACTTCCACCACCACTGTTAACGTCTACATGTAGACAAGCAACAAGAAGGGTTGTGGTCTGGGCATGTATCCAAAACTCTGGATAATCTTGGACAAGAGTATATCTGGGTGTGTATTGTAACCGGAGTGTCTCACTACACAGAAACTAGAAGTTAATATTGGCATACACATATGCATGACAAAACCTATGTATAGCCAAGCAATGGCCCTTTGGTGTAGGTTTGACTTTGCATATCCATGGCCATGTAAGTGCTTGGTTATGCATAGGCATGCCATGGCGGTTTGCAAGGACAACCTCGACATTCCTATGCATTGCCAAGACTACACATGACCATGGTTATGCATAGCCAAGTCTATGCCAAAGCAAAGCCATGGCTATGGCTATGCATAGCCATGGCCATGTAAATTCTTGGCTATGCATAGGCATGCCATGGTGGTTGTCCTTGCAACTGCCATGGCTATGCATAGGCATTCCATGGAAATATCCCTTACAACTACCATGGCATTCCTATGCATAGCCAAGACTACATATGGCCATGGCTATGCATAGCCAAGCCTGAGCTAAAGCAAAGCATAGAAAAAAAGCTTGTCTTCTCTTAGCTATGGCTTCATTTGTACATACATTTCCTACCATAGCCAAGCATAAGCTAAAGCAAAGCATAGACAAAAATATTGGATTATCTTAGCCATGGCTTCATTTGTACCTACATTTTCTACCCACTGCCCCATCTTGGGGCACTTTGTATGCAAGAATAAAATAATGTTAACAAATGGTTTAGAGATAGGATCCATACCTGGCAGCAAAAGAATTGGTGTAGAGAGGTTTCCCTCCTGCAAATACATACAAAAGAAACAAAGCTAAATCAGTGTGGTTAGAACGTAGAACATGGGAAAGGAAGGAAAAAAGATCTGAGCCTTCCAAAGTAAAGCTATGGCCCTTTGTATGTTTATGCATAGCCAAGTCTACACATGGCCAAGGCCATGCATAGCCAAGCCTACGCCAAAGCAAAGCTATGGCTATGGCTATGCATAAGCATAGGCTTGGTTGTGCATAGCCTTGGCAATGCATAAGCATAGGCTTGGCTATGCATAAGCATAGGCTTGGCTGTGCATAGCCTTGGCAATGTAAATGCCTGGCTATAAATAGGCATGCCAACTAAATTTGCCTTGAAAACACCATGGCATGCCTATGCATGCCTATGCATACCAAGCCCATACCTCGCCACATGGCTATGCATATGCATCGCCAAGCCCATACCAAGCCATGGCTATGCATGGCCAAGCAACAAAGCATCGACAAAAATCTTAGCTTGTCTTGGCTATGGCTTCATTTGTACTCGTAGTTCCTACCCACCTCCCCATCTTGGGCACTTTGTATGAAAGAATAAAATAATAATAACAAATTGTTTGGAGGTAGGGTCCATATAACACTTTGTATGTGTATGCATAGCTAAGCCCATACTTGGCCATGGATATGCATAGCCAAGCCTATGCCACATGAAAGCGTAGGCTATTGCTATACATAACCATATGCTTGACTATGCATAATACTGCCATGGCATGCCTATGCATAGCCAATCCCATACATGGCCATGTATATGCATATGCATAGCCAAGCCCACTAACCATGTCTATGCATCGCCAAGCCTACGCCAAAGAAAAGCTATGGCTTATATGGATATGGATAGCCAAGACTACGCTAAAGCAAAGATATGGCTATGGCTATGGCTATTCATAGCCATGGTCATGTAAATGCTTGGCTATGCACAGGCATACCATGGTTATTTCCATTGCAAACCACAATGGCATGCCTATGCATAGCCAAGCCTACCCATGGCCATAGCTATGCATAGCCAAGCCTACGCTAAGCATAGATGAAAATATTGGCTTGGCTTGACTATGGCTTCATTTGTACCTGCATTTCCTACCCACATACCCATTTTGGGGCACTTTGTATCCAAAAATAAAATAATAATAACAAACAGTTTAGAGATAGGGTCCATACCTCAAAGAAAAGGAGCCAGTGTAGAGAAGTTGCCCTCATAAAAATATATACAAAAGAAGCAAAAAACCAAAGCTAAATCACTGGTTAGTAGAAAGAAGAACATGGGAAAAAGGCATTGACCATATTACCTTTAGTTGAGAGAGAAGAAATAAGATCTAAGCCTACAAAAAACAAATAGACACATACACACCCACACACCCACACCCACACCCACACCCACACCCACACCCACACCCACACCCACACACCCACACATACACACCCACACACACACACACAAGGTGAACACTATGGTAAACCTCTAACACACACACACACACACACACACACAAGGTGAAAACTATGGTAAACCTCAAAGAAATAAGGTACATGCAAGGGGGGGAGCTTACCTTTGACCTTCTATCTTGACAAATAGAGGCAAACAAAGAAAAAATATTTCGAAGCCATGTTCTATAATTTTTACCAATGCTCATACTAAAGCTCATACTAATGCCCATATCAGCACCCAAGAAATTTCATTCAAACTTTTGATTTTGAACCTTTTCTCACATGCCCAACGTTGTAAGTTTTAATTTTAATTGGTGACAAAAAAATCGGTTCTTAGGTTATAAAAGAGACTCAAACAAAAATATCCTAAACAACATGTGTAGGACCCAAAATTGATAGCATGATGCACCACAGCAGGCTGACACTATCGGGGTATTGATAACTAAAACCTTAGGTGACATGGCAACACGAAAGAATGACAATGTGGTGCTAAAAAAAAAATGGTGATGTGGATCCACAAAACATTGATGTGGTGACAACTGCCAATTTGTTAGACATGGCACAACTAAACGATGACAACATGATGCTCTTCTACATTGAAGCATCTGTCTATCTTAAAGAGAGAAGAAAGTTCTCGTGCACACATAAGTTTCACATCACTCGAAAACGAAGAATTTGAAACAATCGTGTACATGTGTATGGTATATATTTGGTGCTACAAAATCTACGTTTTTGCTCACATGAAGACCCTAGTAATGTTGATGAAGCACAACTAAACGATGACAACATGATGCTCTTCTACATTGAAGCATCTGTCTATCTTAAAGAGAGAAGAAAGTTCTCGTGCACACATAAGTTTCACATCACTCGAAAACGAAGAATTTGAAACAATCGTGTACATGTGTATGGTATATATTTGGTGCTACAAAATCTACGTTTTTGCTCACATGAAGACCCTAGTAATGTTGATTATTAGGTTAACTACATGGAAATCTAGCCCAACAGGACACTACTAGATACTATGTTTAGGATAGGACACCGAACAAAGCAAAATTTATAGGGCAATATTCCTCAAGAACCCATCCGATCACCTCAATAACGAGAGGACACGTTAGAAGTGGCTACAATACATGAGATGTTGGATGCATTTACAAATTTAACGGGCTATGGACCTAAGGATCATGGTGTTAAGGACAATAGCACAATAAAGTGTCGAGATACAAACCATGAAGAAGACGAACTGCATAACCTTGCACATATACCACTTTATCCTTTAGGTCAAATATCCAAATTACACATATGCCTGTTTATGTTGACTCGATATTTGGGTGGTTTTATTCAAGCATCTCAGAAATATTTAGGTGTGTATGACATGCATATGATGTAATTTTTTAGTCTTTATAATGTACATGGTGTTGATTAAGAATACATGTTTCATCTTGGCAAGTTATTAAAGGGTAAAATCTTACCGGAGGGAAATGAGATGCTAGGCTCTCGTGCGGGGGCTAATCGATTGTTAAGTGAAATGGGCATGGACTACGATTGTATCCATGCTTGTCCCAATGATTATATCCTTTACCCACATGAATACACACATTGTTAAGAATGTCCAAGTTGTGGGGCACTTAGATACAGGCAAGATGTTCAGGAGCAAAAGGTTCCTGCAAAAGTTTTGAGACACTTACCTATCATACCAAGGAAAAATAGCATGTTCAGGTGCAAATCTATAGCAAGTTTAATGACATGGAATTGGTCTAATAGATCCATAGACAATGTCATGCATGTCCGCCGATTCTCTTGCATGGAGACACATTGAGGCCTATTTTCAGAGAAGAGCCTCGTAACATTTATCTTGGACTAGCAATGGATGGTGTGGATCCATTTGGTTTACTAATTTCATCGTGAGGCACATGGCCTCTCTCCCTTGTGAATTATAACCTTCCACCATGTTTGGCAATAAATAAGGGGCATCTCTTAGTATCATTAATAGTCCAAGGAAAGTACAAAGCAAAGAACATGGATGTATGCGTAGCCCCATTGGTAGAGGAGCTTTGAATACTTTGGGATGGAATTCAAGTTCACTATATGTCCAAGTGCTATAAGCAAAGAGTTACAATTATACAAGGAATACTTATGTAGACTTTACATGATTGGCAGAGCTAGGGAGAATGCTCTGGTAAGCTTTAGTACATACTTCAACAAGTTCCTTGGTAAAGATAATTAATTAAACTTGTGAGCTAGAAAGTTTAATTTCTCTAATCTCCTTTTGTGTTGATTTAAAATGTTTTTTAGGATTCACTATATCTGGATTGTGACACTTCATAATTTCGTATAAATATTTTTCATAAATTTTTGTTGCAGAAAGTGTGTAGAATGTTTTGTTAGGACACCTAACATGTTTTAACAAAATTTTGTGTTGCAAGAATTTTTTCGGTTTTCGTCATTTCTAGGGTCATTTTTGTGAGTGATTTTTGACTAGGTTAAATGTGGAATTAGGTGAAGTTTTGTATGAGAGAGTTTTTCTATTTTGTACACAGAATTTTTCTTAAGTGAATCCTTTGTGACTCACATTATTTCATATCCATTTGGTGACTCCAAAGCAGGTTTTAAGTGGTTTTGTGCTAAAAATGTGCCTAGATTTTCGTGTCAAGACATTGCAGGTCCTAAATGGAGGTCAAGAATAAAGATTTAACCTCAAACGAAGATATCCAAATTCGAAGAGGAGGATGGAATATTCAAGATGAGCTATTGAGCATCCTCATGGGATCATCGAGGCACGAATGACGCACCACAGAAAAGGGATGTTTTCCCAATGTAAAAAAAAAGAGGTAATCTCATGGGAATGATGATCGCATATGAGGAAAGCTTCCCGAACAGACTTTTTCCAAAAAAGGGCATCGCCAAAAATATGGCACATGGATTGAGAAGGCTCCAAAAGGGCTACTTTTAGCTTTTGGGGTCATGAACAAGAGGAATACACAGAAAATCGAAGAACAAATTGATAGTGAGAGTGTGAGTGTGAGTGCGAGATTTTCATGAGAGTGGTGGTCAGGTAGTTCAAACTCTTTCCTTCAAGAGTGCGTCATATTATATTATTGTAAGATTTCTTGATATATAAAGAATTGTTCTCTTACTACCTCAAATAAGATTGTGCAAAATTCTATTTTTCTTGAATTTTATTGTGATTATTGAGTGGGAGCATCACATGGATACAATGCATGCCCAGTATGTGCACCTCAATTGGACGCTTCTTACTCTACATCACTCCAAAAGATATTCTTCGAGGGTCATGTGCATTATCTCCCTGTTAAATCACGAATTGTAAAAGGGAAATCTAGGCTAACCACCTCCTAGCTTAAAGACATGTGATGGAAGAAAGCATGGATAATGTAAAATTTTCCCCCTAGGGATGAAGATGCTCTCCATTTTCTACAAATTTGCTAATTAGAGTGATCTTCTTATCAATCATTTACTAGGCCCAATGCACATATTCATGAATCTAGCTAATGTGCTTTGGAAACCATAAGTGAGACTAAAGAAAGCAAGGGCCAAAGGGATTATCTAAATATCATTGGACATATGGAAGATTTATGGCCACAAAGATGACCTAATGGGAAGATGGTGTTACCTAAAACATCATGGGTCTAAAGTAAATCGGAGGAAAAACAAGCAAAGAGGACCATTTTAGAGTTTCACACCCCACTGGATGTATGCATTGCCTAAAAGGTGCATTTACAAATAATGATGAGCTCAATGGCTTAAAGTCCCATGTTTGGCACAAATTTCTACAATTCGTTCTTCCAATTGTAATAAAGGGATACCTTATTGAAGACATCAGAGCCACCATTTACAAGGTTAGCACCTTCATGCATTGGATCTCCACAAAGGAAATAAGGAGAGATCATCTCATCTAAACTTCTTTGTTGGAGGCCATGTGCATGGTCAAAAAGTTTCTACTAACAAGAAAATTGACCATTTAGATGCACCTCTTAGTTCATGTCATCGACGAGGTTACAGATGTAGGGACTATCCATAGTCATTGGATTTTTTTTCTAGATAGGTTCATGAAAACTCTAAAGGGATTTGTTTGTTAATGAGCTCATCCACGGGGTAGTATGGTTAAAGGATGGCTTGTACAAGAATCTCTTGTTTATATAACAAAGTTTCTTAGTTCATTTGACCCAAAGATGCCTCGATTTTGAAGCCATGAAGAAGATGAGAGAGTAGTTAGGGAAGTGCCACAAGAAAATGGGCTTATAAGGGCGATGGACAACACTCGCGACAAGATTAGTAAATTTTTCATCTTGAACTCAAATTCTATTGTTAAATGAATTCAAACGTATGAGTAGGTGAGGGCACAACGGATTATTACCTATAAAAATTTTAGGAGTCGTCAAACAACAAGAAACATACCATACCATCGGGAGCTTGCACAACTTACCTTCCTTTCCTTCAAGTTGATGGCTTGATTTAACACTCGAGGGGGGTCACTCACAAAAAAATGTAAATATCACGTGCGTTCAACAGAAGCATATTTTAAATTTATGAAACTTACATAAATATATTTACATAAGGGTATGATTTAAAATTTTACAGATTCATAAAGAAAAGGGGATATTATATGGATAAAAAAATTCACAGATAAGGGATTTAAAATATAGGCCTTGAACGCACGCGATAGGGGTATTCTACATATAGTGACCCCCCGAGATTTAACAATAACAGTAGCATGAAATAATGGTGAAGTGATCACTAATGAGGAGTGAGAGGAGCCTACAAAAGGCTATGATTGGCATGTAAGTGATCCATCTCCTTGATTACTATCTCATTAAAAAAATAGGAACGTGTATTTATCGTGCATCACCTTGAAAACTAATTGTTGGTGTGCTTGTAGTATCATAAATATGGTACACTATGGTCACACAGCTGACATTTTTGAGTGGAAGTAATATATAGCAAAAGAAAATTTGAGACGAAGAGGCATTCTGAATATGCCATGTCATGACATACCTATCTCACTCTAATCACGATTATTACCATCTAAAGGAATTTCAGTAGTAGGTCCCATAGAAAGTAGATGATCTTCCGTTATTAGGGATGTAGCATCCAATTCCTACTTTCCATTGATGAGGCTACCACTAAGGAAGTTGCTATACAATCAATCATATTTCAATAATGTACATGGAAATTTCATCCCGAAAGAGAGCGTGCACCGATTAAATCTCATTTTTGCAATAGCGAGAGAGGTGTCTCCCTGTACAATATTGATTCAAGATATTCATGAATTGAATGTTCATCGCTCATATCATAGACTAGAAGCTGATCCCAGATTCTTACTTTGCCCAATATTGAGGAGTATTGGTAATGGGCACAGTAATTCTCATATTCGTAAGAATATTGTTATTGCTTCGACCCCATGTACCTCCAAGGGTAGATCCAGCTCTAATAGCTCCAAATCGGTTAAACTAATTTATAAATTTTTGAAAGTCCAACAGGTAATCGTACAATCTATCAGTTACGAAATACCCTTGGCTTTATGCATCTTGTCCATATCCCTACGTGTGATTCGACAAGTAGGAATCGGAGTAGATACTTTTTAAAAAAAGAAGAGAGAGAGAAATCTTCATTGATCGATAAACTAAATAGTCATTTGGGTGAGATCGAACAACATTTCACAGTTATTGGGTCGAGTCCCATTCCCCATGTACGGGCGTAAAAGTATATCCGAGCGGTAGACACCGCTTTACCCCAGGTCTACATCGAGGCTTGAGGCGGGAACAAGGAATAGTCACATTTTCAGGATTAAGCAAGAGTGGATGGTCAGGAACACCAATATACGCAAGAGACTTGTAAGATAGAGGGAAGGGTATATAGAAAGCGGGTACGAGTAAAGCATAAAACTACTCAAATAAAATCTTTCTCTATCTCCTTTTTCTTTTACTGGATGAGAGAGACAACTTCGGTAGGGGTGACTGAGTGGTACATCTCGAAAATCCTAGTCTCGAGTATATTCCTATCCACGTCAATCATGATTGCAGCAGTTTCCCAATTCTAGTAAAAAAAATAATAATAATTGGATTGATGCCAACAATCAATCATTTGTTTGTGAGATTGTAGGTTGTTAAATCGGGGAGATTACTAAGATAATCATTCTAGGATTTCCCTCCCCAAATGCAAGTAAATTTTTTTATAGACGGAGATGTGTAGTAAGATTCAGTAGCTCGTGGAACATGGATTGACCACCAAAGAAAGACACCTTTATGCTACCCGAGCATTGTGAAGCGAGTCATCTTTAAAGAAAATCTGAAGGATCCAAGATGTTTATTTGTAGTCTAAGTTTCTTCTCGTAGAAAATATTTTTTTGAAGGAAAACATAATGATAGAGTTGATATTGTCAAAACTGAAGACCTAAATGATAGAGTTTGATGTTGAATCCAAGAGCCAATTGCGATTACTGTAGTAGCTATGGATACTAGGCCTGAGGGATAGATTCAAGAGCATGTGGAATAAAGGTCTTCAAGTTTTGATAGAGATCCAAGTACATCCAACGAAGGGGAGAAAATAGATAATCTTGATCCTACAGAAGAGTAAGACATTGACCAAATAGTGGGTGGGAAGGTTAATCTCCTACCGTGCTTTTTGCGTGGTTGGTTCTCTGTGGTGGCATACTCTGGACGATGTGATGAGTTATCTTCCTCAAGATTTATAACTGTGGGTTTTTGATGTGATATTAACTTGCATGAATTCATGCTTCTTTGTGGATTGCAAGAGGAAATCAGCGAGATATGAAATAGCAGCATCATATAAAGAGATGGTTCGCTTGAAGCCCTCTCTTGCTAACCAACTTGCATGTTTTGTTTCTACTAGATTGGTGGTTGGAATGTGCGACAAAGGAGTGTCGTCCACATCCTATAACAAAAGATTAACTGATAATAATCAAAGTTGTACACTCCAACCACTTTTCACAACAAAAGACTAGTTTTGCGAATATGTGTGCTTCCTAATAACATTCTACAAGCGAAGAACACCTGCATGAGATTCCTCAAACAATAAGTATTTGACCACACTCTTTTGAAGTGGTCTACCTATGGGAGAATCTTCCATTGTAAGATCAGTAATGACTTACTTTGGTGCGCTTGATATAGTGTTGCTTGACTCTCCTATTATTGGAACAACTAGGTATGCAGTTGTTATATCTTTATCAAATATATAACCAGATATTCAGTTGGTGTGCTTGCTGTAGTGTTGCTTGACTCTCCTATTATTGGAACAACTAGGTATTCAGATGTTATATCGTTATCAAATATATAATCAGCTATTCAGTTGGTGTGCTTGTAGTAGTGTTGCTTGACTCTCCTATTATTGGAACAACCAGGTATTCAGTTATTATACCTGTATCAAATATATAACATGGTTCCTCTCCAGTTGGTCTAGCTTCCTGGATAGATATAAGATGATCTACAGCATCATCTTGTGGTTTTATTGCAAAAACCTTCAATCCAGAATGAGGGTAAATCGCATTCCATCCAAAATTATTAGGTTTAGTAATATAAAAACGTCCTTGCCCAGCTTTAACAATAGGATTATTCCCCAAACCTTCTACAAAAATGTGAAAAGTTGTGTTCTCCATGTCAATGATAGCTCACAAAATCAACTCACAAACACACAACAAACTAACGAAAATGAATTTGAATTTTAAACACTAAATCTAAACATATTAGAATTAAATTTTAAATATATTTATTTGTTTTATAAAATATTATTTTTAGCAAATAAAAAACATTCTTCAATCATTATAAATAGTGTCATTAATGTATGAAATCTAAAATCCATTTTCAAGAATTATATTTAATAATAATTACTTGCATAAGTAAATCTCATTATTAATTACTTTTGTAACTAATTTTAATTTTCATGAATACAAATAATTTTTACATAATGATCACGTTGCTATGATTAAATCATTATTTTGAATAACTATCTATTCTATTTAATATTTAAATTTTATATAATAACATCTCCTTTTTTGTAATACTTTTTTCTTTCCGTATTATCAAATATATCCATTTTTTTCATAACCTTGATTAATCTAATAAACATTTCTATGAGATCTAAGCATAATCAATTCTAATAGTGAGATTCCATAATCAATTCAATATCATCAGGTTTAGTAATATAAAAACGTCCCTGCATAGTTCTAACAATAGGATCGTTCTCTAAACCTCCTATAAAAATGTGAAAAAAAGTGTTCTCCATGTCAATGAAGAAAAAAATAGGCCAAAAGAAGGTAAGAAGGAAAAAGATCTCTATTTGTCAAGCACTATAGCTCACAAAATCAATTCACAAATACACAACAAACTAATGAAAATGAATTCGAATTTTAAGCACTAAATCTAAGCATATTAGACTTAATTTTAAGATATATTCATTAAAAAAATATTATTTTTGACAAACAAAAAAACATTCTTCAATCATTATAAATAGTGTCATTAATGTATTATATCTAAAATCTATTTTCAAGAATTATATTTATAATAAATCTTGCATAACTAACTCTCATTAATATATACTTTTCTAACTATCTTTAATTTTCATGAATACATATAATTTATACGTAATGATCACATTGTTATGCTTAAAATCATTATTTTGAATAACTAGCTATTCTATTTAATATATAGAAATTTTATATAATAACATCTTATTTTTGTAATACTTTTTTCTTCTCGTATTATCAAATATATCCCTTTTTCGTAACCTTGATTAATCTACTAATCATTTCTATGAGATCGAAGCATAATCAATTCTAATAGTGAGATTTCATAATCATTTCTATGAGATCTAAGCATAATCAGTTCTAATAGTGAGATTTCACAATCAATTCAATTCTCTCTCTTGCTTTTAATTATCTCTCTCTCTCTCTCTCTTAATTGTTTCTTTTCTCTCTACATTGGGCCCTCTCATCTCCTTTTTTAAAAGAGAGGAAAAAACAATAAGAGATAAAGAGAGCGGATTTCTATGAGAGAGAGACACACACACACACACACAGAGAGGGGGGGTGCGTGAGAGAGAGACATGGGCGGTGGGCGGTGGCCTTAAGTGAGGGAAGGGCCCCCTCACTAAGAGAGATGTCACCCATAGTGGGGTGGACACCCACACTAAGGGCTATGTCTCCCTTAGTGATGGTGTCCACCACACTAAGGGCGATGTTGCCCTTAGTGAGGCGATAAGGCACCTGCTCCTCTCTCTCTCTCTCTCTCTCTCTCTCTCTCTCTCTCTCTCACTCACTCTCACCTACCCCTTCTTCATTTAGCAGGAGGCAGGATGAAAAGACACACTTTATCTCTCTATCTCTTTGCGCCATATATTTTATTAGTGCTTGGTCCCCTTTTTTAAGTGGACTTTGTATTTATGTGCGCACACATGTTCTTATATATTATATTGTGCAAAGAGTGGTGTCGCAAACCATCTCTACAGACATTGTTTTGTGCATAACTCATAATTCTTTTTTAGCAAGTACCATACAATTCCACATTTTATATTGTTTTTCAAGACTCATTGGAGCTTTATCAATATTGGGGGTCTTTAAACATAGACCTTGGCAGTTTCTTGGGGGGCGCACTCATAAATATGTAAGCGTAGCATGTGGGTTCAATACAAGGGGTTTTTTAAATCCATTTGGAAGGAGAGAAAGTATACTAGAAATTTTGGTTTGCTCTCATGGTTAGTAAGGTGGGTTGCTCTATGCTACATATATAACATAATTGCCTAACTTTCTGGGGGATACCAAAAGAGAAGGTCATGTTTTGTTCGTTGAGCTCCTCGAAATAAAATGTGTATTGTCGAAGACGTAAAGCTATGTGCAAAATCTTGGAGAAGGCATGGGGTCTCTATGTGTCACACTAACGGTTGTTTTGATTTGTACTTCTGTAGGTTTTACCATGCCTTACTCTCTATGTGTGGTGGTGAGTCACTCCACTGGACCTTGCGACCTGCTCCTAATTGGGATATTGCAACAAGTCTTTAGGACCTTTGCAAGCGAATTGTCAAACACATTTGTCTATTATTTAACAAGAGTCTCCCCGACGGCCCGTTAACTGCGCCGATATCTACAAAATGGGGCGTTGACCCCATAAAATCCGCAAGATGGGACGTTTACTAGTGTATTACAAATAGGAGCTTACTCCGCTCCATCAGATCTATCATCCCGCCTTAGGTCTGCTTGTTACCAGGTCATTCATTAGGTCAGGTTCTCATCTGCTCCTCCCATCCGGACGTTAGCACCAACTGAGTCTTAGATATCCCACCTAATAATTTCCCTGCAGCTTGATCAAGCGAGGTACTCTTGTGTGATCACCGCTCCTCCGCTGTATTGAAATGCCCCCTGCAGCTACCAGCAATATGCCCAGCCGCTTGCTCCTTGCAGCATGCCTGTTACTGGCGCTGATCAGCCTCAATGCCACGCCAGCTTCTTGCCACAAGAAGAACATCAAGGCCGGGCCGTCCCGCTACAGATTCTACCTCCACAACACCGTGTACAACCCGATCGTGAATAACACCTACTTCACCTCGGTGTATGGTCCGCTCCCTCCGGGCACCTTCTCCAACCCCTTCAACTTCGGCGTGGTGGCCACCTTCGAGGCCCCCCTCACGCTGGGCGCCTCCAACACCTCGGCGTCGGCCGGGGTGGCGCAGGGCTTCTACGTGCTGGACAGCCAGAAAGGCTACGTGCTCTTCCACACCTTCACGGCCACCATCGACGACGGCACCTACAAGGGCACCCTCACCATCATGGGCCAGATCGACGAGGCCCAGAAAGTGCGCATACTCACCGTCGTTGGCGGCACCGGCGACTTCCTCCTTGCACGCGGCCTCGTCACCAATCGCCTCGTCGAGATCGTGCGGGTCGCCCCTGCCCGATGGGTCCTCTCCTTTGATCTCGACCTCTATTACTAGACCACTTGTTTGCATGATGCATGCCTTCCGCGTTGCTTTTTTTTTTTTGGCTATACCAAACATCTGTATTATTTATTTTCAAAAGCAATGCATCCCAACAGCTCCAATTTTTACAAATCACAGCACGAAATAAATACATCACTAAACTTACAAATTGTCATCCAATAAAATGCTCAGTAGACTGTAGGCCTGCTCAGTAGACTGTAGGCCTACTTTTTCTTGAAGGAAGAGTAGAGTACACAAACACGGAAGCCAAATATTTGTAGGCATGCATGTGTTCAAGACTAGTTAAACTTGTATAAAACAAAACTAAGAAGATGAAAAGGAGAATGGGAATGCTCGGTGACGTATTTATTTTTGAACGATAGTAGAGCACATAAGCAATGAAGCCAAATGGACGCATGCATGTGTTCAATAAAACAAAACTACGCTTTGAATTCTATCCTACTTGTCCCTTGTGTGAGGGCATCGTATTATATGACTCCCTTATTGAACTTACAACCTCCTTACTACCCTCTCATATCTTTAAGCCACTTTAGTAGTTTTTTGGTTCTATTGTCGAAAGAACTCCTTTGGTCATTCCTTATCATTAATCCCAACACACACTAGCTAATATTTAATCATCTATGATGCAAGAGAACAAAATGTGAGTCTCCTTACCTTGGCTAATGTGGAGAAATATCAATATGATCTCAAACAAGAGTTATATACTATATTCTTATGAAAGAGGATATGTGTCACTAACTCTTAGAAGTTTGTACATTTTCATGAAAAATATATATAGTTCTTCATCAAAAAAGAGGTAGATAAGTATACATTTACAGAAAGTTCCAACATCTCACTATAGCTAAAATGGAGTGCTCTCTCGAGTTCTAGTAAGTGTGGATCCAACATCATGAGATAGCAGCTTAACAAAAAGTAACGTTCTACTTGGCAAATCGCAACCTCGAGGGATTCACCTAAAAATATATAAGTATACCACGCGCGTTCAAATGAAGGGGTTTTTTTAATTCAAAAATTTAAGATAAATTTATAGAAAAATATTTATAAAAAGGGTTTTTCTAATCGATTTTGGAAAAAAAAACCTGTAAGTCATTAAAGAGAAAAGGGTCATTTTATTCATGAAAATTCACAGGTAATGGGGTTTTTTAAATACCCCTTGTATGCATGTGATACATAGGGTTTCTTAGTAGTGCATCCCCCGAGATCGCAACCAAGCTTGCAAGGCCTCTTAACCGTTATAACATTTCAAATCAATTACGAAACTCCATGTAAGGAAGAGAAACTTTGTAATTAATTTGATTTTCCTATACACACACTATTTTTTCCCTACTCAAAGAAATAAAATCATTGAGAAAAAGTAAGGTGAGTTTTTATTTATTATCTCATTCCTTCATAGGAAAATTTAGTCCATTTGCACATATAGTATCCTATGATTTAAAGGACATAAAATGAGACAAGAGAGTAGAACACCATATTGGGAAATATGGGAATTTTTTACAAGTTTGGGACACGTGGTCAAAAGTTTGGATTAACCATAACTTGAACACCACTAATCCAAAATGAGCGCTTTATAGCTCTTTAGATTCCATTTTTCAAGCACTTTCCAACGATAGGTCATATGATAGGATTTTGAGAAACTTATAAACATGTTATCCATGTCCCCTTTTTTAAGTATTCAAAAAAGGGAATTGGGAAATTCCCAAATTCACTAATATGGTGTTGTAGAATCTTCCTTAACTATGAGGAGAAGATAGATAGGAAAACATTGGTAATCCACTTTTAAGGTGAGATCATCCTTCTAAGCATTCTTGAAAGTGATATGGAACTTATCCCTCACTATCTTCAATATACATTGCTTGCTTAATAACAGGGATTTCACTGACGTAAACGAGAACATGTGAATATGTTAATAATATATGTTAATAACACAAAAATCTTATAATCACATGTTATATTCACAAAGCTTTCACAAGGGCCTAAAAAAATTATCTTTGTCGGGCATAAAAAATCTTCTTAGGTAGCTTGACCTGCTATTATGTGAAGATGGTAACATGAGAACATGTGAATAGCTTATTCCCATGTGTAGCCAAGCTTTTAAGGAGTTCCCAAATGGCAAGTGACCTGTTATTTTGTGAACGGGAACATGAGAATATGTGAATAACTTGTTCACATGTGTTATTATCACAAAAAATCTTGTGATCACGTGAATATTAAATCCCTGCTTAACAAAAAGTAATGTTAAGCTTTGCAAATCGCAACCAGTGTTTCAAATCAATTATGAATTCCATTTCACAAGAGAAACTTCCTCTTTAAAATATTCCCTATGCTTGCTCTACTTTTATATCCAGTCAAAGAAAACAAAAATAAACTCACTGAGGAAAAATTAAGTTTAGTTTCTCATCCTCATAGTATAGATTCTCCTAAGTTTCTCTGATATACTAAAGAGAGCTCTCTGTTCCTTGTAATTTCTCTTTTCCTTAAACCCACGAACCTAAAAGAGTTTTGTTTAGGTCCACCTATATATACCTAGCCTCAGTGTGCTTTCCACACACTTTGGGAGCTTTGTATCGTGCATCTCTCTCTTTCTCCTTCCGTCAACACCACTACCACCAGCACCGCCACCACCACCACCAATACCACTAGTATTTTCACTATGCTAGCTGTTGCCACTCTACTAAGACTTGCAACATGCACTCCCTATGTCATTGACCTAGCTGTCTATAGTGTGGGACAATCAGCTATCTCTGCCAAGATCTAGCCTACTCGCTGAAGAGAGAACATCTAAAAGAATTCCTAGATCTAATCCTGTGTGTGTAAGCCCATGGATTACTACACCATGGCCTAAGTGGCAAGTCCATAGATTTGGAAAAAAAAATGAATACAAAGTTTTCCCAAGCACATAGGGTGCAATAGCAATGAAGAGCATGTTGGTGGAAGTCTCTTATCAAAAATGAAGAGAACTCAAAGAAGATCATAAAATCTTGGAAAATCATAATACATAAGAAATTCATGGATAGATGACTACATTTTCGAAATCATGGATATAAAAAGGATTATAATCATAGAGTCGAAGAATAGTATCATATGCATAAGGTTTATTAAGAGTCTTATGCATAATACCATGCAATAGAGTCTTATGCTAAAGATGTTGATGCATAACACTATGCAAAGAGTCTTATGCACAAGACTATGCATAGACTCCTATGCATAGAGTCTTATGCATAAGACTATGCATAGAGTCTTATGCATAGACTATGCACAGAATCTTATGCATAGACTATGCACAGAATCTTATACATAGAATCTTATGCATAAGTCTATGTGTAGTCTTATGCTAAAGACTCTCTCCCTAGTCTTATACATAAGATTACAGTATTGCAAAACACTCAACATATAAGATTCTTTTGCATAATCTTATGCATAAGACTCTATTGCAAAAGAATCTTATGCAAAAAACATATTTTGAAACAAAGTTTTTCTAAGAAATCTAGGGTGCAATAGCAAAGAGCATGTTGGTGGAGGTATCTTCTAAAGAGAGCTCAAGGAAGATTATAAAAAATCTAGGGCGAAAAGACATAAGATTATATATTAGCAATACATGCATACAAGGCTTCATTTTAGAAATCATGGATATAAAAAGGAAAACGATCATAGAAGTCGAAGTATAGATCTATATGTATAAGGGTTATGCATAGACTCTTATGCATGAAACTATGCAAAATACTCATATGCATAAGACTATGCAAAGGACTCTGATGCATAGAACTATGCAGACGACGACTATGCGTTGCACATTACACATAATACTATGCATAGGATCTATGGATAACACTCTTTACATAGTATTATACATAATACTATGCAAAATACTCTTATAAGTGTTTTTTCTTACTCATAGTGGCCTTTTCTTAGTGTGGCACACATAGAGACTATGAGGGAAAAACCTATATGCTTATGCAGAGTCTTATGTATAAGAATATATAATAGACTCTATCTATAATACTATTTACATGCATAGAGACCATGACAGAAAGATCTATGCATTATAAGACTATCTATGCTGTGCATACAGTCTTATGCATTAGACTATACATAGACTCTATGCATAAAACTATACAATATACTCTATATATAATACTATTGTATAGACTCTTATGCATAATACTCTCTACGTGCATAGAAACCATGATGGAAAAACCTATGCATAAGACTCCAATGCATAGAATATATGCCTAAGACTATGCCATAAGCTCTATACAATAGATTCTTACATGCATACACTTTATACATAAGACTATGCATAGACTTTGTGGATAACACTATGCAATAGACTCTATGCATAGAATCATATGCATAATTCTATGTAGAATCTATGCATAAGAAGATTCTTACATGCATACACTTTATACATAAGACTTTGTGGATAACACTATGCAATAGACTCTATGCATAGAGTCATATGCATAATTCTATGTAGAATCTATTCATAAGACTCTATACATAGAGTCTTATGCATAAGACTATGCATATGCATAGAGTTTTTTACATAGACTATTGTGCATAAGACTATGCATAGACTTTTTTACATAGACTACATAATAGAGTTCATGCTTATATAAGAACATGCATAGAGTCTAGAACAAATAGTAAAAATAAAATAAAATAAATGCTCCCATAGCTCCCAGGGGTGCATTATAAGAAAATATGGTGTGTTTTAGATTAGGCATGGTTTTTTACATAGACTCTTATGCAGCATTGACTATATAATAGAGTCGATGCACAATCCCATGCATAGAGTCTAGAACCAATAGTCCATAAACGAATAGAATAAATGCTCCCATAGCACCTAGGGGTGCGTTATAAGAAAATATGGTGTGTT
This sequence comes from Cibotium barometz, assembly GCF_041138505.1. NCBI lineage: Eukaryota > Viridiplantae > Streptophyta > Polypodiopsida > Cyatheales > Cibotiaceae > Cibotium > Cibotium barometz. Next base: position 30,359,027 of record NC_141097.1, read on the forward strand.
TAAGGCTCACCCCTGGAGAGCTTGATTGCTTCCTTTAAAGTTTCAATAAAGACAACCTAGAAATAAAGAACCAAAATAAACAAGAAAACATTATCTTATACATGCTAAAACCAAAGAACATAGGTATGAGAGTATGCATAATCTCAAGCTTAAAATAAAAACTCATAAGCACTAGGGGTGCAAAAAAACCAAAGTCGATAAGAAAAAGATGATACAAAATATATTGTATCTTATTCGTGGATATATTATAAACTGCTAAAATGCTTGCAGTGTAATGCCAAACCTAAGATGAAAAACCAACAAAATGTAAAAGAAAAACAAACTCAAAATCCCAAAAAGGCCTACCAACTCATAAAAACCCTAATCCTAACATATAGGAAACCCTTACATGCTTACAAGGGAGAGAGAATTGGTGTTTATGGTTGAAAGGGCTTAAATGAGAGAAAAGAGAGAAGAGGAACCTACAAAACTAAAACAATAAAATAAAATGTAAACATGTAAAACTCAAAAAATCCCTAACTCTAACACATAGGAAACCCTTACCTACTTACAAAAGGGAGAGGATGAGGGAGAGAATGATGAAAGGACCTATGGAGGAGAAGATGTGCTCTTCAAAAATAAAATATTAAAAAGAGAAAAAAACAAAGAACCATTCTTAGATTTATGTTTCTCCGCCATCGATATAGAGTTTAGCTAGAGTTGGTATATGTATCAGAATAGATGTCAATATACATTGGTGCACATACCAACGTTCATATCGATGTCACTTTTGATGCACATATTGGCGCTCTTATCCATGATTATTACCAATGATAATATTGAGGCCTATAAGATCACATACCTTTAGGAAACTATCTGCTTAAAAACATCGATAAAAAATGTTGGTAATGTTGAGAAATATGGTGCCATGGAGCACAAAGAAAATATGGAGTGAGTGTGAGAAGCCACATCACCTAGTGAGATTTATCTCACATGTAAGAGAGAGGCTAAGTTGTACTCTCCTCATATAAAAGGAGGACATTTCAAGCATTGAAATACAAGCATAACATCATAAGTCTTTTTATGAGTGTAAGTTTCCATCTTGTAACCGATCTGAACTTGAGTCTAAACTTAATTAGCACACACTCATCACAATGAGTCTCTTTCATTTTTATCCACCTTAGATTACCAATGTCATTAGAGTAGATTAGTGTTGTGACTAGTGTAGGATTAGTTGATCTTTAGGTAAATGTATTGTCATTAGGAGAGCTTGATCCATGACTTTCAACATGGTATTAGAGCTATTGTAAGGCTCTCTAGTTTTAGGAAATGATTAGATTTCATTAGCAAGTGTGTTAGTCTTAGATTAGGGTTCTCTTCTCTCTTTGAGCCTTCTTGCATTAGGATTTGTCAAAGTCTAGTAGAGGAGAGCGGCAAGCTACACTTGCAGCACTAGCTAGAAAGAAATGGCTCCAGCCAACAGGCCATAGACAAGTTCATTGAAGGGAACACAAGAGTGGTCTTCCACCCAAGTTCAAGTACTCTCAGTGTGCAGCATAGCAGCAGCTTTCATCGTGGGGGTCATTACTTCCGGCTCAGGTCCCTCATAGAGTTAAAAGGGTTTGGCGTTCCTATTGGTTCTTATGGAGCTTGCCTTCAGAATCAAAATGATCGTGGAGATGAACTTCCCCGTAGCCAGTAGCAGCAATGCCTAGGACTCAACACGGTGATGATAGCAGTGATCATCAGAGGATACAAGAAAGCATAACATCAGGCGCAAGGGAGGTCCTCCAGCATCAGGCACAAGCAGGTCGTTGACAGGGCCACCCACGGCTGAGCGACACCATTATCAGATGATAGAGCAAACCTATGCCAATTTTCATTCATCAGAAGCGCACGTCCTAGCATCACTCAGCACAAACATAGGCAGAGTACAGTTTGACGCGTAGAAGAGGCGACCTCATCAGCAGAAGAAGTGTGCAGTATGAATTTTTTTTAAAATAATAAATAAAATAAAATCCACTAGCATCCGCCACGTGTCCAAAGCATTATCTTTTTCTTTGTGTGGTTGAAAATTATAATTAAAACCTTAGCCATCTCGTAAAGGTGTGTTACACCAAAGGTGATCTTTTTAAAGCACAGTTGGCCTATTCGCATGGGTTTAACAAAAATTACCGCAATGTGCTTCCGTATCCGGATCTTCACCAACAACAAGCACCAAGTACACTAAGAGCTACAACAACGACACTGACATGGGTCTCAACGGCATCCCATCGTCAAAAAATTCTCGAACATGTTGTAAGTGGCCAAATGAGCACGCAATCAAATATCCTCTCACTACCCCCAAAAAAAGCAAAGGAAATCCTACTTCCTACAAAAAGTGTGCTTGTATCTAGCCTCTGGGATGACTGATGATGTACCCAAGCTAGAAATTCACCCCTCTTGTCTCTACAAAACGTGTGATGTAATCAGCCTCTGAGGCCATATGATGCACTCAAGCCAAAGTAGCTATAATGCCAAAGTAGCATAAATGCCAAAGTAGCCTAGCATAAGGGGAGAGAGAGGAAGAGTGAAAATTTAAAAATTGTACCCAATCTACCATTAAGGGGGGGGAGTGCAAAAGTAGCATATGAGCCAAAGTTCCTCACAGTACATAGGGGAATGTAGAAAGTAAAAAGTCAAAACAAAACTTTGTAACCAACATCCAACCACCTTGAGTAGCCCAAAGATTTGGCACCAAGGGGGGGTGTTGATATATACGGTGCCATGGAGCACAAGAAAAATATGGAGTGAGTGTGAGAAGCCACATCACCTAGTGATAATTATCCCACATGCAAGAGAAAGGCTAAGCTGCGCTCTCCTCATATAAGAGGAGGACATTTGAAGTATTGGAATAAAAGCACAACATCTCATGTCTTTTTTATATGAGTACAAGTTTCCATCTTGTAACCTAACTGAACTTGAGTCTAAATTTAATTAGCACACACTCATCACAATGAGTCTCTTTCATTTTTTCCCACCTTAGATTAACAATGTCATTAGAGTAGATTAGTGTAAGATTAGTTGATATTTGGATAAATGTCTTGTCATTAGGAGAGCTTGACCCATGACTTTTAAAATAGGTAATGGGTAGATCTCTTGTAGTGGCATGTGCGCACATCCTGGTGTGGTGGAAGGATAATAGTTATCTAAGTTTATTTTTAATTTGAGGGCCTTAAGAAAATAATTGTGTCTACATGACTAAGCATAAAGGGATGCATGATTGTAAGGGAAAGAAGGCGAGCATATGCACATAAATATTAGGCTCAAAATAGTGCAAACATAAAGGCCTCCTTAGATCCAAGAGTATGACCCCCTTTTAGTTACTTGGAGCCTTTTTAAGGAGATTTTGCACTTCCTTAACACTAAGTAGGAAGGATCAATGATAAATGATTTTTTTTCTCTATGCTCTAAATATGAGCTCTAAATATGATGTGAAATTGTGAATATTCTTATGGCCTTTATTTAGTATTATACACATTAGTGACCCTCCATGTATACCTAGATTTAACTTCAATATGCAACATCAAGTTATCTATTGCTAACCCCCCTTTATTGGCTTGATATATATGTTTGGATATTGTCTAATATGACCACATATATTGTCACAATGAGTGGCTTAAGAATACCGTCATTGAGGCTCGATGAGAGCCTCAACCTGTGGGTCCATGCCACATCTATACAAACAAAGAGAATATTAAAAACATATTCTTCAAGCCTTATGCAAGGTATAGAAGCCTTATACAAGGTATAGAAGCCTTATGCAAGCATTATGTTTAAAGTACTATGTAGAAGCTTAAAACACTATGCATTATGTTTAAAGCACTATGTGTTATGCAAGCCATTATGTAAGACTTGCATAAAGCATTATGCAATAGGCCTTATGCATAAAGCATGCATGAGGCCTTATACATAAAGCTTTATGCATGAGGCCTTAAGCATAAAGCTTATGCATAAAGCACTATGCATGAGACCTTAAGCATAAAACTATGCATGAGATCTTATGCATAAGACTTATGCATAAGGCTTATGCATACAGCACTATGCATAAGGCCTTAAGCCACGAGGCCTTAAGCATAAAGCTATGCATGAGGCCTTATGCATAAAGCACTTTGCATAAAGTCCTTAAATATGAGGCCTTAAGCATAAAATGAGGCCTTAAGCACTATGCATAAGGCCTTAAGCCATGAGGCCTTAAGCATAAATCTATGCATGATGCCTTATGCATAAAGCACTTTGCATAAGGCCTTAAATATGAGGCCTTAAGCATAAAATGATGCATGAGGCCTTATGCATAAAATGATGCATGAGACCTTATGCATAAAGCTTATGCATAAGGCTTATGCATAAAGCTATGCATGAAGCCTTAAGCACTATGCATGAGGCCTTATGCATAAAGCATGCATGAGAATTATTCCTATACTTAAGCATTATGCATAAAGCATGCATGAGCATTATTTCTACAGCGCCGAAGGGTGCAATAATAATAGAGGAAAGATATGAAAGCACTTACCTCTTTTTTGTGATGTTGAAAGAGATGATTAGAGGACCTACAAAACTAACAAAAGAGTGAGGAAAAGATTAGTCATGCATACATACAAAAGCTTATGCAAGCTATGCTAAAGCTTATGCATAAAGCACGCATGAGGCCTTATGCATAATAAAGCTTCAAGAATAATGCTTTATACATGAGCTCTTATGCATAAAGCTATGCATGAGGCTTATGCATAAAGCATGCATGAGCATTATGCATAAAGCATACATAAATCTTATGCATAAAGCATTATGTATAAAGATTATACATAAAGCTTATCTGTAAACCTACAAAGAAAATCCCCAGCACCCAAGGGTACAATAATAATAGAGGAAAGAGAGGAAAGATAGAAAAGCACTTATATCTTTTTTGTGAGGTTGAAAGAGAGGATTATAGGACCTACAAAACCAACAAAAGCGTGACGAAAGGATTAGAAATGCATACTTACTAAAGCTTATGCAAGCTATGCCGCTATGCAAGCTATGCATAGCGGCATCCCCAGCACCCAAGGGTACAATAATAATAGAGGAAAGAGAGGAAATATAGAAAAGCACTTATATCTTTTTTGTGAGGTTGAAAGAGAGGATTATAGGACCTACAAAACCAACAAAAGCGTGACGAAAGGATTAGAAATGCATACTTACTAAAGCTTATGCAAGCTTTATGCAAACTACGCCGCTATGCAAGCCTTATGCAAGCTATGCTAAAGCTTATGTGCATAAAGCATGCATGAGGCCTTATGAATAAAGCTTTAAGCATAATGCTTTATGCATGAGGCATTATGCATAAAGCATTACGCATAAGGCTTATGCATAAAGCACTATACATAAAGCCTTAAGCATTAAACTATGCATGAGACCTTATACATAAAGCCTTAAGCATTAAACTATGCATGAGGCCTTATGCATAAAGCCTATGCATAAAGCTATGCATGAGGCCTTATGTATATAAAGCTATGCATAAGGCTTATACTACATAAAGCATGCATGAGCATTATGCATAAAGATTATGCGCAAACCTACAAAACAAATCCCAGCACCCAAGGGTGCAATAATAATAGAGAAAAGAGAGGAAAGATAGAAAAGCACTTACCTCTTTTTCGTGATATTTTGAAAGAGAGGACTAGAGGATCTACAAAACCAACAAAAGAGTGAGGAAAGGATTAGTAATATATATATACAAAATTTTATGCAAGCTTTGCTAAAGCTTATGCAAGCTATGCCGCTATGCAAGCCTTATGCAAACTATGCCGCTATATGCAAGCCTTATACAAGCTATGCTAAATCTTATGCATAAAGTATGCATGAGGCCTTATGCATAAAGATATGCAAGAGGCCTTATGCATAAGGCTTATGCATAAAGCATGCATGAGGTCTTATGCATAAAGCTATGTAGTATGAGGCTTATGCATAAAGCACTATACAAGCCACGCTAGCCTAAACTAAACCATACCCCGGCACTATGCATTAAGCATGCATGCATAGAGCTTAATGCATGCATAGATTAAGCATAAAGCACTATACAAGCCACGCTAGCCTAAACTAAACCGTACCTCGACACTATGCATGAGGCCTTATACATGAGGTCTTATGCATACAACTATGTATGAGGCTTATGCATAAAGAACTATACAAGTCACACTAGTCTAAACTAAACCGTATCCCCCAGCACTATGCATTAAGCATGCATGCATAGAGCTTAATGCATGCATAGATTAAGCTCTATGCATGCATAAAGCTCTACATAGAGCTTAATGCATGCATAAAGCTCTATGCATAGAGCTTAATGCATGCATAGAGGTCTATGCATAGATCTTAATCTATGCATAGATATCTATGCATTATGAATGAATGCATAGAGCTTAATCTATGCATTAAGTGCTACGAATAGAGCTTAATGCATAGATTAGAGCTCTATTCATAGATTAAGCTCTATGCATAGAGGACCTACAACACAAAACCCCTCTTTTTGGTATAGATAAAAATAGAGGAAAGAGAGGATAAAAAGATAAGAAAGATAGGAAAGCACTTACCTCTTTTTGGTGATGTTGAAAGAGAAGATTAGAGGACCTACAAAACCAACAAAAGGCTGAGGAAAGGATTAGTAATGCATACATACAAAATCCCTAAGAACCTAATGCATACATACAAAATCGAAAACATTAAGCTCTATGCATAGAGCTTAATGCATGCATAGATCTCTATGCATTTTGAATGCATGCATAGAGCTTAATCTATGTATTAAGCTCTACGAATAGAGCTTAATGCATGGATTAGGCTCTATGATTAGATCTCTATTTATAGATTAAGCTCTATGATTAGAGATCTATTCATAGATTAGCTCTATGCATAGAGGACCTACAAAACAAACCCCCTCTTTTTGGTAGATAAAAATAGAGGAAAGATAGGAAAGCACTTACCTTTTTTTGGTGATGTTGAAAGAGAAGATTAGAAGACCTACAAAACCAACAAAAGGGTGAGGAAAGGATTAGTAATGCATACATACAAAAGCCCTAATAACCTAATGCATACATACAAAAATCAAAAAGAGAGGAAAGAGAGAAAAGCATTTACCTCTTTTTGGTGAAGTTGAAAGAGAGGATTATAAGATCTACAAAACAAAACAAAAACTTGAGAAAAGAATTAGTGATACAAAACCCTAAAAGTGTGAATAGCATGGATACACAAGGAGGTTTAAGCCTTATGCATAAGGAGGTTTAAGTATAAGTCTCTTATGCATAACAGGCCTCTTATGCATAAGCCTCTTAGGCTTACACAGCATAAGAGAGAGAGAGAGAGAGAGAGAGAGAGAGAGAGAAGAGAATACCATTCAAAAATTTTAAACATAAAAATCTTATGCATATGAGAGAGAGAGAAAGAGAGAGTGAAGAGAATACCAATCAAAAACCCTAATTCTAAACATACCATTCAAAAACCATGAATATATGAAGAGGTGGGAGAGACAAGTGGGATCGAGATTACCTTGTGAGAGGAATCGCCCTTGGGAGGAGACTTTGTGAGAAGTGGACAAAGGGTGAGTTGCAGTCATGTCACTGGAGGAAGAGGTACAACAGAGGGAGCACAGGGGAAGCCAAAATAGTTGCGACGTCGACGCAAGATTATTCGAATTTTTTTTACAGAGTGTGTCTATACTTGCGTCTATATGTGTGTCTATAAGTGCGTCTATATCAGTATAGACGTGCTTATAGATGCACATATATCTACGCATATAGCTATGCATATAGCCCCGTAAACCCCGCTAGATCGCAAATTCCCCCATGGCCCCTCTCTCACTTCCATCTCTCTCTAGTTTGCGTAGCTATGTTCTCATTCTCTTGTAGGGGTGGCTTAAAGATATGGGAGGCTAGTAAGGAGGTTGTAAGTTCAATAAGGGAGTCATATAATCAGATGCCCTCACACAAGGGACAAGTAGGTCAAAGCATGGTTTTGTTTTATAGGAGTCTTGAACACATGCATGCGTACATTTGGCTTCATTGCTTCTGTGCACTACTCTCATTCAAAAAAAGTACGTCAGTGAGCATTCCCATTCTCCTTTTCATCTTCTTAGTTTTGTTTTATACAACTTTAACTAGTCTTGAACACATGTATGCCTACAAATATTTGGCTTCCGTGTTTGTGTACTCTACTCTTTCCTTAAGAAAAAGTAGGCGTACAATCTACTGAGCATTTGGTAAAGGGAGCAAGTGGCTGGGCATATTGCTCGTAGCTGCTGGGGGAATTTTAATACAGCGGATCGGTGATCACACAAAAGTACCTCGCTTGATCAAGCTGTAGGGAAATTATTAGGTGGGATATCTAAGACTCAGTTGGTGCTAACGTTCGGATAGGAGGAGCAGATGAGAACCTAACCTAATGAATGATCTAGTAACAAGCAGACCTAAGGTGGGATATCTAAGACTCAGTTGGTGCTAACGTCCGGATGGGAGGAGCAGATGAGAACCTTGTTAAAAAACCTTGTTAAAAAACCTTGTTAAAAAACCTTGTTAAAAAGCAAGTAGAGGGAGAGGAGACACACAAACAGGAGCAAACCCTAATGTATATTGCAAACCCTAACCATGGAGGGAAGCCATCTCCCTTCTCACACAATGCTTCTCACACAATACATAAAGCCATAATCCATAATACACACACCACACTATGAGTTGTGTCCACACACATCTAACCCTAGCTAATGTCTACACACTATGACTAGCTGGACGCGGTCATTTATGTCTCACACATGCTGCTACCTAACATGCCAGCACATAGCATAGCTGGCACACACTGACATCGAGCTTGAATCTCAACAGCCCCTCTCAAGCTCATGATGTACTGCCATAGATAAAGATGTACTCCCAACATAGTATGGAAGTACTCAAACTTCTCCCTGCTAAGTGGCTTTGTAAAGATGTCAGCCACCTGCTCGTCAGTCTTCACATACTGTAGATCAACTGTACCATCCAGCACCTTCTCTCTGACAAAGTGATAATGGACCTCTATATGTTTGGTCCACGCATGAAACACTGGATTCTTGGCCAAGTGTATACTGCTCATGTTGTCACAATGAATGACAACTTTGCCATCAAATAGGCTCACCCAAATTAGCCAAGAGACTCTTTAACCATATTCCTTCACAAGTAGCAATGGCTGCACCCCTGTATTCAGCCTCTGTACTGGATAAAGCAACAGTAGGTTGCTTTTTGCTACTCCAACTCACCATGGCACTTCCAAGTGTAAAGGCATAACCACTAGTAGACCTCTTGTCATATGAGCTACCTGCCCAATCAGCATCTGTGTAGCCATGTATATCCAAGCCTTTACCACTCTCATAAAGAAGACCATAATGTGTAGTGGTCTTTACATATTGCATAATGCGTCTCACTACATCCAAATGAGGTTTTCTGGGGCTCTGTATAAATTGGCTTACTAGCCCCACTGCATAACTCAAATCCGGGCATGTGATAGTCATGTAAATGAGACTACCAACCATCTTTCTATACATAGATGGATCATCCAACTCCTCACCAAAATCAGCCCGCAACTTTACATTCTGTTCCAAAGGTGTACTCATAGGCTTACACCCTGTCATGCCATATTTTGCCAACATATCCAATGCATATTGGCGTTGCACTACACATGTACCTGCATGGTCTTTGATCACTTCAATTCCAAGAAAGTATCTCAGTTCACCCAAATCTTTCATGTCAAACTGCCCACTCAATGCTTTCTTGACATGCATCACATCTGTACCATGATCACCTGTGATAATCAAGTCATCCACATAGATGACAAGTAAAATAATCCCATGATCTGTTTTCTTCACATAGAGTGAAGAATCTGCTGTAGAAACCTGAAATCCAAGGGAGATAAGATATCTGCTCATCTTATCACTCCAAGCACGAGGTGCTTGCTTCAAACCACATAATGCCTTTTTCAATTTGCATACATGAGTGGGATATTTTGGGTGTACATACCCTTCTAGCTGTGCCATATACACTTCTTCTTGTAGATCACCATTTAGAAATGCATTTTTCACATCCATTTGATGCATTTCCCAACCATTAGCTATAGCCATAGCAATGACTGCTCTCACTATTCCCATCTTTGCCACTGGACTAAACGTTTCATCATAGTCCAAACCTTGGGTTTGTGCATAACCCTTAGCTACCAATCTTGCTTTATGTCATTCAATGGAACCATCAGACTTGCATTTCACTTTGTAAACCCATTTACAACCAATGACATTTTTGTCCTGTCGTAATGCAACCAAATCCCATGTGTCATTATGAACCAATGCGTCCATCTCAACATCCATTGCTTTCTCCCATACATGCTTTCCAATAGCTTCTGTATAGCATGTAAGTTCCACATGCTTCACCAAAGAAGTCATATATGCATAATGCATAGCAAAATCACGGTATGTCAACCTGTCAACTGGATATCTGACCCTTTGGGATCTCCGCAATGCATGCGGATCACTCTGAACACCTGTCACCCTAGCATGTGGTGGCAGATATCTATCTTGCCTTGCACCAGGTGTGCGTAAAACAGGTATACCAAGTTCCTCATCCAAACTCTCTAAACTTGATGACTCATAACCTGTAAATCGAATTCCTTCAACCTTCTTCTTTCCTTTATCCATAGCACTACTCCCAGTGCTCACACTGTCATGCCTCAAATGTCCTGACCATGGATGTACAGTACTACTCTCAGCCTCTACTCTGCTAGGCCAGACATAGAAGTAGAACTAGAACTTGCTTGTGGCAAGTTCACAAGCACATCAGCTTCAAGTGACTCAATGACACCCTCATCCTTTGCTTTGTACCAACTAGCAAGCTCATCAAACACCACATCTCGTGAGATAACCACTTGTCTAGTTTGTGGATTGTAACATTTGTATGCCTTTCGATCCTGTGCATATCCAACAAACACACACTTTTCTGCCTTAGGATCCAACTTCCTCCTTCTCTCATCAAGCACATGTACATAAGCTATGCATCCAAAAACTTTGAGGTGTCCAATGTCTGGCCTAAAGCCTGTAAGCCGCATCTCTGGCGTACTTCCATGTATGGCTACTGTTGTAGGTGTTTTATTCACTATATACACCATGGTAGTACAAGCTTCTGTCCACCCCAATAATAATCTGGCATGCTCTTTTCATTGAGCATTGCCCTGGCCACTTCACAAATGACTCTATTCTTTCTCTCAGCCACACCATTTTGCTGAGGTGTATACTTGCAAGTCAATTGCCTTCTTATTCCATGCTTTCTCAAGAAATTCTCAAAAGCATTTGAGGTGTATTCACCACCTTCATCTGTCCCTCAAACATTTAATCCAACAACCATATTGCTTCTCTGCAAAAGCTTTGAAATCCATAAACTTTTCCAACACTTCACTTTTCTCTCTGAGAAAGTATATCCATGTCATTCTGCTGAAATCATCAATGAATGTCACATAATATAGACTGCCTTTAATAGATGGGTTTTGTGCAGGACCCCATACATCGCTATGTACTATCTCAAGTGGCCAGCTACTCATGTTGCCTTCTCTAGGAAATCGCAACCTTGCCTGCTTTTTTAACTGACAGGCTTCACAAACATACATATTCCCATCATACTTGAATCTAAGCAGCCCACTAACAATTCCTCTTGCCTGCATGTTCTTTAACCTTTGTATATTGACATGTCCAATCCTCTTATGCCACATGTCAATGTCCTGTACCACATTTCTGCTTTTAGAGAACATGGCTGATTTTAACTATGGAATCCCAGCATCTAGCTTAAACAACCTGCCTTCTTTCTTCCCTTTAGAAATGACTCTACATCCATTTTTGAACTCCTCAACGAAGCAACCATGCTCGTTGAAACGAACCTGTAATCCCTGTTCCACCATTTGACCAACTGAGGCCAAGCTTTTTGTGATAGAAGGCACACGCAATACATCTGACATAGATTTAGTTTGACCATTGTGCATAACAAATGGTACACTTCCAACATGTGTAATGGCATGCTGAGTATCATCTCCTGTCTCCACATAGCCTTTCACATCCATAGGCTTCATATGCTCAAACCATTCACCATGACAAGTCGTATGGTTTGATGCTCTACAGTCCATATACCAAGTGTCATCATTTTTAGCATTTGTCATCATAGATCCCACAACATGTTTCATGGCAAACAAGTGATTTGCAGTGCCATCATGCATAATTTCCACCACCATGTTGTGCATAATTTCCATGATGTTGTGCTCTACCCCCTCGCAAATCATTCTATTTGCAGAAACAATCACGTGCCATATGACCAAATTTCCCACAGTAATGACATTCCACATCTTGCATAGATGTTTGTTGGCCTTGCCAACGTCCTCTACCACGAGGATTACCTCTGCCTCTCTGAGGTGTATATCCACGACCACCTCTAGCACCATATTAAGGCTAAAAATTCTGTTGTGGTGACCTGTCCTACCATCCCGACCATTACCATAGCCACGTGATGCGAATCTCCCCCTTCCTCTAAAACCTCTTTACAAATAGAAAGCCTGATTTCTGCCATTATCATCATGGCTAGTAGATGCATCTTGAAAGGAATCACTGATTTTGATTTCCTCAACAAGCAAGAGTGAAAGCAACTCATCAAAGTTTGGTAAACCTGTACTCCGAACCGAGATAGATGTATCAAAAGATTTATACTCCTTGCCAAGACCACGCAAGGTAATGTCTACCAAATCATCATCAGGCATGGGGGCATTTATTGTTGCCAATGCATCTGTCTGCTTCTTTATCTCTTGCACATAATCATGGATGCTCCTTCTATTCCACTTCACATTATGTATCTGTTGTCGCAACAGCTGAGACTTGCGAGCACTCGTGTCTGTATCAAACAACTTCACCAATGTCTCCCATGCATCCTTAGGATTCTCAGCATCATGTATGTGTATGAGCATAGCATCCAAAATACCCCCATACATATTTCAACTAAAGTGGGTTGCAGGTTCCTAAAGCTGTTGAGGATGACTTCTAATAGACTTAGTTAGCATGTCTTTTACAATTCTCTCAGAAATACAAACTTGATGAATATGCATATTGTTGTTCACATCCTGTCCAAGAATCATTAAGAACACAAAGTATATGTGCTTGCATGCAAGATATGGTCTTTTCTTGGCCACTCTATCTCTAAACTCCACACATGAACACATTGGATTCTTCTGAATAGTGACCTCTATCAGAGATGTGTCTTGGCTCCCATTGGTCAATGGATTAATACTAAATGTTTCCTTTACCCCTTCTATATGTATATGGCTGCCTACAACTTCTGCATGCATATCTAAGGCTGCAGTGATTTGACCAAATGCAGCCTTTGAAATTCCTCGTCGATATGGAAATTGTTTCACCTCCTTGTTTGTCTCGCTAGTGCCTTTTGCAAGCTCCTTTTCTAGAAAAAACTCAAGAGGAATACCAATGTCATATCCTGCTCTAATAAGCTTGCAGGCTTCTTTCACTTGTAACTTGGTACCTTTAGCAATGGGCCAAACACAAGGGACATCCTCTGGTGGATGTAATATTGTCTTTGTAATTTTCCAAGTGTGCCTAACATCTGTATTACAAAAATAGCAATACTTCTCCTTTTTCCAGGAGGATAGTTGACAATCACTCCAAAAACAAGGACTGACATCACCCCCTCGCAACCTTGAGCTACACTTTTTCCCTGATGCCCAGTGGTTGCACTCAACTCGATTCACTGTTGGTATCCTCCGCAAGGCCCACTTTGTATCATGCACATCACTTTCAAGGCTCTCTAAAACTTTGCATTGCTCATCGACCTCTATTGCAGGCTCTAACCTCTCTCTTGTCACATAGTTAAACTCAGGCCTATGGCTAGAGTTGCCAAAGTTTTCTTCTGTCGAGTCGTGTAGTGGCCTTTTGGCTCGAATAGTTTTATTCTCACCCTTGAATTTTACCCTATTTGAAAACATAGGGGTCCCTGCCACTGCATCATCCACTGCTCGTGAGGTAGCTATTGGGGATGGACTTGCTTTCTGTCGAGAAAGAGCTCTCTCAACCAAAAGCTCCAATGTAGGCCCACAACCTGTGTATTTTCCTTCCAAGAAAGCCAGTTGTCTGGCACATTGGAAGTAAGCATTGATTAGATCTGTCACACAAGCATCATAAAGACTAATCTTTTGCCTATACCCCTCCCCTGCCAACCAGCTTGCATGCTTGGTCTCTGACATATTTGTCCTTGGGACAAGAGCATTGACAATAGGCTCTCCATCCTACAAGAGAGTGGTAGAAATTGATTAAAAACAATGCAGTGCACATAAGTAGGAGGCACACAATAATACAATGAATAATCTCTTACAAACATTACCTTTAAAATGAAATGACCCCATCGACTAACCCTATAGTGCCACCAACTCAACCAGCTAAGAAGCTTAGGGATGTTTCTATCAGCTGCCTTGCCAGTTGCCCACCATGCTCGTATCCTGCAAAATTGCTGAAGGGCACTTTCTTTGTTTGGGGCAGTCCTCCACTTCTCACACATCTCCCTGTGCTTTTCTTGATGTGGGCTATAGATGTACCTCTGCGTGTGGACACGAAGGTTGTCTTCCCAATGCCATAAACATGACCTTTCCCTTTCAATCATCTCCTTTCCATCGTTGAAGACACGTCTCACTGCATTCCAGTTAGCGCCAGCCTCATCCGCCATAAACCCAAAAAAATTTGCTACCTTCCCTGTGTGCTCCACCATTACCAAATTCATATTTTCCCAAAACATGACTTGAGCATCCTCATCCTCTTCTCTAAATTCACAAGTTGCTATTGTCAATAGCTCACCAATCCTGCATGCCACAAATGGAAACAGAGTTATATTAAAGACACAAATTAAGCAATGCTCTCTACCGCTTGTAACTTACATGTGGTCATAAACATGTGCTCCCATTGTATGCCATCCAGTATCCACTCGATGCACATGATCAAAGCAGACCCATGCTTGATTAAGATCCCCATTACCATCCTTGTCCATTCGCCGAACAATGTCAATCCCAGAACCAGGTCCAGTAGTAGACATCTTAAAGATAAAGCAACGCTCAGTAGTAGTGGTGGCTTGCAATGGAAATCGAGAACCATGGAAGAACTCAAAATGGCATGTTCTTTTTAGATTAAGAATGGCTTCATATCCTTCACCCAGAGGCCGTGTTGTTTTTCGTGTTTGCATTACCATCTGCTTCACCCTGCATTCATAAAGCATACTTAGTGTATTAAAGATGATAATTGCATACTATTCTTTGCTAAATTGCACTTCCTACGTACTTTTTGACATTTATCAAACTTTGCAACTCTTGCGACATCTCCTGTAGCTCCCTCTCTGTCATGAATTCTCCCTGTGCCTTGTCATCATCAGTGAATGCTCTTAAAACCACCTCCCTTGCCACAATCATTTGTACCTTTCTGGGCCCAGCGTTGTGGTCGATGCCCACTGCACGTGCTACAAAGGCCTTGATATTTCGTATCGATGCTCGGCACATTCCCTTGGAAACCATGTGTGTATGTTTGCCATAATGAATAAATAGTCTGCTATGCATTGATTCTTTTGGCATAAAATAATAGACACAGGCAGGACATTCTTTAAGACACATTGGCACATGCTTGCAGAAAAAACACTCAAGGTTCCCGAAGCTCCCAATTGCTAAATTCCCATATTTTGGAGATTTTATCAGTTGCCCATTCCAATGGAGTTTGTTTGGTTGATTCATACGTGTCCTAAAGGAGCAGTGCTCATTCATGCAGTGGAAGGTTCCCCCGCAGAAGCTCTTCCTAAGAACAAAAGTTTTATTGGCCCTAGTTTGCGTTTGTGGCTTTGTCCAAATGTTGCCCTCGTATTTTTGCTCCATCCCTTCCATACCTTTCCCACCTTCAAGCTCATATGTACTGAACTCTGGGTACACCTTGGGAAGCTCTTTTACCTTGCCTTTGTAATCACAATCATGGATTAAAGTGTGCAAGACATCAGTAGGAGGTAACATGCGGATTATTTGAAAGCAAGAGACCGCAGTATCAAACTGAACATCTTCCTCTTCCAAATGTTGAAAGCACTTTTCCACAGGGGAGACCTCTATCTCCTCTTGCAATGACCCATGTGCTTGGACATTGATTTCTTCTATCTCTTCAGTGTCCAAGTCACTGTAAAGCACAATGCTCTCTAATTCAATGCGCAATGCAAAACAAAAAATGTCAAAGACAAAGTTAATGCCACTTACATTGGAGTACTCTTTCGAGAACCGGGAGGAAATATAGTTGAGGGGCCTTGTTCTGGGGTCTCAAAATAATTCTCTGATTTGGCAATATATACAGAGGACAATGAATGCTCCAAGATAAAATATGCCTCGTCTCCAATCCCTGCATACAAGTGTAAAGGACAAATGGGCTCATACTCTCCTCCAATTTCAAGTAAGGCCTCCACATTTATCCCACCAATAGTTCCAAGCTTCCCCCGGATCATGTTGATTGACACAAGACATTTGCCATTCAAGAAGGGGACTCGAATGCATGCACCCATTGTAGAATGGAGGAAAACACGAGCCTCCCTGCATAATGCAATCACAACAACAATTAAGGAATTTACATTGAATATTAGCCAAAAATATTTTAATACTAGATGTTCTTGCTCTAATCAATAGCATATACTAGCCATAATACAATTTTACCAGGCTCATTTTAAGACTATGGGTAGAAGCAAATAAAAATATTTATTGCAAAAATAGTCATAATGAAGGGTATCAAGAAGAGTACATGTATATATGTATATATGTTTGTGTGTACACGTGTGTGTATGTATACACACACACACGCACACACACACACACACACACACATATTTGCTTTGTGTTAGTTCTTGCGCTTTTTCATAATCTCCTATTAGATTTCAAAAACTCTACCAGTTGGATGCCATAGCATAACTGTGCTATAGATTTAAATAAATCGGAAAAATATTGACCAAACCCTTAAATTTTAGTGTTGAAATTCATTAGTGTTAGGATAAAAAAATTTGTCCAGTGCCTAACTTAGGGTTTTTAGTAGTCGGCTACTTCTTATGAAGCAATTACTTAACGCTTTTAGTCGTCCTCCACACAGAAGCATCTTCCCTCGAACACACACGCAGAGAAGCGATCATGAAGCATCATACGTCTCCCCAGCAAAGAAACGCTGATCTCATGCGCAGGGCCCTCTCCCCACTCCAATCTTTCTCCCCAACAAAGAGACACAGAAAGGTATCATCATCCATGAATTTGTGCTATTTTGCCTGAATGAATTTGTGCGCTCAGCGCACAAAATAATAGGATGTTTTGCTGCCGCCACACTCCACACACAGTAGTATGAGATGTGCGGTGTTACTTCTTGCTATTTTTCTTGAATGAATTTGTGCGCTCAGCGCACAAAATAATAGGATGTTTTGCTGCTGCCACACTCCACACACAGTATGAGATGTGCGGCGTTACCTCTTGCTATTTTTCTTGAATTAATTTGTGCGCTCAGCGCACAAAATAATAGGATGTTTTGCTGCCGAGCAGTGACAAAATCGTCACGAATTTGAGTTCGTTTCAAGCTTCGGGGGCGCTGCCCCCGAACTCCCCCGCCAAAGCTTAATGCCATAGTAATGGTAGGGTAGCTATAAAAAACTTTGTAAATTGGCTACAATCCATGGCCTTTTCCCAAGAAATCTCTCAAGAAATCGTATAAGAGTACCAAGTTTAGATTATGTATTGCATAGGGCTTAGAGCTCTACAATGATGAAGTTATAGTGTCTATTACCTTAGGAGATCATTAGGAATTACTAGAGAATATACTTCTATACAAAATACGGATTGGGAAGGCCCCTTCTCAATATATGTAATAGATTACTCCCCTACAATTCAAGATAATCCCTCAATAAGGGGAAAAAATAACTTGATGACTTGTATTGAAGTTATCATGAATATACGTTTCTGTGAATATATAAAAAGGCTGAGTTTTTATTTGACTAAAGAATCAATCCTAGTACAAGTGATTATGTTGTCCAAAATCAAGGTCCTAGTAATGGTACTTTGAAGATCTACTGACCCTAACCCTGACCCTGACCCTTATGAACCTATAGAGTTTTTGCATTTTTGAAGAGTCACTCATAGAGTCGAGGTAGAAATTTAACGAGAAGCTATGCCTTGATATAAGTAACAATTTTTCAAAAATCAAAGGATTTTTATATTGAAAAAGACTTGGCCTGGAAACTTTTCTACTTGCATTATTGAGATCCCTTTTTTATCGTTTCCTCATTTGTCCACCAATCTTTAGATAGGAGAGCTAGATGTGGATGTGATTTATAGGGAAAGTAATGATGGCTCCATATTTTATGAACAATACCATCATAAACTTGATTATCTTTTATCTCAAGAGAATAAGTTGAGGGTAATGATACCTGCGGTGGAAACCCAATTCAGTCAGGCACATCGTGGGGATAATGTGTAGAAGAAAGGTTAAGATCTGTTATACATAAAATAACGAGGGAGTTTATACCCCAATAATTTATAGAAAGTAGTGGTAAGGAGATTTTATCTTATGATTTGAGAAATAAGTTATTATTAAGTGTGAACAAATTGAATAAGTATAAAGATGATTCTATTACTCTTTTCCAAAACTATGCCACCTTGTCAAACGAGTTGTTCCACCACCCCTATGGGGCTCAATGTGATGTAGATATAGATGATGATTTGAGAGATATTCTCTACAAGTCTCACACAAGTTACCTTTACAAAAGAACATCAAGGGAAATATGGAAGAGTGTCTACATGGAGAACTTTGAATTGGCCAAATATATTAAACCAAACAAAGCTATTATAGCTAGCCTCCATGGATCCAACCAAAATCTGGTGGAAATTAGCTTTCAAACCTCATAATCTAAAGGGGAGAGTGTGATTATTTTGTGAGCTTTAAGTTTAGCACTTTTACAAAATTTTTAAAAAATTAAGAGCTTTTTGTACAGACTCTTAAACTATAAATAACTCAAAATAAAATAAATACTCATCAAGTTGCCATTCACATGTTCTATTGTGTAGATATGCCGGGAAACACGTTATAGATTGTGCAATCTTTTTGTTATTTCTTTTCTTTATCGCTTTTGTTCAATATATATTCCCTTGAATATCTCAAAGATCTACCACTCTCGATATATTCATCTTTCTTAAATGTCTCATCATGGGGATTTCTTGTTCTTTCAATTATTCTCATGCATGACAACACAAAAAAAGTGATTTCACAATGTACTGGGCACAAATGTGTTGGCTA
Organism: Cibotium barometz; assembly: GCF_041138505.1. Taxonomy (NCBI): domain Eukaryota; kingdom Viridiplantae; phylum Streptophyta; class Polypodiopsida; order Cyatheales; family Cibotiaceae; genus Cibotium; species Cibotium barometz. Next base: position 30,378,393 of record NC_141097.1, read on the forward strand.
CAATGCTTTTTTTCAGAACCCCATCAGGAGTGAACTATGACCCTCCACCGAGACCCAGCTATCATATTCCCTCCTCCAATGATTAGTAGCATGGCAACCACCACAACACCTCTAACCAAAATCATACCATTGCCACACATAGCTATATGCCCACGGTTACTATCATAAATGACTATGGCTCACCCCGTCCCACACCCCACGCCTACTACCATTGCATATACCTTTCTTGCTCTAGGCATGGCTAGCACAACCATTCCATCTATGGGTGCTACGGGAGGAGCATCCTCTTGACATCCCCATTAGGGGAAGATTGAGGTCTATAGGGGCCCTTTAAGATGCCATGTGATTAAAAGGTTATTAAGGAAAAGGGCCAATCATGTGATGCCATGTATACAAAAATGTTGGGTGATTAAAGGTGGTCAAAAGATTCTCTAGAAGATGTCTTTTTGTACTTTTCATTCCCAAAAAGTGGGAGGGAAAGTTTTTGAAATTTCAGACATCCATAACTTATACATATGAGCTCAAAATTTGTCGGAGATTAGAGATCCGGAATCTACTCGCTAAGCTCTTTCCATAGATATGTCACATGATATGGTTTACCCACTCAATTTTAAATTCAATTTTGGCGAGAAACTTTGAAATTCAAACTTATAGCCATTTGAAGAATAAGAAGGTATCTAAAGTCAAAGAAACTTAACATTTTAACAAAAAGTCATTAAAATCATAATATGGTATCTAAAGTCAAAGAAACTTAACATTTTAACAAAAAGTCATTAAAATCATAATATGGTAGCTTAAAGGGCCCCTATAGACCTCAACCTTCCCCTAATGCCTCCTTTTGTCACATCTCACTCTAGTGTGCATTTTCCTTATCTAATGTTGAGAACAAGAGGGATACCACCACAAGCTGTTGGACCCAGTACTCCAACACATGCTATGAGGTTGACAACTCTTATTAGGACAACATCCATATATGTACCTCCTTCTCGAGTCCCAATCCCCCTAGAATTTCGAGCATTGCATTCCCATGCAACATCTTACATGCCACATGTTGTACTTGGACTTATTGATTTACCAACACCAATCATTTCAGCACCAACTCTACCAATAAACCTAGTTGCCTGTGCTCAAGCCTTAGGAACAGCGATAGATGAGAGTATCACACCAGTTGTTAGAGATACTGGTCAATGAAATTTAGGGAAGGCTACCTAGATAGCAAATCAATTCAGGAAAGGCTACCTAGATAGTAAGGCTAACCCACAAGTTTAATAGAGAAGTAGATCCTAGGCAACACCTAGAAGTGTTTGATCAAGTTTGCAAGACCCTTGAAGAACAGGGGGTGGTCAAAAAGCGAGCCAAGAGCAGCGAGCACAAAGCAATGAGTAGAGCTCATGTTCTTGTGAAAGTGAGCAGGTAGGGGCATGGTATGATGTTAAGCGAGCATGAAATGTTAAAGAGAGAGTGGAACCACAGTCCAATTCTGTAGCAATCAAACAAAGAAGACATGAAATGTTCTAAAATGACCATTGCAATAATTTTTTTTTCGAACCAATGGTGCAGATACAAAAAATCACTATTAAACCCATATTGCTTGGCTCGCTAAAAAGATATTGAATCTATAGTATTCACAATGTTGGAGAGCCATTAGCAAACAAAAGACAATAGACAGGAAAATTTATAAAATAACCAAAACATTTCCAAAACAAGTACTACGGTTCAGCTGGTATGACATGACCCCCATACATATTTCAACTAAAGTGGGTTGCAGGTTCCTAAAGCTGTTGAGGATGACTTCTAATAGACTTAGTTAGCATGTCTTTTACAATTCTCTCAGAAATACAAACTTGATGAATATGCATATTGTTGTTCACATCCTGTCCAAGAATCATTAAGAACACAAAGTATATGTGCTTGCATGCAAGATATGGTCTTTTCTTGGCCACTCTATCTCTAAACTCCACACATGAACACATTGGATTCTTCTGAATAGTGACCTCTATCAGAGATGTGTCTTGGCTCCCATTGGTCAATGGATTAATACTAAATGTTTCCTTTACCCCTTCTATATGTATATGGCTGCCTACAACTTCTGCATGCATATCTAAGGCTGCAGTGATTTGACCAAATGCAGCCTTTGAAATTCCTCGTCGATATGGAAATTGTTTCACCTCCTTGTTTGTCTCGCTAGTGCCTTTTGCAAGCTCCTTTTCTAGAAAAAACTCAAGAGGAATACCAATGTCATATCCTGCTCTAATAAGCTTGCAGGCTTCTTTCACTTGTAACTTGGTACCTTTAGCAATGGGCCAAACACAAGGGACATCCTCTGGTGGATGTAATATTGTCTTTGTAATTTTCCAAGTGTGCCTAACATCTGTATTACAAAAATAGCAATACTTCTCCTTTTTCCAGGAGGATAGTTGACAATCACTCCAAAAACAAGGACTGACATCACCCCCTCGCAACCTTGAGCTACACTTTTTCCCTGATGCCCAGTGGTTGCACTCAACTCGATTCACTGTTGGTATCCTCCGCAAGCCCCACTTTGTATCATGCACATCACTTTCAAGGCTCTCTAAAACTTTGCATTGCTCATCGACCTCTATTGCAGGCTCTAACCTCTCTCTTGTCACATAGTTAAACTCAGGCCTATGGCTAGAGTTGCCAAAGTTTTCTTCTGTCGAGTCGTGTAGTGGCCTTTTGGCTCGAATAGTTTTATTCTCACCCTTGAATTTTACCCTATTTGAAAACATAGGGGTCCCTGCCACTGCATCATCCACTGCTCGTGAGGTAGCTATTGGGGATGGACTTGCTTTCTGTCGAGAAAGAGCTCTCTCAACCAAAAGCTCCAATGTAGGCCCACAACCTGTGTATTTTCCTTCCAAGAAAGCCAGTTGTCTGGCACATTGGAAGTAAGCATTGATTAGATCTGTCACACAAGCATCATAAAGACTAATCTTTTGCCTATACCCCTCCCCTGCCAACCAGCTTGCATGCTTGGTCTCTGACATATTTGTCCTTGGGACAAGAGCATTGACAATAGGCTCTCCATCCTACAAGAGAGTGGTAGAAATTGATTAAAAACAATGCAGTGCACATAAGTAGGAGGCACACAATAATACAATGAATAATCTCTTACAAACATTACCTTTAAAATGAAATGACCCCATCGACTAACCCTATAGTGCCACCAACTCAACCAGCTAAGAAGCTTAGGGATGTTTCTATCAGCTGCCTTGCCAGTTGCCCACCATGCTCGTATCCTGCGAAATTGCTGAAGGGCACTTTCTTTGTTTGGGGCAGTCCTCCACTTCTCACACATCTCCCTGTGCTTTTCTTGATGTGGGCTATAGATGTACCTCTGCGTGTGGACACGAAGGTTGTCTTCCCAATGCCATAAACATGACCTTTCCCTTTCAATCATCTCCTTTCCATCGTTGAAGACACGTCTCACTGCATTCCAGTTAGCGCCAGCCTCATCCGCCATAAACCCAAAAAAATTTGCTACCTCCCCTGTGTGCTCCACCATTACCAAATTCATATTTTCCCAAAACATGACTTGAGCATCCTCATCCTCTTCTCTAAATTCACAAGTTGCTATTGTCAATAGCTCACCAATCCTGCATGCCACAAATGGAAACAGAGTTATATTAAAGACACAAATTAAGCAATGCTCTCTACCGCTTGTAACTTACATGTGGTCATAAACATGTGCTCCCATTGTATGCCATCCAGTATCCACTCGATGCACATGATCAAAGCAGACCCATGCTTGATTAAGATCCCCATTACCATCCTTGTCCATTCGCCGAACAATGTCAATCCCAGAACCAGGTCCAGTAGTAGACATCTTAAAGATAAAGCAACGCTCAGTAGTAGTGGTGGCTTGCAATGGAAATCGAGAACCATGGAAGAACTCAAAATGGCATGTTCTTTTTAGATTAAGAATGGCTTCATATCCTTCACCCAGAGGCCGTGTTGTTTTTCGTGTTTGCATTACCATCTGCTTCACCCTGCATTCATAAAGCATACTTAGTGTATTAAAGATGATAATTGCATACTATTCTTTGCTAAATTGCACTTCCTACGTACTTTTTGACATTTATCAAACTTTGCAACTCTTGCGACATCTCCTGTAGCTCCCTCTCTGTCATGAATTCTCCCTGTGCCTTGTCATCATCAGTGAATGCTCTTAAAACCACCTCCCTTGCCACAATCATTTGTACCTTTCTGGGCCCAGCGTTGTGGTCGATGCCCACTGCACGTGCTACAAAGGCCTTGATATTTCGTATCGATGCTCGGCACATTCCCTTGGAAACCATGTGTGTATGTTTGCCATAATGAATAAATAGTCTGCTATGCATTGATTCTTTTGGCATAAAATAATAGACACAGGCAGGACATTCTTTAAGACACATTGGCACATGCTTGCAGAAAAAACACTCAAGGTTCCCGAAGCTCCCAATTGCTAAATTCCCATATTTTGGAGATTTTATCAGTTGCCCATTCCAATGGAGTTTGTTTGGTTGATTCATACGTGTCCTAAAGGAGCAGTGCTCATTCATGCAGTGGAAGGTTCCCCCGCAGAAGCTCTTCCTAAGAACAAAAGTTTTATTGGCCCTAGTTTGCGTTTGTGGCTTTGTCCAAATGTTGCCCTCGTATTTTTGCTCCATCCCTTCCATACCTTTCCCACCTTCAAGCTCATATGTACTGAACTCTGGGTACACCTTGGGAAGCTCTTTTACCTTGCCTTTGTAATCACAATCATGGATTAAAGTGTGCAAGACATCAGTAGGAGGTAACATGCGGATTATTTGAAAGCAAGAGACCGCAGTATCAAACTGAACATCTTCCTCTTCCAAATGTTGAAAGCACTTTTCCACAGGGGAGACCTCTATCTCCTCTTGCAATGACCCATGTGCTTGGACATTGATTTCTTCTATCTCTTCAGTGTCCAAGTCACTGTAAAGCACAATGCTCTCTAATTCAATGCGCAATGCAAAACAAAAAATGTCAAAGACAAAGTTAATGCCACTTACATTGGAGTACTCTTTCGAGAACCGGGAGGAAATATAGTTGAGGGGCCTTGTTCTGGGGTCTCAAAATAATTCTCTGATTTGGCAATATATACAGAGGACAATGAATGCTCCAAGATAAAATATGCCTCGTCTCCAATCCCTGCATACAAGTGTAAAGGACAAATGGGCTCATACTCTCCTCCAATTTCAAGTAAGGCCTCCACATTTATCCCACCAATAGTTCCAAGCTTCCCCCGGATCATGTTGATTGACACAAGACATTTGCCATTCAAGAAGGGGACTCGAATGCATGCACCCATTGTAGAATGGAGGAAAACACGAGCCTCCCTGCATAATGCAATCACAACAACAATTAAGGAATTTACATTGAATATTAGCCAAAAATATTTTAATACTAGATGTTCTTGCTCTAATCAATAGCATATACTAGCCATAATACAATTTTACCAGGCTCATTTTAAGACTATGGGTAGAAGCAAATAAAAATATTTATTGCAAAAATAGTCATAATGAAGGGTATCAAGAAGAGTACATGTATATATGTATATATGTTTGTGTGTACACGTGTGTGTATGTATACACACACACACGCACACACACACACACACACACATATTTGCTTTGTGTTAGTTCTTGCGCTTTTTCATAATCTCCTATTAGATTTCAAAAACTCTACCAGTTGGATGCCATAGCATAACTGTGCTATAGATTTAAATAAATCGGAAAAATATTGACCAAACCCTTAAATTTTAGTGTTGAAATTCATTAGTGTTAGGATAAAAAAATTTGTCCAGTGCCTAACTTAGGGTTTTTAGTAGTCGGCTACTTCTTATGAAGCAATTACTTAACGCTTTTAGTCGTCCTCCACACAGAAGCATCTTCCCTCGAACACACACGCAGAGAAGCGATCATGAAGCATCATACGTCTCCCCAGCAAAGAAACGCTGATCTCATGCGCAGGGCCCTCTCCCCACTCCAATCTTTCTCCCCAACAAAGAGACACAGAAAGGTATCATCATCCATGAATTTGTGCTATTTTGCCTGAATGAATTTGTGCGCTCAGCGCACAAAATAATAGGATGTTTTGCTGCCGCCACACTCCACACACAGTAGTATGAGATGTGCGGTGTTACTTCTTGCTATTTTTCTTGAATGAATTTGTGCGCTCAGCGCACAAAATAATAGGATGTTTTGCTGCTGCCACACTCCACACACAGTATGAGATGTGCGGCGTTACCTCTTGCTATTTTTCTTGAATTAATTTGTGCGCTCAGCGCACAAAATAATAGGATGTTTTGCTGCCGAGCAGTGACAAAATCGTCACGATTTTGAGTTCGTTTCAAGCTTCGGGGGCGCTGCCCCCGAACTCCCCCGCCAAAGCTTAATGCCATAGTAATGGTAGGGTAGCTATAAAAAACTTTGTAAATTGGCTACAATCCATGGCCTTTTCCCAAGAAATCTCTCAAGAAATCGTATAAGAGTACCAAGTTTAGATTATGTATTGCATAGGGCTTAGAGCTCTACAATGATGAAGTTATAGTGTCTATTACCTTAGGAGATCATTAGGAATTACTAGAGAATATACTTCTATACAAAATACGGATTGGGAAGGCCCCTTCTCAATATATGTAATAGATTACTCCCCTACAATTCAAGATAATCCCTCAATAAGGGGAAAAAATGACTTGATGACTTGTATTGAAGTTATCATGAATATACGTTTCTGTGAATATATAAAAAGGCTGAGTTTTTATTTGACTAAAGAATCAATCCTAGTACAAGTGATTATGTTGTCCAAAATCAAGGTCCTAGTAATGGTACTTTGAAGATCTACTGACCCTAACCCTGACCCTGACCCTTATGAACCTATAGAGTTTTTGCATTTTTGAAGAGTCACTCATAGAGTCGAGGTAGAAATTTAACGAGAAGCTATGCCTTGATATAAGTAACAATTTTTCAAAAATCAAAGGATTTTTATATTGAAAAAGACTTGGCCTGGAAACTTTTCTACTTGCATTATTGAGATCCCTTTTTTATCGTTTCCTCATTTGTCCACCAATCTTTAGATAGGAGAGCTAGATGTGGATGTGATTTATAGGGAAAGTAATGATGGCTCCATATTTTATGAACAATACCATCATAAACTTGATTATCTTTTATCTCAAGAGAATAAGTTGAGGGTAATGATACCTGCGGTGGAAACCCAATTCAGTCAGGCACATCGTGGGGATAATGTGTAGAAGAAAGGTTAAGATCTGTTATACATAAAATAACGAGGGAGTTTATACCCCAATAATTTATAGAAAGTAGTGGTAAGGAGATTTTATCTTATGATTTGAGAAATAAGTTATTATTAAGTGTGAACAAATTGAATAAGTATAAAGATGATTCTATTACTCTTTTCCAAAACTATGCCACCTTGTCAAACGAGTTGTTCCACCACCCCTATGGGGCTCAATGTGATGTAGATATAGATGATGATTTGAGAGATATTCTCTACAAGTCTCACACAAGTTACCTTTACAAAAGAACATCAAGGGAAATATGGAAGAGTGTCTACATGGAGAACTTTGAATTGGCCAAATATATTAAACCAAACAAAGCTATTATAGCTAGCCTCCATGGATCCAACCAAAATCTGGTGGAAATTAGCTTTCAAACCTCATAATCTAAAGGGGAGAGTGTGATTATTTTGTGAGCTTTAAGTTTAGCACTTTTACAAAATTTTTAAAAAATTAAGAGCTTTTTGTACAGACTCTTAAACTATAAATAACTCAAAATAAAATAAATACTCATCAAGTTGCCATTCACATGTTCTATTGTGTAGATATGCCGGGAAACACGTTATAGATTGTGCAATCTTTTTGTTATTTCTTTTCTTTATCGCTTTTGTTCAATATATATTCCCTTGAATATCTCAAAGATCTACCACTCTCGATATATTCATCTTTCTTAAATGTCTCATCATGGGGATTTCTTGTTCTTTCAATTATTCTCATGCATGACAACACAAAAAAAGTGATTTCACAATGTACTGGGCACAAATGTGTTGGCTACAATGCTTTTTTTCAGAACCCCATCAGGAGTGAACTATGACCCTCCACCGAGACCCAGCTATCATATTCCCTCCTCCAATGATTAGTAGCATGGCAACCACCACAACACCTCTAACCAAAATCATACCATTGCCACACATAGCTATATGCCCACGGTTACTATCATAAATGACTATGGCTCACCCCGTCCCACACCCCACGCCTACTACCATTGCATATACCTTTCTTGCTCTAGGCATGGCTAGCACAACCATTCCATCTATGGGTGCTACGGGAGGAGCATCCTCTTGACATCCCCATTAGGGGAAGATTGAGGTCTATAGGGGCCCTTTAAGATGCCATGTGATTAAAAGGTTATTAAGGAAAAGGGCCAATCATGTGATGCCATGTATACAAAAATGTTGGGTGATTAAAGGTGGTCAAAAGATTCTCTAGAAGATGTCTTTTTGTACTTTTCATTCCCAAAAAGTGGGAGGGAAAGTTTTTGAAATTTCAGACATCCATAACTTATACATATGAGCTCAAAATTTGTCGGAGATTAGAGATCCGGAATCTACTCGCTAAGCTCTTTCCATAGATATGTCACATGATATGGTTTACCCACTCAATTTTAAATTCAATTTTGGCGAGAAACTTTGAAATTCAAACTTATAGCCATTTGAAGAATAAGAAGGTATCTAAAGTCAAAGAAACTTAACATTTTAACAAAAAGTCATTAAAATCATAATATGGTATCTAAAGTCAATGAAACTTAACATTTTAACAAAAAGTCATTAAAATCATAATATGGTAGCTTAAAGGGCCCCTATAGACCTCAACCTTCCCCTAATGCCTCCTTTTGTCACATCTCACTCTAGTGTGCATTTTCCTTATCTAATGTTGAGAACAAGAGGGATACCACCACAAGCTGTTGGACCCAGTACTCCAACACATGCTATGAGGTTGACAACTCTTATTAGGACAACATCCATATATGTACCTCCTTCTCGAGTCCCAATCCCCCTAGAATTTCGAGCATTGCATTCCCATGCAACATCTTACATGCCACATGTTGTACTTGGACTTATTGATTTACCAACACCAATCATTTCAGCACCAACTCTACCAATAAACCTAGTTGCCTGTGCTCAAGCCTTAGGAACAGCGATAGATGAGAGTATCACACCAGTTGTTAGAGATACTGGTCAATGAAATTTAGGGAAGGCTACCTAGATAGCAAATCAATTCAGGAAAGGCTACCTAGATAGTAAGGCTAACCCACAAGTTTAATAGAGAAGTAGATCCTAGGCAACACCTAGAAGTGTTTGATCAAGTTTGCAAGACCCTTGAAGAACAGGGGGTGGTCAAAAAGCGAGCCAAGAGCAGCGAGCACAAAGCAATGAGTAGAGCTCATGTTCTTGTGAAAGTGAGCAGGTAGGGGCATGGTATGATGTTAAGCGAGCATGAAATGTTAAAGAGAGAGTGGAACCACAGTCCAATTCTGTAGCAATCAAACAAAGAAGACATGAAATGTTCTAAAATGACCATTGCAATAATTTTTTTTTCGAACCAATGGTGCAGATACAAAAAATCACTATTAAACCCATATTGCTTGGCTCGCTAAAAAGATATTGAATCTATAGTATTCACAATGTTGGAGAGCCATTAGCAAACAAAAGACAATAGACAGGAAAATTTATAAAATAACCAAAACATTTCCAAAACAAGTACTACGGTTCAGCTGGTATGACATGACCCCCATACATATTTCAACTAAAGTGGGTTGCAGGTTCCTAAAGCTGTTGAGGATGACTTCTAATAGACTTAGTTAGCATGTCTTTTACAATTCTCTCAGAAATACAAACTTGATGAATATGCATATTGTTGTTCACATCCTGTCCAAGAATCATTAAGAACACAAAGTATATGTGCTTGCATGCAAGATATGGTCTTTTCTTGGCCACTCTATCTCTAAACTCCACACATGAACACATTGGATTCTTCTGAATAGTGACCTCTATCAGAGATGTGTCTTGGCTCCCATTGGTCAATGGATTAATACTAAATGTTTCCTTTACCCCTTCTATATGTATATGGCTGCCTACAACTTCTGCATGCATATCTAAGGCTGCAGTGATTTGACCAAATGCAGCCTTTGAAATTCCTCGTCGATATGGAAATTGTTTCACCTCCTTGTTTGTCTCGCTAGTGCCTTTTGCAAGCTCCTTTTCTAGAAAAAACTCAAGAGGAATACCAATGTCATATCCTGCTCTAATAAGCTTGCAGGCTTCTTTCACTTGTAACTTGGTACCTTTAGCAATGGGCCAAACACAAGGGACATCCTCTGGTGGATGTAATATTGTCTTTGTAATTTTCCAAGTGTGCCTAACATCTGTATTACAAAAATAGCAATACTTCTCCTTTTTCCAGGAGGATAGTTGACAATCACTCCAAAAACAAGGACTGACATCACCCCCTCGCAACCTTGAGCTACACTTTTTCCCTGATGCCCAGTGGTTGCACTCAACTCGATTCACTGTTGGTATCCTCCGCAAGGCCCACTTTGTATCATGCACATCACTTTCAAGGCTCTCTAAAACTTTGCATTGCTCATCGACCTCTATTGCAGGCTCTAACCTCTCTCTTGTCACATAGTTAAACTCAGGCCTATGGCTAGAGTTGCCAAAGTTTTCTTCTGTCGAGTCGTGTAGTGGCCTTTTGGCTCGAATAGTTTTATTCTCACCCTTGAATTTTACCCTATTTGAAAACATAGGGGTCCCTGCCACTGCATCATCCACTGCTCGTGAGGTAGCTATTGGGGATGGACTTGCTTTCTGTCGAGAAAGAGCTCTCTCAACCAAAAGCTCCAATGTAGGCCCACAACCTGTGTATTTTCCTTCCAAGAAAGCCAGTTGTCTGGCACATTGGAAGTAAGCATTGATTAGATCTGTCACACAAGCATCATAAAGACTAATCTTTTGCCTATACCCCTCCCCTGCCAACCAGCTTGCATGCTTGGTCTCTGACATATTTGTCCTTGGGACAAGAGCATTGACAATAGGCTCTCCATCCTACAAGAGAGTGGTAGAAATTGATTAAAAACAATGCAGTGCACATAAGTAGGAGGCACACAATAATACAATGAATAATCTCTTACAAACATTACCTTTAAAATGAAATGACCCCATCGACTAACCCTATAGTGCCACCAACTCAACCAGCTAAGAAGCTTAGGGATGTTTCTATCAGCTGCCTTGCCAGTTGCCCACCATGCTCGTATCCTGCGAAATTGCTGAAGGGCACTTTCTTTGTTTGGGGCAGTCCTCCACTTCTCACACATCTCCCTGTGCTTTTCTTGATGTGGGCTATAGATGTACCTCTGCGTGTGGACACGAAGGTTGTCTTCCCAATGCCATAAACATGACCTTTCCCTTTCAATCATCTCCTTTCCATCGTTGAAGACACGTCTCACTGCATTCCAGTTAGCGCCAGCCTCATCCGCCATAAACCCAAAAAAATTTGCTACCTTCCCTGTGTGCTCCACCATTACCAAATTCATATTTTCCCAAAACATGACTTGAGCATCCTCATCCTCTTCTCTAAATTCACAAGTTGCTATTGTCAATAGCTCACCAATCCTGCATGCCACAAATGGAAACAGAGTTATATTAAAGACACAAATTAAGCAATGCTCTCTACCGCTTGTAACTTACATGTGGTCATAAACATGTGCTCCCATTGTATGCCATCCAGTATCCACTCGATGCACATGATCAAAGCAGACCCATGCTTGATTAAGATCCCCATTACCATCCTTGTCCATTCGCCGAACAATGTCAATCCCAGAACCAGGTCCAGTAGTAGACATCTTAAAGATAAAGCAACGCTCAGTAGTAGTGGTGGCTTGCAATGGAAATCGAGAACCATGGAAGAACTCAAAATGGCATGTTCTTTTTAGATTAAGAATGGCTTCATATCCTTCACCCAGAGGCCGTGTTGTTTTTCGTGTTTGCATTACCATCTGCTTCACCCTGCATTCATAAAGCATACTTAGTGTATTAAAGATGATAATTGCATACTATTCTTTGCTAAATTGCACTTCCTACGTACTTTTTGACATTTATCAAACTTTGCAACTCTTGCGACATCTCCTGTAGCTCCCTCTCTGTCATGAATTCTCCGTGTGCCTTGTCATCATCAGTGAATGCTCTTAAAACCACCTCCCTTGCCACAATCATTTGTACCTTTCTGGGCCCAGCGTTGTGGTCGATGCCCACTGCACGTGCTACAAAGGCCTTGATATTTCGTATCGATGCTCGGCACATTCCCTTGGAAACCATGTGTGTATGTTTGCCATAATGAATAAATAGTCTGCTATGCATTGATTCTTTTGGCATAAAATAATAGACACAGGCAGGACATTCTTTAAGACACATTGGCACATGCTTGCAGAAAAAACACTCAAGGTTCCCGAAGCTCCCAATTGCTAAATTCCCATATTTTGGAGATTTTATCAGTTGCCCATTCCAATGGAGTTTGTTTGGTTGATTCATACGTGTCCTAAAGGAGCAGTGCTCATTCATGCAGTGGAAGGTTCCCCCGCAGAAGCTCTTCCTAAGAACAAAAGTTTTATTGGCCCTAGTTTGCGTTTGTGGCTTTGTCCAAATGTTGCCCTCGTATTTTTGCTCCATCCCTTCCATACCTTTCCCACCTTCAAGCTCATATGTACTGAACTCTGGGTACACCTTGGGAAGCTCTTTTACCTTGCCTTTGTAATCACAATCATGGATTAAAGTGTGCAAGACATCAGTAGGAGGTAACATGCGGATTATTTGAAAGCAAGAGACCGCAGTATCAAACTGAACATCTTCCTCTTCCAAATGTTGAAAGCACTTTTCCACAGGGGAGACCTCTATCTCCTCTTGCAATGACCCATGTGCTTGGACATTGATTTCTTCTATCTCTTCAGTGTCCAAGTCACTGTAAAGCACAATGCTCTCTAATTCAATGCGCAATGCAAAACAAAAAATGTCAAAGACAAAGTTAATGCCACTTACATTGGAGTACTCTTTCGAGAACCGGGAGGAAATATAGTTGAGGGGCCTTGTTCTGGGGTCTCAAAATAATTCTCTGATTTGGCAATATATACAGAGGACAATGAATGCTCCAAGATAAAATATGCCTCGTCTCCAATCCCTGCATACAAGTGTAAAGGACAAATGGGCTCATACTCTCCTCCAATTTCAAGTAAGGCCTCCACATTTATCCCACCAATAGTTCCAAGCTTCCCCCGGATCATGTTGATTGACACAAGACATTTGCCATTCAAGAAGGGGACTCGAATGCATGCACCCATTGTAGAATGGAGGAAAACACGAGCCTCCCTGCATAATGCAATCACAACAACAATTAAGGAATTTACATTGAATATTAGCCAAAAATATTTTAATACTAGATGTTCTTGCTCTAATCAATAGCATATACTAGCCATAATACAATTTTACCAGGCTCATTTTAAGACTATGGGTAGAAGCAAATAAAAATATTTATTGCAAAAATAGTCATAATGAAGGGTATCAAGAAGAGTACATGTATATATGTATATATGTTTGTGTGTACACGTGTGTGTATGTATACACACACACACGCACACACACACACACACACACATATTTGCTTTGTGTTAGTTCTTGCGCTTTTTCATAATCTCCTATTAGATTTCAAAAACTCTACCAGTTGGATGCCATAGCATAACTGTGCTATAGATTTAAATAAATCGGAAAAATATTGACCAAACCCTTAAATTTTAGTGTTGAAATTCATTAGTGTTAGGATAAAAAAATTTGTCCAGTGCCTAACTTAGGGTTTTTAGTAGTCGGCTACTTCTTATGAAGCAATTACTTAACGCTTTTAGTCGTCCTCCACACAGAAGCATCTTCCCTCGAACACACACGCAGAGAAGCGATCATGAAGCATCATACGTCTCCCCAGCAAAGAAACGCTGATCTCATGCGCAGGGCCCTCTCCCCACTCCAATCTTTCTCCCCAACAAAGAGACACAGAAAGGTATCATCATCCATGAATTTGTGCTATTTTGCCTGAATGAATTTGTGCGCTCAGCGCACAAAATAATAGGATGTTTTGCTGCCGCCACACTCCACACACAGTAGTATGAGATGTGCGGTGTTACTTCTTGCTATTTTTCTTGAATGAATTTGTGCGCTCAGCGCACAAAATAATAGGATGTTTTGCTGCTGCCACACTCCACACACAGTATGAGATGTGCGGCGTTACCTCTTGCTATTTTTCTTGAATTAATTTGTGCGCTCAGCGCACAAAATAATAGGATGTTTTGCTGCCGAGCAGTGACAAAATCGTCACGATTTTGAGTTCGTTTCAAGCTTCGGGGGCGCTGCCCCCGAACTCCCCCGCCAAAGCTTAATGCCATAGTAATGGTAGGGTAGCTATAAAAAACTTTGTAAATTGGCTACAATCCATGGCCTTTTCCCAAGAAATCTCTCAAGAAATCGTATAAGAGTACCAAGTTTAGATTATGTATTGCATAGGGCTTAGAGCTCTACAATGATGAAGTTATAGTGTCTATTACCTTAGGAGATCATTAGGAATTACTAGAGAATATACTTCTATACAAAATACGGATTGGGAAGGCCCCTTCTCAATATATGTAATAGATTACTCCCCTACAATTCAAGATAATCCCTCAATAAGGGGAAAAAATGACTTGATGACTTGTATTGAAGTTATCATGAATATACGTTTCTGTGAATATATAAAAAGGCTGAGTTTTTATTTGACTAAAGAATCAATCCTAGTACAAGTGATTATGTTGTCCAAAATCAAGGTCCTAGTAATGGTACTTTGAAGATCTACTGACCCTAACCCTGACCCTGACCCTTATGAACCTATAGAGTTTTTGCATTTTTGAAGAGTCACTCATAGAGTCGAGGTAGAAATTTAACGAGAAGCTATGCCTTGATATAAGTAACAATTTTTCAAAAATCAAAGGATTTTTATATTGAAAAAGACTTGGCCTGGAAACTTTTCTACTTGCATTATTGAGATCCCTTTTTTATCGTTTCCTCATTTGTCCACCAATCTTTAGATAGGAGAGCTAGATGTGGATGTGATTTATAGGGAAAGTAATGATGGCTCCATATTTTATGAACAATACCATCATAAACTTGATTATCTTTTATCTCAAGAGAATAAGTTGAGGGTAATGATACCTGCGGTGGAAACCCAATTCAGTCAGGCACATCGTGGGGATAATGTGTAGAAGAAAGGTTAAGATCTGTTATACATAAAATAACGAGGGAGTTTATACCCCAATAATTTATAGAAAGTAGTGGTAAGGAGATTTTATCTTATGATTTGAGAAATAAGTTATTATTAAGTGTGAACAAATTGAATAAGTATAAAGATGATTCTATTACTCTTTTCCAAAACTATGCCACCTTGTCAAACGAGTTGTTCCACCACCCCTATGGGGCTCAATGTGATGTAGATATAGATGATGATTTGAGAGATATTCTCTACAAGTCTCACACAAGTTACCTTTACAAAAGAACATCAAGGGAAATATGGAAGAGTGTCTACATGGAGAACTTTGAATTGGCCAAATATATTAAACCAAACAAAGCTATTATAGCTAGCCTCCATGGATCCAACCAAAATCTGGTGGAAATTAGCTTTCAAACCTCATAATCTAAAGGGGAGAGTGTGATTATTTTGTGAGCTTTAAGTTTAGCACTTTTACAAAATTTTTAAAAAATTAAGAGCTTTTTGTACAGACTCTTAAACTATAAATAACTCAAAATAAAATAAATACTCATCAAGTTGCCATTCACATGTTCTATTGTGTAGATATGCCGGGAAACACGTTATAGATTGTGCAATCTTTTTGTTATTTCTTTTCTTTATCGCTTTTGTTCAATATATATTCCCTTGAATATCTCAAAGATCTACCACTCTCGATATATTCATCTTTCTTAAATGTCTCATCATGGGGATTTCTTGTTCTTTCAATTATTCTCATGCATGACAACACAAAAAAAGTGATTTCACAATGTACTGGGCACAAATGTGTTGGCTACAATGCTTTTTTTCAGAACCCCATCAGGAGTGAACTATGACCCTCCACCGAGACCCAGCTATCATATTCCCTCCTCCAATGATTAGTAGCATGGCAACCACCACAACACCTCTAACCAAAATCATACCATTGCCACACATAGCTATATGCCCACGGTTACTATCATAAATGACTATGGCTCACCCCGTCCCACACCCCACGCCTACTACCATTGCATATACCTTTCTTGCTCTAGGCATGGCTAGCACAACCATTCCATCTATGGGTGCTACGGGAGGAGCATCCTCTTGACATCCCCATTAGGGGAAGATTGAGGTCTATAGGGGCCCTTTAAGATGCCATGTGATTAAAAGGTTATTAAGGAAAAGGGCCAATCATGTGATGCCATGTATACAAAAATGTTGGGTGATTAAAGGTGGTCAAAAGATTCTCTAGAAGATGTCTTTTTGTACTTTTCATTCCCAAAAAGTGGGAGGGAAAGTTTTTGAAATTTCAGACATCCATAACTTATACATATGAGCTCAAAATTTGTCGGAGATTAGAGATCCGGAATCTACTCGCTAAGCTCTTTCCATAGATATGTCACATGATATGGTTTACCCACTCAATTTTAAATTCAATTTTGGCGAGAAACTTTGAAATTCAAACTTATAGCCATTTGAAGAATAAGAAGGTATCTAAAGTCAAAGAAACTTAACATTTTAACAAAAAGTCATTAAAATCATAATATGGTATCTAAAGTCAAAGAAACTTAACATTTTAACAAAAAGTCATTAAAATCATAATATGGTAGCTTAAAGGGCCCCTATAGACCTCAACCTTCCCCTAATGCCTCCTTTTGTCACATCTCACTCTAGTGTGCATTTTCCTTATCTAATGTTGAGAACAAGAGGGATACCACCACAAGCTGTTGGACCCAGTACTCCAACACATGCTATGAGGTTGACAACTCTTATTAGGACAACATCCATATATGTACCTCCTTCTCGAGTCCCAATCCCCCTAGAATTTCGAGCATTGCATTCCCATGCAACATCTTACATGCCACATGTTGTACTTGGACTTATTGATTTACCAACACCAATCATTTCAGCACCAACTCTACCAATAAACCTAGTTGCCTGTGCTCAAGCCTTAGGAACAGCGATAGATGAGAGTATCACACCAGTTGTTAGAGATACTGGTCAATGAAATTTAGGGAAGGCTACCTAGATAGCAAATCAATTCAGGAAAGGCTACCTAGATAGTAAGGCTAACCCACAAGTTTAATAGAGAAGTAGATCCTAGGCAACACCTAGAAGTGTTTGATCAAGTTTGCAAGACCCTTGAAGAACAGGGGGTGGTCAAAAAGCGAGCCAAGAGCAGCGAGCACAAAGCAATGAGTAGAGCTCATGTTCTTGTGAAAGTGAGCAGGTAGGGGCATGGTATGATGTTAAGCGAGCATGAAATGTTAAAGAGAGAGTGGAACCACAGTCCAATTCTGTAGCAATCAAACAAAGAAGACATGAAATGTTCTAAAATGACCATTGCAATAATTTTTTTTTCGAACCAATGGTGCAGATACAAAAAATCACTATTAAACCCATATTGCTTGGCTCGCTAAAAAGATATTGAATCTATAGTATTCACAATGTTGGAGAGCCATTAGCAAACAAAAGACAATAGACAGGAAAATTTATAAAATAACCAAAACATTTCCAAAACAAGTACTACGGTTCAGCTGGTATGACATGACCCCCATACATATTTCAACTAAAGTGGGTTGCAGGTTCCTAAAGCTGTTGAGGATGACTTCTAATAGACTTAGTTAGCATGTCTTTTACAATTCTCTCAGAAATACAAACTTGATGAATATGCATATTGTTGTTCACATCCTGTCCAAGAATCATTAAGAACACAAAGTATATGTGCTTGCATGCAAGATATGGTCTTTTCTTGGCCACTCTATCTCTAAACTCCACACATGAACACATTGGATTCTTCTGAATAGTGACCTCTATCAGAGATGTGTCTTGGCTCCCATTGGTCAATGGATTAATACTAAATGTTTCCTTTACCCCTTCTATATGTATATGGCTGCCTACAACTTCTGCATGCATATCTAAGGCTGCAGTGATTTGACCAAATGCAGCCTTTGAAATTCCTCGTCGATATGGAAATTGTTTCACCTCCTTGTTTGTCTCGCTAGTGCCTTTTGCAAGCTCCTTTTCTAGAAAAAACTCAAGAGGAATACCAATGTCATATCCTGCTCTAATAAGCTTGCAGGCTTCTTTCACTTGTAACTTGGTACCTTTAGCAATGGGCCAAACACAAGGGACATCCTCTGGTGGATGTAATATTGTCTTTGTAATTTTCCAAGTGTGCCTAACATCTGTATTACAAAAATAGCAATACTTCTCCTTTTTCCAGGAGGATAGTTGACAATCACTCCAAAAACAAGGACTGACATCACCCCCTCGCAACCTTGAGCTACACTTTTTCCCTGATGCCCAGTGGTTGCACTCAACTCGATTCACTGTTGGTATCCTCCGCAAGGCCCACTTTGTATCATGCACATCACTTTCAAGGCTCTCTAAAACTTTGCATTGCTCATCGACCTCTATTGCAGGCTCTAACCTCTCTCTTGTCACATAGTTAAACTCAGGCCTATGGCTAGAGTTGCCAAAGTTTTCTTCTGTCGAGTCGTGTAGTGGCCTTTTGGCTCGAATAGTTTTATTCTCACCCTTGAATTTTACCTTATTTGAAAACATAGGGGTCCCTGCCACTGCATCATCCACTGCTCGTGAGGTAGCTATTGGGGATGGACTTGCTTTCTGTCGAGAAAGAGCTCTCTCAACCAAAAGCTCCAATGTAGGCCCACAACCTGTGTATTTTCCTTCCAAGAAAGCCAGTTGTCTGGCACATTGGAAGTAAGCATTGATTAGATCTGTCACACAAGCATCATAAAGACTAATCTTTTGCCTATACCCCTCCCCTGCCAACCAGCTTGCATGCTTGGTCTCTGACATATTTGTCCTTGGGACAAGAGCATTGACAATAGGCTCTCCATCCTACAAGAGAGTGGTAGAAATTGATTAAAAACAATGCAGTGCACATAAGTAGGAGGCACACAATAATACAATGAATAATCTCTTACAAACATTACCTTTAAAATGAAATGACCCCATCGACTAACCCTATAGTGCCACCAACTCAACCAGCTAAGAAGCTTAGGGATGTTTCTATCAGCTGCCTTGCCAGTTGCCCACCATGCTCGTATCCTGCGAAATTGCTGAAGGGCACTTTCTTTGTTTGGGGCAGTCCTCCACTTCTCACACATCTCCCTGTGCTTTTCTTGATGTGGGCTATAGATGTACCTCTGCGTGTGGACACGAAGGTTGTCTTCCCAATGCCATAAACATGACCTTTCCCTTTCAATCATCTCCTTTCCATCGTTGAAGACACGTCTCACTGCATTCCAGTTAGCGCCAGCCTCATCCGCCATAAACCCAAAAAAATTTGCTACCTCCCCTGTGTGCTCCACCATTACCAAATTCATATTTTCCCAAAACATGACTTGAGCATCCTCATCCTCTTCTCTAAATTCACAAGTTGCTATTGTCAATAGCTCACCAATCCTGCATGCCACAAATGGAAACAGAGTTATATTAAAGACACAAATTAAGCAATGCTCTCTACCGCTTGTAACTTACATGTGGTCATAAACATGTGCTCCCATTGTATGCCATCCAGTATCCACTCGATGCACATGATCAAAGCAGACCCATGCTTGATTAAGATCCCCATTACCATCCTTGTCCATTCGCCGAACAATGTCAATCCCAGAACCAGGTCCAGTAGTAGACATCTTAAAGATAAAGCAACGCTCAGTAGTAGTGGTGGCTTGCAATGGAAATCGAGAACCATGGAAGAACTCAAAATGGCATGTTCTTTTTAGATTAAGAATGGCTTCATATCCTTCACCCAGAGGCCGTGTTGTTTTTCGTGTTTGCATTACCATCTGCTTCACCCTGCATTCATAAAGCATACTTAGTGTATTAAAGATGATAATTGCATACTATTCTTTGCTAAATTGCACTTCCTACGTACTTTTTGACATTTATCAAACTTTGCAACTCTTGCGACATCTCCTGTAGCTCCCTCTCTGTCATGAATTCTCCCTGTGCCTTGTCATCATCAGTGAATGCTCTTAAAACCACCTCCCTTGCCACAATCATTTGTACCTTTCTGGGCCCAGCGTTGTGGTCGATGCCCACTGCACGTGCTACAAAGGCCTTGATATTTCGTATCGATGCTCGGCACATTCCCTTGGAAACCATGTGTGTATGTTTGCCATAATGAATAAATAGTCTGCTATGCATTGATTCTTTTGGCATAAAATAATAGACACAGGCAGGACATTCTTTAAGACACATTGGCACATGCTTGCAAAAAAAACACTCAAGGTTCCCGAAGCTCCCAATTGCTAAATTCCCATATTTTGGAGATTTTATCAGTTGCCCATTCCAATGGAGTTTGTTTGGTTGATTCATACGTGTCCTAAAGGAGCAGTGCTCATTCATGCAGTGGAAGGTTCCCCCGCAGAAGCTCTTCCTAAGAACAAAAGTTTTATTGGCCCTAGTTTGCGTTTGTGGCTTTGTCCAAATGTTGCCCTCGTATTTTTGCTCCATCCCTTCCATACCTTTCCCACCTTCAAGCTCATATGTACTGAACTCTGGGTACACCTTGGGAAGCTCTTTTACCTTGCCTTTGTAATCACAATCATGGATTAAAGTGTGCAAGACATCAGTAGGAGGTAACATGCGGATTATTTGAAAGCAAGAGACCGCAGTATCAAACTGAACATCTTCCTCTTCCAAATGTTGAAAGCACTTTTCCACAGGGGAGACCTCTATCTCCTCTTGCAATGACCCATGTGCTTGGACATTGATTTCTTCTATCTCTTCAGTGTCCAAGTCACTGTAAAGCACAATGCTCTCTAATTCAATGCGCAATGCAAAACAAAAAATGTCAAAGACAAAGTTAATGCCACTTACATTGGAGTACTCTTTCGAGAACCGGGAGGAAATATAGTTGAGGGGCCTTGTTCTGGGGTCTCAAAATAATTCTCTGATTTGGCAATATATACAGAGGACAATGAATGCTCCAAGATAAAATATGCCTCGTCTCCAATCCCTGCATACAAGTGTAAAGGACAAATGGGCTCATACTCTCCTCCAATTTCAAGTAAGGCCTCCACATTTATCCCACCAATAGTTCCAAGCTTCCCCCGGATCATGTTGATTGACACAAGACATTTGCCATTCAAGAAGGGGACTCGAATGCATGCACCCATTGTAGAATGGAGGAAAACACGAGCCTCCCTGCATAATGCAATCACAACAACAATTAAGGAATTTACATTGAATATTAGCCAAAAATATTTTAATACTAGATGTTCTTGCTCTAATCAATAGCATATACTAGCCATAATACAATTTTACCAGGCTCATTTTAAGACTATGGGTAGAAGCAAATAAAAATATTTATTGCAAAAATAGTCATAATGAAGGGTATCAAGAAGAGTACATGTATATATGTATATATGTTTGTGTGTACACGTGTGTGTATGTATACACACACACACGCACACACACACACACACACACATATTTGCTTTGTGTTAGTTCTTGCGCTTTTTCATAATCTCCTATTAGATTTCAAAAACTCTACCAGTTGGATGCCATAGCATAACTGTGCTATAGATTTAAATAAATCGGAAAAATATTGACCAAACCCTTAAATTTTAGTGTTGAAATTCATTAGTGTTAGGATAAAAAAATTTGTCCAGTGCCTAACTTAGGGTTTTTAGTAGTCGGCTACTTCTTATGAAGCAATTACTTAACGCTTTTAGTCGTCCTCCACACAGAAGCATCTTCCCTCGAACACACACGCAGAGAAGCGATCATGAAGCATCATACGTCTCCCCAGCAAAGAAACGCTGATCTCATGCGCAGGGCCCTCTCCCCACTCCAATCTTTCTCCCCAACAAAGAGACACAGAAAGGTATCATCATCCATGAATTTGTGCTATTTTGCCTGAATGAATTTGTGCGCTCAGCGCACAAAATAATAGGATGTTTTGCTGCCGCCACACTCCACACACAGTAGTATGAGATGTGCGGTGTTACTTCTTGCTATTTTTCTTGAATGAATTTGTGCGCTCAGCGCACAAAATAATAGGATGTTTTGCTGCTGCCACACTCCACACACAGTATGAGATGTGCGGCGTTACCTCTTGCTATTTTTCTTGAATTAATTTGTGCGCTCAGCGCACAAAATAATAGGATGTTTTGCTGCCGAGCAGTGACAAAATCGTCACGATTTTGAGTTCGTTTCAAGCTTCGGGGGCGCTGCCCCCGAACTCCCCCGCCAAAGCTTAATGCCATAGTAATGGTAGGGTAGCTATAAAAAACTTTGTAAATTGGCTACAATCCATGGCCTTTTCCCAAGAAATCTCTCAAGAAATCGTATAAGAGTACCAAGTTTAGATTATGTATTGCATAGGGCTTAGAGCTCTACAATGATGAAGTTATAGTGTCTATTACCTTAGGAGATCATTAGGAATTACTAGAGAATATACTTCTATACAAAATACGGATTGGGAAGGCCCCTTCTCAATATATGTAATAGATTACTCCCCTACAATTCAAGATAATCCCTCAATAAGGGGAAAAAATGACTTGATGACTTGTATTGAAGTTATCATGAATATACGTTTCTGTGAATATATAAAAAGGCTGAGTTTTTATTTGACTAAAGAATCAATCCTAGTACAAGTGATTATGTTGTCCAAAATCAAGGTCCTAGTAATGGTACTTTGAAGATCTACTGACCCTAACCCTGACCCTGACCCTTATGAACCTATAGAGTTTTTGCATTTTTGAAGAGTCACTCATAGAGTCGAGGTAGAAATTTAACGAGAAGCTATGCCTTGATATAAGTAACAATTTTTCAAAAATCAAAGGATTTTTATATTGAAAAAGACTTGGCCTGGAAACTTTTCTACTTGCATTATTGAGATCCCTTTTTTATCGTTTCCTCATTTGTCCACCAATCTTTAGATAGGAGAGCTAGATGTGGATGTGATTTATAGGGAAAGTAATGATGGCTCCATATTTTATGAACAATACCATCATAAACTTGATTATCTTTTATCTCAAGAGAATAAGTTGAGGGTAATGATACCTGCGGTGGAAACCCAATTCAGTCAGGCACATCGTGGGGATAATGTGTAGAAGAAAGGTTAAGATCTGTTATACATAAAATAACGAGGGAGTTTATACCCCAATAATTTATAGAAAGTAGTGGTAAGGAGATTTTATCTTATGATTTGAGAAATAAGTTATTATTAAGTGTGAACAAATTGAATAAGTATAAAGATGATTCTATTACTCTTTTCCAAAACTATGCCACCTTGTCAAACGAGTTGTTCCACCACCCCTATGGGGCTCAATGTGATGTAGATATAGATGATGATTTGAGAGATATTCTCTACAAGTCTCACACAAGTTACCTTTACAAAAGAACATCAAGGGAAATATGGAAGAGTGTCTACATGGAGAACTTTGAATTGGCCAAATATATTAAACCAAACAAAGCTATTATAGCTAGCCTCCATGGATCCAACCAAAATCTGGTGGAAATTAGCTTTCAAACCTCATAATCTAAAGGGGAGAGTGTGATTATTTTGTGAGCTTTAAGTTTAGCACTTTTACAAAATTTTTAAAAAATTAAGAGCTTTTTGTACAGACTCTTAAACTATAAATAACTCAAAATAAAATAAATACTCATCAAGTTGCCATTCACATGTTCTATTGTGTAGATATGCCGGGAAAC
Source organism: Cibotium barometz (assembly GCF_041138505.1). NCBI lineage: Eukaryota > Viridiplantae > Streptophyta > Polypodiopsida > Cyatheales > Cibotiaceae > Cibotium > Cibotium barometz. Next base: position 30,402,454 of record NC_141097.1, read on the forward strand.
ACGTTATAGATTGTGCAATCTTTTTGTTATTTCTTTTCTTTATCGCTTTTGTTCAATATATATTCCCTTGAATATCTCAAAGATCTACCACTCTCGATATATTCATCTTTCTTAAATGTCTCATCATGGGGATTTCTTGTTCTTTCAATTATTCTCATGCATGACAACACAAAAAAAGTGATTTCACAATGTACTGGGCACAAATGTGTTGGCTACAATGCTTTTTTTCAGAACCCCATCAGGAGTGAACTATGACCCTCCACCGAGACCCAGCTATCATATTCCCTCCTCCAATGATTAGTAGCATGGCAACCACCACAACACCTCTAACCAAAATCATACCATTGCCACACATAGCTATATGCCCACGGTTACTATCATAAATGACTATGGCTCACCCCGTCCCACACCCCACGCCTACTACCATTGCATATACCTTTCTTGCTCTAGGCATGGCTAGCACAACCATTCCATCTATGGGTGCTACGGGAGGAGCATCCTCTTGACATCCCCATTAGGGGAAGATTGAGGTCTATAGGGGCCCTTTAAGATGCCATGTGATTAAAAGGTTATTAAGGAAAAGGGCCAATCATGTGATGCCATGTATACAAAAATGTTGGGTGATTAAAGGTGGTCAAAAGATTCTCTAGAAGATGTCTTTTTGTACTTTTCATTCCCAAAAAGTGGGAGGGAAAGTTTTTGAAATTTCAGACATCCATAACTTATACATATGAGCTCAAAATTTGTCGGAGATTAGAGATCCGGAATCTACTCGCTAAGCTCTTTCCATAGATATGTCACATGATATGGTTTACCCACTCAATTTTAAATTCAATTTTGGCGAGAAACTTTGAAATTCAAACTTATAGCCATTTGAAGAATAAGAAGGTATCTAAAGTCAAAGAAACTTAACATTTTAACAAAAAGTCATTAAAATCATAATATGGTATCTAAAGTCAAAGAAACTTAACATTTTAACAAAAAGTCATTAAAATCATAATATGGTAGCTTAAAGGGCCCCTATAGACCTCAACCTTCCCCTAATGCCTCCTTTTGTCACATCTCACTCTAGTGTGCATTTTCCTTATCTAATGTTGAGAACAAGAGGGATACCACCACAAGCTGTTGGACCCAGTACTCCAACACATGCTATGAGGTTGACAACTCTTATTAGGACAACATCCATATATGTACCTCCTTCTCGAGTCCCAATCCCCCTAGAATTTCGAGCATTGCATTCCCATGCAACATCTTACATGCCACATGTTGTACTTGGACTTATTGATTTACCAACACCAATCATTTCAGCACCAACTCTACCAATAAACCTAGTTGCCTGTGCTCAAGCCTTAGGAACAGCGATAGATGAGAGTATCACACCAGTTGTTAGAGATACTGGTCAATGAAATTTAGGGAAGGCTACCTAGATAGCAAATCAATTCAGGAAAGGCTACCTAGATAGTAAGGCTAACCCACAAGTTTAATAGAGAAGTAGATCCTAGGCAACACCTAGAAGTGTTTGATCAAGTTTGCAAGACCCTTGAAGAACAGGGGGTGGTCAAAAAGCGAGCCAAGAGCAGCGAGCACAAAGCAATGAGTAGAGCTCATGTTCTTGTGAAAGTGAGCAGGTAGGGGCATGGTATGATGTTAAGCGAGCATGAAATGTTAAAGAGAGAGTGGAACCACAGTCCAATTCTGTAGCAATCAAACAAAGAAGACATGAAATGTTCTAAAATGACCATTGCAATAATTTTTTTTTCGAACCAATGGTGCAGATACAAAAAATCACTATTAAACCCATATTGCTTGGCTCGCTAAAAAGATATTGAATCTATAGTATTCACAATGTTGGAGAGCCATTAGCAAACAAAAGACAATAGACAGGAAAATTTATAAAATAACCAAAACATTTCCAAAACAAGTACTACGGTTCAGCTGGTATGACATGACCCCCATACATATTTCAACTAAAGTGGGTTGCAGGTTCCTAAAGCTGTTGAGGATGACTTCTAATAGACTTAGTTAGCATGTCTTTTACAATTCTCTCAGAAATACAAACTTGATGAATATGCATATTGTTGTTCACATCCTGTCCAAGAATCATTAAGAACACAAAGTATATGTGCTTGCATGCAAGATATGGTCTTTTCTTGGCCACTCTATCTCTAAACTCCACACATGAACACATTGGATTCTTCTGAATAGTGACCTCTATCAGAGATGTGTCTTGGCTCCCATTGGTCAATGGATTAATACTAAATGTTTCCTTTACCCCTTCTATATGTATATGGCTGCCTACAACTTCTGCATGCATATCTAAGGCTGCAGTGATTTGACCAAATGCAGCCTTTGAAATTCCTCGTCGATATGGAAATTGTTTCACCTCCTTGTTTGTCTCGCTAGTGCCTTTTGCAAGCTCCTTTTCTAGAAAAAACTCAAGAGGAATACCAATGTCATATCCTGCTCTAATAAGCTTGCAGGCTTCTTTCACTTGTAACTTGGTACCTTTAGCAATGGGCCAAACACAAGGGACATCCTCTGGTGGATGTAATATTGTCTTTGTAATTTTCCAAGTGTGCCTAACATCTGTATTACAAAAATAGCAATACTTCTCCTTTTTCCAGGAGGATAGTTGACAATCACTCCAAAAACAAGGACTGACATCACCCCCTCGCAACCTTGAGCTACACTTTTTCCCTGATGCCCAGTGGTTGCACTCAACTCGATTCACTGTTGGTATCCTCCGCAAGGCCCACTTTGTATCATGCACATCACTTTCAAGGCTCTCTAAAACTTTGCATTGCTCATCGACCTCTATTGCAGGCTCTAACCTCTCTCTTGTCACATAGTTAAACTCAGGCCTATGGCTAGAGTTGCCAAAGTTTTCTTCTGTCGAGTCGTGTAGTGGCCTTTTGGCTCGAATAGTTTTATTCTCACCCTTGAATTTTACCCTATTTGAAAACATAGGGGTCCCTGCCACTGCATCATCCACTGCTCGTGAGGTAGCTATTGGGGATGGACTTGCTTTCTGTCGAGAAAGAGCTCTCTCAACCAAAAGCTCCAATGTAGGCCCACAACCTGTGTATTTTCCTTCCAAGAAAGCCAGTTGTCTGGCACATTGGAAGTAAGCATTGATTAGATCTGTCACACAAGCATCATAAAGACTAATCTTTTGCCTATACCCCTCCCCTGCCAACCAGCTTGCATGCTTGGTCTCTGACATATTTGTCCTTGGGACAAGAGCATTGACAATAGGCTCTCCATCCTACAAGAGAGTGGTAGAAATTGATTAAAAACAATGCAGTGCACATAAGTAGGAGGCACACAATAATACAATGAATAATCTCTTACAAACATTACCTTTAAAATGAAATGACCCCATCGACTAACCCTATAGTGCCACCAACTCAACCAGCTAAGAAGCTTAGGGATGTTTCTATCAGCTGCCTTGCCAGTTGCCCACCATGCTCGTATCCTGCGAAATTGCTGAAGGGCACTTTCTTTGTTTGGGGCAGTCCTCCACTTCTCACACATCTCCCTGTGCTTTTCTTGATGTGGGCTATAGATGTACCTCTGCGTGTGGACACGAAGGTTGTCTTCCCAATGCCATAAACATGACCTTTCCCTTTCAATCATCTCCTTTCCATCGTTGAAGACACGTCTCACTGCATTCCAGTTAGCGCCAGCCTCATCCGCCATAAACCCAAAAAAATTTGCTACCTCCCCTGTGTGCTCCACCATTACCAAATTCATATTTTCCCAAAACATGACTTGAGCATCCTCATCCTCTTCTCTAAATTCACAAGTTGCTATTGTCAATAGCTCACCAATCCTGCATGCCACAAATGGAAACAGAGTTATATTAAAGACACAAATTAAGCAATGCTCTCTACCGCTTGTAACTTACATGTGGTCATAAACATGTGCTCCCATTGTATGCCATCCAGTATCCACTCGATGCACATGATCAAAGCAGACCCATGCTTGATTAAGATCCCCATTACCATCCTTGTCCATTCGCCGAACAATGTCAATCCCAGAACCAGGTCCAGTAGTAGACATCTTAAAGATAAAGCAACGCTCAGTAGTAGTGGTGGCTTGCAATGGAAATCGAGAACCATGGAAGAACTCAAAATGGCATGTTCTTTTTAGATTAAGAATGGCTTCATATCCTTCACCCAGAGGCCGTGTTGTTTTTCGTGTTTGCATTACCATCTGCTTCACCCTGCATTCATAAAGCATACTTAGTGTATTAAAGATGATAATTGCATACTATTCTTTGCTAAATTGCACTTCCTACGTACTTTTTGACATTTATCAAACTTTGCAACTCTTGCGACATCTCCTGTAGCTCCCTCTCTGTCATGAATTCTCCCTGTGCCTTGTCATCATCAGTGAATGCTCTTAAAACCACCTCCCTTGCCACAATCATTTGTACCTTTCTGGGCCCAGCGTTGTGGTCGATGCCCACTGCACGTGCTACAAAGGCCTTGATATTTCGTATCGATGCTCGGCACATTCCCTTGGAAACCATGTGTGTATGTTTGCCATAATGAATAAATAGTCTGCTATGCATTGATTCTTTTGGCATAAAATAATAGACACAGGCAGGACATTCTTTAAGACACATTGGCACATGCTTGCAGAAAAAACACTCAAGGTTCCCGAAGCTCCCAATTGCTAAATTCCCATATTTTGGAGATTTTATCAGTTGCCCATTCCAATGGAGTTTGTTTGGTTGATTCATACGTGTCCTAAAGGAGCAGTGCTCATTCATGCAGTGGAAGGTTCCCCCGCAGAAGCTCTTCCTAAGAACAAAAGTTTTATTGGCCCTAGTTTGCGTTTGTGGCTTTGTCCAAATGTTGCCCTCGTATTTTTGCTCCATCCCTTCCATACCTTTCCCACCTTCAAGCTCATATGTACTGAACTCTGGGTACACCTTGGGAAGCTCTTTTACCTTGCCTTTGTAATCACAATCATGGATTAAAGTGTGCAAGACATCAGTAGGAGGTAACATGCGGATTATTTGAAAGCAAGAGACCGCAGTATCAAACTGAACATCTTCCTCTTCCAAATGTTGAAAGCACTTTTCCACAGGGGAGACCTCTATCTCCTCTTGCAATGACCCATGTGCTTGGACATTGATTTCTTCTATCTCTTCAGTGTCCAAGTCACTGTAAAGCACAATGCTCTCTAATTCAATGCGCAATGCAAAACAAAAAATGTCAAAGACAAAGTTAATGCCACTTACATTGGAGTACTCTTTCGAGAACCGGGAGGAAATATAGTTGAGGGGCCTTGTTCTGGGGTCTCAAAATAATTCTCTGATTTGGCAATATATACAGAGGACAATGAATGCTCCAAGATAAAATATGCCTCGTCTCCAATCCCTGCATACAAGTGTAAAGGACAAATGGGCTCATACTCTCCTCCAATTTCAAGTAAGGCCTCCACATTTATCCCACCAATAGTTCCAAGCTTCCCCCGGATCATGTTGATTGACACAAGACATTTGCCATTCAAGAAGGGGACTCGAATGCATGCACCCATTGTAGAATGGAGGAAAACACGAGCCTCCCTGCATAATGCAGTCACAACAACAATTAAGGAATTTACATTGAATATTAGCCAAAAATATTTTAATACTAGATGTTCTTGCTCTAATCAATAGCATATACTAGCCATAATACAATTTTACCAGGCTCATTTTAAGACTATGGGTAGAAGCAAATAAAAATATTTATTGCAAAAATAGTCATAATGAAGGGTATCAAGAAGAGTACATGTATATATGTATATATGTTTGTGTGTACACGTGTGTGTATGTATACACACACACACGCACACACACACACACACACACATATTTGCTTTGTGTTAGTTCTTGCGCTTTTTCATAATCTCCTATTAGATTTCAAAAACTCTACCAGTTGGATGCCATAGCATAACTGTGCTATAGATTTAAATAAATCGGAAAAATATTGACCAAACCCTTAAATTTTAGTGTTGAAATTCATTAGTGTTAGGATAAAAAAATTTGTCCAGTGCCTAACTTAGGGTTTTTAGTAGTCGGCTACTTCTTATGAAGCAATTACTTAACGCTTTTAGTCGTCCTCCACACAGAAGCATCTTCCCTCGAACACACACGCAGAGAAGCGATCATGAAGCATCATACGTCTCCCCAGCAAAGAAACGCTGATCTCATGCGCAGGGCCCTCTCCCCACTCCAATCTTTCTCCCCAACAAAGAGACACAGAAAGGTATCATCATCCATGAATTTGTGCTATTTTGCCTGAATGAATTTGTGCGCTCAGCGCACAAAATAATAGGATGTTTTGCTGCCGCCACACTCCACACACAGTAGTATGAGATGTGCGGTGTTACTTCTTGCTATTTTTCTTGAATGAATTTGTGCGCTCAGCGCACAAAATAATAGGATGTTTTGCTGCTGCCACACTCCACACACAGTATGAGATGTGCGGCGTTACCTCTTGCTATTTTTCTTGAATTAATTTGTGCGCTCAGCGCACAAAATAATAGGATGTTTTGCTGCCGAGCAGTGACAAAATCGTCACGATTTTGAGTTCGTTTCAAGCTTCGGGGGCGCTGCCCCCGAACTCCCCCGCCAAAGCTTAATGCCATAGTAATGGTAGGGTAGCTATAAAAAACTTTGTAAATTGGCTACAATCCATGGCCTTTTCCCAAGAAATCTCTCAAGAAATCGTATAAGAGTACCAAGTTTAGATTATGTATTGCATAGGGCTTAGAGCTCTACAATGATGAAGTTATAGTGTCTATTACCTTAGGAGATCATTAGGAATTACTAGAGAATATACTTCTATACAAAATACGGATTGGGAAGGCCCCTTCTCAATATATGTAATAGATTACTCCCCTACAATTCAAGATAATCCCTCAATAAGGGGAAAAAATGACTTGATGACTTGTATTGAAGTTATCATGAATATACGTTTCTGTGAATATATAAAAAGGCTGAGTTTTTATTTGACTAAAGAATCAATCCTAGTACAAGTGATTATGTTGTCCAAAATCAAGGTCCTAGTAATGGTACTTTGAAGATCTACTGACCCTAACCCTGACCCTGACCCTTATGAACCTATAGAGTTTTTGCATTTTTGAAGAGTCACTCATAGAGTCGAGGTAGAAATTTAACGAGAAGCTATGCCTTGATATAAGTAACAATTTTTCAAAAATCAAAGGATTTTTATATTGAAAAAGACTTGGCCTGGAAACTTTTCTACTTGCATTATTGAGATCCCTTTTTTATCGTTTCCTCATTTGTCCACCAATCTTTAGATAGGAGAGCTAGATGTGGATGTGATTTATAGGGAAAGTAATGATGGCTCCATATTTTATGAACAATACCATCATAAACTTGATTATCTTTTATCTCAAGAGAATAAGTTGAGGGTAATGATACCTGCGGTGGAAACCCAATTCAGTCAGGCACATCGTGGGGATAATGTGTAGAAGAAAGGTTAAGATCTGTTATACATAAAATAACGAGGGAGTTTATACCCCAATAATTTATAGAAAGTAGTGGTAAGGAGATTTTATCTTATGATTTGAGAAATAAGTTATTATTAAGTGTGAACAAATTGAATAAGTATAAAGATGATTCTATTACTCTTTTCCAAAACTATGCCACCTTGTCAAACGAGTTGTTCCACCACCCCTATGGGGCTCAATGTGATGTAGATATAGATGATGATTTGAGAGATATTCTCTACAAGTCTCACACAAGTTACCTTTACAAAAGAACATCAAGGGAAATATGGAAGAGTGTCTACATGGAGAACTTTGAATTGGCCAAATATATTAAACCAAACAAAGCTATTATAGCTAGCCTCCATGGATCCAACCAAAATCTGGTGGAAATTAGCTTTCAAACCTCATAATCTAAAGGGGAGAGTGTGATTATTTTGTGAGCTTTAAGTTTAGCACTTTTACAAAATTTTTAAAAAATTAAGAGCTTTTTGTACAGACTCTTAAACTATAAATAACTCAAAATAAAATAAATACTCATCAAGTTGCCATTCACATGTTCTATTGTGTAGATATGCCGGGAAACACGTTATAGATTGTGCAATCTTTTTGTTATTTCTTTTCTTTATCGCTTTTGTTCAATATATATTCCCTTGAATATCTCAAAGATCTACCACTCTCGATATATTCATCTTTCTTAAATGTCTCATCATGGGGATTTCTTGTTCTTTCAATTATTCTCATGCATGACAACACAAAAAAAGTGATTTCACAATGTACTGGGCACAAATGTGTTGGCTACAATGCTTTTTTTCAGAACCCCATCAGGAGTGAACTATGACCCTCCACCGAGACCCAGCTATCATATTCCCTCCTCCAATGATTAGTAGCATGGCAACCACCACAACACCTCTAACCAAAATCATACCATTGCCACACATAGCTATATGCCCACGGTTACTATCATAAATGACTATGGCTCACCCCGTCCCACACCCCACGCCTACTACCATTGCATATACCTTTCTTGCTCTAGGCATGGCTAGCACAACCATTCCATCTATGGGTGCTACGGGAGGAGCATCCTCTTGACATCCCCATTAGGGGAAGATTGAGGTCTATAGGGGCCCTTTAAGATGCCATGTGATTAAAAGGTTATTAAGGAAAAGGGCCAATCATGTGATGCCATGTATACAAAAATGTTGGGTGATTAAAGGTGGTCAAAAGATTCTCTAGAAGATGTCTTTTTGTACTTTTCATTCCCAAAAAGCCGGCCCCCCTTGGATCCCCCCGGCGGCAGAAATTTGGAGAGAGTAGTGTAAGAACATGCTATCTATATGGTGCTGTCTCAAACACATTGCATAGAGTGTCTCTCTTACTACTGTCTATATTATGCAGACTTTGTGTATACAAGAAGCTCAAAAAACTCACATTTGATGTCTTCTTGGTTGAGAAACGGCTCACACAGTCGAGAGAGGAGACCAGCAAACATGTGCATCTAAAGAACAATAGCACAAAAAGAAAAAAGTTTGTCCTTAAAAAAGTGTTGGATTGCGAAATATCACTTCTAAAGTTTCTTAATACTCAATATTGAACGCCTTCAGATTTGGGCTACCGAATCTTTATATATTTTCCAATAAATTTGAATGCCTTGAATTGAACACCTGAAAAGGGCTCCGTAAATATTTTCCAATGGAGATTTTTTTAAAATATTCAATACGGCTTTGAATGCCTTGGAATTTGGGCCAAAGCACTCCATATGATAATCTCAAAGATATTCTGTTCGTTATAATGAGTTGGCCGTTTTGTTGGATAGTGAATGTGCCACCTTTGTTTGATGATTGTGTTGCAGTACTGAATTTAATCTCTTTAGTGAATGTGCCACCTTTTCTTTAAGTTTGTGTCGTATTACTGAATTTGCTGTTAAAATAATCAATTAATTATACAATACGAGTACAATACTATTTGAAGATTTGTTCTTGTATTTTTGCATGGCTATCTGGTTTTCAAATGAGTTCGAGTCATTTCACTAGAGCATCTTGCTTGAAAGGTTCTTGTTGTGCAAAAATGGATGAGTTACCTCTTGCTAAGCGGAAAAAGAGTGTGCAGGTTGGCCCAGGTGAGAGCTCATCGAGACACACAAGGAGGCAAGCTGATTTTTCTAGCACTTTGGAGCAAGCCGCCTCCTCAAACCCTACTACTACAGAGCATGCGGTACATATCATAGATGACACTAACCTGGAGGTGGATATGGATAGGCAGCATCTACATAGTGATGAAAGAAATGAGGAGGATGGACAAAATGTAGTGGGGGCAATTGAGGAAAATAAAGGTGATCAAAATGAGGGTGAGAATACTCAAGGTGGTGATAATGAGGATGAAGGTGAGAATACTGAGGATACTGGGAGAGAGATAGAGGGGGAAGAGAACACACATCCACTAGAGGATCAAGAAGAAACAGTTGTCACAACCCAAACTGAAGGAAGCAAGCAGAAAAAAAATAAGGTTGATATTTTTGGGAAGATTCTAGAGACATCTACTCCACAAGCCTTTTTAGATAGGATAGGAGTCAAATTTAGGTCTCCACCTCCACGTGTTCCTCTCTGTAGGATGATCCAGACGGAGGCAATCCGAAAGGTTTCTCTCTCAACAGATAAATCTCTTACTCGAAGCTTCAAAAAACTAGGTGGGTACATTGAGAGCATGGGAGCTTTCACAGTATCAACTATGGACTTGGAAGGGGAGGAGACACCATTGACACAAGAGAGGGAGGAATCTTGGGATGAGCATTGGAGGACTGTGAATCAACAATTTGAGGAAACTCTTGCACTTGACCCCGAGTGGGGTCCGTACTTGAGCCGAAAAATGGTGCATATTCTTGATGGTAATAATCGACACAATGCTTGGATGGACTGCATTTCTACAGGTGAGTTCTCATTGGGATGTTATAGTTTCTTATGCTTCTTTGTCCTTCCTAATTTTGTGTTTTATTACAGGGTTTCAAGGGGATTTGTCCATGCATTGTTGTGTTCTCTGTAAATTTTATGTGTTCGAGCGGAGGGATGTGGGTGAGCTTTTGTTTTCATTGTCCAGGTTGAACAAGTAAGTTAATTTGTCATCAGAGTCTCCTTCTATGTCAAGTAAGTTGTTTGTACTCAAGAATATTAACATATTTCTTCTTTGTTTTGTAGGACACATGATTATGCATTTGTGCCAACCACATTTGGTGATCGTCTATTTCAACTAAGAAGATTGGGAGAGTCCGACCTAACAACTCTCATGGCACATTTGGACAATGAGGACAAGCTATGGGTTGAGAGAGAGATGCAGAGTGCATCTGCCAGAGGAAGGCCTAGTTGGCTTCATTTGCCAATCCAGATTATGACTTGGCTCTTGTTCAAGGATGAGATGGAGCAAAAAATTGATGAGGCATCAACAAATGGACCACTTGCCGAGTCTGCTAGGGAGAATGTGACTCGAAAGGTAGAAGTTCTCTACAGAGGAAAAACATCAAAATATGCAAGGATTGCTGATCCCTCCAATGGTGAGGCCTTTTGGTGTGCAGTGCTCTCCCTCCCATGGCACGCGTCAAGCAATCATGTGGCCACAGAGGAAAAGCTCAATATGATAGGTTCTGCTTGCATCAGAGACACAGATAAGGCTCACATTGTCAAGCTATTGGACAACTCTCAGGCTGCAGTGCGATCACTTGAGGGTATGCCAAATGATAAGACAAAGGTTAGGGAATGGCTGCACATGTACTCCTACTGGCTTCAGATCACGGAGCTGGGTTTGAGAATCCAAAATGATATTAAAAATGCCGATCGAGTCAGGTTGCCAGGTGAGAGCCGATTCACCTCTTTTGTTGTTCTATGCAGAAGAAAGTACTTCAAAAGGGCTTTCAAAGTGCACGAAGGAGGCATAAAATTTAGCCATGATATTGACCATCAACCAGGCCTACAAAGTGCTGCACGGCGAGTCGTTTATAGGTTTTCCTCCAACATAACCCAGATATTCCTTGTTAAAAAACATGCATGCTTCTTTCTGTGTGTTGTTTTATCATTTGTGCTTTGGCTTGCAGATGGTTGCTTTCTGAAATTGAGGAGCACCAATTGGATATTTTACCCCCTCTCGCTAGTGTGTGGCTTTGTGTTGACAATCAATCTTATATGTATGCCGATTTGAAGCTTGGAAGAGTAAGTGATTGAATTTGTCATTTTGAATCCATGATTGAGAAACATGTTCATATTGAGGGTGAGTTGTGTTTACCCATGTTTGTCATTGAACAGGCCATGTCAAGCATAGAGTCTCGTTTCTGCCCGTGGTGGTTGGACCTTGAAAGAAACCATGTGCCTGAGGAGGAGCTTGATCTGTATCGCCAACATAAGTCTATATTGGAGCTTCGTAGCCAGCAAATTGATCATAATGAGGCCACATCCACATCACATGCAACATCGATTGCATCGGCTTCTTTTCGTAAGTCATTGCCAGTGAATTTAGGGAGGGAAATAGTGAATCGTGCATTGGAGGTGAATCGAGCAATGGAAGCAAATAGGGAGCAGAGTCAGCAACAGACATCCAATAGTAGTGCAGGCGGGATACAACCAACTGACATCATAACCAAGACATTGCAAGCTCCAGGTATGTGAGCTTCCTACCTCATCTCTATCGTGATCCGATTGTTTTGACTTGAGACTATGTGTGTTAAATGTCAAAAACCTGTCTATAGGAACCATTTATGCCTTCAATGTCAGTATTGAGGACCTTGCAGCTACTTTTGTGAACATGGAGGATGCATCCTCATTGGGAAAGCAAGTGCTTGATGCCATGAATGTTATTTGCACAGTAGGGAATGTCAAGAGTAGAGGGTCCGATTACTGTGTGGAGTTGATATTTGCAGACTTCCCCTCAAATATCATCATTGGAGGTTGTGTTGCAAACAAGGTTCCATATTGGAATAAGATTGGGGATGGCATGTATGACTCTACTTTTAAAGTTGTTGATTCTTGTCTCTCGGATCGAGGCTTCTTTACATGCCTTTACACTATGGAAGAAGGAGTGACCATTGAGCAGGTTGCACAGAGCGTTGGGTTTGGCATTTATCATAGACAGGTTGTGAGGTGTACTCCACCTATTGGGAAGAAGATGGGGCAAATGATTACTACCCAGGTATTGGTGTTGTTCTCTTTGGGGCTGTCATTTGTGCAAATCTTCTTTGTCCCATTTAAGGTGAAAATGCATGAACAACCAATGTGTCTTTGCTTGTAGGTCACTTGTCTAATATTGGCTGTTTTTGTTCGCTCAACATCTCCTGCTACAAGCTTTGTGATGCATGGGGATCAACTAAGGGATTTGGCACTAGGTGATGATCTTGATGTAGGGCAAGATCTTATCTTTGACATGTATGTATGCATTCAAATCAAGATAGAATTTAAAATGATTTTCGGTGATCTTTATGGCATATGGTTAATGGTTTGTGTGCATTTTCAAGAGTGCCATCGGAGGATCTGGTGAAGAGAAAGGGTAGACCATGGCGGGGCGGTTGTCAGAGAGGTCAGCGGCTTAGCAAATACATTGTCTCCGTCTTCAGTCGTCCTGGGGACACGATTTTGGATTTGTTTGCTGGCACTGGAACTCTTGGGCTAGTGGCAGCATTTATGGATCGCAATGTCATAATGTTAGACAAGGATGAGCGGATCTATGATCACCTGTTAGAACCATACTCAGCAAAGGTATGCATGTTGAAAAGATAAATATGTTAGTAGAGAATAATTTTGTATTGATAAAGCTTATTTTCTTTTCTTTGTGTCTCTTGCAGTTATGAGGATCACATGTCTACATCAGAATGCCATTAGAGATAGTCTTTTTTTTAATTGAGACAATCATTTTTTTGGGACTATTGGAAGTAATGTTTTGATGGATGTTATGCTTCTGAATGTTTTTTACAATAGCATGTAGCTGATTGTTGGACAATTTTTATTTGGATTATAAATTTTTTAAATCCTATGGTTATGGTTTCTAAAGAGTATTATATTGTTGTGTCAGTGGTATGGCTATTAAAATTGGTGTGCATCTTAATGGCTTGATTTCTATGCTATCTAGTCGCTGTGGTTTCCATGTGGTTGCAAACAATAGTTTGTTTCTATTAGTAGCTCAATGACCAATTCAACGTCTTTTTAGCGAGCCAAGTAGTATGAGTTTTGTAGTGATTTTTTATATCCGCACCATTCATTTGAAAATGCTTTATTTGCAATAGTCATTTTTAAACTTTTTTAGTCTTCTTTGTTCTGTTCATTATAGAGTTGCACTATGGTTTCACTCTTCTCTTTAACATTACATGCTCGCTTAACATCATACCATGCCCCTACTTGCTCACTTTCACAAGGACTTTATTTCTACTCACTGCTCTGTGCTCACTGCTCTTGGCTCGCTAAATAGACGCACCCTGAAGAACACAATGGGATTACTAAAACCAATGCTTTTAGCCTAACCCTATATGGAAAGGTAGGGGATTGGTTTATAAGTCTCACGGTTTAGGAACCCTTAAACTTTGAAGCGCTTAGGAGATTTTTCTTGAAGGAATGTGTACGTGAGGGAGCACTGTGGAATGTGTATGTGAGGGAGCACTATGGAATGTAGCCTCACAACTACATAAGGCGTAGAGAGAAGAAGGAGAGTTAGTTAGGGAGTTCATTAGCCGACTCAAGAATTTGTACTCTCTTTGTGCTTTGCTTCGCCGGGGGGGGGGGGGGGGGGGTCACTTAGTGTAAGGTTTCTATTTCACATGCATTAAAGACATCTTTTATAAACCCCCCTAAAACCACTCTATGGTAATTGTTATTTTCCCCTCTGTTATTTTTTTAAATTATAAATTTCATTTTTGTAAATGTATTTTTTTAACGAGAACTTAAAAAATATCCTTCTATAAGAGGCAAGTGACAAACACACTTCAAGCATCAAGGTAGTGTTATCCGACCTTAGCCTCCCGACCTTAGCCTTACATGAAAATTCCGCGAGGCTAAAGTGGATGGATCTTGAGATGAAGCATGTTCATGACCAGAAAATGAGGTAAACAAGGGTAGCCAAGAGTGAACTCCCCCCGTATTTGGTGGGATTCAAATTCGGATTACGTGCTTTGAGAGCCCATTGCACAACCACTATGCCCACACACAATTTGTGCCTAAGCATTTCCTTCTTACCCTGTATCCAACTAAATGTAATCTTAGACCAAAATAAATATCCTAGAGAGACCAGTCTCGATGTGACCCGATGCTAAGATCTTGTTTTAAAAGATGGACAACTGGGTGAGTTTAGCACGCATGATGCCTGATTGGGGCCGTATATCCCAATTGTGACATACACCTAATTATATTCCATTTATTTAGTCATAAAAATTCACAATATTTCTTAAATATTTAGAATTTTTACCACTTGACCACACATAATAGATTACATCATGCTTCATGAGAAAGAAGAGATTTGTACAATAACTATAATTGTTTCGAAGTTTGATCAATCCAAAAAACAACAATAGTCACTAATACAACTATGCAAATCTAGAGAGATATTCACCAATAGAAATCCAGTCACTCTAGGGCTTTCTCCGATGCCCTTCCACCCAACCTCCACACTGCATATCATGGCTATATTGGGTATGCCTCCTTCTTGATCTCATCCTCTCTAGGCTCTACCACAAGGCTCCTAGAGGGATTCAATCTCGTTCTACCGACCCAAATCTCGAATAGGTCTTTGAGATCTCTCTCTCTCTCTCTCTCTCTCTCTCTCTCTCTCTCTCTCTCTCTCTCTCTCTAGTCTACATAGAATCATATCAAGGCTTTAAAGGATAGCCGAAAAAAATCCCATGAAAATTCGTTAGATTACCATGCAACAAAAAATATAAAGAAAGAAATCTTTTCTAAAAATATGTTGTCACTCATGCACGGCTTACACGGGACACACTTTTTAAAATTCAATTTTAATCACACGCTACTGGTGTACAGGCATAAGAACACATTCTTTAACCAAAATAGAGATGGCACATTTTTTAAAAAACATTGAAAAGTAGTGTCGGATTCATTTCACAAATACCATCCAAACTGTGAGGAATCTCCAAATGCTACGAACATGGCCTTCGTTCCTCTTATTATGATATATCTTTATTTAGTTCATGCCTCTAACAAATAAAGTTATCTACTCCTTCATACCAAGCTATCTAAAAATTAAGGGTTAATTTGTTGTGTCTAAGTCCAGTTTCAGGTGCCCGTTAGGGGTATGTTTACTATCTAAACCCCCATATGAGTTTCCTTTAGTCTAAAGTACTCATTAAAACCCTCATACACTATCTAATATGGTTAGGTATGGTATAGAAATAACTTACAAATAACAACATAAAAAGCCCAAATTGACCAAAATCAACATTTCTAAAATCACTCAATTTGTGACCAAAACTAATCTTTTATATCCTCCAATTATTTGCCACTTATAAACATTAAATATAAATGTTAAAAATTAGCAAGTCAATGCGACCCCAAAATACGTACATATGAGTATGTTACACCAATATTGAAAGAGAGATTTCATTGAATTTTGTTTTTTTTTTAAAATTAGCATAAATAACTACCTTGTGTTTTGTATTTCTATTATTGTGAAAAACACATTGAAAAGGAGACATTATTTAACTTGAAGTATTTCCATTCAAGAGTTGCTACATTCTCATGTTTCCATTCTCTAACTAGGCCATCCTTAAAAAAGGAAGCACATTTCATGTTCTCAAGACTTTGGACTGCCAAATCTAAATCCTTTACGAATGTGATCCAAACTAAGAGCTGATATTCACCAAAAAGGTCTTTCCATCATGTCAAATTTCTTTTGCAAATCAAGACTCAAGATAGTCCATCAAGTTTTCTAAGGGTTTGGGCTAAGCACGACAACCAATTTTTGATAATGAGAAGTTTGTTCCATCTGCAAAAGGAGTCCCCCCACATCCTCTAAGAATAGGAGACTAGAACGTATTGTGGAGAGGATTTTCCCATACGCCACTTCCAAGAATAACAAGGTACTCAATCTTCTTTTGTCTCCCATATTAGACAAAGCTAAGAATCAATCATCTTCTAGATCCGATGCACATCATAAAAAATGTAGCATTGAATATTTGGTACCACATAATTGCCAAGAGATATTCTTTACAAGTTCTAGAGGACTTGAGATTTATTGAACACCTCCCTACCACTTGGCCAATAGTTCAAGATAATGGGAAGGTAATTTTACCTAAATCACCTTTGATCTTATCAAAGAATGAGGAGAAGAGAGTGAAGGATCAAATTGTCTCCTTTCGTGCCGCTATGGGTGTCATGCGTTATTTAAAGGGAGGCATTCAAAAAAACAAAGAAGAAAAGAAAAATTCAATTGTATGGTTTAAAAAGGAATGATTGGCATAAGATGCTTCAGGTAAAAAAAGTAAAATTCTAACATGGCTTTATTTTATTGTTGCACAAGTTTGTAAGACATGTCATGATAATTAAATGGAATTGACTCCATGTTAGGTACATAAGTTCCAAGGAGATCCATCCATCCACTATTGATGGCACTGCCCGAGTAATGGTAGTGGAGGCAGTGTGCATGATAGAGGAAAGACCTCCCGAGAACTATCCTCACTAGTCAATTACATCTTGTGGTACACTTGATGGATGAAGTGTCGATGTGTGGTGTTGTGCATGCTTAATGGATGTTCTTCCTTGAGAATTTCATGAGGATCTTAAGATATTTTGTTAGGCAAAGATATAGGCCAAAAGGAATCACGGTAGAGGGTTGGTTAGTGCAAGAACCATGTGTCCACATTTTAGATTATCTTTCTCAAGTGGATCCAACAATGCCACAATTGTGAAGTAATGAGGATGATGAGCGCATGGTGTCCCACATACCATAAGGCAAAGTAAGAGCAAGGAGAATGGACACATCAATGTTCAAGAAGGCGAATATATCTTGTATTCTTAAGAGTGAAGCTATGAAGAGGTGGGTGGAAAGGTATGAAGAGGTGAGGAGAAATCGATATGAGGAGAGGAGCATTTAGAATGCGTTCAAGAGGCTTTCTATTTCCTCCAAAGCTTGTTTCACTTTCAAAATATTTTACCATTGATTAGATTTATGAAGAAATGAAAAATATTGAAGAACTTGGAGAGATGGTGACAGAGGAGGAGTGGGAGTACACAAGAGGATGCGAGCCTCATGTAAATGTGTCTCTACGTTCCCTTTTTTATTCAAGTGGAATCTCATGATATGGTTATTAAATATCATAAATATATTTTGTTTGGTGTTGGTAGTATAAGGTATACAATGTTATGTGGTCCGAAGGAAGGAATTTTCGTACTCAACGGAAAGATACAAAGATTGTGGGGTAAAAGCAAACTTTGAGCAATAGAGTGGAGAAATGCTTGATTATTGTGGCATGATTCAAACATCCTAAAGGTTGGATTTAGGACATTCCAAATTTTTATATTGGATGTGAAGTGGTTCAAGGATGTGGTGTGTGGAGGCGCTCAAGCAACCATGAAAAGGCATCCAAATGGATTTATGGCGATAGGCTCCACAAAATTTAAGTAAATACAGACAGACACATTTGTGCTATCTCACCATTATGAATAAGTAAATTCTAACCAAAAGATTTTATTGTAACATCCTTATGCATGTTTAATTTACACTTGATGTGTTTCTTCTTATAATGTTGCATTTTGTAGAGATATAAATGACAAGAAATGGTGGTATGCCATACAGAACGCTCCTTGTTCAAAGAGTTTTTTCCAAGAAAGGGATGTTCAAGAGCTCATGGACGAAGTGGAAGTAAAAAATGAACATGAAAAGGGTCAAGTAGAAGATGAATAACACAAGATACCACCAATTAATCAAGATGAATATGTCCCTATCCAAGATAATGAGGAAGGACTTGAATACAAGCATAATGATGATGATGACTCCACTAGCACTAGGATATATCTTTTTGTTGATCTTGCAATGGATATATTAATATTCAGATAGCCCAATTATCATGTATGGATTTGATGGAAGCTACGATAAATGTTGGGCCAAGCTCACCCTATTTTTTTTAACAATTCCTCAATTTGTTAGCCTTGATCTAGTCCTTCTTTTGTGATATTAGGATCACATTTTGTTCTTCTTCGTTTATGATATTGGCTATCTAGAATTCTCTTTGGAATGTTTGGATTTTTTCCCCAGTATGTGGCTATGCATGAGGCTATAGATGCACGTTAGCCATGCATAGCTATAGCTGTCTACACAGCCACATACTAAAATTGTTCTCACTCTGTGCGCCTTCCCAGGTACCCTCTCTCTACTCTCTCTCTCTCTCCTATTCACATGTCTATGCTACCTGACTATTCTCCTTATCTCTTGTAGTGAAATCTATTTAACATGCTCTACCTCGACATCCAAATCTCGAAAGCCCAAGTGAATTTGTTTCTAAAATCAAGCTAAACCTAAGGTTACTTCAAGGTGGATTTCCACTCATTTTGTTCAAGCTCAAGGATTCCACCATGGTAACAACTTTATTTGGGTTTCAATGAAGCTCAATTTAGTAATTCCACGAGATGCTAATGTACAAGTCTCGCCAATAGCTACCAACTCCAAGAGTTCAAAAGAAAAAAAGGGAAAGTAGGTCATGATAGAATCTTTACCATCCCTCCCAGGCTTAAAATCTTGGATTTCTAAAAACCTTCGAACATTGGACTTTACCTCAAGAATGGGGGAAATAGAGGATGCTTATACTTCAATCACTTCCACTTCAATAAGTGGCAATGCTCGTTATCTCTTGTAGTGAAATCTATTTAACATGCTCTACCTCGACATTCAAAATCTCAAAAACCCAAGTGAATTTGTTACTACCCTCTAGCTAAACCTAAGGTTACTTCAAGGTTGATTTCCACTTGTATTTTTCATGCTTAAGGCTTTCACCATGGTAAAAACTCGATTTGGGTTTCGACGAAGCGTAATTCAGTAATTCCAAGCGATGCCAATGTACAAGTCACCAACAGCTAGAACCTCCAAGAGTTCAAAAGCAAAGAAGGGAAAGCAGGTCATGATGGAATCTGTACCATCCCTTCTAAGCTTAAAAATCTTGGTTTTCTAAAAACCTTCGAACATTGGACTTTACCTTAAGAATAGGGGAAATAGAGGATTCTTCTACTCGGTCACTTCCACTTCAATAAGTGAGGATTCACATTTAGTTTCTTCATCGAGATCACCCTTACCTTAACAAGACTCATGAATCTGCTATGCTAGAGATGCTTGATGCCTTACCCAAAATTACACTTCCCACATCTTCTCCAAAGAGGAGGAACTAGTAAGCTCAATTCGGTCTTATGAGAGTCCCGAACAACCCCTGTAACTTAATGTAAGCACTCCATTGGCACCAAAGTGTTCTTCATCACACCTACCTCATTATCAAGAAAAAATGGCTTCAAAAGGCATAAATCACCCTTTGAGAAGTCCATAGATGATGCAAAGTAGGAAGGGGAATGCACAACCAACTTCGACATTTATACCCCCAAATACTATTTTGTTCCTTGACAACTTAAGCTCACACAATATGAGACCCTGTTGGGAAAATTTACTCCATATGCACATACCAAAAAAAAAGGTAGAATCATCCTTAATTATGAGAAGATAGATAGGAAAACCTTATCCTTTGCATTACTCCATATGCACATAGTATCCTACAATCTAAAACGTATAAAACTACATAAGAGGGTACAATCTTCATTAACTATGTGGAGAAGGTACATATGAAAACCTTGGGGCCTACACTAGTAAAGTGTGATCATCCTTTTAGCCATCCTTGCAAGTGATATGGAGAACTTATCCCTCACTATCTTCAATATATAGTAGAGACTTTCACCAAATTTTCCTTAGACCCAAACTATCAATGTGCCATCATAGCCTTCTTATGTATTATAATCCACACTCAAGAGAAGTAATCTTTCATAGACCCAAACTATCAATGTGCCATCATAGCCTTCATGCATAAATAGCTTTCTAACATGGGTATGGGATAACTATATAGCATGCACTTGTTGCCTCAATATCTAAGATATCTTCTCATGTGAGTTATTTGTTATGTTGTATGTTTCTTCACAGTAGCCTTGTCTTATGATTATCAACCTCTCTCCTAACCTCATATCACTTGCTTCACCCAAATGGACCATTGTACTAATGCTATGATGAAGAATCTTGGTCCCATGGATCTACCGGCAATTCCTACCCGTCATTCTCTCATTTATGTTATTTAATAATACAATATTGATCACAAAGGACATGGTTTTCCCTCCCATATACATCATCCCAATTGTGCTAAAGTGTCTAATAAGCGTGTTTGGTTTCTACTCCACCAGGTCATGGAGAGAGAGTTGGTAGTGCTTTAAATAAGGTCAGTCTTTCCCACAATCTAGGCCCCACTCTGAGCATATGTACTCATATCACTCCTGGGTCTCCAACTCGGGGGGGTCACTCACAAAAAAATGTGAATATCACGTGCGTTCAACAGAAGCATAATTTTAATTTATGAAACTTACAGAAATATATTTACATAAGGGTATGATTTAAAATTTTTTCAAAAAAATTTACAGATTCATAAAGAAAAGGGGATATTATATAGATAAAAAAATTCACAAATAAGGGATTTAAAATATAGGCCTTGAACGCACGCGATAGGGATATTTTACATATAGTGACCCCCCCGAGGTCTCCAAATACTTACACTCCTCGCTCTAGACTATTCTTATCGATGCTACGATGATGGATCTATCATTGAGGATGGAGGTGCCATCGTCCTAACATGTTAATGCTTCAAATCTTATTGATCCAGTCCTCCTCATGAAGTGGAGGTGCCATCATCCTAACATGTTAATACTTCAAATCTTATTGATCCAATCCTCATGAAGTGGAAGAACTAACCTGATAAGAAGAAGGGATATATGCTTGACAATCTCTATTGAGAATTCCCACAACCAGATGTAGAGTTTAGTAGAAAGTGGATTCTGAAGAGGATGAAAACCATTATGAGCCATTTAAGGTCAAAGGCATGAGATACAATTAAAGAGGCAAAGATAAGCCCTCATACCTTGATGAAAGGGCGCGGGGCTGATTGGAGGAAGGCTAGGGCAGAGATAATTCACACCTTCAAGATGAATAAGTAACAACAGGAGGTAGCTAGAGAGCATCGCAAATGTTTGAGGGCTTCTTAGCTCAACACAACGCTGATGTTGGATGCTTCCATGCGTATACTTTGAAAGTAAATCTCTCAAATTTACTTCATATTTTTTATGCATAGCTAATTGTACCATATGTTTTCTCAATTATCTTTGATGAATATGTACAAAAAGAGGCAATTAGTCTCATGCCTATATTCAAGATGAGTATGACCAGGCATGGACACATGGAGAACAACTATATTGCTCACCAAACTAGCACAAGAAGGTAATATAATTAATTAGGACAATGTTGTCAACTATGTAAGTATAGTCCCTTACGCTAAATGAAGTTTGCAACTTATGGTTTGGTAGCATGTAACTTATGGTTTGGTAGCATGTAACTTATGGTTTGTCTATATTTATGCAGGAGGTACAGTGACAAGGAAGGGGAAGGAGGGGATGGTGGGAATGATAACAAGTAGGTAGGTTGATGGGAATGAGAGGGTTAGAAGACTCATAGTAGTGACAAGGAAAGGGAAGGAGGGGATGGCAAGAATGATAACAAGTAGGTAGGTTGGTGGGAATGAGAGGGTTAGACGGCTTTACCTATCAAATACAACCAATCATCTAATTGCAAAATGCATGACAAGAAAAACCATAACATTACTTGTTCATAAATGCTAGGAAATGGTTGCTTATAAAGAATAAAATATGTTCGATCCGCAACAACTGGAATGTCAGTATTAGATGCTATATGGTGAGATAATTATAAATAATTTTATGAGATACACTAAGACCTAATAGTTATAACAAGTTATACTCATGTCTAGCATGAGGAGATTTAGGAGGTGTGGAGATATTCTGGGAAGAGGTGGAGAGAATCAAGCATAAGAGGTGGAGTGAATCAAGGAGAAATCTGTGGGATTAGATGCTTGGATGATGTAAACTCTATAAATTGAGGCATTGGCCTAATGAGAACTTGCTGGTTTTTGATTACCCATACCTACATTAAGCTATCAGTTAATTTCTCACTAATCACTAATCACATCTTAATTATTATCTAATCTCTTTGTTAATGATATTGATTCTAGCATTTGATCCACCACCCATAGCTCATCACATTGCTGTAAATTTAACATGGTATCAGAGCCTAGCCTAGAATCCATCAATCTTATGAGCCCATTATCTTGCTAATCACTTAGCTAATTGGGATTAATAGATAATTAAGTTTTTAACCTCTTTTTCAAGTAGCCTCTATACCCCCAGCTAGTGGAGGAGCTCTCTCTCCCTTTATATGTAAAATTAGCCCAAAACACTTTAGCCACACATAGCCACAAGCCTTATGCTTCAGCCCATCAGGACAAACCAGCAAACCGCCTCGCAAGCAGTAGAAAATCACGTTTTTTCCAATGCCTATTTTTTTGAAGAAAATGAAGATCTTGTCTGCACCAAGTATAATGGCTCTAATTCCTCTTGGCCCTAGGGGTTTTCAAGGGTGCTCTACAAGCTGGTGAAGATAGATTTTGATTTGATCAAGTCTATAGTGAGATCCAAACTCTTCATCAAATTTACAGGTGACTTTGGTAAAACAAAGATTAAGCATTCAATGTTTGGTCAAATCTTGTGTTTCTTAGCTTAATCCTCTACTAGACTAATTGCTATTGATGGCATTGAAAGGATTTGAGCTCATTTGAACTCTAAGGCCTTAGATCTGGACTCCCTGCATACTCTGTTTTTTGCACACAAAATAGAGGATTAATTTGCTATAATCAGCACTAATCACTGTATTTTGGTGCAATTGAGGGTTCAAATCAACCATTAGGTATTTGATACAGATCCTTGTAACTTTAGATTGCAATTCGGAGATGGTTTGATACTCCAACCATTCCATACAGATTTGTTACCTTTGGTTTAATGTAATTTCTGGTAAAATTATGCTGATAAATCTGTTGTAATCATCACCTAAACACCAGATTGAGTTGTAAAAGGGTAGACACTGCCCTTGAATCTTGAAATTGGATCAAGAGGTAAGACTCCACATCATCATGAGTACAACACAAGAGATTGCCAAATTTAATGGGGATCAGTTCTACACATGGAATACAAAAACCATGTATCTTCTCATGAGGAAAAATATGTGGGGGCTAGTTCAGGGAAGAGATAAATGCCTAGAGGTGAGGGGGGAAAATGAGTGGAAGAACAGGAATGAGAAAGCAATGAGAAAGCATTGGGACTTATTGCACTGTTTAAATGATGAAATTATTTATCACATCACAGGGATACAGTGGGCAAAAGATGCATGGGATGAACTCAAAAAATTATTTGGCACACAAGCAAAAAAATTCAAAGATAAATCTATTAATGAAATTATACAAATTGGATATGAAGAAAAGTGAACCTTTAATCACACACTTAAATAAATATAAAAACATAAAGCAACAACTGCCAGCCCCATTAGCAAAAAGGTTGAAGATGATGAGGCACTAGCAGTGCTTCTGAAGAGTGTGGACAAAGGTGAATATGAAAACATTGTAGCAACATTAAAGAATGTGCCTGAATTGAAGCTACAGGAGATAGAAGGAGCTCTACTAGAGCAAGAGACTAGAGGAGAAGAGAAGAAATGGCTAGACTCAACAGCAGGAGAAGAAAAAGCATTCTTCACCCGAGGAGGATTCTCTCGAGGATGAGGACAAGGAAGAGGCAGAGTAGGAGGAAGGACCTTCACTTTGTTGCCACAACTGTGGAAAGCCAGGACACATGGCAAGAGACTGCTACAGCAAACCCAGTGAAGAAGGAACGACATTGGCAAACTTCATGGAGGCTCCTAAGGATGTGGAGTCAGATCATTTTTTCCGAGAGAGACAGAGAGAGAGAAAACCCACAACCCAATGTAACCTGCCCCAACAGAGTAAAACCACCTTTGAGCCATCGATGATGTAGGCCATGTGAGATCCCTGTTCCCACCGCACAACGGATTCGGGGTACTAGCAGCGGAAGTAGCACTTCTAGCATGGGGAAGGGTCCCACACTCGGGGCCTCGTCCACGGATATTCGGACAAGAGACTAATCCATCGGTTTTTCCAAAACCAAACTCGGCAAAACTTCCCTTACCCGGAAAGCACGGTGTCGTAACGTGGGCGGTATCACTGGGAAAGTGCGAGACTTCTGGCTGTGAGAGTAGCAGGTCACCAACACATGGCCTCATCAATGCAATCATGTAGTATATTATTTTGGAAAAGAGTTTTGTAAAGACCAGAGACAAGTAGTGCACACCAACCACCAAAACACAACACCTATGGTATTTTAGCCTCTCTTCAAAGATCAAAAGGATAGGGCACCCAATCTGCCTAACAACCACCTTGGAAATGTTTTCTACATAACAATAGCTACAAGCTGCTCGCACCTTTCCAAAGAAACGAGTCTAATAACCATCAAACTAAAAGCTCAACAACAGAATACTTGCTATACCAGTGTGTTTGGAATCTTGTGTCAAGAGAGTGATACACTTCGTACACAACCCTGTATACAGTAAATTACCCAATGGAGAACAACGAAGTTTTTGACAAGCTATCCCTCTTCTCCTCTTTGTGCACAGCCTTGGAAAAGCCAAGAATAGACATGATGGAGTATTCCTGTAGTTCAGTTTTGAAAGAAAGGAAAGAGAGATACTTGTGGCGCATTCCAGTCAGCGAGCATATTGATGACTATCATTCCGCTTGTGTGTGAGAGAAAGATATCAAACGTTTCAGCCTTCCTGTGGTAGAGAGAGAGAGAACATAGAATGCTTTAGTCGGCTGCATCCCAGAGCTTCAGCAGCATCTCCCTCTCTCAACGGCCAAAGACTCCCTCCGTAGAGAACACGGCCCCCAAACAAACAAAAAAAACTCTGCGCTTCTGTCCCCTCTTCCCTGTCAATAGAATTCCCCAGCCCTTTTTTACGTCCAGGCGGCCACCCGTTCTCTTTTACGCTGTCCCTCCAGCGGCCCCCACTTCTAATTGTATCCTCTGCCAGACCATACTGAACAGTTCCAAGATTGTATATGGCACGGTGGAAATCAAACTGAAGTGTGATTGCTGCCCGGAACTTCTTTTTTGCTGTCTTCACAATTGACCTCTTATCCTTAATCGACACAATACCACTCAACTCCTTTGATCGCACTAGCCGTAATGCGCTCCTATAAACCAGATATTCAGGCTTCAAAGCATGTGCAGCAGCTACATAGATGGCTGATTGACTGTACAATTCTGCAGCTACCAACTCTTTGTTGCCAACCTGCTGGCCCCCTTTAGAATGACCAGGGCCTTGCGCCTCTGGTTGTCAACCTCGCTTTTCACCTGCCCGGCCCCCTTCCTCGCCTCTGCCTTGTAGATGACCCCCCTTCTTTTTCTACTTCTCCCATCCCCCCAGTATTACCAGCTCGGCCTTCTTCTTCAGAGCGCCCTTCCCAGTATCCTGGTTCAGCTCGCCAGCAGCACGAGCTTCTCTCCACTCTCCAGCGCCTTTGCACTCTGTGCTTCTAGACGACCCCCCTTGTATATCTGCAGCTGCCCGCTCCCCTCTGTCGTTTTAGAAGCCCCCCCTCTCCCCGTCTGTAGAATTCCCCTTGGCTCTTCCTTTTTGCTGTGCCAACGAGCTCCTTTTTTCTCCCGCTACCCACTCAGCTACGCATCACCCACGCCAACCTTCTGGAGGCCCTTTGCTGGTGATAGCGCAAACAGCCATGTGGCCCCTTTTATAGGTTGGCCACCTTATATATATATATATATATATATATATATATATATATATATATATATAATTTGGCTACACAATGCTTTCACACCAAATCTTTTGGCCATTACTTTCCTAATTGCCCATGCCTCAGAATACTGACTCACGAGTGCCCATTGTATTTGGACGTGCCCACAAATTCAGATGACCAAGCAGTTGATCTCACCTCCAGTGAACCTTACTCTAGACAGGCTTGTAACAAGCTCAACACCAAACCATTTCACCTGTACACCTGGGGACGCCCTCAAAAGCAAAACCCTCCACACGCCATACATCCCATATGTACACACGCACTTAATCCCATGCATCTGGATTTGCATTTAATGGCCTCACATGCATGGTTTCACACCATAGACGTGCCGTGGCACAACATCCACCCCCTCTAAACTTGCACATCCTCTGGTATGTGCCAAGTCATCATCAAGATCAACATATATCTGAATATCATCTTCATACATTAATCAGCAAAAAGAACCTGTCATCTGGCCAACCCCCATGTTTGGAACACTTGAAAGTGTTTCAAACAAGGCTTTGGTATCCATAAATATCAAACAAGTAAAAAAAACAAAGCCTTCTTGATTATCCACCATTGTTGTGAGATCCCTGTTCCCACCAAGCAACGGATTCAAGATACTGGCAGCGGAAGTAGCACTTCTCGCGCGGGACAGGGGTCCCACATTCGGGGCCTCGCCCACGGATATCCGGACAAGAGACTAATCCGTCGGTTTTTCCAAAACCGGACCCGGAAAAACTTCCCTTACCCGGAAAGCACGGGCGATTCCACCTGGATAACTTTTTACTCTAACGTAGTCAAGAACATTTCTGATCGAGCTGATCCAATTGCATCTATAAGATACATGGTGAGATTAAGGAAGAAACTTGCACTTGGATCATTGGGATCAACGCTTTTTTCCCCATTCAAGAGGCACAGCCGTTGATTCTATCCATAGAACAGTTACTGTCCGGGATTTATTTTATCTATCGTAAAAATAAAAGTTTGAGTCTCGATTTACGGATCCATCAGTCCAGCCTAACCCCATCCGATCCCATGGGTTAGCCAACCGCCCAACCACTGTAGTGATGGGATCCAATTTGGAATTTGGTTAGGTTTTGTCCCGGGTACCAAGGAAAAGAGTTCCAAGGCCCCCTAGCCGGAAGTTCATGCAAACATAAAACTAGCCACACCACTTACACACCCAATATGAAAATTGCCTTTTTTCTTAGCATCAGCTAACTTTAAAACAATCCTTTAATGAAACCATAGTACCACTGATCACAATCTTCCAATTTATCCAGTTGATTCATAATTTCCCATCATTCCTTCATCAGAGTATCTATGGCATCATTGGCAACTAGAACGCTCACCACCTGTCCACACAGGGGCCGTTTCAATAGTTCCTAGCCCATAATACTCAACAATATAATCACTTATCAAGATGGACTCTCGTTGAAGATCAGCAAGATCAACCAACAGATCCATATAAAAGAGCCATGGACTCATCCGTTGAGGACCAGCAAGGTCAGTCAACCAGATCCATGCCCGGTTCCAGAAAACAACTCTTACTCCTTATTCCAATATCTTCCTCGATGCACGCGTGGGTATCCTGGGCGACCCAGAGCCCGAGCACCGTATGGTCAGCACCCTCTAGGATCCTTCGCAGGTGACCTAGCGCTTCACTCATAGGCCGCTTCCTTGGTCCCTCATCCACCGTACCGGAAGCTCACCATTTTAATCGAACCGAGGCTGGTCAAGACCTCGGCCGACCTTGCTACGCGAGACGTCCTCCATTGACTCTCCGTCAGCAGTTGCAACTTTATCAGTTAGGTCTCCACGACCTTAATCACAAGACGGTCAAAATGCTTTCCCAGCATTCTTGACATAAAACAGCCATTTACAAACAGCATTTACAAACAGTTTACAAATACAATTTCTATATTAACTCTCATTTTTCCACATTATCCCTCATACAATCCACATTACTTATTCCACATTTCATTTATATGTATACTCATCCAATCATACCATTTTCCATCTCTTCACTTCAGATTCCTTCACATCACATATCATATATTCACATCCATATCCACATCCATACATCCACATCCACATCCACATTCACATCCATACATCCACATCTACATGCTTAACTCCATTTTCACATCCTCCTTTATACATCCACATCCCATATCCACATTCATACATACACATCCATATCCACATCCATATCCGCATTCATACATACACATCCATATCCACATCCACATGCATACATTCATTATCATGTCCTCATTCATACATCCACATCCACATACATACATACATACATCCACATCCACATCCACATTCCCATTCACATCTATACATCCATATCTACATGCACATTTCATCCATCATCCACATCTATATCCTCATTCACATCCATACATCCACATTCATGCATCCACATCTACATGCTTATCTCCATTTTCACATCCTCATTTATACATCCACATCCCATATCCACATTCATACATACGCATCCATATCCACATCCACATGCATACATATATCCACATCCACATTCCCATTCACATATATACATCCATATCTACATGCACATTCACATCCATACATCCACCTCTATATGCTCATTCACATCCATACATCCACATTCATGCATCCACATCTACATGCATACATCCATACATCCACATCCACATTTACATCCATGCATCCACATCTACATGCTTAACTCCATTTTCACATCCTCATTTATACATCCACATCCCATATCCACATTCATACATACGCATCCATATCCACATCCACATGCATACATATATCCACATCCACATTTTCATTCACATATATACATCCATATCTACATGCACATTCACATCCATACATCCACATCTATATGCTCATTCACATCCATACATCCACATTCATGCATCCACATCTATATGCATACATCCATACACCCACATCCACATTTACATCCATGCATCCACATCTACATCCTCATTCACATCCATACATCCACATTCATACATCCATACATCCACATTCATACATCCACATCCACATCCACATTCACATCCATACATCCACATCTACATTCCCATATCTTTTATGCATACCTCTATGCATGAAATTCAATTATGCTAAAAGTAACACTTTTATAATAAAATATTCAACTTTTATGCATACCTCTATGCATGAAATCCAATATGATAAAAGTAACACTTTTGATATAAAAATTTTCCTTTATGCATACTTCTATGCATGAAAATTAAAAATGGTAAAAGTAACACTTTTAATATAAAAAATTATCTTTTATGCATACTTCTATGCATGAAAATTAAAAATGATAAAAGTAGCACTTTTGATATAAAAAATTTTCCTTTATGCATACTTCTATGCATGAAAATTAAAAATGATAAAAGTAACACTTTTGATATAAAAATTTTCCTTTATGCATACTTCTATGCATGAAAATTAAAAATGATAAAAATAACACTTTTGATATAAAAATTTATCCATTATGCATAATATTAAAATTCAATTTCTCCATGATTGTAATGAAATTCTTTCAATTAATCTAGGATGATAATTCCTAGAATATGGTAGGAAGTCCTCTTTTTATGCTTTGAATGAGATTATTTTATGCATAATTTTTATAAAAATTTTGCCATAGCTCCGCTGCTATGACTGATAAATCTCAATTTTTCTAAGGGATAATGCTTATCATTAAGAAAATAATTAAAATAATCTCTAATTGGATTATCAATCCATAATGGATTGAATCATTAATATATATAAACTAAAAGCATAGAAAAAGCCATTAATTTGGCCTCAAGCATAGCTTAATCTTGGGTTAAGGAAAAGCTTTATGAAAAGCTTGATTTGGATTGAGAACGGTTCATGATTATGACCATTTCTTGAGTGAGAGAGAGAATTTACATAAAAATCATTAGAATTTAAACATAAATAAAAATTAACTTCAATAGCATTATGTAACTCTTCACTACTATTCAAACTTCAATAGCATTAAAAAACAACCATACCAATTAAACTTCTCAAGCTTGAGAGGGGTTGAGAAGAGAGAAACATTGAGAAATTATAGAAAGATCAATATTCACTAATTACCTTACAACTTGCTTGATTCTTTGTTCATGGTAGAGGCCCCCAACCAATCAATTGGTTAAGTATGTTGATGGAGCCACTAATGGGGATTGAAGAAAGAGGGAAGCTCCAAAAACTAGTGAATTATTAAATGAATTCACAGTTTCTGGCTTAGGTGGAGTAGAGTAACGATGCATAAACACTATATATTTTTCAACAAGGGGGAGGCTTCTATTTATAGGAAAAATTGAGCTCCTAACCAAACAAACTGATTCTAGAATTTTCTAAATCAGTTTGGTCAATATTTGACCATTTTTAGATCAGTTAGGCTAACTTTTTGGAACTAGACTTGAATGAGGAGAGAGGAGAGATGAAATATCTCAATTTTTATGAGTTTAAAACTCATTCAAGCATGTGAAATATGCACCTCCTTTAAAGAACTCCCCTTCCTTACATATGTGTCATAATGGAATCATTTTAATATTGCTCATAGTTTTTTTTAACTAATAAACCTTGTACATTTTCAACTCTTCATCTTATGTGAAATATGCACCTCCTTTAAAGAATTCCCCTTCCTTACATATGTCATATTTTTAATATTGCTCATAGTTTTTTACTAATAATCCTTGTACATTTTCAACTCTTCATCTTATGTGAAATATGCACCTCCTTTAAAGAATTCCCCTTCCTTACATATGTCATATTTTTAATATTGCTCATAGTTTTTTACTAATAAACCTTGTACATTTTCAACTCTTCATCTTATGTGAAATATACACCTCCTTTAAAGAATTTCCCTTCCTTACATATGTCATATTTTTAATATTGCTCATAGTTTTTTACTAATAATGCTTGTACATTTTCAACTCTTCACCTCATGTGAGCATTTACTCATTTTTGGGTATTTTCTTTTTACAAGTTGGATTTATCTCCTCCCTACACATGGATTGATGCTATTGGTCCATAGGAACCTTAATTGGACCATAGTCTAAAGATTTCTGAAAATCTAGACCCTTAGGCTAAGGTTCTTTATAGCTATTTTCAATTAATTCCAATTGCACATTGGAAAATTCTTTTTGAATTTCTGTTTCAGGGGAACTCATCTGAATTAGAAGAGATATTTTTCTATCCAAAAATATTCAAAATCTGAATATTCTCTCTCTAGAATATTTTTCTCTCTCTAGGCTAAAACAGATAGAAACAAGGTCTTTATATTTCTGAAGAGGGATTGATTACACGGAAAGATACTAGACATCAAAAAGGGGGTGGGGGAGGAATCTTACATTCTACCCCACTTAAAAAAAATGCGAGATGTCCTCATCTCGCAAACTGGGATAATTTCGCAAGATGCACGAATATGAGACTTAGAGAAAAATTTTAATCAAGATTAACCACCAAGATAAGTCTTAAAGAGAGCAAGATTCAAAATACGAACAAGATTTAAACTTTATTCATTCTCGGAACTTATACAGTAAAGATAGAGGAACTCTTTACACTTCCATAAGTCCGTCCATCATATGGTCACAAAAGCAGTCCTCACAAACTGCACAAGTATAAGGTAACTCATCTATGGGAATGATTCTGTGGGTTATTGCTGCGCCTATCTCAGTGGTATGAGGTGTTCTAAGAAAAGGACCTCTGAGAGGCAAGCCAAAAACGGGGTAAAGGCATATCTTCTCATGAGGAAGAAAACACGCCAGTAAGAAGACCCGCTCAGAAAACCCAGGATGCCTTGATCTCATGACGCAGTAGTATCGGGGACCCAAACCCAAAGCTTCAATAACCATGGCCAAGCGGACATTGTTACGAAAGTGCTGCTGACCCCAGGGTGTTACCCTAGTTATGTCTTGATAGATCCGCCATTTTGTCTGCGCTACAGAAGTTCCCAAGTGAGGGAAAAGTGAGCGCTCATACTGCTCTATAAAATCTTTCTTCACAGACTCCCTTGCGTCTTGAAGGTGAGAAATCATTAGGGATAAAACTAGTTCTTGTTGCCAAGCCATGAAGGAGATTAAGAAAGAAAGGAGATCGATGGAAGTAAGATTACTGTGAGCGACAAGTAAAAGTTACGACTTATATAAAGGAAGGAGCTAGCGTAACTTAGAAGCCAACGGTAACTTGCCACTGAAGTTTTACCGTCTTTCCATGATTTGGGTTTGACACATTTTTCTATAGAAGGCATTAAGAATTTTGAGATGAAGAGATAAAAGAAGCTTGTAGGCTAAGTCACCTACTTTCATTGAATTCAGATATAAGGCTCACAATATCTGGGGGATAACTTCATATACTCCCCAAGAGATAAAGAACTTCTTTTGGGCCGTACTCGAGACCAAAACCTTGATATCCAAAACATCGATTCTCACTTCTGAACTCATTGTTCTGAATCCTTAAAACAGGTGGGACTCTTGAGAAGTATTCTAGGAAAAGGGTCTTCCTTTGTTAAACAGAACTTTCTTTTATTTTAGAGAGGGAATAATTATAAGATCAGAAAGGGAGATTCTTACTCTTGTATACCTCGAAGGCTGGGGAGGAATCTTACATTCTACCCCACTTAAAAAGTGCGAGATGTCCTCATCTCGCAAGGTAGAGGACAACTCTTTTTCTTAACATCCAATTTTATTTTGGGGTTCCTTATATTCTGGTCAACCCAGCAGAACACTGGGATAAATATCCCTTATATAGAACTCATCATTAATATTCAGATCATATCATTCATATCTTTAACATGATAATGGTCCATTAGACCGAAAAATTTCCTTCTGAACATTCCTCCACGGGAATTTCAGTCAAGCAAGTTCTCAATTTGTCATCCCTTAACTTGATCTACTGATCAAGTGTTAACAGTAACAATTTGACAGCACAACCCACTAATCTCATAGTGATTTGCTGAATTCATTATCATCATTCCAGTTATGAATATCATCACTGGGACTCGTCCCATTCATCCTCATTGTGGTTTTGTTCAGATTTTTATATTTCAACTAATTTCAGAAATCATCATTTTTCAATCAGAATTTTCAATCAGAATCCAATTCAATTCATCAATTCTCAAATAGAATTAAAAATCATATCAACCACATTCGAATTCATCATCTGGATAGCATTAACGCTTATAATTTCAAGTCTTAGATTTACTCGTATATACTGTCAGTAAAGAGCTGCAGTATACTCTCGGTATATACGGGTAGTCGTGGCTCTTGGAATTATAAGGTAAATACCATCATGTCTAGGCCTCAAGCAAGTCAGGGATTCTATATAATTGCGGTACTTCTATCTGAAGACCCAATTACCAAAATACGAATTTCAGTTTGAATATCAAATTGTATGAATTATATCACACAATTACAACCTTTTTGTGTTTCTACATAAATTTTTGACATATTTGTCTTCTCAGTTGATCTTTATTAACCAATTCGCTCTGATACCAACTGTGAGATCCCTGTTCCCACCAAGCAACGGATTCAAGATACTGGCAGCGGAAGTAGCACTTCTCGCGCGGGACAGGGGTCCCACATTCGGGGCCTCGCCCACGGATATCCGGACAAGAGACTAATCCGTCGGTTTTTCCAAAACCGGACCCGGAAAAACTTCCCTTACCCGGAAAGCACGGGCGATACCACCTGGATAACTTTTTACTCTAACGTAGTCAAGAACATTTCTGATCGAGCTGATCCAATTGCATCTATAAGATACATGGTCAGATTAAGGAAGAAACTTGCACTTGGATAATTGGGATCAACGCTTTTTTCCCCATTCAAGAGGCACAGCCGTTGATTCTATCCATAGAACAGTTACTGTCCGGGATTTATTTTATCTATCGTAAAAATAAAAGTTTGAGTCTCGATTTACGGATCCATCAGTCCAGCCTAACCCCATCCGATCCCATGGGTTAGCCAACCGCCCAACCACTGTAGTGATGGGATCCAATTTGGAATTTGGTTAGGTTTTGTCCCGGGTACCAAGGAAAAGAGTTCCAAGGCCCCCTAGCCGGAAGTTCATGCAAACATAAAACTAGCCACACCACTTACACACCCAATATGAAAATTGCCTTTTTTCTTAGCATCAGCTAACTTTAAAACAATCCTTTAATGAAACCATAGTACCACTGATCACAATCTTCCAATTTATCCAGTTGATTCATAATTTCCCATCATTCCTTCATCAGAGTATCTATGGCATCATTGGCAACTAGAACGCTCACCACCTGTCCACACAGGGGCCGTTTCAATAGTTCCTAGCCCATAATACTCAACAATATAATCACTTATCAAGATGGACTCTCGTTGAAGATCAGCAAGATCAACCAACAGATCCATATAAAAGAGCCATGGACTCATCCGTTGAGGACCAGCAAGGTCAGTCAACCAGATCCATGCCCGGTTCCAGAAAACAACTCTTACTCCTTATTCCAATATCTTCCTCGATGCACGCGTGGGTATCCTGGGCGACCCAGAGCCCGAGCACCGTATGGTCAGCACCCTCTAGGATCCTTCGCAGGTGACCTAGCGCTTCACTCATAGGCCGCTTCCTTGGTCCCTCATCCACCGTACCGGAAGCTCACCATTTTAATCGAACCGAGGCTGGTCAAGACCTCGGCCGACCTTGCTACGCGAGACGTCCTCCATTGACTCTCCGTCAGCAGTTGCAACTTTATCAGTTAGGTCTCCACGACCTTAATCACAAGACGGTCAAAATGCTTTCCCAGCATTCTTGACATAAAACAGCCATTTACAAACAGCATTTACAAACAGTTTACAAATACAATTTCTATATTAACTCTCATTTTTCCACATTATCCCTCATACAATCCACATTACTTATTCCACATTTCATTTATATGTATACTCATCCAATCATACCATTTTCCATCTCTTCACTTCAGATTCCTTCACATCACATATCATATATTCACATCCATATCCACATCCATACATCCACATCCACATCCACATTCACATCCATACATCCACATCTACATGCTTAACTCCATTTTCACATCCTCCTTTATACATCCACATCCCATATCCACATTCATACATACACATCCATATCCACATCCATATCCGCATTCATACATACACATCCATATCCACATCCACATGCATACATTCATTATCATGTCCTCATTCATACATCCACATCCACATACATACATACATACATCCACATCCACATCCACATTCCCATTCACATCTATACATCCATATCTACATGCACATTTCATCCATCATCCACATCTATATCCTCATTCACATCCATACATCCACATTCATGCATCCACATCTACATGCTTATCTCCATTTTCACATCCTCATTTATACATCCACATCCCATATCCACATTCATACATACGCATCCATATCCACATCCACATGCATACATATATCCACATCCACATTCCCATTCACATATATACATCCATATCTACATGCACATTCACATCCATACATCCACCTCTATATGCTCATTCACATCCATACATCCACATTCATGCATCCACATCTACATGCATACATCCATACATCCACATCCACATTTACATCCATGCATCCACATCTACATGCTTAACTCCATTTTCACATCCTCATTTATACATCCACATCCCATATCCACATTCATACATACGCATCCATATCCACATCCACATGCATACATATATCCACATCCACATTTTCATTCACATATATACATCCATATCTACATGCACATTCACATCCATACATCCACATCTATATGCTCATTCACATCCATACATCCACATTCATGCATCCACATCTATATGCATACATCCATACACCCACATCCACATTTACATCCATGCATCCACATCTACATCCTCATTCACATCCATACATCCACATTCATACATCCATACATCCACATTCATACATCCACATCCACATCCACATTCACATCCATACATCCACATCTACATTCCCATATCTTTTATGCATACCTCTATGCATGAAATTCAATTATGCTAAAAGTAACACTTTTATAATAAAATATTCAACTTTTATGCATACCTCTATGCATGAAATCCAATATGATAAAAGTAACACTTTTGATATAAAAATTTTCCTTTATGCATACTTCTATGCATGAAAATTAAAAATGGTAAAAGTAACACTTTTAATATAAAAAATTATCTTTTATGCATACTTCTATGCATGAAAATTAAAAATGATAAAAGTAGCACTTTTGATATAAAAAATTTTCCTTTATGCATACTTCTATGCATGAAAATTAAAAATGATAAAAGTAACACTTTTGATATAAAAATTTTCCTTTATGCATACTTCTATGCATGAAAATTAAAAATGATAAAAATAACACTTTTGATATAAAAATTTATCCATTATGCATAATATTAAAATTCAATTTCTCCATGATTGTAATGAAATTCTTTCAATTAATCTAGGATGATAATTCCTAGAATATGGTAGGAAGTCCTCTTTTTATGCTTTGAATGAGATTATTTTATGCATAATTTTTATAAAAATTTTGCCATAGCTCCGCTGCTATGACTGATAAATCTCAATTTTTCTAAGGGATAATGCTTATCATTAAGAAAATAATTAAAATAATCTCTAATTGGATTATCAATCCATAATGGATTGAATCATTAATATATATAAACTAAAAGCATAGAAAAAGCCATTAATTTGGCCTCAAGCATAGCTTAATCTTGGGTTAAGGAAAAGCTTTATGAAAAGCTTGATTTGGATTGAGAACGGTTCATGATTATGACCATTTCTTGAGTGAGAGAGAGAATTTACATAAAAATCATTAGAATTTAAACATAAATAAAAATTAACTTCAATAGCATTATGTAACTCTTCACTACTATTCAAACTTCAATAGCATTAAAAAACAACCATACCAATTAAACTTCTCAAGCTTGAGAGGGGTTGAGAAGAGAGAAACATTGAGAAATTATAGAAAGATCAATATTCACTAATTACCTTACAACTTGCTTGATTCTTTGTTCATGGTAGAGGCCCCCAACCAATCAATTGGTTAAGTATGTTGATGGAGCCACTAATGGGGATTGAAGAAAGAGGGAAGCTCCAAAAACTAGTGAATTATTAAATGAATTCACAGTTTCTGGCTTAGGTGGAGTAGAGTAACGATGCATAAACACTATATATTTTTCAACAAGGGGGAGGCTTCTATTTATAGGAAAAATTGAGCTCCTAACCAAACAAACTGATTCTAGAATTTTCTAAATCAGTTTGGTCAATATTTGACCATTTTTAGATCAGTTAGGCTAACTTTTTGGAACTAGACTTGAATGAGGAGAGAGGAGAGATGAAATATCTCAATTTTTATGAGTTTAAAACTCATTCAAGCATGTGAAATATGCACCTCCTTTAAAGAACTCCCCTTCCTTACATATGTGTCATAATGGAATCATTTTAATATTGCTCATAGTTTTTTTTAACTAATAAACCTTGTACATTTTCAACTCTTCATCTTATGTGAAATATGCACCTCCTTTAAAGAATTCCCCTTCCTTACATATGTCATATTTTTAATATTGCTCATAGTTTTTTACTAATAATCCTTGTACATTTTCAACTCTTCATCTTATGTGAAATATGCACCTCCTTTAAAGAATTCCCCTTCCTTACATATGTCATATTTTTAATATTGCTCATAGTTTTTTACTAATAAACCTTGTACATTTTCAACTCTTCATCTTATGTGAAATATGCACCTCCTTTAAAGAATTTCCCTTCCTTACATATGTCATATTTTTAATATTGCTCATAGTTTTTTACTAATAATCCTTGTACATTTTCAACTCTTCACCTCATGTGAGCATTTACTCATTTTTGGGTATTTTCTTTTTACAAGTTGGATTTATCTCCTCCCTACACATGGATTGATGCTATTGGTCCATAGGAACCTTAATTGGACCATAGTCTAAAGATTTCTGAAAATCTAGACCCTTAGGCTAAGGTTCTTTATAGCTATTTTCAATTAATTCCAATTGCACATTGGAAAATTCTTTTTGAATTTCTGTTTCAGGGGAACTCATCTGAATTAGAAGAGATATTTTTCTATCCAAAAATATTCAAAATCTGAATATTCTCTCTCTAGAATATTTTTCTCTCTCTAGGCTAAAACAGATAAAAACAAGGTCTTTATATTTCTGAAGAGGGATTGATTACACGGAAAGATACTAGACATCAAAAAGGGGGTGGGGGAGGAATCTTACATTCTACCCCACTTAAAAAAAATGCGAGATGTCCTCATCTCGCAAACTGGGATAATTTCGCAAGATGCACGAATATGAGACTTAGAGAAAAATTTTAATCAAGATTAACCACCAAGATAAGTCTTAAAGAGAGCAAGATTCAAAATACGAACAAGATTTAAACTTTATTCATTCTCGGAACTTATACAGTAAAGATAGAGGAACTCTTTACACTTCCATAAGTCCGTCCATCATATGGTCACAAAAGCAGTCCTCACAAACTGCACAAGTATAAGGTAACTCATCTATGGGAATGATTCTGTGGGTTATTGCTGCGCCTATCTCAGTGGTATGAGGTGTTCTAAGAAAAGGACCTCTGAGAGGCAAGCCAAAAACGGGGTAAAGGCATATCTTCTCATGAGGAAGAAAACACGCCAGTAAGAAGACCCGCTCAGAAAACCCAGGATGCCTTGATCTCATGACGCAGTAGTATCGGGGACCCAAACCCAAAGCTTCAATAACCATGGCCAAGCGGACATTGTTACGAAAGTGCTGCTGACCCCAGGGTGTTACCCTAGTTATGTCTTGATAGATCCGCCATTTTGTCTGCGCTACAGAAGTTCCCAAGTGAGGGAAAAGTGAGCGCTCATACTGCTCTATAAAATCTTTCTTCACAGACTCCCTTGCGTCTTGAAGGTGAGAAATCATTAGGGATAAAACTAGTTCTTGTTGCCAAGCCATGAAGGAGATTAAGAAAGAAAGGAGATCGATGGAAGTAAGATTACTGTGAGCGACAAGTAAAAGTTACGACTTATATAAAGGAAGGAGCTAGCGTAACTTAGAAGCCAACGGTAACTTGCCACTGAAGTTTTACCGTCTTTCCATGATTTGGGTTTGACACATTTTTCTATAGAAGGCATTAAGAATTTTGAGATGAAGAGATAAAAGAAGCTTGTAGGCTAAGTCACCTACTTTCATTGAATTCAGATATAAGGCTCACAATATCTGGGGGATAACTTCATATACTCCCCAAGAGATAAAGAACTTCTTTTGGGCCGTACTCGAGACCAAAACCTTGATATCCAAAACATCGATTCTCACTTCTGAACTCATTGTTCTGAATCCTTAAAACAGGTGGGACTCTTGAGAAGTATTCTAGGAAAAGGGTCTTCCTTTGTTAAACAGAACTTTCTTTTATTTTAGAGAGGGAATAATTATAAGATCAGAAAGGGAGATTCTTACTCCTGTATACCTCGAAGGCTGGGGAGGAATCTTACAATTGTTCTGCATTCAATCCCCAAATACATTTGTCATAGTTGCCAACAATCCATATACCATGATCAAATACCCATTTGCATTCCACATAAGCCTGCTCCATTGACTCATAACATATCCTTGGTTCAAATACACATAATGGCATCATAGCAAGCCATTCATCACATTGTGCTCTTTTGCATATTACCTCCTCATCTATCTTCACCACCAATATGCTGTCAAAGCCTTTACATGCTTCACATGCATCTATGCAAACTGGTGCAAGAAAATCAAGGTGTGATGCTACATCAAAATGTCCCGGTCCATCAATAGCATAAACATCAAAAGCATCATCTTTGTCATGTAAACAAAACACATCTCTAGCATCATCAAGAGTGCAAGAAGCCTCATTCATAGATTGTTGATTACCGATGTTTGCAAATAGAAACTCATCATCATCAAACAGCTGAGCCATCCCAAGATCCTCACTGTCTTGAGCAATAGACTCATCCACATAAACATTAACTTCACTAAACTGATCCTCTAACAAAACCTGCTTGTCTTGAAAGAGAAACTCCAAACAAAAACCACCATCTGCAAAGCAAACATCCTCTGAAACAACATTCGTATGACTTCTGGTAACATATGCACTATCCTCCATAACATCATTAGCAACATGCATATCATCAACACCTTGAACACTATCAAACAAACATGGCAAAGCATTCATAGAAGCATCATAACCATCATCTATGGCATCTCCTTTGTCATTTTCCCTCTTACGCTTTTCCTCTACCTGTGCCTCATTATTCTGGCATTTTGCAATGTAGGCATGAACAGATTGAGAATCCACAGGTTCTTCCCAGCCAGTCTCAAGACCTATACAGTCTCCTGCCTCTGAATCCTCCATGAAATAATCATCCTTCAAAGCAAGCTTGAACTCCTCCCAATTTCTGCCACCATGTGCTGCCTGTAATCTTCTTATGCGCTCTCTTATTTCGGGAACACATACCAGCTCAAAACTTCGAACCATATGCTCCTCAGTCACCCTGTTTAGCTCCATTTCCTTTGTGTAATTGCGCAGGTACTTTGTGATGTCTTTACCATCAAATTGATCCACCTTTTTCACGATTGACTTCAGTGCTTTAGTCGTGGAAATTTGCTCCCTCTCAGTTTGCTTGCTGCTGTTGCATATACATAGTAAACATCTGAAACATTTGCATAACCCCGAGGTCAAAATGAACCCCCTGACCCTCAGGATTATCAGCCATAGCTTCTCTGTGTATTTCACCACACTCTCACCCCAGCAGTTTCACGTCGGGTTCACCAAAGCTGTCGTGACGTGGGCGGTATCGCTGGGAAAGTGCGAGACTTCTGGCTGTGAGAGTAGCAGGTCACCAACACATGGCCTCATCAATGCAATCATGTAGTATATTATTTTGGAAAAGAGTTTTGTAAAGACCAGAGACAGGTAGTGCACACCAGCCACCAAAACACAACACCTATGGTATTTTAGCCTCTCTTCGAAGATCAAAAGGATAGGGCACCCAATTTGCCTAACAACCACCTTGGAAATGTTTTCTGCATAACAATAGGTACAAGCTGCTCGCAGCTTTCCAAAGAAACGAGTCTAATAACCATCAAACTAAAAGCTCAACAACAGAATACTTGCTGTACCAGTGTGTTTGGAATCTTGTGTCAAGAGAGTGATACACTTCGTACACAACCCTGTATACAGTAAATTACCCAATGGAGAACAACGAAGTTTTTGACAAGCTATCCCTCTTCTCCTCTTTGTGCACAGCCTTGGAAAAGCCAAGAATAGACATGATGGAGTATTCCTGTAGTTCAGTTTTGAAAGAAAGGAAAGAGAGATACTTGTGGCGCATTCCAGTCAGCGAGCATATTGATGACTATCATTCCGCCTGTGTGTGAGAGAAAGATATTAAACGTTTCAGCCTTCCTGTGGTAGAGAGAGAGAGAACATAGAACGCTTCAGTCGGCTGCATCCCAGAGCTTCAGCAGCATCTCCCTCTCTCAACGGCCAAAGACTCCCTCCGTAGAGAATACGGCCCCCAAACAAACAAAAAAAACTCTGCGCTTCTGTCCCCTCTTCCCTGTCAATAGAATTCCCCAGCCCTTTTTTAGGTCCAGGCGACCACCCGTTCTCTTTTACGCTGTCCCTCCAGCACCTTCCAGGCCCCTACTTCTAATTGTATCCTCTGCCAGACCATACAGAACAGTTCCAAGATTGTATATAGCACGGTGGAAATCAAACTGAAGTGTGATTGCTGCCCGGAACTTCTTTTTTGCTGTCTTCACAATTGACCTCTTATCCTTAATCGACACAATACCACTCAACTCCTTTGATCGCACTAGCCGTAATGCACTCTTATAAACCGGATATTCAGGCTTCAAAGCATGTGCAGTAGCTACATAGATGGCTGATTGACTGTACAATTTTGCAGCTGTCAACTCTTTGTTGCCAACCTGCTGGCCCCCTTCAGAATGACCAGGGCCTTGCGCCTCTGGTTGTCAACCTCGCTTTTCACCTGCCCGGCCCCCTTCCTCGCCTCTGCCTTGTAGACGACCCCCCTTCTTTTTCTACTTCTCCCACCCCCCAGTATTACCAGCCCGGCCTTCTTCTTCAGAGCGCCCTTTCCAGTATCCTGGTTCAGCTCGCCAGCAGCACGAGCTTCTCTCCACTCTCCAGCGCCTTTGCACTCTGTGCTTCTAGACGACCCCCCTTGTATATCTGCAGCAGCTGCCCGCTCCCCTCTGTCGTTTTAGAAGCCCCCCTCTCCCCGTCTGCAGAATTCCCCTTGGCTCTTCCTTTTTGCTGCGCCAGAGAGCTCCTTTTTTCTCTTGCTGCCCAGTCAGCTGCGCATCACCCACGCCAACCTTCTGGAGGCCCTTTGTTGGCGATAGCGCAAACAGCCATGTGGCCCCTTTTATAGGTTGGCCACCTTATATATATATATATATTTTTTTTAATTTGGCTACACAATGCTTTCACACCAAATCTTTTGGCCATTACTTTCCTAATTGCCCATGCCTCAGAATACTGACTCACGAGTGCCCATTGTATTTGGACGCGCCCAAATCTTTTGGCCATTACTTTCCTAATTGCCCATGCCTCAGAATACTGACTCACGAGTGCCCATTGTATTTGCACGCGCCCACAAATTCAGACGACCAAGCAGCTGATCTCACCTCCAGTGAACCTTACTCCAGACAGGCTTGTAACAAGCTCAACACCAAACCATTTCACCTGTACACCTGGCGACGCCCTCAAAAGAAAAACCCTCCACACGCCATACATCCCATATGTACACAGGCACTTAATCCCATGCATCTGGATTTGCATTTAATGGCCTCACATGCATGGTTTCACACCATAGACGTGCCGTGGCACGACATCCACCCCCTCTAAACCTGCACATCCTCCGGTATGTGCCAAGTCATCATCAAGATCCACATATATCTGAATATCATCTTCATACATTAATCAGCAAAAAGAACCTGTCATCTGGCCAACCCCCATGTTTGGAACACTTTAATGTGTTTCAAACGAAGCTTTGGTATCCATAAATATCAAACAAGTAAAAAAAACAAAGCCTTCCTGATTATCCACCATTGTTCTGCATTCAATCCCCAAATACATTTGTCATGGTTGCCAACAATCCATATACCACGATCAAATACCCATTTGCATTCCACATGAGCCTGCTCCATTGACTTATAACATATCCTTGGTTCAAATACACATAATGGCATCATAGCAAGCCATTCATCACATTGTGCTCTTTTGCATATTACCTCCTCATCTATCTTTACCACCAATATGCTGTCAAAGCCTTTACATGCTTCACCTGCATCTATGCAAACTGGTGCAAGAAAATCAAGGTGTGATGCTACATCAAAATGTCCCGGTCCATCAATAGCATAGGCATCAAAAGCATCATCTTTGTCATGTAAACAAAACACATCTCTAGCATCATCAAGAGTGCAAGAAGCCTCATTCATAGATTGTTGGTTACCGATGTTTGCAAATAGAAACTCATCATCATCAAACAGCTGAGCCATCCCAAGATCCTCACTGTCTTGAGCAATAGACTCATCCACATAAACATTAACTTCACTAAACTGATCCTCTAACAAAACCTGCTTGTCTTGAAAGAGAAACTCCAAACAAAAACCACCATCTGCAAAGCAAACATCCTCTGAAACAACATTCGTATGACTTCCGGTCACATATGCACTATCCTCCATAACATCATTAGCAATATGCATATCATCAACACCTTGAACACTATCAAAAAAACATGGCAAAGCATTCATTGAAGCATTATAACCATCATCCATGGCATCTCCTTTGTCATTTTCCCTCTTACGCTTTTCCTCTACCTGTGCCTCATTATTCTGGCATTTTGCAATGTAGGCATGAACAGATTGAGAATCCACAGGTTCTTCCCAGCCAGTCTCAAGACCTATACAGTCTCCTGCCTCTGAATCCTCCATGAAATAATCATCCTTCAAAGCAAGCTTGAACTCCTCCCAATTTCTGCCACCATATGCTGCCTGTAATCTTCTTATGCGCTCTCTTATTTTGGGAACACATACCAACTCAAAACTTCGAACCATATGCTCCTCAGTCACCCTGTTTAGCTCCATTTCCTTTGTGTAATTGTGCAGGTACTTTGTGATGTCTTTACCATCAAATTGATCCACCTTTTTCACGATTGACTTCAGTGCTTTAGTCGTGGAAATTTGCTCCCTCTTAGTCGCTTGCTGCTGTTGCATATACATAGTAAACATTTGAAA
Source organism: Cibotium barometz (assembly GCF_041138505.1). Taxonomy (NCBI): domain Eukaryota; kingdom Viridiplantae; phylum Streptophyta; class Polypodiopsida; order Cyatheales; family Cibotiaceae; genus Cibotium; species Cibotium barometz. Next base: position 30,447,315 of record NC_141097.1, read on the forward strand.
CATTTGCATAACCCCGAGGTCAAAATGAACCCCCTGACGCTCAGGATTATTAGCCATAGCTTCTCTGTGTATTTCACTACACTCTCACCCCAGCAGTTTCACGTCGGGTTCACCAAAGCTGTCGTGACGTGGGCGGTATCGCTGGGAAAGTGCGAGACTTCTGGCTGTGAGAGTAGCAGGTCACCAACACATGGCCTCATCAATGCAATCATGTAGTATATTATTTTGGAAAAGAGTTTTGTAAAGACCAGAGACAAGTAGTGCACACCAGCCACTGTTGCATGCAAATGAAGATCAATACAAGGATGCAACAAAAAAGACACTTAGGGCTCTTGAAAAGAGTTCAAAGTTGTAGATGAATGTGGGAGGGGGCTTGACAATAATCCCACATGGGAACTTTTGGGAGTTCTAGAATTTTTGTATAAAAGGTGGCCCATTTGAGAGAGGGAACACACTCTTTGGTCATTTGGTTGAGAGGCTCATAGAGAGAGCTTGCTCCATAGCTCCTTCTCAAGTGCTCTCCCAAGGCTCTCCATCTCCATTCTTGTTTCAATCATGTACTTTCTATTCTTTACATTTTCAATGATATGAGGTTTTGGTCTACACTCTTGCTAATTTAGATTTCTTAATGATGTTTTGATTTGTGAGTTATAGAGTGCTTGTGATGAAGCTTGTGCTTGAAATAATGTGTAGTTGAGGCTTGTGTGATAGCTCTTTGCATATTAGGTTCCTTGCATAAGTTGCATTTGTGTGATTAAGTGTAGCCTAATCTTGATGCTTTGATTATGTAAGATTGATTGCTTGAGTGTTGAGAAGGATTGAGTAGGACTAGAGGTCATTGGTGTGTGGTTAACTCCTCTTCTCCCATTCGGGATAGCCTCTATGCGCTAACCGGGTTGCATTCACGGATTGACAAGTGTGTGGGTTGGAGTGTAGCCTCCGCTATGCTATGATGTCCCCAACAATGGCGCCGCTGCCGGGGAACGCACACCTAAGTTAGTGAAGGGTGTTAACCATTACTTCTTACTAAGTGCTCCATTGATTGCAAAATCATGGATTAGGGTAGATTAGAGGAGAGTTTACAAGGGCATTGAGTGTGTGATCTCAAGGGCGCCTTGTGTGTTTTCATTTTTTTGATGAGAAGCAAGAAAAAAATTTAAACCCCATTGCGGTTGAGTAATCCCGCCATTAATCAGAATTTAAGTACTTTCTATTTTTGTATTTTTGCAAGTTGGCAAGAGGTAGGTTGAAAGCATAGGAGGCGACCTTTCTTTTGATGTCTTGTTGTGTTGTTATCGTGTGGGGAGGCATCTCCATAATCGCAGCAAAAAGAATTAAAGAAGAAATGCTAGCTTGGAGAGGCGGCCTTAAAAAAAATATACATCTACATCTATATATATATATAGATTTATATTTCTATTTTTTACAGTGGCAGCATCGTAGAGGAGACGGCTTTTAAGAGAAAAAAACAATTATATATATATATATATATATAATTATTTTAATCGTTTTTACGATTGGCAACTGCAGCTGACGAGCATCGTGGAGGGTGCCGGCGAGAAGCAGCTGAAGCCGGCGAATAAGAAAACTGGTTGGCAGCTGCAGTTGTGAAGGCTGAAGCTGTAGGAGAGCAGCAAAGAAAACTATATATATATATATATATATATATATATATATATATATAGTTTCGCTAAGGCTTTGGAGGCCGGCAGTGGAGGTGGCCGAAGGCGGTAGCTTCGTCTGCAAGCAGGTGGTGGCCGTCGGCTGCTGTGGGCGAAGAGCGCAAGCTGGCGGTGAAGGAAGCGAGAGGGCAGTTGTTGGCGGGCACGAAGGAGGCAGCTACGAGGAGGGAAGGATCTCAGTCGGCTGACAAAAGAAGGCTAAAGAAATAAATATATATATATTTATTCGTTGAAGCGTGGCAGCAGGCAGAGCTCTGTGGGGAGACGTCTTCATCGAGTGCTGAAGCTGAGGGAGAGCAGCCTTCAGGTCGTGCGCTGCAGCTGACGTGGCGGCTGGCAGAAGCGTGGAGGCGGAAGAGGTGGAGTGGAGAGGCGCTGTGGGGGGGGCGTTGTCATCGGCAGCAGCAGCAGCAGAGGCGTGGGCGAAGCTGGTGTAGGCGGGTAGGAGAGCAGACGAGAGGCGGCAAATCTGGCGAAGGCTAGCTTGAAGGCTGCAGCCAGGGCAAGGAGCGCAACCAGAGCAGAGCAAAGAAGGCGGTGGGGTGAAGACGAGCAGCTGGCGCGTTGAAGACGACCACGTGTGCGCCGGCGCGAAATCCGGAGCAGTGAGCGGCGAGGAGGATAAGGTAGGTGGTATTCTTCTTTTTTTTATTTTTTTTATTTTTTTAAATTAAATTTTCAATGTTTTTTTGTATTTTTAAATAAAACAAAAACCAAAAATTAAAAAAAACAAAAGAGAAAAAAGATTTAAAAAACAATTAAATTTTTCTTTAAAAAAAACAAAGAGATTAAAAAAGAAAAAGAAGAAAAAAAAGGAAAAAAAAGAAAACAATTAAATTTAAAAAAAAATAGAGAGAAGAAAGAAAAAAAGAAATAAAAATAAAAAAATAAAAAAAAATATTTATTTTTAAGAGTCCATATTATTTGCATAATTTTTATTTTTTTCATTTCTGTAATTTTTAGCATAATTAGAGTAATTTGCATTGTTTTAAATTTTTGTAATAAAAAAAAAATAAAAAAAACAAAACAAAACAAAAAGAAAAAAAAAGAAAAAGAAAAAGGAGAAAAAAAAACAATTTTTATTTCGAAATCATTGTTCATCATTTAAATTTTTGCATAATAAAGAAGCTTGCATATTTTTATTTTTTAGAAGTATGTAAATGATGCATAATTAGTAAACTCATATTTTTTGGCACAAAATTTATTTTTTTTTAAAATAATAATAAAATAAAATAAAAATAAAAACAAACAAACAAACAAACAATAAAAACCCAAAAAAAAAGAGGAAAAAACAAAAGAAGACAAAAGAAAATTTTTTGATTTTTTAGGAGTCTACTTTTTTGCATAATTTGTAATTCTTCATTCTTTAATTTTTTGCATAATTAGTTTAACCTAAATTTTTTTTCATTTTTGTAACTTTGTGCATAATTAGTATTTTTTTAGTGTGATTCATAATTTTTGTGTTAAAAAAAGTAAAAATCATAAAAACATAAAATCATTTAAAAAAACATTTAAAAAAAAACAAATAACAAAAAATAGGGTAGATAGTTACGCCACACAGACCCATTTTTAGCTGCCTTTAGTGATTAGGTAGGTTAAATAATATATATATATATATATATGTTTTACACAAAAAACCAAAACCAAAACAAAACAAAAACACATAACAAAACCAAAACAAAATTTTGACCTTATGCACTTGCGGTCGGGACGTCGTGTAGATTTTGCCATAGGACATAGGGCACCTTCTCGAGTACCTACGCAAGAAAGTGGGACCCAATCGGTAGGCAATTTGGCAGATATTGCTGAAACCCTTTCGGAATCCCAATCCGATACCCTTTCCTCTAGAACAACTAGTTCATTGTCCATGGACAATCTAGGGCCGACAAATAGTCATCCCGTAGCCCCAAATAGGACACCCTCAAGATCCTTTAATCCATTTGAAGCCGACACCATGGGGTTAACACTCAATGTGAGACTCCAATATGTCTACACAAATGCTCAGGGAGCTGAGATCTTTAGGGACCCACAACAACGGTATCTTGTTAAGATCGCCGACATATTCTCAGAACTTGATAGAGCACCTCTAGTCAATGACCAGGGTAACATGTATATGGGTGGAGATGGTGTTCGCTACGAAGTCACCTACCATCCAGAAAAGGTAGACAAATTAGGGGAGCTCTCTAAAACCGAGTTCTTAGACTTATCAGAACTTTCCAGAGCAAGGGTGTCTAGAGATGATTGGCTTATCGAGCCGGACATGCCTGGACCATCCAATGCCCAATCCTCAAAGCCATCCATAGATGATTTACTCTTTGTAGATCTAAATTTGGAAAGGGATAGGAAAGGCAAGAGTAAACTGGATCAGGGGGTTGAACGCCACTGGGAGTTTGTACGACAAATTCCTGTGACTAAGGTCTTACAGGATGACCCACTTCAAGAGGTCTATAAGGACTCGTTAGAGGGATATTATGCCACGACTAAATTGCCACAGCTAGATCTTCCTCTAGCTCATGTGGTGGTAGTTGAGAAGCTTGCAGGACACATGAACAGAATAATTGATAAATGGGCCAATGAATACCGAACCTTAGATTGGAAGGAGATTCGGGAACTCACGTGGAAAGGACAACCATTATTTATGGAAGTGTTCTCAACAAATATAGCCAAACCAGGAGAGACAGCCTTTCTTGGAGAAACTGTTGCTCCTCCCCTACGAGAGTTCACTAGAGAGGGACCTTCAACATCTAAGTGGACCACTGCTAGTAGCCCAACTCTAGCACCAAGATATTATCCTACACCAAATGTGCGACCTCAGGTCACACCACACCAACATCTCTCTCATTATAACAATCGGAGGATAGGGGAGCTAACTCGGCCTCCCATAAATGCACCTCCTGAAATGAGGGTGACAAGATCTTTGGAGGGGTTTGGTGAGGCTGGTAATAGGGTACCCACACCAATTTTGGAAACATGTGGACCATCTTTCCAAAGAGAGGAACAATTTCCACTGAGAGTGAGAGGCCGTAGGCCCTATGATGAGTATTCACGACAAGTAAGGCCATCAACTCTTCAGAAATTGGTTAAGAAGTATGAAGGGTCGGGAGATCCATACGATCATGTAGCAGCTTTTAGGCAAGCAGTTCGAGCTGAGCAAGTTGTTGATAAGCATACTCAGATAGAAGGGTTTGGACTCACTCTTGAAGGAAAAGCCCTAGCTTGGTTTCAGGCATTAGAAGCTTCTGACAAAACTTCTTTACGAGTTTTGGAAGAGAGATTCATTGCTGCTTTTTCTTTGATGGGAATTCAACATGACACGGTAGCGCACATCTACTCTTTCAAGCAAGGCGAGAATGAGAGTGTTAGAGACTGTGTAAATAGAATGAAGCAGTACATTAATCGTTGCCCAGAAGATGAGAAGCCCGCCCAAAGTCGATTAATTTCTCTCTTCTTAAAAGGCCTCAAAAATTCAACACTGCATACACATCTCTATGCAAAGAAGCATACAAATTTCAATGAGTGTTGCCATGATGCTATGGATTTCACCGATAACTTCAAGTTCCAGGATGGTTCTGGCCCAGAGGTGAAACCTAGAAATCAATGGGGTGATGACCAAAGTTCAGGGTCTAGCGCGCTAGTAAATCCTGACCAGATAGCTAACCTAGTACTACGGAGATTAGGACAAACCTATCGTCCACCCATGCAGCCACAACAACAGCAGCAGAGAATGAGGAGTATACTTCCTACAGGTCCTCATCTTTGTGGAGCATGTGGCGGTGACCATAAAACAGAGGACTGTAATACCTTTTCTCCTCTAGTCACAAACCAACCCACAAAGAAGTGGTGCCAAGCCTGTGCTTGGAACTTTACTCATACCACACAGGATTGTACTCGCATTGTGAGAATGAGACAGGAACGTGAGCAGCCGAGGGGTGGAGTGGCTCCACAAATGTATCAACAGTATACTAGTTTTGAACGTAAGCCACCGATGACACAAGAACAAGCACGACCTGTTCTTGGTGCTCAACCTCCTGCTCCAGGGACTGCTCCTGTGAGGGTTGTCGACTATGACAATTCAAATATGTGTAGAGACTTGGTAAACCCAGGCTATGTGGAAGAACAATATGCATCATATTCATCCAAAGATAATCTCTTTGAAAGTCCCGCATACCCAAGCCCAGCACTGGACGTTCAACCAGGGGAACAAAACTCTTTAATGTTGCTAGGCGGCTATCAACCTAGGACTCCAAGCCCCTCAGGTCAATGGCAGCCAAGGAAAGTAGAGGCCAAACCTATGGGCCCCTGTTATGAGTGCGGAGAACCCCATTGGGCTCGTGATTGTCCACATCGCTCAAGGCAAGCATCTCGGTCAAATACAACAGTACAACAGTTTCCACCGATTGAAAGATATTGTCTAGGGTGTTGTGTAGAACACTTCCCAAAAGACTGTCTGCTGAAACCACATGAGGAAGGCACCTCTCAACCAAAGGTTTCACTCAACCTTGTAGGCACAGTTCCATCGCCACCTTCATCTGAGAATGAGGATGTCGTGCCACTCAGAGTCATGACTAGATCACAAACACGAAATGCAGAAATGCAAACTGATGAGACACCTCGAACTAGGGATGCAAAGACAAATCTAGTGGACAAGACCCTACAGTCCAATAGAAAAAAAACCACTAGGAGGAAGAAGAACCGAAACAAACAAACTAAAAGTACATCCACTAGTTCTCAGGAAACCTCTAAACAAAACATGAGGGATAAAACTTTTACTTCCCAAGAAGTGCATGAGGAACATCAACCTCAACCTGGGCCTAGTGCTAAACAAGATGAGGCTAGTACGACTGAGGTTAGTTCTGGGGGTTCTGTTTTTGTGGATAAAGTGAATGAGACTCTAGAGGCCATCATTGATGCTCATAGAAGTTGCATTGCAGCTTTATCTGAGCTACCCAAGAAGCTTCAAGAATACCCAAACCCTCGTGAGGAGAAGATCAATTTGGCTGTACACCAGCAACTCATTAGGGAAGCTCAGTCAATACTTGAGGGACCACCACCACCTATTCCTCGTGGCCCAACCTCTCTTAAGCCAACATTAGAAACTATACCAGAAATGTCATCAAGTAGAGAAATGAAAAGTGAGCTCATTTCACAAGCTCAGAGCGAAAGGTCTGCACCAATTGACACTCCATTGAAAGATGACATTCTGCCATCACCTAGCCTTGTCTTCCCATACAATGATGAAGTTATTGATGCTAATGAAGACATGGCAAATGACATGTGGGCTGCAGTTCATGAGAAAGTTCATGAGAACATGTCTTCTATTAGTTCGCCTCCATTCTCTGAGGTGGATTTTACCAGAGGCACGGAAAACAAATTTAGACACCCAAGCATTCAGGAGGAAGTTCAAACAATTGTTTCTCCTAGAAGTAAGCATACAATGAAAACCTTACCATCATATCTGGGAGAATATGAGAATTGTTCTCAAACCTTGAGGATACCCTCCATGCATAAAAGGTTGACAAAGGAGAAAGATATGAGTATGGTGCAGGCTATTTTGTCAGCACCAGTGGCTTGTACCTTACCTTTGCTTGAGTTGATAAAGCTTAAACCTGAGTTGTGGAATGATATTGCCACATGTTTGTCAGAGCAGGTATTGCTACAAAAGGGTCACCATGAGTGTACTATACACCCTGAGACAAAGCATGTAATGCCAGTTCCTATCAACAAAGTAGGAAAATTTTGTGAGGACGATCAGGGAAATGCTACCCTCCCATTAGAAGTGCGAAAAGTATCTTCAACTGCAATACTTGATAGTGGCGCAGGAGTGGGTATTGTGACAAGGTCCATTTGGGAAAAGTGGGGCAAACCAGCTATTAGGAGTACAAGGATGCGCTTGCAGCTAGCAGATGGAAGCTTAGAACATCCCCTTGGGCTGCTCGAGAACGTATTGGTCACCACATGTGGGATTGAATATGAGCACACCTTTGCAGTAGTGGATTTTGGAAAACATCCAAACTACGAAGTGATATTAGGTAGACCATTCATGCGACAATTTCAAATGATTCAAGATTGGGGATACAATTACTTGTACCTCCGACATGATTCTGTCATCACAAGGGTCAACCTAAGGAATCACTCATATCGTGATGTAACAAGGTCTCCAATAGATGAGTTTGATTCTGCTTCATCTGAGGGCTCAAGAGTTACATTGTCAGACGGGCGAGAAGATCTATGGATGTGCGGAGCCTCATGTAGGGATTTCAACACTGAGAGACTTAAGGGAAATCGAAGTGTATCAGACGAGGCATACATTCCACAACCCTTCCCTGAGCATTTAATTGATCCATTAGAATGGAGTCATGTCCTTGCAACATTATCGACATGTGCTTTACCGAAGCCAATTCAATTCTGTGACTCAGATGGATATGACATTATACCTATACGAATGGTACAACCACGTGCTCTTCTAGATCATTTGTACTATAGGGATACATCCAAAACAACAGCTATGCATGTCGAGGAAGTCTCAGTTGATAATTTAACACTCAAATCTGTTAATGATGCTGATAAGAAAGAGACACAAGCTCCAACACAAATGATGTGGATAATTGATGAGTACTCAAGTGAGGGCCATGGCTGGCATGTTCCAACTACTCTAGTTGCTGCTCAAAGAAGGCCGGGCAAGAAGGAATTATCAATGTGGCTACCCAAAGATGCGTACAAACTTGTACCATCTAGTCCAGTTGCTAAGCCTCCTAAGAAGCACATCATTTCCAAGCCTAAACCTCGGATTGTTACTCGATGGGTCCCAAAACATGTTCTTAAAGCACAAGGCTATTATGAGGGTGCAACAGCAATTTGGCTTCCAAAATGCCATGCTTTGCTAGGGGTAAAAGAGTCTTTCAGAAAGATTCCAAATACCACCCTTGATTTTCCATATCAGTGGGTGCAAAAGAAATCAACACAAACTCTTCAAGAAAGGAAAGGTGGCTGTGATAGCACCTACAAATCTACTTGTGTTGATCTTCCTAAAACATGTAATGAGTCACCAGTTGTCCCAAATTCTCCTTGTTACACAATTCCACCATCAACTGGTGTACCTCCAACTCCAAAGGAGTCTCATTTGAGCATAGATTCTAGCATTTCAAAGCCTAAATCCTCTTATCTTGCTCAAATTCCAAGACAATTGATAAAATTTTCACTCAAGAAGGACATACCTAACACCAAAGATAAGGCATTAACACTACAAATGAAGCTCTTTGGTCGATCAATGTTTGAATAGTGTGGTTCCTTATGCCTTTAAAGGATTATGTTCTTTTTGAGATGATCTCCACCACCAGCGCAAGGGTAAGTAAAAACGACTCCACAATAAGAACGACAAGCCAGGACACTTTTCTCCCATTGGTTTTTTTCCCCTCGGCTATATTCGGTGTTTGGTACCAATGGAAAATTTTTTATTCTTTTCTTCTCTTTTCTTGTTTGTTAATAAAAATTTTGCAGAGATCTTCGCTAACACAAGAGCATCAAACACACGCCCCAATAGTCCACCTATCGTGCACACAAATTAGGAAGGGGGGAGACATGCTACGCTTACAAAGATCAAGGAGGAGTAATCTGCACAAAATCAGCAATGCATCAATGCAAATAAACAACATCAACAACAGGACACTACAACAGGTGTATTCAAATCTTAATCTTTATTTCTTTAAGTACCTTTATCTTTTGAATACATGGTTTGCATGTTCACACAATGTTGACTGGTTTCAGTTTTTGATTAGTTGTTAAAATATGGTGAGTGAATTCTAGAGTCTTAGAAGACTTAGTAAAAGATAATTCTATCTAAAGACAGTGTAGGATCTATACCAATGGAGTATGCCAAGTACTTATGCTTTCAAGGTATATTAGTTATCCTTAGTGGTAGCTACCTCTTAGATATGAGCTAGGTGCTAGGAGTCATAAAAATTTATGAAAATATACCCTAAAAAATATATATATATACAAAGTGAATTGAGACATGAAGTGTCTACCGCCATGTGAAATGCTTGGTAGGACCTGAGGTTGTCTTAGCACCTTGGGGCCGATGCCTTCGTTTCCATGGGATGAACACTGATGTCTAAGAACTTCAGAAGAAGAACTTTGAGGAATCTATCGCCTTGATAGATGTTGGTAGGACTCTGGGGTACACTATGGGCCCTTGAGACCGATGCCCTCATCTTCATGGGGTACTCCTTAGGTCATAAAAGAAAGAAAAAGGGTCTGTCGCCCTTGAGATACTTAGCGGTCTTTAGATTCTCTTGGCGGAGATCTCTTGGCCATTGCTTGGGTCTCTTTGGGATAGAACCTTAATCTTCATCAACTTCTACACACAGATTTTTTTTTTAAAAAAAAAACGAGAGTTCCAATCACCTTTGCTCATATTTAGGAGTAGGTATGCCATTTAGGAGTAACTTACATACTGGTAGGACATTGAGACTACGGTCATAACCGGCGGTGTACAAAGCACACTTGCCTTTGCATAGCATTATCTACCACTTAAGTCTCACTTTGACTAGTCTTTACTCACCTATTTTAGTACTCATTAAAACTTTAATCAGCCCTGCACTTGTATGCTCATGTGTGAAATTATCATTGCTGATTTTTCTTTTCTTTTCTTTTCTTTTCTTTTTTCAATAAGGGACTTTACTCGTATCAATTGTTTTTTTGTTGCAGCTCTTGCTACTACCGCGCTCGAGGACGTGCGCAAAATAGGAAGGGGGGAGTGTTGCATGCAAATGAAGATCAATACAAGGATGCAACAAAAAAGACACTTAGGGCTCTTGAAAAGAGTTCAAAGTTGTAGATGAATGTGGGAGGGGGCTTGACAATAATCCCACATGGGAACTTTTGGGAGTTCTAGAATTTTTGTATAAAAGGTGGCCCATTTGAGAGAGGGAACACACTCTTTGGTCATTTGGTTGAGAGGCTCATAGAGAGAGCTTGCTCCATAGCTCCTTCTCAAGTGCTCTCCCAAGGCTCTCCATCTCCATTCTTGTTTCAATCATGTACTTTCTATTCTTTACATTTTCAATGATATGAGGTTTTGGTCTACACTCTTGCTAATCTAGATTTCTTAATGATGTTTTGATTTGTGAGTTATAGAGTGCTTGTGATGAAGCTTGTGCTTGAAATAATGTGTAGTTGAGGCTTGTGTGATAGCTCTTTGCATATTAGGTTCCTTGCATAAGTTGCATTTGTGTGATTAAGTGTAGCCTAATCTTGATGCTTTGATTATGTAAGATTGATTGCTTGAGTGTTGAGAAGGATTGAGTAGGACTAGAGGTCATTGGTGTGTGGTTAACTCCTCTTCTCCCATTCGGGATAGCCTCTATGCGCTAACCGGGTTGCATTCACGGATTGACAAGTGTGTGGGTTGGAGTGTAGCCTCCGCTATGCTATGATGTCCCCAACAGCCACCAAAACACAACACCTATGGTAATTTAGCCTCTCTTCGAAGATCAAAAGGATAGGGCACCCAATCTGCCTAACAACCACCTTGGAAATGTTTTCTACATAACAATAGCTACAAGCTGCTCGCACCTTTCCAAAGAAACGAGTCTAATAACCATCAAACTAAAAGCTCAACAACAGAATACTTGCTGTACCAGTGTGTTTGGAATCCTGTGTCGAGAGAGTGATATACTTCGTACACAGCCGTGTATACAGTAAATTACCCAATGGAGAACAACGAAGTTTTTGACAAGCTATCCCTCTTCTCCTCTTTGTGCACAGCCTTGGAAAAGCCAAGAATAGACATGATGGAGTATTCCTGTAGTTCAGTTTTGAAAGAAAGGAAAGAGAGATACTTGTGGCGCATTCCAGTCATCAGCGAGCATATTGATGACTATCATTCCGCCTGTGTGTAAGAGAAAGATATCAAACGTTTCAGCCTTCCTATGGTAGAGAGAGAGAGAACATAGAACGCTTCAGTCGGCTGCATCCCAGAACTCTGCGCTTCTGTCCCCTCTTCCCTGTCAATAGAATTCCCCAGCCCTTTTCTACGTCCAGGCGGCCACCCGTTCTCTTTTACGCTGTCCCTCCAGCGCCTTCCAGGCCCCCACTTCTAATTGTATCCTCTGCCACACCATACAGAACAGTTCCAAGATTGTATATGGCACGGTGGAAATCAAACTGAAGTGCGATTGCTGCCCGGAACTTCTTTTTTGCTATCTTCACAATTGACCTCTTATCCTTAATCGACACAATACCACTCAACTCCTTTGATCGCACTAGCCGCTCTTATAAACCGGATATTCAGGCTTCAAAGCATGTGCAGCAGCTACATAGATGGCTGATTGACTGTACAATTCTGCAGCTGTCAACTCTTTGTTGCCAACCTGCTGGCCCCCACAGAATGACCAGGGCCTTGCGCCTCTGGTTGTCAACCTCGCTTTTCACCTACCCGGCCCTTCCTCGCCTCTGCCTTGTAGACGACCTCCCTTCTTTTTCTACTTCTCCCACCCCCCCAGTATTACTAGCCCGGCCTTCTTCTTCAGAGCGCCCTTCCCAGTATCCTGGTTCAGCTCGCCAGCAGCACGAGCTTCTCTCCACTCTCCAGTGCCTTTGCACTCTGTGCTTCTAGACGACCCCCCTTGTATATCTGCAGCAGCTGCCCGCTCCCCTTTGTCGTTTTAGAAGCCCCCCCTCTCCCCGTCTGCAGAATTCCCCTTGGCTCTTCCTTTTCGCTGCGCCAGAGAGCTCCTTTTTTCTCCCGCTGCCCAGTCAGCTGCGCATCACCCACGCCAACCTTCTGGAGGCCCTTTGCTGGCGATAGCGCAAACAGCCATGTGGCCCCTTTTATAGGTTGGCCACCTTATATATATATATATATATATATATATATAATTTGGCTACACAATGCTTTCACACCAAATCTTTTGGCCATTACTTTCCTAATTGCCCATGCCTCAGAATACTGACTCACGAGTGCCCATTGTATTTGGACGCGCCCACAAATTCAGACGACCAAGCAGTTGATCTCACCTCCAATGAACCTTACTCCAGACAGGCTTGTAACAAGCTCAACACCAAACCATTTCACCTGTACACCTGGCGACGCCCTCAAAAGCAAAACCCTCCACACGCCATACATCCCATATGTACACAAGCACTTAATCCCATGCATCTGGATTTGCATTTAATGGCCTCACATGCATGCCCATGCCTCTGAATACTGACTCACGAGTGCCCATTGTATTTGGACGCGCCCACAAATTCAGACGACCAAGCAGTTGATCTCACCTCCAATGAACCTTACTCCAGACAGGCTTGTAACAATCTCAACACCAAACCATTTCACCTGTACACCTGGCGACGCCCTCAAAAGCAAAACCCTCCACACGCCATACATCCCATATGTACACAGGCACTTAATCCCATGCATCTGGATTTGCATTTAATGGCCTCACATGCATGGTTTCACACCATAGACGTGCCGTGGCACGACATCCACCCCCTCTAAACCTGCACATCCTCCGGTATGTGCCAAGTCATCATCAAGATCCACATATATCTGAATATCATCTTCATACATAATCAGCAAAAAGAACCTGTCATCTGGCCAACCCCCATGTTTGGAACACTTTAAAGTGTTTCAAACCAAGCTTTGGTATCCATAAATATCAAACAAGTAAAAAAACAAAGCCTTTCTGATTATCCACCATTGTTCTGCATTCAATCCCCAAATACATTTGTCATAGTTGCCAACAATCCATATACCATGATCAAATACCCATTTGCATTCCACATAAGCCTGTTCCATTGACTCATAACATATCCTTGGTTCAAATACACATAATGGCATCATAGCAAGCCATTCATCACATTGTGCTCTTTCGCATATTACCTCCTCATCTATCTTCACCACCAATATGCTGTCAAAGCCTTTACATGCTTCACATGCATCTATGCAAACTGGTGCAAGAAAATCAAGGTGTGATGCTACATCAAAATGTCCCGGTCCATCAATAGCATAAACATCAAAAGCATCATCTTTGTCATGTAAACAAAACACATCTCTAGCATCATCAAGAGTGCAAGAAGCCTCATTCATAGATTGTTGATTACCGATGTTTGCAAATAGAAACTCATCATCATCAAACAGCTGAGCCATCCCAAGATCCTCACTGTCTTGAGCAATAGACTCATCCACATAAACATTAACTTCACTAAACTGATCCTCTAACAAAACCTGCTTGTCTTGAAAGAGAAACTCCAAACAAAAACCACCATCTGCAAAGCAAACATCCTCTGAAACAACATTCGTATGACTTCCGGTCACATATGCACTATCCTCCATAACATCATTAGCAACATGCATATCATCAACACCTTGAACACTATCAAACAAACATGGCAAAGCATTCATAGAAGCATCATAACCATCATCCATGGCATCTCCTTTGTCATTTTCCCTCTTACGCTTTTCCTCTACCTGTGCCTCATTATTCTAGCATTTTGCAATGTAGGCATGAACAGATTGAGAATCCACAGGCTCCTCCCAGCCAGTCTCAAGACCTATACAGTCTCCTGCCTCTGAATCCTCCATGAAATAATCATCCTTCAAAGCAAGCTTCAACTCCTCCCAATTTCTGCCACCATGTGCTGCCTGTAATCTTCTTATGCGCTCTCTTATTTCGGGAACACATACCAGCTCAAAACTTCAAACCATATGCTCCTCAGTCACCCTGTTTAGCTCCATTTCCTTTGTGTAATTGCGCAGGTACTTTGTGATGTCTTTACCATCAAATTGATCCACCTTTTTCACGATTGACTTCAGTGCTTTAGTCGTGGAAATTTGCTCCCTCTCAGTTCGCTTGCTGCTGTTGCATATACATAGTAAACATCTGAAACATTTGCATAACCCCGAGGTCAAAATGAACCCCCTGACCCTCAGGATTATCAGCCATAGCTTCCCTGTGTATTTCACCACACTCTCCCCCCAGCAGTTTCACGTCGGGTTCACCAAAGCTGTCGTGACGTGGGCGGTATCGCTGGGAAAGTGCGAGACTTCTGGCTGTGAGAGTAGCAGGTCACCAACACATGGCCTCATCAATGCAATCATGTAGTATATTATTTTGGAAAAGAGTTTTGTAAAGACCAAAGACAAGTAGTGCACACCAACCACACCAAAACACAACACCTATGGTATTTTAGCCTCTCTTCGAAGATCAAAAGGATAGGGCACCCAATCTGCCTAACAACCACCTTGGAAATGTTTTCTGCATAACAATAGCTATAAGCTGCTCGCAGCTTTCCAAAGAAACGAGTCTACTAACCATCAAACTAAAAGCTCAACAACAGAATACTTGCTGTACCAGTGTGTTTGGAATCCTGTGTCGAGAGAGTGATACACTTCGTACACAGCCCTGTATATAGTAAATTACCCAATGGAGAACAACAAAGTTTTTGACAAGCTATCCCTCTTCTCCTCTTTGTGCACAGCTTTGGAAAAGCCAAGAATAGACATGATGGAGTATTCCTGTAGTTCAGTTTTGAAAGAAAGGAAAGAGAGATACTTGTGGCGCATTCAAGTCAGCGAGCATATTGATGACTATCATTCCGCCTGTGTGTGAGAGAAAGATATCAAACGTTTCAGCCTTCCTGTGGTAGAGAGAGAGAGAACATAGAACGCTTCAGTCGGCTGCATCCCAGAGCTTCAGTAGCATCTCCCTCTCTCAACGGCCAAAGACTCCCTCCGTAGAGAACACGGCCCCCAAACAAACAAAAAAAACTCTTTGCTTCTGTCCCCTCTTCCTTTTCAATAGAATTCCCCAGCCCTTTTTTACGTCCAGGCGGCCACCCGTTCTCTTTTACGCTGTCCCTCCAGCGGCCCCCACTTTTAATTGTATCCTCTGCCAGACCATACAGAACAGTTCCAAGATTGTATATGGCACGGTGGAAATCAAACTGAAGTGTGATTGCTGCCCGGAACTTCTTTTTTGCTGTCTTCACAATTGACCTCTTATCCTTAATCGACACAATACCACTCAACTCCTTTGATCGCACTAGCCGTAATGCGCTCTTATCAATCGGATATTCAGTCTTCAAAGCATGTGCAGCAGCTACATATATGGCTGATTGACTGTACAATTCTGCAGCTGCCAACTCTTTGTTGCCAACCTGCTGGCCCCCTTCAGAATGACCAGGGCCTTGCACCTCTGGTTGTCAACCTCGCTTTTCACCTGTCCGGCCCTTCCTCGCCTCTGCCTTGTAGACGACCCCCCTTCTTTTTCTACTTCTCCCACCCCCCCAGTATTACCAGCCCGGCCTTCTTCTTCATCAGAGCGCCCTTCCCAGTATCCTGGTTCAGCTCGCCAGCAGCACTCGTGAGCTTCTCTCCACTCTCCAGCGCCTTTGCACTCTGTGCTTCTAGACGACCCCCCTTGTATATCTGCAGCTGCCCGCTCCCCTCTGTCGTTTTAGAAGCCCCCCCTCTCCCCGTCTGCAGAATTCCCCTTGGCTCTTCCTTTTTGCTGCGCCAGAGAGCTCCTTTTTTCTCCCGCTGCCCAGTCAGCTGCGCATCACCCACGCCAACCTTCTGGAGGCCCTTTGCTGGTGATAGCGCAAACAGCCATGTGGCCCCTTTTATAGGTTGGCCACCTTATCTATATATATATATATATATATATATATATATATATATTAATTTGGCTACACAATGCTTTCACACCAAATCTTTTGGCCATTACGTTCCTAATTGCCCATGCCTC
Source organism: Cibotium barometz (assembly GCF_041138505.1). Taxonomy (NCBI): domain Eukaryota; kingdom Viridiplantae; phylum Streptophyta; class Polypodiopsida; order Cyatheales; family Cibotiaceae; genus Cibotium; species Cibotium barometz. The sequence goes on from NC_141097.1 coordinate 30,463,741, forward strand.
AGAATACTGACTCACGAGTGCCCATTGTATTTGGACGCGCCCACAAATTCAGACGACCAAGCAGCTGATCTCACCTCCAGTGAACCTTACTCCAGACAGGCTTGTAACAAGCTCAACACCAAACCATTTCACCTGTACACCTGGCGACACCCTCAAAAGCAAAACCCTCCACACGCCATACATCCCATATGTACACAGGCACTTAATCCCATGCATCTGGATTTGCACTTAATGGCCTCACATGCATGGTTTCACACCATAGACGTGCCGTGGCAAGACATTCACCCCCTCTAAACCTGCACATCCTCCGGTATGTGCCAAGTCATCATCAAGATCCACATATATCTGAATATCATCTTCATACATTAATCAGCAAAAAGAACCTGTCATCTGGCCAACCCCCATGTTTGGAACACTTTAAAGTGTTTCAAACCAAGCTTTGGTATCCATAAATATCAAACAAGTAAAAAAAACAAAGCCTTCCTGATTATCCACCATTGTTCTGCATTCAATCCCCAAATACATTTGTCATGGTTGTCAACAATCCATATACCACGATCAAATACCCATTTGCATTCCACATGAGCCTGCTCCATTGACTTATAACATATCCTTGGTTCAAATACACATAATGGCATCATAGCAAGCCATTCATCACATTGTGCTCTTTTGCATATTACCTCCTCATCTATCTTCACCACCAATATGCTGTCAAAGCCTTTACATGCTTCACCTGCATCTATGCAAACTGGTGCAAGAAAATCAAGGTGTGATGCTACATCAAAATGTCCCGGTCCATCAATAGCATAGGCATCAAAAGCATCATCTTTGTCATGTAAACAAAACACATCTCTAGCATCATCAAGAGTGCAAGAAGCCTCGTTCATAGATTGTTGGTTACCGATGTTTGCAAATAGAAACTCATCATCATTAAACAGCTGAGCCATCCCAAGATCCTCACTGTCTTGAGCAATAGACTCATCCACATAAACATTAACTTCACTAAACTGATCCTCTAACAAAACCTGCTTGTCTTGAAAGAGAAACTCCAAACAAAAACCACCATCTGCAAAGCAAACATCCTCTGAAACAACATTCGTATGACTTCCGGTCACATATGCACTATCCTCCATAACATCATTAGCAATATGCATATCATCAACACCTTGAACACTATCAAACAAACATGGCAAAGCATTCATAGAAGCATCATAACCATCATCCATGGCATCTCCTTTGTCATTTTCCCTCTTATGCTTTTCCTCTACCTGTGCCTCATTATTCTGGCATTTTGCAATGTAGGCATGAACAGATTGAGAATCCACAGGTTCTTCCCAGCCAGTCTCAAGACCTATACAGTCTCCTGCCTCTGAATCCTCCATGAAATAATCATCCTTCAAAGCAAGCTTGAACTCCTCCCAATTTCTGCCACCATGTGCTGCCTGTAATCTTCTTATGCGCTCTCTTATTTCGGGAACACATACCAGCTCAAAACTTCGAACCATATGCTCCTCAGTCACCCTGTTTAGCTCCATTTCCTTTGTGTAATTGCGTAGGTACTTTGTGATGTCTTTACCATCAAATTGATCCACCTTTTTCACGATTGACTTCAGTGCTTTAGTCATGGAAATTTGCTCCCTCTCAGTCGCTTGCTGCTGTTGCATATACATAGTAAACATCTGAAACATTTGCATAACCCCGAGGTCAAAATGAACCCCCTGACCCTCAGGATTATCAGCCATAGCTTCCGTGTGTATTTCACTACACTCTCACCCCAGCAGTTTCACGTCGGGTTCACCAAAGCTGTCGTGACGTGGGCGGTATCGCTAGGAAAGTGCGAGACTTCTGGCTTTGAGAGTAGCAGGTCACCAACACATGGCCTCATCAATGCAATCATGTAGTATATTATTTTGGAAAAGAGTTTCGTAAAGACCAGAGACAAGTAGTGCACACCAGTCACCAAAACACAACACCTATGGTATTTTAGCCTCTCTTCGAAGATCAAAAGGATAGGGCACCCAATCTGCCTAACAACCACCTTGGAAATGTTTTCTACATAACAATAGCTACAAGCTGCTCGCAACTTTCCAAAGAAACGAGTCTAATAACCATCAAACTAAAAGCTCAACAACAGAATACTTGCTGTACCAGTGTGTTTGGAATCCTGTGTCGAGAGAGTGATACACTTCGTACACAACCCTGTATACAGTAAATTACCCAATGGAGAACAATGAAGTTTTTGACAAGCTATCCCTCTTCTCCTCTTTGTGCACAGCCTTGGAAAAGCCAAGAATAGACATGATGGAGTATTCCTGTAGTTCAGTTTTGAAAGAAAGGAAAGAGAGATACTTGTGGCACATTCCAGTGAGCATATTTATGACTATCATTCCGCATTAGGGGAAGGTTGAGGTCTATGGGGGCCCTTTAAGCTGCCATATTATGTTTTTAAGTACTTTTGCTTAAGGACTCTAAACATACTTTGACTAGGCCTGACAAGGGGATCTTTATGCAATCATTATTTGAATTTCTATTTTTTCAAATATATATTTACTTGAGCTAAAATGGGGGTAACTTTTTGGTTTCCCCAAATTCAAAATGGTTGAAAAGCCTTCCCTCCTCTCTTCCCTCCACGTTTAGGTCCCCCCCCACTTTCTCTCTCTACATTCTCTCTCTAAGACGCCCTCATTTCTCTACCACTCTCTTTCTCTTCCCCTTTCTCACATTTGGGTGTGCCATGGCTCTGCATCTGTGATTAGTAAGCTTCCATAACCTCTGCACTTCCAAATGCAGATATCTCACACTCTCTCATCCTCCATGCCTCATCTTTTTATCATTTTCTGCTCTCTCTCTCTCTCTCTCTCTCTCTCTCTCTCTCATTTCTTTCCCCCATTGAAGTGCAGAAAATCCCTCTGTCAACGTCCATAGCTTCAGAGCTTACCATTTTCCATTCTTGCATTGTTTACCATACATATCCCCTACTTCTGTCTGCAATCTACATCTCTCTCTCTCTCTACTGCATTATGCTGCAAAACCTCAATCTACCATTTTCTATGCCTCTTGCCATCTTCCTTGTCCTTTCTCCTATTACCTAATAAGAAGATCTATGACCTTGTAATATTTTTTACAGTAAAACTTCATTGCACTCTCCTCAGAATACCCTATCCTCACTCTTGCATTGTGTTCTACAAGAAGCTCTTTTCAGCATTGCCTAACCCTAAAGAAAATGCCACTTGAAGATATATCTAACAGAGCACCAAAGTTCAGGTTACGTGTAGATTTGGCTGCTGAGTATGCTACAATCTGCAGCACAAAATCAAGTGGTGTGACCGATGTGCCATTGGGTACTCTTCGATCACAAGGGCGAAAATGTATTGACCTCTGGATGAATGGATTCATATACCCTATTGACCCGCTCGCCAATGCTCCACCTCATTTTGTTAATATCACTACATTTCTTAGTTATGTAGGTGATGGAGCTAATGGTCTATTTGGCTATTGTAGGAGGCTTTCTTTTGTTGCAGCTCAGGAATCGCATTCAATACTGCATTTCCGAGGCTTATGGCTTGAGTTGCAGAAGCAACACAAGAAGGACATTGATAGGCTTGAAGAAGTGGTGAACAACTTGAAAACTCAGAATCAGGAGCTCCAGAAGAACAACTTTTTGCTTAAGCAGGCCTTTGATATTGAACGGGACAAGGTGAATGCAGCCAAACAGGATGCACGAAACAAGCAACGACACCTTGCAAGCCTGAAGAAGCTTCCAGTAGGCTTTCGACAACGAAAAAGAAAGCGTCAGTCCCTAGAAACCTTGGCAACCCTAAGTGGAGCAAGAAAACGACGTGTACGAGCAACAAGGTAACTTCTATTCTTGCCATTGTTTTGCAGGCCTTTCTGTTTTGCGAAACATATTGATGTTATTTTGTATTTATGTTCCATGTAGAGATATTGCTGGGGATATGATGGGATATGAAGGTGGTGCTGAGGAATGTAGAGCAGGCATATTGAAACATGTTGTTAAGTTATCAGACATATATAAGCTGCTAGAAGATCCCACATGCAAAATATCTAAGCAAATCCGAAACAGAATTTCTGGAGAGCTGCAAAATATGGTAAGCCCCATACAGATTATGGATGCATGTGATAGTGCTGGTGTCAGTAGGAAGGGATATGAAGCCATCTACAGGGTGTTTACACTAGGTCATCGTGCTAAAGGTTTTCTTCGACCCATGCTACCAACTCCATACAGTGTAACCATGGCAAGAAAAAGTGCAAACTCAGAAATTGCGACCATGTTAGGTGGCTACCGTCATGTGGAGGATGCTCTGCCTGTATGTACTACAAAGGTATTTGAATACAATAAGTACAACAATGTCTTTATTGATTTAAGGACCCTTCAAAGAGCTATGATTTCTTATTATGGTCTAAGCATTGAGGAGTGCCAAGGTCAGGCTGTGTTTGTGTTAAAGCTTGATGAGTGTCAAATTGTAAAAGGACGAAAATTAGAAAGAGTCAGCCTAACACTTATGAACAGGGCTATCAAAGGAAATCTGGAACAGGATGATAATCTTCTTGACTGTAGTGCACAAGCCTCAAATTCCAACAAGGGAAGTCAATCTCAGGGAAAAGATTACTATGGAGTGCAATCAGAAAAGAATATATGGTGGTTGGCAGCATTTGAGCTTCCACAGGAGACGAATGATACATTGCGATGGTACCTTACCCGAACAGGCATCCCAAATGTCATATCATTGCAATCAAAAGGAGAAACTTTGCATGTGGAAGATGTAGGAACATTTACAGTTGAGTGGCACATGGCAGGTGATTTAAAGACATTGAAGTGTATGCTGGGATGCAAGCTAGGAGCAAATACTTTTTTTCCATGTATTTATTGCTGCCATTCAAAATCAGAGTATATTGATCGCGGCAAAGCTTCAGGCAAGGTTGCAGCCACCAAGACGACCAAATCTCATGCAAAGGGCAAGAAAAATGTACAACCAACTTCAATGAGTGCAACGCAAAACAAAGATCCAAAGAAACCTATGCAGTGGGTCAATGGCATCATGAATTGTAATACCAATTGTCCGCCTAATCGTGATCAAGAAGATATCTCATGGAGCCCTATATTAGAGATTCCACTTTCTCGTGTTCATATTTGCACGCTTCATGCTAAGTTACGCATAATGGACAAATTACTGAAGTTACATATCAATTATGCATGGAATATGGAGCCTGAACATCTTCGCAATGAATGCATCAGTAAGCTGGAAGATGTCCTTTCAAGTGTGGGGCTTCATGGTGGTGCTGTAAAGTTAACTAAGGATACTAAAAAGTCAGGACCGGGTCAGGATAATCCAAACAAAATATGCATGGGTGGGTCCAAAGCAAGACACCTTCTCTCAAATTACGAGGGGTACAATAGTCACACAAAATATGAATTATGGAAGGCCATTTGTGAATGCACCACTTATCGTGGGAATAATGCAGAGCTTGGTCTCAAGCGGGCAAGGCTGTGGGAGTCACTTGACAAAATGATTCAATTGCTAGAAAAGGATCCACTTGTTGCTGAGGAGATTGCAAACTTAAAGACTGCAATACATACATTTACTCAGCAAATGGTTGATGCATGGGGAGAAACACATATCACCCACTATATGGTATTTACCTTTCTTTCTATTTACTGATAACAAAGAGTAAAATTCTGATATGATCTTTGTTGCAGCACATTATATTTGCCCACGCACAGTTTTTTCTCGACGAATATGGTCCAATGGAAATTTGGAGCACCCAAGGAATGGAGCGCTCTCATTATCAAGCTAAGGCAGCATACTTTAAGAACATGCGACATGGTGGAGGTGGTAAGGAAAAAAGTAATGCCTTGCATGAGATGTTTAATTGGTTTTATCGCAGTTTGGGAGGTCGACGCCGACAGAAACCAAAAGGGCAGGTGTCATTACTACGAAGGGTTGTAAAAAATGTCAATCTGCAACGAGAAATTGGCGAGCATCAAGTGCCGTGCATGGGATGCGTGAGTGGTTCGCTGCGCGGAGGCGTATGGGTCGAAAATGGGTTCAATATTAAAAAATTGTAGCCTTTTTTAAGTTAAAGCTTTTTTATTAATGTCGAGATTTTTTTTATTAATAAGTTTTTTTTCAAAAACTATATAAACCTGTAAAAGTGAGTTTTAAAATTACATTTTCACGTTCATTCACTCGTGTACGTCAATGGATGGCTAGAACTAAGCACACTGCACGCAAAACTGAGAACCCAAACGTACCGTCTGGTGCACACAACTTAATACACGCAGTAGCCGCGGCACAGGCATTTCAACAAGTGCAAAAACGTATCAAAAAGAAGCATACAAGCATGGACAGAGAGGTAGAGACCCGACAGGAAGATGTACAGCCGGATGTGTTCTCAGGACTGGACAATATTGAGGATGTCTCCAAGCAGCCTGGAGACACCGGCTCATTTAGAGCCACGCGTACACCATTCCCCCGACCTCTCTCAGAGGCTGAGCAGCAGGAGCGTGTGCTGGAAGAGCAAGAACGCCAGATTGATGAGGAGGAGCATAGAAGAAGAGAGCAACAGCAAGCCCTATTCCCTCAGCAGCTAGAAGAGGAGCTAAGGGTCGCATTTGAGGAAGACTAGGAAGCACTTCTGTGTATTGAGCAAGAGCAGTATCAACTAGCTGCTGACTTCTATGAAGCAGAGGAAATAAGCCATCGTGAAGAGCAGGATAGGCTCTTAGCACAAACACTACATGAGGAACTTGAGAGGCGTCAGCCCCCGTCTCCACCTAAAAAACAAAGAATAAAGATTCGTGTCAAGAGAAAGAAGGAACGTGCAAACACGCAGCAAGAGGTGGAGATCGAAGAGGAGGATCGACGACAAGTAGAGGAGCAAAGGGAGAGGGAAAGACTGGAGCAGGAGCAAAGGGAGAGGGAAAGACTGGAGCAGGAGGTGCAAAGGGAGAGGGAAAGACGGGAACAAAGAATTCAAGAAGCACGCAGATTAAAACAAGAACAAGAAAAGAAGAAGGCAGAAGCAAGTAAGAGAAGACTAAATCTAGATCCAGCTGAGCAAGAAAGGCGAAAAAAATTTAGAAATGATAGACAACCATGGGAAGAGAGGTCGCATCCACCACCACCCCTGTAGCCAACAAGAAGAGAAAATGGAAACCAGGGACCGTGGCTCTGCGAGAAATTAGAAAGTACCAAAAGAGCACAAACCCCATCATGGCGAAGGCCCCTTTTGCAAGAGTTGTAAAAGAAGTCATCGACAAGTACAGTGAGGACAGGGTCACTCAGGTACAGAGTACGGCACTGGAGGCCCTCCAAGAGGCGTCAGAAACAATTTTGGTCTCTCTGTTTCAAGATTCGGTGCTGTGCCATGCTCACGCCAACAGGGTGACCCTAAAGCCTGTTGACATGGCACTTGCACTACGTTTACGTCAAGATAAAGCGCTCCATAAGCAAGGCTTTATAGGATAGGATTAAGCTTTTAGGCACCGGCCTTTGTGCCTTTTGTAATCTCGACATTGCAATACATTTTTTTGAATCTATAAGATATTGTCAATGACTCGTTAACCAACGTATTCATTTGTTTTAACTGTGTTATAAAAGCAGACATTTCATTTCTTGTACTGTTGTTTGAATGGGTAAAACTGTTGATCATGTATTAAGAGCCTTAGTTAAACAGGAACAAAATTTATATTATTTATAAGGTGATTGTGAAACATTATCTTGTTATACGTGGTATTGTTGTTGGCATTGAACAGAGGATCCTTACATAGTGCAGAAACAAAATTATATTGAATTTATTTTTGGTCCGAAAAAAAGGCTTAAAGCTCAATAAGGCCTTAGAAAAGCTCAGGGACAAAAAAAAAAGTTATTTGGGGCTCAAAATCACCTGGTGAAATCTCGCATTAGATAGAATATTTTTTAAAAAAGCAGCAGTTTTCTTTTTTTTTTATGTTTCCAGGCAGAGTAATCATCAAAATAAAGTGCACACAATGCACTTATGTGTGAAAAAATGATCAAAAAAAGGGCTGTGCGCTACGGCGCGAATTTAAGCCTGGCCTGCAATTTGAAAGGCTGAAATTCGTGCCGTAGCGCACAGCTCTTTTTTTTAAATTTTTGGACTCTTTCCAGCATTATGTGCACTTTTTTGATGAAAAATATGCTTACAAATATCAAAAAACATAAAAAATTTTGATGTTTTAAAAATTGTTAAGATTTTGTACTGCCAGATTTCAGCTGGATGTTAAGTGACATTCAAAGAACAAATATTTGATCATTATCAATGAAATTTCCTACACATTCACATGCCTGCCAAAAGTTTAGAGGGCACAGTGCTGACACAACAAATAAACAAGAGAAATGGTTCAGACTTCTTAGAAACATTACAATTAAAAAAGTATACATTTTGTATTGATTTCGTAGAAAGAAAATTACAAGTTCCTCAGAAGATTTCTGAGAGCTTCTTTAGCTTCGTCACTCTGTGTGGTTTTCTCACATTGGCTATTAGCTATAATAATAGGATTGGTTACACCTTTGGAGATTGAAGTGGCACAATGGCTTAGCACGTGGCCTTTGTAGTTGCCTGCAAATGTATACATAGCTGCCTCCCTGCTAATAAGTATACATTTGTTTGCATTATTTGCTAGCCCATCTTCGGTGAGAACCCCACTTAGAGCTTTACACTTGATGAGCTCTGCTTGTGCCTCCTCAGAGTACTCTAAATGGATTACTCGAATAAATGATGGAGAGAAGCTAGGAAGGTAATGAATCAGGGAGGTGTCTCGTCCATCGGATTGCACACGAACTCCACCTCCACGTGCAGCAAACTTGTCAAAAATATAAGCTTTCTACAAGAGAAAAAAATCAGGTGTTAGTAATAACTCACTTATAAATATGAAGGCACAACTTTGATTTAACCCCACCTCAATGTCATCATCACATTGGCTAATGCGTGGGTTGCATATGTCTATACTGCTTCCACGCTGCTCAACTGATGTATCTACATGCAAGCGCTTATGTGGTTGAAATGCTTCTTGAGGGACACTTTCATACTCTGCTGCTACATTTTCTATAGCAACAAGAGCATTGGAAACAGTTTCCTCAATTGTACGTTCTGTATCATAACCTTGGAATGCTAGCGCTTTGGTAAGATCATGGTCATCAAAATCAATCTGTACACCTGTAGTCTATTGCTCAACTGTGTCTTCTTTGCAGAAACTAGACCCAATTGCTAATATGCTTAAGGCCTCATCCTCCCTTAACCCCAAGGATTTACAAATGTCATCAAGGAAAAGAAATTCCTTGTTATCCATGATGATGGGATTCAAAGTGGTTACATCCAACTCAGGGATCTCTTCCACAATTTCATCCCCTTCGAGGTCACGATGAGGCTCTTCATCCTTAGTTGACCCTTGTTGGAGAAGCACCAAGGCCATGGACGCTTCAGCTTCTTCTGAGAAAACCTCTTCCACCTCGCCTTTGGATTCCTTCACAAGAGCTACTTCCTTACTCACTGCCTTTCCCTTCTTTTTTTCTGTATCCCTGGCTTCTTGCAGAAACAGTGCTAACGTCATATCCCATGAAAGGAAGGTGGTGCCTACATTACCAACCTGCAAATCATAAACGGTGTCATCATCTTCGACCCTATAATTGCTAGATGTAAGCCCTTTCAAAAATCGGTTGAGCCTGAATCAGAACGACTTGTCACCATGGTACAGATGCCTGATTAAGTCCACTGGAACCCATTTAGTGGTGGATTCAGGCAATTGCACGACATATTGTGCCACTACATCATTCATGTACTAGACCTGCTCTTGAAAAGCCTCTGCATGAAGGTCTATAGTTTTTTGCATATCGATCACCCCCTCAAAAATGGCGATGTTCTCACCTGCACCTGCTCTGAGAGCCCAATTTTCTCAAGTTTTGCGCGTAGCGAGTTAGAGCTTGAAGCCATGGCGGGATATTGAAGGGAAATAGAAACTGCAAGATCTTCAGAATGAAATGAGCTTTATAGAGCAAAACCTATTCTTATAAAGCATTCCACTATAACGTTTAATAAATTTATAGAACATACTTAAAAATTTTAAAATTAACAAAATTAAAATCCAAATTGCAGTGAAATACAGAGGACATTGGGACTATGGTGCAATCAATAATTTTGTATTCAAAAGTACACCGCTACAAATTATCGCCCAAAATCACTCAAAATGTTACCTAAGTCTGCAACTTAACAGTCTTTCAAGCTAAGGACCCTAGGGGGCTCCAATGACACACAGAGTGTATGTTTCTCTGACCTTTGACGCATGGGTCGATTAGAAACAACAAACTTGAATTGGTTCCTTACATTAAAGGACATGACAATACGATCTCTCAACTGAGCAAAATTCCAATCATCATTAACTACCACTGTATGCTCCTCTCCTGGGTGAACTTCAATATGAAGTTCTACCTCCTCCCTAGCATAGAGATCAGAGTCCAAAGCCTCCCATTCACCATGCGAGCATTTCCACCTTCTAATAGGGTACACCATAGTTAGATTTTGCTTGCCTATCTGATACCTGCATCTTACCATTGACATTACCGCTAAGCACTTTATTACATCGCCCTTATGTTCTGCCACCTTGGTGGTCCAATCGCCTTTTAGAAATGTATCTAGAGCTTCAGAGGCCCCATCTTTGCTCATCCACATTGTTGGGTTGCCATGGAACTTGCCTGCTTTGAAAATAGCAATAAACACATGTAAAGGCATGAAAAGAGATACACTTATCCTGTGGGATCCATATGCAGCCTTTCGGCTTGACTGAATGTCATGAAAAATCCTGCGCTGAAAGCTCTCCATTGTAGTGGGGTCTGGAATGGGCCATTCCGGGCTATTTAGTGCAGGAGGAGAAATTTGCTCAAGTGCTCCAAACCTTCCCCTCTGTGGCACAACATATGTTGTAGCAATGAAAAATACTCCTCTATTTGCAAGTTCGGAACTTGTTTCCCCAGCATACATAAGCCTACCTAGATCAACATGACATGCTTCGAAGGTCCCTGTAAAACATTCTAGAGGCTGCCATTCCACACATGTTGAAGGGAAAACATCTGCATACAATAGAATACATTGGAGTTCTTGATATTCACATAGTCTTCATGCAAGCATTTCTCCAAAGCAAAGAAACATTAAACAAGTACTGAAACTTACAGTTAGTTGGGAACCGTGGTGAGTTCTCATCTTCAAGATGTATTTGGCTTGAGGTGTAAACATGTTGCACCTTTGCAAGCCGCTTTCCATCCTTGTTGCAAACTTTGAATTCTAAGATCCTTCCTTTCCTTGTGGAAGCCATGTGCCTTCGACGAACCTTGTGTGCACCCCTCAAACTGGGCTGCATTGTTATCCACATGAACCGCTTAAAAACGGTAGGAATCCAATAACCTTCATCATCCTGTACTGTGGAAATAGCCATGGACTCCATAGTGGATGATGGCCTACGTACACACTGAAGAGCCATAGATGGCCCAAATGAAAAGAAAGTGAATGTTAAGAATATGGCAAAAAAGCAAATACCTGCTTAGAGAGAGAGAGAGAGAGCTAGCTAAAGCTTCAAAGAAGTTTGCTGCAAATCCATACACACACACACACAATACACACACACACACACACACACACACACACATGCACACACACACAGAAAGCTAAACCTTCAAAAGAAAGCAAATGAGAGATTGCATTAGGTGCCTGCATGCAGAGAGAGAGAGAGAGAGAGAGAGAGAGAGTCTGATAAGAGAGCTTCCTCTAGAGAGAGAGAGAAGGGCTGATAACAGAGCTTCCTCTGAGTAGCTGGTAGCAAAGAGCTTTCCTCAAAAGAAAGCTAATGAGAGATTGCATTAGGTGCCTGCTTGCACACAGAGAGAGAGAGACCTAGAGACAGAGTCTGATAACAGAGCTTCCTCTAGAGAGAGAAAGAGGCTGATAACAGAGCTTTCTCTGAGTAGGTGGTAGCAAAGAGCTTTCCTCAAGTTGGGGATGGAGATAGGGCTACAAGTGAGGGTGTAGAAAGTGGGTTAGTCTAAAAGGGAGGAGAGAGAAACACTCCTTTAAAAAAATATTTAAAAAAAAGATATTGAAGATTTTCTTTGCTGGCAGATCTGAAAAAGGTAAGATTCCACCTTTGACCACAAGATTTAGGGTCTTAATCAACCCAACATTTTTGTACACATTTATTTTTCCTATTGGCCTTCACACTAATCATCTCCTTAATCTCATGGCAGGTTAAAGGGCCCCCATAGACCTCAACCTTCCCCTAATGCCTGTGTGTGAGAGAAAGATATCAAACGTTTCAGCCTTCCTGTGGTAGAGAGAGAGAGAGAGAACATAGAACGCTTCAGTCGGCTGCATCCCAGAGCTTCAGCAGCATCTCCCTCTCTCAACGGCCAAAGACTCCCTCCGTAGAGAACACGGCCCCCAAACAAACAAAAAAAACTCTGCGCTTCTGTCCCCTCTTCCCTGTCAATAGAATTCCCCAGCCCTTTTTTACGTCCAGGCGGCCACCCGTTCTCTTTTATGCTGTCCCTCCAGCGCCTTCCAGGCCCCCACTTCTAATTGTATCCTCTGCCAGACCATACAGAACAGTTCCAAGATTGTATATGGCACGGTGGAAATCAAACTGAAGTGTGATTGCTGCCCGGAACTTCTTTTTTGCTGTCTTCACAATTGACCTCTTATCCTTAATCGACACAATACCACTCAACTCCTTTGATCGCACTAGCCGTAATGCGCTCTTATAAACCGGATATTCAGGCTTCAAAGCATGTGCAGCAACTACATAGATGGCTGATTGACTGTACAATTCTGCAGCTGTCAACTCTTTGTTGCCAACCTGCTGGCCCCCTTCAGAATGACCAGGGCCTTGCGCCTCTGGTTGTCAACCTCGCTTTTCACCTGCCCGGCCCTTCCTCGCCTTTGCCTTGTAGACGACCCCCCTTCTTTTTCTACTTCTCCCACCCCCCCAATATTACCAGCCCGGCCTTCTTCTTCAGAGCGCCCTTCCCAGTATCCTGGTTCAGCTCGCCAGCAGCACGATCTTCTCTCCACTCTCCAGCGCCCTTGCACTCTGTGCTTCTAGACGACCCCCCTTGTATATCTGCAGAGCTGCACGCTCCCCTCTGTCGTTTTAGAAGCCCCCCCTCTCCCCGTCTGCAGAATTCCCCTTGGCTCTTCCTTTTTGCTGTGCCAGAGAGCTCCTTTTCTCTCCCGCTGCCCAGTCAGCTGCGCATCACCCACACCAACCTTCTAGAGGCCCTTTGCTGGCGATAGCGCAAATAGCCATGTGGCCCCTTTTATAGGTTGGCCACCTTATCTATATATATATATATATATATATATATATATATATTTAATTTGGCTACACAATGCTTTCACACCAATCTTTTGGCCATTACTTTCCTAATTGCCCATGCCTCAGAATACTGACTCACGCGAGTGCCCATTGTATTTGGACGCGCCCACAAATTCAGACGACCAAGCAGCTGATCTCACCTCCAGTGAACCTTACTCCAGACAGGCTTGTAACAAGCTCAACACCAAACCATTTCACCTGTACACCTGGTGACGCCCTCAAAAGCAAAACCCTCCACACGCCATACATCCCATATGTACACAGGCACTTAATCCCATGCATCTGGATTTGCATTTAATGGCCTCACATGTGTTGAAATATACAAGTGAATAGGGTGTGTGTGGGAACAAGCTCTTGGATAGAGGCTGTAAAAGAGGAGATGTAATTGTGAAAGAACCTGTGAAAAGGTTAGAAGAATCTACTGGGAGAGAATAATGGGTAGCATGAGGGAATTTAGGAGTGTGGAGATATTCTGGGAGATAATCTGGGAAAAGAGAAGAGGTGGAGAGAATCAGGCAAAAGGTGGAGATATTCTGGGAGTAAATCATGGAGAAATCAATGGGATTTGATGCTTGATGTAAACTCTATAAATTGAGGCATAGCCCTAATGAGAATTTGCTGGTTTTTGAGTATCCATGCCTACATTAATCTATGTACTAATTATTCACTAATTACGTCTTAATCACTTGCTAATCACTTTGTTAATTATGTTGATTCTAGTGTTTGATCCACCATAGCTCATCATTTTGCTCAAATTTCAACATGGTATCAAAGCCATGCCTAGAATCAACCAGATTTATGAGCCCATTAGTGAATTAATTAGGATTAGTAAAATAATTAGCAAAAAATAAATTTTTTAGTAAGCTTTCACTCTTCCCCTTCACCCCCAGCCAGTGGAGGGTCTCTAGCACTTAGCACACTTCAAATTAGGTCACAAGCTTCTAGCTTAAGCTAGCCAACACCCCTGGCTACCAGCCCATCGAAACGGTGCAGCAAACCGCCGAAGGAACTGGGAGAATTCGTCATTTCTGCAGGCGCCGTTTTTCTGAAGCAAAATAGAGATTTCTTCAAGCATAGTTCAAATGTTTCTAATTCCCTTTAGCACAAGGGGTAATCAAGCATGCTCTACAAGCTGGTGAAGACAGAAATCAATTTCATCAAGTCTACAGAGAGATCCAAGCTCTTCATCAAATCTGCAGGTGACTTTGGTAAAACAGAGATTAAGCTTTCATTATTTGGTCAAATCTTGTGTTTCTTGGCTTAATCCTCTACTAGGCTCATTGCTATTGATGCCTTTCAAAGCATTTGAGCTCATTTGAAGTGGAAGGCACCAGATCTGGGCTCCCCGCATACTCTGTTTTCTGCACACAAACTAGAGCATTAATTTGCTAATCAGTGATTAATCAGTGCTAATCACTATACTTTGGTGCAATTGAGGGTTCAAGTTAACCATTAGGTATCTGATACAGATCCCTAAAGCTTCAGATTGCAAATCAGAGTTGGTTTGATACTCCAACCATCCCATACAAATTGGTTACTCTCAATTTAATGTAATTTCTGGTGATTTTATGCTGATAAAATTGTTGTAATCATCTATTAAACACCAGATTGAGTTGTAAAAGGGTAGACACTGCCCTTGAATCTTGAATTTGGATCAAGAGGTAAGACCCCCTTCACATCACCATGAATTCAGCACAGGAAATAGCCAAATTTAATGGAGAACAGTTTTATACATGGCAAACAAAAACCATGTATTTGCTGATGAGGAAAAATCTGTGGGGATTAGTTGAAGGGAGAGATGAATGCCCAGAGAGAGGGGAAAATGAGTGGAAGAGTAGGAATGAAAAAGCATTGGGGCTTATTGCACTCAGTTTAAATGATGAGATCATTCATCATATCACAGGGATACAGTGGGCAAAAGATGCATGGGATGAACTCAATAAATTATTTGGTACACAAGCAAAAAATTCCAAGATAAATCTATTAATGCAATTCTACAAACTGGACATGAAGGAAAGTGAACCCTTAATCACACACTTGAACAAATATAAAAGTATTAAGCAACAGCTGGCAGCTATTGGCAAAAAGGTAGAAGATGATGAAGCATTAGCTGTACTTTTGAAGAGTGTGGACAAAGGAGATTATGAAAACATTGTAGCAACACTAAAGAATGTACCTGAACTGAAGATACACGAGATAGAAGCAGCTCTACTAGAGCAAGAGAGCAGAGGCAAAGAGAAGAAAGAGCTCGACTCAACAGTAGGAGAGGAAAAAGCATTCGTCACCCGAGGAGGATTCTCTCGAGGACGAGGACGAGGAAGAGGCAGAGTAGGAGGGAGGACCTTCACTTGCCACAAATGTGGAAAGCCAGGACACATGGCGAGAGACTGCTACAGCAAACCCAGTGAAGAGGGAACGACATCGGCAAACTTCATGGAGGCTCCAAGAGAAGTGGAGTCGGATCATCTTTTCTGAGAGAGAGAGAGAGAGAGAACCCACAACCCAATGTAACCTGCCCCAATAAAGTAAAACCACCTCTGAGCCACCGATGATGTAGGCCAAGTGGTAGATGTATGTGTGAGCACTTTAGTCAAGGTCGCGGGCACTTATAGTAGCCTTGGACACATAGAGAGAGAGAGTGTCAAGGACTATGGAGTTTAGGGACTTGAGGCACTGGTCGCGGGCTATCAAGTAAGAGGGAAACTTGATACAGGGTCCAGGTGTGTTAGGATTATTCACTTGAGGGGAGGTGTTGAAATATACAAGTGAATAGGGTGTGTGTGGGAACAAGCTCTTGGATAGAGGCTGTAAAAGAGGAGATGTAATTGTGAAAGAACCTGTGAAAAGGTTAGAAGAATCTACTGGGAGAGAATAATGGGTAGCATGAGGGAATTTAGGAGTGTGGAGATATTCTGGGAGATAATCTGGGAAAAGAGAAGAGGTGGAGAGAATCAGGCAAAAGGTGGAGATATTCTGGGAGTAAATTATGGAGAAATCAATGGGATTTGATGCTTGATGTAAACTCTATAAATTGAGGCATAGCCCTAATGAGAATTTGCTGGTTTTTGAGTATCCATGCCTACATTAATCTATGTGCTAATTATTCACTAATTACGTCTTAATCACTTGCTAATCACTTTGTTAATTATGTTGATTCTAGTGTTTGATCCACCATAGCTCATCATTTTGCTCAAATTTCAACAACATGCATGGTTTCACACCATAGACGTGCCGTGGCACGACAACGGGCGATTCCACTAGGATAACTTTTTACTCTAACATAGTCAAGATCATTACTGATCACGCTGATCTGACTGCACCTATAAAGATACTCGGTCGGATCAAGGAAGAAACTTGCACTTGGATCATTGGGATCAACGCTTTTTTCCCCATCAAGAGGCACAGCCGTTGATTCCTATCCATAGAACAATTACTATCCGGGATTTACTTTATCTATCGTAATAACAAAAATTGAGTCTTGATTTACGGATCCATCAGTCTAACCTAACCCCATCCAGTCCCATGGGTTAGCCAACTGCCCAACCACTATAGTGATGGGATCCAATTTGGAATTTGGTTAGGTTTTGTCCTGGGTACCAAGGAAAAGAGTTCTAAGGCCCCCTAGTCGGAAGTTCATGCAAACATAAGACTAGCCACACCACTTACACACCCAATATGAAATTGCCTTTTTCTTAGCATCAGCTAACTTTAAAACAATCCTTTAATGAAACCATTATGTCACTGATGACAATCGTCAAAGTCTCTGGTTGAATCGTTATTTCTAGTCATCGCTATACTTATGGCATCATTGGCAACCAGAACGCTCACCACCTATTCACTCAGTGGCCTTTTCCATAGTTCCTAGCTCATAGTAACCGGCAATATATTCATATAATAGAATGGAATCTCCGTGGAAGATCAGCAAGATCAACCTACAGATCCATATAAAAGAGCCATGGACTCATACGTTGAGGACCAGCAAGGTCAATCAACTAGATCCATGCCCGGTTTTAGAAAACAACTCTTATTCCTTGTTCCAATATCTTCCACGACGCACGTGTGGGTATCTTCGGTGACCCAGAGCCCGAGCACCGTACGGTCAGCACCCTCTAGGATCCTTTGCAGGTGACCTAGCGCTTCACTCATAGGCCGCTTCCTTGGTCCCTCATCCACCATACCGGAAGCTCACCATTTAAATCGAACCAAGGCTGGTCAAGACCTCGGTAGACCTTGCTACGCGAGACGTCCTCCATTGACTCTCCATCAGCAGTTGCAACTTTATCAGTTAGGTCTCCATGACCTTAATCCATAAGATGGTCAAAATGCTTTCCCAACATTCTTGACATGAAACAGTCACAAAATACAGTTTCTATATCGAACTCTGTCTTTCCATATTATACCTCCTCAATCCACATTACTTATTCCACATTCCATTCATATGTATTCATTCTCATCCCTTTACTCATATCGATGACACATTATTTCCCATACCCATTCACATTCATTATTCTTTATACTCATCCATGCATACATCCATTTTCACATCCTCATTCATACATCCACATCTACATGCATACATCCATACATACACATCCACATTCACATCCAAACATCCACATCCACATCTACATTCACATCCATACATCCACATCCACATTCATACATCCACATCTATATGCATACATCCACATCTATATGCATACATCCACATCCACATCCACATTCACATCCATACATCCACATCCACATCCACATTCACATCCATACATCCACATCCACATCTACATGCATACATCCATACATACACATCCACATTCACATCCATACATCCACATCCACATCCACATTCACATCCATACATCCACATCCACATTCACATGCATACATCCATACATACACATCCACATTCACATCCATACATCCACATCCACATCCACATCCACATTCACATCCATACATCCACATCCACATTCACATCCATACATCCATATCCACATCCACATGCACATCCATACATCCACATCCACATTCATACATACACATCCACATTCATACATCCACATCCACATGCACACATCCATACATACACATCCACATTCATATCCATACATCCACCTCCACATTCATACATCCATATCTACATGCATACACCCATACATACACATCCACATTCACATCCATACATCCACATCCACATCCACATCTACATGCATACATCCATACATACACATCCACATTCACATCTACATCCACATCCACATTCACATCCATATATCCACATTCACATCCACATCTACATGCATACATCCATACATACCCATCCACATTCACATCCATATTCTCACCCTATCACAACCCATATACATCTTATCCCATCGCATACACTTCTTACCTCATCCCATACACATCCTATCACTTCTTAACTCATCTTATCACATCCTAACTCATCTCATATGCATCTTATCATTTCCCATATCTTTTATGCATACCTCTATGCATGAAATTCAATTATGCTAAAAGTAACACTTTTACAATAAAATAATCATCCTTTATGCATAAATCATACCTCTATGCATGAAATTCAATTATGCTAAAAGTAACACTTTTATAAAAAAATATTCATCTTTTATGCATACCTCTATGCATGAAATTCCATTATGCTAAAAGTAACACTTTTATAATAAAACATCTTTTATGCATACCTCTATGCATGAAATTCAATTATGCTAAAATGAACACTTTTATAATAAAATATTCATCTTTTATGGATACCTCTATGCATGAAATTCAATTATGCTAAAAGTAACACTTTTATGGATCCTGGTGGAGGGTTCTGACCAGGCGATGCACGGGCTCGCGGTGCTTAGGACACCCATGCATATGTCGTGGAAGATATATATATGTATGATGACGAAAAAAAATGTAATCTATTACTGGATCTCGTTGTTGCTGACCAGCTGGTCTTGACGAAGAGTCCAGAGTGACACCTATTTTTGAGAAATAAGAACTGGAAGGAAATTTTGAGTTATGATATCTGTAATCAATAATTGTTTGACAATGGTTGGTTTCATAAGCTAAAGTTTAAAGAGGAGTGTGTGCGTATTTGTATTCTAAAGCAAAAGTTAAGAAAAGCATTCAATTAGGGGTGGGTGAGTACTTGTCTGGTTCTACCAATTCTAGCCCATGGGCCGGATGGGGTTAGGCTAGAATCAATAGAGTTTTAGTAATAAAATTGATTAATAGGAATACGCTTAGAACTTGAGTAGTTAAATAAAAGCCTGAAGACTTCTCAAATGAATAGATCAACAACTGTGCCTGATTCAATTAGGAAAAAGGCATCAAGATTCCTTCAAGTTAAGTCTGTATTAGTTTCCTTTCTATTTGGTTTAATTAGATGAAGGTCAGTTTAGTCTCTTGACCTTAGAAAATTCGTTAAGAAATTCAAAAAGGTGGAATCGTCCCCATTTTCCAAGCAAGGGAAATTTTCCCGGTTTCAGTTTCGAAATGACCACCAGATTAGTCTTGTGCCCGGACATTCGAGGGTGAGGCCCCGAGTGGGAAACCGTGCCCCACGCTAGAGGAAGCTACTTCCATTGCTACCAACTGGAATCCGGTGCACAGAGGGGCAATGGGATCTCACACTAACAACAACAAACACATCTTAGAACAAAACACCACATGAGGTCAGGCCTCCTAGAATTTGCAAGACATTCTCAGAGAATACTTGGATGATTTTGTTCTTGTTTTCTTTGATTTTGAAATCAAGTACTGCCCAGGAAAAGAAAATGTGGTAGTAGATGCCCTCAGTAGAAAAGCCTCCTTGCTTGCAATTACTGTAATGTCAAATCCCTTGTTTATTGAAGCAAGTGAGAAGATCATGTAGGATAGATTCTTTGGCCCTATTGCTATCCTACTTATGCAGGAAAGTAAAACTCCAGAGGAGTTCAACCGAGTTCAAGGGTACAGCCTGGATGATGGAATTATGTATTATAATCGTAGACGATGCATTCCTAATGATGAGGAAACTAAGGGTCAAATTTTGAATGAAGCCCATGACAGGCTTATTGTTGCAGGGCATCCAAGTTTCATCAAAACTTACATGTCTGTGAAGAAAAGCTTCTTTTGGCCTCGTCTAAAAAAGGATGTGCTTAATCATGTACATCAATGTTTGACCTATTAGAAAGTCAAGGCCGAGAGAGTAAAAATGCCTAGGAAGTTACATCCATTAGACATCCCCCAGATGAAGTGGAAATGCATCAGTATGGATTTTATCACTGGATTACCCTCAGTGCAATCAGGTTACAACTCCATCTTCGTGGTAGATGATAGACTAACCAAAGTTACCCATCTTATTCCAGTAAAAGAAACCTACACTACTGTAGTGGATGTGGCCAGAGTGTTCCTCAAAGAAATCTTCAGATTGCATGGCCTACCCAGAAGAATAGTAAGTGATCGACATCCCAAATTCATGTCAAGATTTTGGACTGCATTTTTTGAAGCAGTAGGAACTTTCTTGGATCTCAGCACAGCTTACCACCCCGAGACCGATGGTCAAATTGAAAGGGTGAACCAAGTGATCCATTAGGAACTCAATGGAGTCTTTTTGGGCCCTTTAATTTGCCATTTCCTAATGGAGGTGATTAAGAAATAGACAAATAGGAAGATTACATGTGGACTGAAACCAATGGTTTGTATAAGAGCCTAGAAGGTAGTGGTCAAACTTAGAATAATAGGCTAAATAGGCTCTTTTTTAATTTTTAAAATCAACTAAAACTCAAAAAATTTATACGTATATGAATTTTTTCCCTATTTTTTATAGAAAAGGATAGCTGCAGCTTTTTATAGAAAAGGATAACTGCAGCCATTAAGTAAGGTCTCTAAAGTGATAGAGGCCTAAAAACGAGTTCCCATCATTATCTTGCATTCAATGCACATTCTCCTTCACTTTCCAGTATCCCTCTCTCCCACGTTCCCTCCAAAACGCTCTCTCTTCCCCCTTTCTCATAGCAGGGCATTTTTCACTCTCTACACTACTTTTAGCTATCTACCTCTCTCTTCACTCAGAAACCTAGATCTACAACTATGGAAGCTTGATCTGCAACCTCCTCTCAGAAGCTATGGAAGTTTGATCCTCACTTACATTTCCTTACTTCATCCTTCCTCCTTGTCCAACCTCCTTTTACAGAGTGTAATAGCAGAGCTTAGCTATGGAAGCTTGATCTGCAACCTCCTCTCAGAAGCTATGGAAGTTTGATCCTCACTTACATTTCCTTACTTCATCCTTCTACCTTGTCCAACCTCCTTTTATAGAGTGTAACAGCAGAGCCAAGCTATGGAAGCTTGAGTTGCAAATGCTTTGGCTCTCATAATCTTACTCATTGTCTCCTCTCACCCCCTCTAATATCCTCTTTCAAAGTGCAGTAATAGCATAGCCAAGCCCTTGGAACTTGCTCTACAACTCCTTCTCTTTTGTACATCTCCCTAGTCTAAGTTTTTTTCTCACCATTCTATTTTTCTTTGCCATCAAGGTTTATAATCTCCCTAATATATACATCTGATGTCTTCTTCTAGAGCTCGAAGACCTCTGATCAGTATTCAATCTCTCTCTTGTAGCAGTGGTCAAGATGAGGATGGGCACTGGAACATCAAACAGTACGAGAAGTGGAATTGGATTACGATGCAGCCTAGTACAAGAGGAACCCACAAGGTGTCAAAGCGATACGTTGATATACAAAGTCACCATTAGAAAGGGCGGATATTGGAGCTCAAACAAGATCGTGATGAAAAAAAGCTAGCCAAGGTCCAACATGTTTACAAGGCAACAGAGGTGACACTAGTAGGCCATGACCAACGTCAACGATTTCCTGCAAATTGTAAGTCATTTCACCACTTTATATTCTTGTTTTTAAATCAATTGTATGCTAATAATGGTATACTGAGCACTGCTTTGATTGTTCTTGGGCTCCTCTGCGTAGATATTTTTCCCTCAAACTATAGTGAGTGGGAGCCTATGGAGGCAATTTCAGGAACCTTTGAAGCATACCATGTGGAGCTTGGTAGTTTAATCTTTGGAGGGTGGCACAACTTCTTGCACGAAACATCTTCTTCTATGAGGATACATATGTGGTTCCCACGATAGCAAATGGTACTGGAAAATTAGTTCCAAAACCTACACCAACTCACATCTATTGAATGGCCAATTCCAGACAATGCTTCAGTGGCCATGGCTTGTTTGCAGATCGAAAGCAAGGTGCAAAATGCTATTAAGTGCACATATGGATCTCACAAAGCAACCATCACCTGCTTCATACCTCTACACCTCTTTGTGTACCTGTTCCGTACAAGTGACACACATCGCACCCCAACTTTATGGATTGCAAAGGGGGAGAGAGCTCTGACTTGTTTCTTATCACTTGCATGGGATAAAAAAGTTGTTCAACACAATGG
This sequence comes from Cibotium barometz, assembly GCF_041138505.1. Taxonomy (NCBI): domain Eukaryota; kingdom Viridiplantae; phylum Streptophyta; class Polypodiopsida; order Cyatheales; family Cibotiaceae; genus Cibotium; species Cibotium barometz. The sequence goes on from NC_141097.1 coordinate 30,486,587, forward strand.
AGACACCATCAGAAGCGGAGTAATAGTTGAGAAGGTTGTGATGCACTACCATATTGCCAAGCAACAGTTGTCCATTGCGTTTCCTTATAGGCGATGGAAGCTTACAAATGGAGAATGGGAGGCGTTAGACTCCGACACAACCTCTACAGAATAGGGTGTACTACATATATCCATGCAAGGTGGGGATGTAGAAGATGTTGCTGTGAATGATGACTGGTCCCTTGCCAACTTACGTGACTACTTAGTTCTTCGTGAGTGGTGATTTTGCTTTGATAATCAATGGTAGAGTAGTGCGCAAAAGGCAGGAACGATCTTTTCTTTGTAGAGAAATTACTTTCCCTGGCTGTGTAGCTATCAAATAACCACTAGATATGTAATCTTGGATTGAAGTAAATTCAATTTCAATTTTTTTACCTCACTGTCTTATTAAGGGTTTTCAATTGTCTTGTGTAAGTTTATTTTTTTGTGATAGTGTAAGGTTGGTCACACAAGCATCTGTGGCTTGAGCCACTAGTAAATTAGAAATGACCTTGCGAGATGGAAGGATACGTTCTTGCTTTCGCATACCATTTTTTTAAAATTTTTTGGTACTTAAAAATTTTAAAAGTTTTTAAAAATTTTATAACAAGGTCGCCCATTTATAAACGATACTTTACTCATTTTCATCAATTGACCATTATCATTCTCTCCTAACACTTGCTCTCAATTTTGCACACCTTTCTGTATCACGCACTCTCTATTTCTTGCAATCAATCATAGTCATGGCACCTCTACTTGACGCACTTATTGCACAGCTAGGAAAGCTTGAGCTACTTCATAGGGTTGATGAGATCGTCCCTATGTTTGAGGGAGCAATTGATGTGCGTGCAACAATGCATCTACACGCGGATGCTTTTACAGATGTCATTCAGTATATGGATCAACACATCAGCACGTACTCCGTCATGTTTGAGGGTGATGAGGGCCGATGGGTTCTGGTTGACCTCATCAATCAGGGAAGACAAGAATTTTAGATTCCGCCTATCAAGGTTTTTAAAATCCCTCACAGAAAAGGACTACATGAATGAGGAGGAAGACTAACTCTTGGATCTACAAATGGGCAACATCGGCACTTCTTTCCTGAGCTGGGACATGGTTTTGGTCCTTCTATTATTTACAAGAGGGTGTGGCGAAAGAAAGTGGCAAGGAAAAAGAAAAGGGCAAAGCAAAGCTAATGGAGCAGGTCCAAGAGGCCCATGCTGAGGAAGAGAATGTTATAGAACAATGGGAGGCCTCAATTGCATTGGTGACTCTACAAGAGAATGTCCCCGAGGAGGTTCTGGACCTAGTTCTAGAGGGCGATGAAGTACTTGAGGAGGTCCCAGACCTTGTTGTCATGTCTTTGCATCCAATCATTATTGATGGGAAAGAATTTTTATTTTTGGATGACATTGCCAAGACACTCGGGTTTCGCGAGGATGAGGCACTGTCTATTATTGTCATGAATGCTGAGGGTCAAGACAAAGGGAAAGTGAAAATCTCTTTAGAAGATGACAACCTCACAAAAGCGCTTGCATATGATATTGGTAGCAGTTCCTTGGAAGATGTAGTGGCCAAAGCGCTCGTTGAAATAAAGCAAGATGTGCAATTCTATGAGAGCGTAGCTGCCTTTGAACCACACATGCCCTTGGTTGCTGGCGATGCTCAAGACCAAGGAAGCATAAACTTGACAAATGAGCAACAACTAGTTGCAAGTGACGATGCAACTGAGGTATGTCCTAACTTCTTAGTTGTAAAGCAAATTATTTTTAGTTGTATCATTTCACGCTTCCTAACTTCTATATTGACATGTTGACAGACTGCTTTTGAATTGGATAAGTTTGCTATGCACGTAGGAGGAACGCGGCCAAAGTCAGAGAGGGTCGAGATGCATCTCTTTGGCACTACATACCTGCCCTCAGAGCCGACATAGTGCGGGTTTTTCATTTAGACTATTCAAAGATTGCCTATGCCGAGCTCCTAAAATGTAAAGCACTTAGTGCAGTCTTGTCGGAGAACCCCTTAGCCTCAAACATAAATAAATGTATTTTGGTAGCTAGGGAAGCTGCCTTGTATTGCTTTATGGGCAAGCATCCCGGCTCAGTTTTAAGCCATTGTGCCCTTTCTCAGGCTCAAGGAATCAATAAGCCGAGTGATATATTTCAAAGCTTAGGCCAGAAACCAGCCTCTAGAACTCTCTTTCCTGAGCTCTTCCAAGAGCTTATTAAAAAGATGTAATGCAAACTTCTCTTCCAAGTTTAATAAAAAAAATTTGTTGTGCATTGTAAGTTGTGATTTTTCCTGGCGTACTTGTGATATACCATTTCAAGCCTCGCAATTTCAAGATTTTGTTCATGTGTTCATAGAAAATATTGTTTAGGATTCATTTTAAATTTGATCGTGATTAAAAAAAGTATTCGAGATTGGGTTAGAGCGGTACTATTGAAAATGTTGTATTTATAGATGTATACACACTCATATATATGTATATATATGTACATATATGTATATATATATACATATATATGTGTGTGTGTGTGTGTACCTATATATATATATATATATATATATATATATATATATATATATATAAGATTTTGGGGCTATTGAAAGATATATATATATATATAATATATATATATATATAAGATATATAGGATATATATATATATATATATAAGACATAAGATATTATAAGATTTTGGAGCTATTATAAGATATATATATATATATAATATCTTATATAAATATATAAGATTTTGGGGCTATTAGGGCACCTAAAGGGCCTTATGAGCCTCACAAGACCAAAAAAAACAAAAAAAAAAGCCACGTGCACTACGACGTGGAAATCGGCATTTTGACCTGGTCAAACTGGCGATTAACGTGCCGTAGCGCACATGGTATTTTTTATTTATTTTTTGTTTTTTTTGGTCTTGAGGCTCATAAGGCCCTCAATAAGGGTCTCTAGGTGACTTTATAGACTCTATCTTTTTTGTATATATAAATATATATATATATATGTGTGTGTGTGTGTGTGTGTGTGTGTGTGTGTGTATATGTATATATGTATATATATATATGTGTGTATATATATATATGTGTGTGTGTGTTTATGTGTGTTTTTTCCTATGTGTATAGTGCTTTTATATTTTTTTAAATGAAATGTTCATTGGCACTGAGCATACAAAAAAAATTGGACTCAACAAAGAATGTAACACAACTCAAAAAGCTTTCATTAATGTTTGAAAATGCTACAAAGGAATTTGGGAACATTACAAAAGTTTGTAGGGAGAATTACAAAGTGGGTTAGCCTATTGAGGTAGAAGGCTACGCTCTAAACGTAGATGTAGGACTAGGGACATATTTACAGGCTTCAAAGTGACTCTCTTGGCATGTACCATAGCCAGCACTGAGTCTTTAAAAATAGAAACTACAATATCTTCAGCAGCTTCTTGAAGAGCTTCAAGAGCTGTGCTCTGTATGAGGTCAACCCTGTCAATAAATTTTTCCATTGTTTCTCTCACCAGTCGAGAGAATGGTGCCTTGGGGATGAGAAGATCTATGCTTTTTTTATATTTCCTAATCTCTCGTAGTGCAAGTGTCCCTGGCCTCCATTTTCTCTTCTTCTTTGTAACCGGTGGAGGCAGTGGTGGTCTTTGATTCTCCCACGATGGTCGTTCAGACCTGAACTTCTTTTTCTTTTATGCACGCTCTTCCTCTTCTTGTTGGTCTCGAAACTTGCCCTCCATTCTTTTGCCACACGTCTTGACTGGACATCTGGATGTTGTGGCTACTTGTGGCTATGCTTGGCTTGCCCTCCTTGTGTCCTCTTTGGGCTGCTGTCTCTTTTGCATTTCTATCTCCCAAGCCGCCCTCACAAGAGCAAACTCTTTGTCAATGGTATCTTTCGTGATGCCATAGGACAAGAGCTCAACCTCCCTATTCTGTAAGATAACCTCTAAACACCATATTGGGGAATATGGGAATTTCCCACAAGTTTGGGACACATGGTCAAAAGTTTGGATTAACCCTAACTTGAACACCACTAATCCAAAATGAGTGCTTTATAGCTCTTTAGATTCCATTTTTCAAGCGCTTTCCAACGATAGGTCATATGATAGGGTTTTGAGAAACTTACAAACATGTTATCCATGTCCCCTTTTTTAAGTATTCAAAAATGGGAATTGGGAAATTTCCAAATTCACTAATATGGTGTTTCTAGCTGTTCTAGGGTGTCGGCCTCAATAACAATCTCCTGTGGTTGCCCTTGACCTTCCTCGGCTTCTTTTCAATGCCGCTCTTCTTCTGCTTCTCTACTAGGCTCTGCTTCTTCAGCTTCCTTCCTACGTTGCGCTTCTTCGGCCTCCTTCCTGCGCTCTTCTTCTCTCATCTCCTTTGCCTCTTGCTCTGTTACTATAGGTAGATTTTTCCTTTTTGCTGTAGCAGGTAGTGGGCCGAGTTGATCGAAAAACCACAAGTCTTGTTCCTGTTCTTCTGGCATGGCCTAGGTATGTACATGTGCGAGAGATAGTGGGAGGGCAAGAGAGAGTAGAGCACAAAGAAGAAATTGAAATGTGGTGGCTATAAATGAAAAATGACTTAAATATGTCTATAAATATAATTCTTTAAAACTTTTAGAAAATTTAAAAACATAAAAAGATTATAATCAGAGAGTTTAAGCCCATGAGGAACCACACAGACGCTTGCTTGCTACCCACTGCCGTAGTCTCTCCCTAGCATTTGATCTGTTGTATCCTTCAACTCTTCTTGCATTAACAGTTTTCATTATTTGACGCCTAAGAGACAAATTACCGCAAGTTTTCTGTCTTTTTTTGCCAACCAGAACGCGATAGAACCAGTTGAACATTTCATGGAGCGCATTACTCTTGACTTTGCCCACCACCATGGTGAGTGCCCTTAAAATACACGGTCTTTGCTTGGTAATGTGATTTCTCCATGCCTTGATTGCTCCAAAGTGCTAAAGAGCCATATCTATCGAGAAAGTATGGCCCATGTGCATACAATATATGTTGCATAGAAAATTACAAAAAGGCAACAAACAGTATGAAGAACATACTTCAAGGACACAAGAATTATAACATTACCATGTAGTGAGTAATGTGTGTTTCTCCCCATGCCTCGACCATTTCTTTTGTAAATCTACAAGTGGCTTGTTTAAGTGCCTCAATACCATGGTCATCCAGGTGAGGTCGCTCTAGAAGATTGACCATTTTATTACACACATCCCATACACGTGCACGTTTTAGGCCAAACCTGCCATCATTTCCTCGATATGTTGTAACATCACATATCTTCTTCCAAATTTCAAAGTTAGTGTGGCTATGACAACCCAAGTGGTTTGATAGCAAGTGTCTTGCCTTTAATCCACCCATGCCAATTTTATTAGGGTTGTCTTGTGTAGGGTTTGATTTTCTGTCCTTTGTCAAGACCACTGCTCCAGCATGTAATCCAATAGAGGAAAGTACACCCTTTAGTGCACGTATTGACTCTTCTCGTCGATCTTCGGGCTCCATGTTCCAGACATAGTTTATGTGGAGTATCAATAGCTTATCCAAAATCCTGAGTCTTGCATATAATGTGCACACATGCACTTAACATAGTGGAATGTCCAAGATTGGGTTCCAAGCATTGTCCTCCTGGTCACGACTAGTGTTGGCTATATATAGAATGTCTCTATATATATAGCCCTAGGATCTCCTCTATATATACTCATCTATTGTGTGTATTCCACACACCTTTGGGGATGCATATGACGTGTCTATCTCTCTCTCTCTCTCTCACGTTGGTTCAACATGGTATTAGAGCTGTGGCTACGCTCCACGGACGTCTCGAGCAAAGAAGCTAAGTAGTATTCCTCCTTGATATATTGTTCTTTTGTTGTTGCTTAATTGTGTATTAGCCTATCGCTTATTGTTCGTCGTCAAAATAAACGTTGTTATCACCTGTTTTGAGTGGATTATGCATGTAATTACGGCTTTGTTTGGTGCATGCATGTAATTAGCTGTATGCATGTAATTAGTCGTAGCCTCTGATTACGTTGCTCATAGCATGTTCCTAACCGCCATCTAGCAGCCCTGTGTGTGTGACTTGTTTCTATAGAGTATGCAGAGAAGGCTGCATGCGTTGCAGAGAAGGCTACATGCATGTGCAGCTTGCATAGAGAGGCCCACTCGTGAGTGCATGGCTGCATGAGGCCCAATCGTGAGTGCATGGTTGCATGCGGAGGCAAGGTGCAGCAGCGATAGAGCAAGGAACAAAGGTGCAGTAGAGATAGAGCGCGAAAGAGCGCTACTTTGCAGCCCTGCAGAATTAGCACAAGCCCTGCAGAATTAGCCAGATTGCACCGTCTGATTTAGCTTTATCTTCTTAGTGCTTATTTCGGACAGAATTAGCCAGACTGCACCGTCTGATTTAGCTTTATCTTCTTAGTGCTTATTTCGGACAAGCATGACATGTATTGGGTCGAATTCTTTGCTTTCATCATGCTTTTTGGCAGCTCTGGACAGCTCTGGATCGCTCCCCTTCGCAAAGTAACTGATTTGCACACCATCACCATCGGTTGAACCCTAGGATTGCGCAAAGGTTGCTTTTGTCACTTTTCATTGTGGGCGCATCTCTCAAACGACATCGCAAAGGTTGAGGCAGCCGCCTTCAAATTGAGGCAGCCGCCTTATTCAGACATTTAGCGGTATTTCTATAACAGTCCGTTGACTTCCCAACGCTTCATGGCCGCTCCTAGGCCGAGTTAAATTGGGCGCCTATTTGTGTTTTGACGCAGGCTGCCAGTCTTGTTCTTGTCCCCTTCGGTGACATTATGTCGCCCTTGCATATTGTCACAACAATTTTTGATTTGCTTGGGATACCAGAATTGGGTTATGACGGCATAATCGGCGAGGATTAATATTGGTGCTACCAATTTCTTTGTACGTCTACGTGCATAGCAGGCACCGACGTCCTGGTGATACTTTTCAGCTATTCTTATTGTACATAAGCCAAATTGATTCCACATCTGTTCTTGCCTCATGGCAGTGACCATCATATGGTATTTGATATTGATGAGATGCATATTCCTTAGAGTTGTTTGTCCATGATAATCAACATATTTGATTCTTACTTTCATAATGTAAGTAGAAGAAGATCTTTCGTACCTTATGCAACTCACATTGATCATGACTTATGCCATGGTCTCGTATAACTCTTATGCTACCATGATGTACTTCTACGATAATCTTGATCTTTTTTATTGCTTCATGAGCTAATATGCTGTGATCTTGTTTTAGTGCTAGCTACAGGAATCACATGATTAAGCTTGGACGTTCATAATGTATTTATTGACAATCCAAGGTATTATCACATGATGGTAATTATGCCTTTCTTTTCGATCAACTGATGTTATGTATATGGATTTTGTTCATCCTGCCATGGTTTTATTTTGTGATGTCATTATGATGATTTCTTTATATTCGTTGATGACGTTTCCATGGACTTTATCCATGATGTCATGGTTTTGGCTTGCTATCCTTTTGGTGTATGTCTGCTTGATATTGCTTACATATCTGATGTTGGATCTTACTTTTTGAATGGTTACTCCTTCTCTCAATATCAATTCTTAGCCCTGTGCGTGTGAGCAAAAATCTCGCATACCAAACTAAAGGTGTGCATTAGTTTGTTTGAAATAGGTTGGTTCTAATTTGTGCCCATGAAATGCTTGTGGTAAATTCAATGAAGACCCTTTTATCTCATGACTTCAGAATCGTTACAGTTACTTGCTCATGGTCATCTCGGTGATGATCTGATTGTTTTATCTCATGACTTCAGAATCGTTACAGTTACTTGCTCATGGTCATCTCGGTTATGATCTCATTATCCTTTTATCTCAGTGGTGATGTTGATCTCTCGTTTGATTGTTCTCACAAGGAAGTTGTGTACTTGTCCTTTCTATGGCTTCGAGGAAGTTTGTCTTGTGCGTAAAGAGGACTTTATTGATGCTTAGCATGCTGTTACTACTCAAGAGGCTTTGTAAGCATGCAACTATTTCTCGGGAGCCTTTGCAAGAAATAGTTAAAGGTGCCATGTGTTCTACCTTTGCTTGTTACATTACAACCAGTCTCACGGACTTGACAATTATTATTTTAAGCATGCAAGACTCGGTGATTCTGACAGGTTTGGTGAGTTTGTAATTTTGGTGCCTTGGTATGATGCCATGGTGGTGATGGTTACACATTTTATAGATATAAGTATATGTGTTCATTGCATTGATGTAATTCACTCACTACAATCCATGATGCCATGGTGTTGTTCCATGATGATGGTTACATGTTTCATCAATGATGGTTGACTACGTTTCTATGGATTGTATCCATGATGCCATGGTGTTATTCCATGATGATGGTTACATGTTTCGTAGATGATGGTTGACTACGTTTCCATGGATTGTATCCATGATGCCATGGTGTTGTTCCGTGATGATGGTTACATGTTTCGTCGATGATGGTTGACTACGTTTCCATGGATTGTATCCATGATGCCATGGTGTTGTTCCATGATGATGGTTATATGTTTCGTTGATGTTGGTCATTCCAAGCTATATGTTTTTTTGATGTTGGTCATTCCAAGCTACATGTTTCGTTGATGTTGGTTCACTTGGCTAATCTATACTGGTTGATTGTGTTTCCATGGATTTTATCCATGATGCCATGGTGTTGTTCCAAATGATGGTTACATGTTTCGTGAATGATGGTTGACTACGTTTCCATGGATTGTATCCATGATGCCATGGTCATTGGTGGATGCACCGTGCCTTGGCTTTGGCTCATCAGATTGACTAGGTTTATTTAAGTCTATCAATGTCTTTTGTGGTCGACAATGCAACCATGCAGGTCTAAATGGCTATAATGGTGGTCAAGTCTTGGAATTCAATCTATGGCAACTAACAAGAAATTTTGTCGAGCATATTTTCCAAGAGGTTTAATTTCTCGTCCTGTCAGCTTATGAGGTTTATGTTCACGTCATGTCATCCTGACTACATGTCAGAGGTTTGATTTCTCTTCCCGTCAGAGGTTTGATTTCTCATCCTATCAGCTTATGAGGTTTATGTTCACATCATGTCATCCTGGCTACATGCTGCCTGTGGGATGTCAAAGGTTTGATTTCTCGTTTCGTCATCTTATGAGGTTTACTATCCTGATTGTGAATGTCACACGTTTGATTTCTCGGCCTATCATCTTATGAGGTTTACTTTCAAGTACGTCATGTCAGAGGTTTACTTTTTCGTCCTGTCAGAGGTGTCTACATCCTAATTATTGGTTTGCTTTTTCATCATGTCTGGTCATCCTACCTATGGACATCAGAGGTTTGATTTCTCGTCCTGTCATCTTATGAGGTTTACTTTCATATCATGTCATCTTGGAGGTTTTATCCAAGTTATAGTTGTCTCATTATCTTGACTCATAATATTGGAGGTTTGATCTTATGTCATAGATTTTTCCCATGGCAAAGATATGATTCTAGCTTTCCATGATATCCTTACTAACTAGAATGAGTGTCATTTTCTATTTTAGTGTTTATTTGACAGGTCAATCTTCCAAGTCAACTTCTCCAAGTAACCAGATTCTCTTACTAAATCTAGTTCATTTGCCATTGATTGGATGATCTTCCACAAGTTGACATTGCCATGCATGTCCTTGCGGATGGACTATATTCCTAAGCAACCATATAATAGATACCTTTATGTCTATTTCTTTATGTACATCTTTTCGTGTACATCTCATATTTCTATAACAAAATTATGGTTTTCCATTTGTTATGGAGACTTCTTCCATATTACAGGGTTTATGGATCAAGATTGTATTTGGATATTGTTGAGCTTCAATATAGAGAAGAGACTACAAAAATATTATTTGGCATCATCATGAAGATAGACTCGCACCCAACCTACATGAATGGATCAAGACAACATGAAGATGGATGACCTTCAAAGCCTTCATGGCTATTGTACACATAAGAGTGATGAAGTATATATGGGAGTGATGTAGCTCCTTCATGGCTATTGTATATATGGGAGTGATGTAGCTCCTTCATGGATATTGTATATATGGGAGTGATGTAGCTCCTTCGCAGCCTTCATGGCTATTTTATATGTGGGAGTGATGTAGCTCCTTTGAATAATACTTTGTAACTATAAAATAATTTAATATAGCGGTAGGTGTATATAGAGCTGTGGGTTTTTCCCTTGAGCCCCCAAGGGTTTTTTCATCCACAGTTAGAGACCCTTCTTTGAGCGGGGGTGTTGGCTATATATAGAATGTCTCTATATATATAGCCCTAGGATATCCTCTATATATACTCATCTATTGTGTGTATTCCACACACCTTTGGGGATGCATATGACGTGTCTATCTCTCTCTCTCTCATGTTGGTTCAACAACTAGGTGGCTTGCTCTGGTCACAACTTAATATGTCATTATGCCATACCTTTGATCCTTTCCTCTGTTCAGCATAAAAAACGATTGCTTTTTTTGCACCCACCTGTTTTTGACTTTTGCCTTTGCTAGGTTGTTTCCCTTTTACTCTTGAGTCTACTGCTGTCTTGGAATGACAACAGTAAACACATGAGAATATAGTATTCGCACCTGTTTTACAACCCAACATACACTTTAAGGTTTTTAGATCGCCACCCAAGTGCCATTCAATGTTAAAGCAGCCTATTCAGGGAACATCAAGCTTTTGACCATTGACCTGACAAGAGACGACATGTTGAATACTAGACCGTTCAAAATACCACCTCAAGGTATCATGGTTCTCTTTTGGGAGGACCCATGCTGCTTGCCACCAGATGTTCTTCTCTGATTGAATGCCGTAGTAGTCTTGCTTATGCCCTTGATCCCTATTGTTGCTGTCTTCAGTTACATCTAACTCTTGGGTCTCTAAAGGCTTTCCTCTAAGTGCTCGGCTCATCAAGGTTAAACTAACACGCTCCAGTCTTTGACCTTTAACCACTTGACATTCATCCAGCTTCAAGACAAACATAGCATTTCCACCTGTCTCTTCAAGTGTGAGGCCATATTAAAGACAAATTTAGGAATTTTGGGAATTATTCGAGTCCCATTTCTTATAGGATTGGTTGGAAACTCGGTATTTTTGTCTAGTTTGAGCTAACATCTATTTGTTGGTGCACTCTTTGTGCCATTAGATTATATCTTGACACAACTATTTGGCGTATTTGTTTGTAGTTGTAATACTAGTCATTTTTATATCTACACATATACTTTGTATCCAAACTTAGATTACTCAACATTGAGAGATGTACCATAATGAATTAGGAACCATATTACATGCCAAGACTTTCACATAAGGGTCAAACTTGAGTTTGAGCCTCACTTACAAGGGCAAAGTAAAGATCGCTCAACTTGAGATTGTGCCTTGTGTTAGAAGACATCCCCAAGGTTGGATATAAGTGGAGGTATGGCTCAAACTTAATTTTGAGCCTCACCGCTACACTAGGATATGGAGTAAGTGTAATTTCTTAATAGTAAGTGTGCATCATCATTTGTATTGGGCTCAAACTTAATTTTGAGCCTCTTAAGTTTGAGCCTCGCTCTGCTACACTAGGATATGGAGTAATTTCTTAATAGTAAGTGTGCATCATCATTTGTACGAGACGTTGGCATGAAATAAAGGATAAGTAGAATAGAAATATTCACTTTAATAGAAAAATGTTAAAAGTGAATCCAAAAAAGCCAATGTATTAATCAAAAGACTAATAATTATTTCAACAAGACCTATGTTAATATTAGTAGTTGATAAGCTCCTTTCAACAAATCCACACTTTCAACAAGACCTATGTTAATATTAGTAGTTGATAAGCTCCTTTCAATGATCACCATTCGTTGTACATTCATAAGCACTATCAATGCACTTTTCTACCTTTCTTTGGTTGAGAGCTTGATGGGCTATGAGCATGGTAGAGTGCTTTGCCGTTCTCTTCTTTGTAAGTGCTTGCTCCTCTTCTTGCACCTGAGAGCCTACCATGTCTTCAGCTATTGTGCTTACATCAAGGACTTTTGTTTTGTCACCATCCTTTTTATGTTTTGAAGAAGTTGCACCAGCATTTCTAGATGCTTCAAGTGCACTATTCACTATGGCCCTGCCTTTTTTCTCCACAATTTTCCTAACTTGAATGGTTGTTGTCTCCTTTTCAGGTATGGACTTTTTTCATGAATCCAAAGCCTTCTTTGCATGCCTCACCGCTTTCACCAGGTCCTCCACATTATCCACCCCTGAGTTGTTGTTTCGAGAGCATCCAGAGTAAAGATTGGTGCACCATGTGGTTACGAGGTAGCGGGCGCTCTGCTAGCTTCCATTCCTGTGAAGCACCAAAAAAGTTTCAAAACCTTAGAAAAAAATGGATTTAAATGCTACATATCAAATCAAAACCTATCAAACTTAAGAAACTTAATGCATGCTACAATTATTGATGCTTCACTTAGTTTTCTTGAATAGCGAGGGCCTCACTTGCATTTACTTAATCCATATAGAAGCTCGACTTAAGCTAGAGCCTAGATCTAAGTTGTGCACTCATATGCTAGGGGTACGCTAGCATAGAGAGGCAAAGCTCAAACTCAAGTTTTAGCCTTAAGGCGAAGTTCCATGTATGGGAGGCTTGAACTTAAGCTGGAGTCTAGATACAAGTTGTGCACTCATATACCAGGGATACACTAGTATATTGGAGCCTTAAGGCTAAGTTCCATATAGGGAAAATCCGAACTTAAGCTAGAACCTAGATCCAAGTTATGCACTCATATGACAGGGGTACACCAGCATATAGAGACAAGGCTCAAGCTCAAGTTCGAGCCTTTAGGCCAAGTTTTATGTAGGAGAGGCTCGAACTTAAGCTGGAGCCTAGATCCAAGTTGTGCACTCATATGCTAGGGATACGCTAGCATAGATAGAGAAGGCTCCAACTCAAGTTGGAGCCTTAAGGCCAAGTTCCATGTTTAAGCATGGAGAATGAGCCTTAAAACATAAGTTCCATGTAGGGGAGATTCAATCTGAAGTTTGAGCCTTAAGGCTGGTGTACACTAGCATCGAGAGCAAAGGCTCCAACTCAAATTCGAGCCTTAAGGTCACGGTACACTAGCATGGAGAACGAAGGCTCAATCTGAAGTTCGAGCCTTAAGGCCGAAATGCACTAGCATGGACAGCAGAGGCTCAAACTCAATTTCGAGCCTTAAGACTTGGGTGCACTAGCATGGAGAGCAAAGGCTCAAACTCAAGTTTGAGCCTAAAGGCCGGGGTGCACTAGCATGGAGAGCTAAGGCTCAAACTCAAGATCGAGCCTTAAGGCCGGGGTGCACTAGCATGGAGAACGAAGGCTCAATCTGCAGTTCGAGCATTAAGGCCGGGGTGCACTAGCATGGAGAGCAAAGGAGCAAAGGCTCAAACTCAAGTTCAATTCTTAAGGCCGGGGTGCACTAGCATGGAGAGCAAAGGCTCAAACTCAAGTTCGAGCCTTAAGGCCGGGGTGCACTAACATGGAGAACAAAGACTCAATCTAGGTCGAGCCTTAAGGCCAGGGTACACTAGCATGGAGAATGAACTTATCTGAAGTTCGAGCCTTAAGGCCGAGGTGCACTAGCATGGAGAGCAAAGGCTCAAAATCAAGTTCAAGCCTTAAGGCCAAGGTGCACTAGCATGGAGAACGAAGGCTCAATCTGAAGTTTGAGCGTTCAGGCCGGGGTGCACTAGTATGGAGAGCAAAGGAGCAAAAGCTCAAACTGAAGTTCGAGCCTTAAGGCCGGGGTGCACTAGCATGGAGAGCAAAGGCTCAAACTGAAGTTCGAGCCTTAAGGCCGAGGTGCACTAACATGGACAACAAAAACTCAATCTAGGTCAAGCCTTAAGGTCGGGGTACACTAGCATGGAGAACGAAGGCTCAATCTGAAGTTCAAGCCTTAAGACTGGGGTGCACTAGCATGGAGAGCAAAGGAGCAAAGGCTCAAACTCAAGTTCGAGCCTTAACGCCGGGGTGCACTAGCATGGAGAGCAAAGGCTCAAACTCAAGTTCGAGCCTTAAGGCCAGGGTGCACTAACATGGAGAGCAAATGCTCAAACTCAAGTTCAAGCCTTAAGGCCGAGGTGCACTAACATGGAGAACAAAGACTCAATCTAGGTCGAGCCTTAAGGCTGGGGTACACTAGCATTGAGAACGAAGGCTCAATCTGAAGTTCGAGCCTTAAGGCCGGGATGCACTAGCATGGAGAGCAAAGGCTCAAATTCAAGTTCGAGCCTTAAGGCCGGGGTGCACTAACATGGAGAGCAAAGACTCAATCTAGGTCGAGCCTTAAGGCCAGGGTACACTAGCATGGAGAACGAAGGGTCAATCTGAAGTTTGAGCCTTAAGACTGGGGTGCACTAGCATGGAGAGAAAAGGCTTAAACTCAATTTCGAGCCTTAAGACCGGGTTGCACTAGCATGGAGAGCAAAGACTCAAACTTAAGTTTGAGCCTTAAGGCCGGGGTGCACTAGCATGGAGAGCAAAGGCTCAAACTCAAGTTCGAGCCTTAAGGCCGCCGGGGTGCACTAGCATGGACAACGAAGGCTCAATCTAAAGTTTGAGCCTTAAGGCCGGGGTGCACTAGCATGGAGAGCAAAGGAGCAAAGGAGCAAAGGCTCAAACTCAAGTTCGAGCCTTAACGCCGGGGTGCACTAGCATGGAGAGCAAAGGCTCAAACTCAAGTTTGAGCCTTAAGGCCGGCGTGCACTAACTTGGAGAGCAAAGGCTCAAACTCGAATTTGAGCCTTAAGGCCGGGGTGCACTAACATGGAGAACAAAGACTCAATCTAGGTCAAGCCTTAAGGCTGGGGTACACTAGCATGGAGAACAAAGGCTCAATCTGAAGTTCGAGCCTTAAGACTGGGGTGTACTAGCATGGAGAGCAAAGGCTCAAACTCAATTTCGAGCCTTAAGACCGGGGTGCACTAGCATGGAGAGCAAAGGCTCAAACTCAAGTTCGAGCCGCCTTAAGGCCGGGGTGCACTAGCATGGAGAGCAAACGCTCAAACTCAAGTTCGAGCCTTAAGGCCGGGGTGCACTAGCATGGAGAACAAAGGCTCAATCTGAAGTTCGAGCCTTAAGGTTAGGGTGCACTAGCATAAAGAGCAAAGGAGCAAAGGCTCAAACTCAAGTTCGAGCCTTAACGCCAGGGTGTACTAGCATGGAGAGCAAAGGCTCAAACTCAAGTTCGAGCCTTAAGGCCGGGGTGCACTAACATGGAGAGCTAAGGCTCAAACTCAAGTTCGAGCCTTAAGGCCGGGGTGCACTAACATGGAGAACAAAGACTCAATCTAGGTCGAGCCTTAAGGCCGGGGTACACTAGCATGGAGAACGAAGGCTCAATCTGAAGTTCGAGCCTTAAGACT
Source organism: Cibotium barometz (assembly GCF_041138505.1). Lineage (NCBI taxonomy): Eukaryota > Viridiplantae > Streptophyta > Polypodiopsida > Cyatheales > Cibotiaceae > Cibotium > Cibotium barometz. Next base: position 30,502,046 of record NC_141097.1, read on the forward strand.
GGGGTGCACTAGCATGGAGAGCAAAGGCTCAAACTCAATTTTGAGCCTTAAGATCGGGGTGCACTACAATGGAGAGCAAAGGCTCAAACTCAAGTTCGAGCCGCCTGAAGGCCGGGGTGCACTAGCATGGAGAGCAAAGGCTCAAACTCAAGTTCGAGTCTTAAGGCCGGGGTGCACTAGCATGGAGAACGAAGGCTCAATCTGAAGTTCGAGCCTTAAGGCCGGGGTGCACTAGCATGGAGAGCAAAGGAGCAAAGGCTCAAACTCAAGTTCGAGCCTTAACGCCGGGGTGCACTAGCCTGGAGAGCAAAGGCTCAAACTCAAGTTTGAGCCTTAAGGCCGGGGTGCACTAACATGGAGAGCAAAGGCTCAAACTCAAGTTCGAGCCTTAAGGCCGGGGTGCACTAACATGAAGAACAAAGACTCAATCTAGGTCGGGCCTTAAGGCCGGGATACACTAGCATGGAGAACGAAGGCTCAATCTAAAGTTCGAGCCTTAAGACTAGGGTGCACTAGCATGGAGAGCAAAGGCTCAAACTCAATTTCGAACCTTAAGATCGGGGTGCACTAGCATGGACGGGGTGCACTAGCATGGAGAGTAAAGGCTCAAACTCAAGTTCGTCGAGCCGCCTTAAGGCCAGGGTGCACTAGCATGGAGAGCAAAGGCTCAGGCCGGGGTGCACTAGCATGGAGAGCAAAGGCTCAAACTCAAGTTCAAGCCTTAAGGCCAGGGTGCACTAGCATGGAGAACGAATGCTCAATCTGAAGTTCGAGCCTTAAGGCTGGGGTGCACTAGCATGGAGAGCAAAGGAGTAAAGGCTCAAACTCAAGTTCGAGCCTTAACGCCGGGGTGCACTAGCATGGAGAGCAAAGGCTCAAACTCAAGTTCGAGCCTTAAGGCCGGGGTGCACTAACATGGAGAGCAAAGGCTCAAACTCAAGTTTGAGCCTTAAGGCCGCGGTGCACTAACATGGAGAACAAAGACTCAATCTAGGTCGAGCCTTAAGGCCGGGGTACACTAGCATGGAGAATGAAGGCTCAATCTGAAGTTCGAGCCTTAAGACTGGGGTGCACTAGCATGGAGAGCAAAGGCTCAAACTCAATTTCGAGCCTTAAGACCGGGGTGTACTAGCATGGAGAGCAAAGGCTCAAACTCAAGTTCGAGCCTTAAGGCCGGGGTGCACTAGCATGGAGAGCAAAGGCTCAAACTCAAGTTCGAGCCTTAAGGCCAAGGTGCACTAGCATGGAGAGCAAAGGCTCAAACTCAAGTTCGAGCCTTAAGGCCGGGGTGCACTAGCATGGAGAGCAAAGGAGCAAAGGCTAAAACTCAAGTTCGAGCCTTAAGGCCGGGGTGCACTAGCATGGAGAGCAAAGGCTCAAACTCAAGTTCGAGCCTTAAGGCCGGGGTGCACTAACATGGAGAGCAAAGGCTCAAACTCATATTCGAGCCTTAAGGCCCGGGTGCACTAACATGGAGAGCAAAGGCTCAAACTCAAGTTCGAGCCTTAATGCCGAGGTGCACTAACATGGAGAACAAAGACTCAATCTAGGTCGAGCCTTAAGGCCGGGGTACACTAGCATGGAGAACGAAGGCTCAATCTGAAGTTTGAGCCTTAAGACTGGGGTGCACTAGCATGGAGAGCAGAGGCTCAAACTCAATTTCGAGCCTTAAGATCGGGGTGCACTAGCCTGGAGAGCAAAGGCTCAAACTTAAGTTCGAGCCTTAAGGCCGGGGTGCACTAGCATGGAGAGCAAAGGCTCAAACTCAAGTTCGAGCCTTAAGGTCGGGGTGCACTAGCATGGAGAGCAAAGGCTCAAACTCAAGTTCGAGCCTTAAGGCCGGAGTGCAATAGCATGGAGAACGAAGGCTGAATCTGAAGAAGTTTGAGCCTTAAGGCCGCCGGGGTGCACTAGCATGGAGAGCAAAGGAGCAAAGGCTCAAACTCAAGTTTGAGCCTTAATGCCGGGGTGCACTAGCATGGAGAGCAAAGGCTCAAACTCAAGTTCGAGCCTTAAGATTGGGGTGCACTAACATGGAGAACAAAGACTCGATCTAGGTCGAGCCTTAAGACCGGGGTACACTAGCATGGAGAACGAAGGCTCAATCTGAAGTTCGAGCCTTAAGGCCGAGGTGCACTAGCATGGAGTGCAAACAATCTACGAGGAGCAACGATTGACAAATGGCACACTTAGCGTGCAATCAAGTAAGCGTTTATATTGATATAGACAATCAATTAAAGAAGGACTTACTTGTTGCGTAAAGTATTCAATTAGATAAGGAAACACACAAAACGTAGATAGGCGCATGAAAGTCTCCGATGTCGCACAGACGTGACAGATGCTTGAAGTCTCCGATGGCGTGTGGGCGTGATGGTTTTGTAGGAAACAGAGGTCAAAACCAACGCAGGGCTGAGCGAGTACTTCACAGACAGGAAACATAGATGATTATGCAGGCGCCGAGTGGGGGGGAATTTGAAATCCAAATTTGAAATGGTCCGAGAGGGGTCTGGGCGTGGAGATGGTCTGAATTGATAGAGAGGGGGCTGGCGATGGTCCGATTGATAGGGAGGGGGTTGGCGATGGTCCGAGAGGGGTCTGGGTGTGGAGATGGTCTGAATTGATAGGCATAGTCTCCGATCAATTGCGATGGTCTGAATTGATAGCTCCGATCAATTACTTCTTGGTCTGAATTAGGCTTCGATTCTTGGATAAATTGATACTTCTTGTCCTCTGACATTCAACGGGGGCGCAGGCTTTGTCATGCAGAAAGGAATTTTGATTTCGATTTCATTCCCCAAGCCCAAGCCCAAGCCCAAGCCCAGGCCCAGGCCCCAGGTCCCAAGTCTTTTGATTATAGTTAGTTTCACTTTTGTCTATATACCCTTCTTCACCCACACCCCACTTGTTCTCTGGGATTATTCTAGCTTCCCTTCTATTCCTACTTGCTTGTGTAATAGACAAGGCTCAAACTCAAGTTTGAGCCTTGAGCTTGAGCTTGAGATTTCTTCTTCTCTTCCCTCTTTCCCCACACCCAAATATACTTTCTAGCTTCCCTCTCTATTCCTACTTTCTTGTGTAATAGACAAGGCTCAAACTCAAGTTTGAGCCTTGAGCTTGAGCTTGAGATTTCTTCTATTCTTCCCTCTTTCCCCATACACCCAAATATACTTTCTAGCTTCCCTCTCTATTCCTACTTGCTTGTGTAATAGACAAGGCTCAAACTCAAGTTTGAGCCTTGAGCTTGAGATTGAGATTTCTTCTTTTCTTCCCTCTTTCCCCATACACCCAAATATACTTTCAGCTTCCTACAACTTTACTTTCAGCTTCCTAGAAGCGAACTAGCATCCGCGGGTGAGGCTCAAACTTTTGTTGGAGGAGCCTACCGTTCTAGCTAACATATGCAAACTAATATATTATGTAAGTGAGGATGATAACGTTAATTGGAGCCTCCTAACAAACTAACATATGATGGTGAGGCTCATGAAGCCTCCTACTAACAAGCTAGCATTAGATGGATGGAGCCTAGCCTCCTAGCAAACTAGCATTGATAGGTGAGATTCAAACTTTGGTTAGAGCCTAAACTCATGTTGAGATTGAATTACATTTATAGTTCTGTGTACTACCATAAAAACATCGCTTTAATCTTTCTTATTGAGATCTTTATTTTCTCAGGGATTGGAGGGTCTAAAACAAGGTGCTTCAGTGTTTCTCATTGATGGTTCTGCAAAGGAAGGTACGCGGGGTTATTCATTCCATTGATGCATCTCAAACATGACATTGATGCATCTCAAACATGACATTGTGGTTTTCAATTCATTGGTGAGACATGTGCAGCAATACATGTTCAACAAAGCTTTGATGACACATTTCTCATTCCATTTGCCACAATGGATGCAAGAACAATGTCTCAAGCAGTTGGAAGCATCATCAAATGGCCATTGGTCAACCTTGTTATGGACAAAGACATTACTAATACCAAAGAGGATAATTTTGCGAAACTTCTTGTTGATCAAGAAGATCACTTTATAGATAGGGAGAGCTGAAAAGAGAAAAGTGTCATCCTCTAGGATGACAACAGATCTACAAAACTTGGCAGTGGAGTAGGTATTGCTGGTCCACCCATACGAGGCTATAAATTATAGAGAACTAGGGGAGAGTAGCTTGGGCGTCATTATAGAAGGATCTTTGCATCCCAGTTCAACTTGTGTTTCAGGTCTGAATTTGGTTAGTTTGCCAATCAGGCAACTCACATTTACGAATGGTGAACCATTAGTGAAGGACATAGAATCTTCTTCTATTCAAGATCACTTCATGCAAAAAAATATTGACAGCCTAAACAATTCAAGTGATGAAAAAGAGGATGATGATGTAGAGAGCAATGATGGCGATAGTTCTAATGAGACAGACACCATGATGCCATGATCACTGACTATGATATCATTGAAGGGACAAATAAGAAAAGGAGCTATGTCCATAGGGTAAGGGTAATGAAAAAATACGATAAAACCCATGGAGCTAGCAAAAAATGTGATGTTGCAAACATTCACAATGTCGCAACCATTGATGGTTGCGAGAAGCGATGTTGTCAATTTGGAGATAGATCCAAAATCATGCAAGCTAGGGTACACTTTTGGGGACCAAAGCTATAGTACATGATACACATTTGTACAAGATTGCATGGGCATGGCCTATAGACAAGGTCAAGATGACGAGTGCTTTGAGTTCACATTTGATGCGAAGAAGGTTTGTAGTAAAGCATGGTATGTAATGCATGGCATTGGTAAGTCAACGTTCTATAGGCTCAGAAAGAAGTTCTTGAATGGTGCATGTAATGTTAGTCATGGCAACAGTGGGATAATACGGAAGGGCATGACACATGTTGAGATGGCAAAATCAATCATACAGGGCTTCATAGATAATAATGCCGATCAAATGCCACATAGGTCAAGGACAACTATGCATGGAGCCCGCGAGACCCAACGTGTTCTACCAACAATGTACAAACAGGTGGACATATTGCGTGAAGTGAATGACACACTTGTCTCATTCGAATACCGGCCACTGTCACAACCATCATTCTCTCAAGATTGTGGAACACAGAGTTCAAGATAGTTAGTTTATCAAAAACCAGCACCTTCTCAAAATGCAACATTTGTATGGCAATCAAGGTCAAGTTGGAATCAACAAAAAATCAAGAGGAGAGTGCTAGATACATGGCACAAAGAAGGGCACACATGTTGCAGCAAATGAGTTGTAGAAATCTATACTATGCTTGGAGGAGCTCTTTCAAAATGAACCCAAATAGGTATTTGTGTATTATACATGATAAGATGGACCAGAGCAAGAGTGCCATACCACAAATTAAACCAGTTCCTAAATCTCTCAATGGGGTTGAGAGGCTTCCAGTATCCTTAAGAGGAATGCTCACTCATGGTGGACATGGACAAACAGCTTATGGTCACTTTGCCTTGGGGTTATGGCCAAGTGATCCCAACTTCACAATTTCATCTCTCTCAAAATGTTTAAGAAACTTAGAAAGAGGAGAGCAACACATGTATGGTGATTTGAGCTCACAAAACTCAGATGCAGAACCACGAACAGATCTTTTTTATTGTGTTTTGTCTACTATGGCCCTGTATTAGCATATGGAAGTGCTAAAGGAGAGAAACGCATATTGTAAGCAGAGCATTGAGGATGCACATGCAGAGACACATGTAGAAACAAATGTGGATACAGAGAGAAATTGTTCTTCACATATGCAGTCAGTCTTTCATATGGAAGTGCTAAAGGAGAGAAATGTATATTGCAAGCAGAGCATTGAGGATGTAGATGCAGAGACACATGTAGAAACAAATGTGGATACATAGGAAAATTGTTCTTCACATATGCAGTCAGTCTTTCATATGGAAGTGCTAAAGGAGAGAAACGCATATTGCAAGCAGAGCATTAAGGATGCAGATGTAGAGACACGCGTAGAAACAAATGTGGATACAGAGGGAAATTGTTCTTCACATATGCAGTCAGTCTTTCATATGGAAGTGCTAAAGGAGAGAAACGCATATTGCAAGCAGAGCATTAAGGATGCAGATGCAGAGACACATGTAGAAACAAATGTGGATACAGAGGGAAATTGTTCTTCACATATGCAGTCAGTCTTTCGTACTAACACACATGTGCAGGATAAGGGCAATGTCAATGCCTCAAGTTTAATGCATCAAATTCAAGGACATTTTTCAAGAGATTGCCAAGGACGTTGTTGTTGCAACTTGACAATTGTGGTTCTGAAAATAAGAATCGTTATGTATTTGCCACCCTTTAAGTATGTTAAGGAAAATGAGAAGGTTGTGGAGGGCTTAAAAAACATGTCAATTGGTGGAAAGAGCACTTGCAAGAGAAAGGAGACCAAAGTGATTATGCTAAGTGGATCTATCCGGTCCTTACCTATTGGGAGAGTCTTATGCTAAACATGCAGACCCCTAGTGCAAGGGAAGACATTGGATTTCATGACTTTTGGCCAAGGAGTGTATGCAAAATGCTGAGCCTCTTAACCTTCAAGTGGAGGATGATGTAGATGAAAGGTTTGATGTAAATGAGGACCATTATTGTGGTCCACCGACCTGCTGAAGAGTTCAACCCGACTCTTGATGTGTCTAAAGGAGATTTTGTGCTTGTACAACCTTGTGATGCAAATTACCCAATATGGTTGGGAGTGACAACAAGTGATGTTGATCAAAACAACAACTCGATAAACTACCTACAAGTTCAGATACAATATTGGGCACCAATTTCAAAGAAGAAGAATGCAAGTGATGTGGAGGTTTATAAGGATTGCTAGAACAAGTATTGGCGAGAGAACAGAAATGATCCTCAGCGCTGGGAAGACACTAGCTGTATCATTTAGGCATGGAAGCCCAAGGGTGGATGACTTCCAGAGAAAATCAAGATTCCAAAGGCTATAATACTCAAGGCCAAACAGAATCAATTGAATCAACATGAAAGTGAGGCACCATCACACGTTAGTGCAGTTGAGCAAGAATGATTTGTTAGCACATTGGCAACTAGTTTCGTAATCCTTTAGCAATGTTGTATGAAGCTACCAAACTCATAGTTCAATCATTATTCAGATTGTAAGGCTTTCTTAAGCTTTTAAATTTATGGTTCACCCATTGTTCAAGAATTTTGATTCAATACAGATGGTGATCTTTTTAATTCTATCACCTAGTCTTTCTTACAACTTAAAGTTACATTGAATATCCTTTCTTTGTTAAAGTTTCTGTGTTTGATGGTCAACTGGAGGCTATGTGATATAAACAAACTTAATTCTTGGTGTGCATGTGTGTGTGTGTGTGTGCAGGCAAATTTACATCCCACCAACATTCATATATACTTGTTACAAATGTACAATAGTACATAACTCATATCGCATTATTCAAATGCTTGTTGAGAACATCCAATAATAAATCTTGCATATCGCACAGTAAACATTGTATTGGATCTAACAAAGAATTGTCCCAAAATTGTGCATATTTCCCAAAATTCCTAAATTTGAGTTATTACTGAATCATTGCTTTTTGTAGCACTTCCATGTCAATGTAGACATTGTTATATGCATTGTATTCAAAGGGTTTGATTGTTGGCATTGGCATAATATCCTCCACCCACTTGTACCCACCATTAAACATGGATGCAATATCACCATTAGCACACTTCTTTGCCATCTGTAAGCTATAAAGTGTTGGAAGCAAGGTTGCGTAACTCCCTTTGCTCGCAACCCTAAAGTGATTGACCTGTACATTGCTCTGTAACCTTTTTGGCTAATACCTGCTGAGTCACATATATCAAGCATCTCTTTGGGTGTGACAATTTCTTTGATTTCCTTCAAGAAATGTTGACGAAGGGTCTCCCACAGCTTATCATTACCAAAACCTGTTATCATTTCCATGATATCCTTCTCCTGAAGGACATGCTTGAAGAAGGGAGACATTAACATTGTCCTCAACATTGTTACATCCTAGTATAGCTGTTGCACATGCCCTACAATCGCAAGAGTCACCCATGAGAGATGCTTTATTCATTAATTGCTTCTCAAAGTTGCTACAATTCCTACAAAAAATTTTACTTGGTTGTTTGTTTACGCCTCTTGCATGCGCCTGCTGTCTTAGAAAGTAACCCAACAGCTTTACGTTTTCTTTGCCCTGCATGATATCCAATGGAAAGGTGAGTGAAATGGTGAACACGACGCCGAAGATTACGAGTGGAGTGTTGAAGACGAACATAATTATCGATAAATTGATTTATTGTGTGCACACGATCTGCTAAATTATCCTTCTGCACCTCAAGTTCCTCTGAGAGCTCTTTAATCCTCTGCATCAAACTATTGATCTACTTAGTCGATGCCGCTTGAAGTTGGTCGAAGGCAAATTGTGTTTGCCTCTTTTCAGCTACCTCATCTAGCCACAACATGTGTAATCTCCTACAATAGCCAAGAACCCATTGAAACCATCACCAACAAACTTAAAAAAACTTGTAATGCCTTTGAATGGTGGAGGGACACCAGATATTGGATCTGGTGGATAAAGATTTCCATCAATCCAAAGATCAATGGCCTTTTCTCCTTGCATTCAAAGCTGATCGTATGAAATATTGGGTGCAACATGCCTACTGCGTAGGGTTGCGTATTCTATCTCCAAATCAACCTGAAGGCGGATCTTAGAAGGCTTATTGGTGATGTCTTGTAGTGCCATCTACAAGAAAGTAGGCTTGTAATCTTGGGTTGAATAGGAGTGGAAGGAGCAAGATATGGTATCAAAAAATAATGGGAAGAATGGAGGGTTTCTTCTCTAGAGCTGCATTGTGGATAGAGAAAGAAGCCAGAAAGGGAGCCAAAGAAACATAGAGAGGGTTGGCAATGGTTAGACGAAAATGCAAAGGAGACAATGCATCATGGGAAGCTTCTTTAGTGCAAGCTATGGCTGCTAAGCAATATAGAGCGAGAATACATCATGAAAAGGTTCTTCTGTGCAAGTCATGTCTACTAGTATGGGTTTGGAGAGAGAACCAAGTATTGTCGAGAGAATGCTCCTGGTAAGCTTCTTCCTTGTAAGCCATGGCTACTACTGTGGGTTTGGAGAGAGAAGGCTCATTTAGGAGTACAGACCTGCTAGCTATGGAGAGAGGACCAAGTATTGTAGAGAGAATGCTCATGTTAAGCTTCTTCCTTGCAAGCCATGGCTACTACTATGGGTTTGGAGAGAGAAGACTCATTTAGGAGTACAGATCTGCTAGCTATGGCTTTTGGAGTAGAGAAAGATGCTTTTTTCCATGGAGAAGGAGTGTAGGGCATTTTAGAGACAGGATTTAGAGAGAGAAAGAGATCTAGTGCACACACAAAAAAGGGGGGAAGAAAGTGACAAATTTTTGGAATGTTTGAGGTAGAGAAGGCTATGATAACTGACTGACAGCCCATTACAAATCTTTAAAGTCCCCTAGGTGGCTAGATCTAAGAATATCTTCTTTTTTTCATTTTTTTTTAATTTTTGTGAAAAATCAAATATATGCTTTTAGGACTAGGCCTCTAGGCTTGGTCAAAGATGGATTAGCATTTTAAGCATTTCACTAAATGTCCAAATTAAAGGGCTAAGAAGACTCCATTGAGTTCCTAATGGAAGATATACTTCGGTCATGCTGTTGGCAGGGAACCCAAGAAGTGGCTAAGCTATCTGCACCTAGTCGAGTTTGCCTACAATGCTTCTTATCACAGAAGTATTGGGATGAGCCCTTTCAAAGCTCTGTATGGACAAGATTGCTTAACCCCATTAACTTGGTCCGACCCATTGAGATTAAGGTCGAGATGTCTAGATAGATGCTTGATGACATGGAGCAGCAAATGCAGTCAATTCGCAAAGATATAAAAGCTGCCCAGGATAGACAGAAGCAGTTTGGAGATAAGAAGAGGTCAGACAAAAAATTCGAAGAAGCAGATATGGTCTTCATTCGAGTACGCCCCAAAAGAAGTTTTGTATCTCTTGGGAAGTACAAGAAGTTATCCCCCCAGATATTGTGGACCATATCTGATTACAAAGAAAGTAGGTGAATTAGCCTATGAGCTTCTTCTGCCTCCTCATCTCAAAGTACATAATGTATTTCATGTCAGCCTTCTTAAAAAGTATATACCAAGCCCAAATCATGTGCTTGCTGATAAAATCTTAACTTCTTCAACCCAAAGGCAGATGGAACTCCAACCTGAAGAAATCCTTAATGTTCGAGAAAAGGTTCGAGTCAGGAATAGAATTGTGAGAGAATTATTCGTCAAATGGAAGTTCTATCCTTTTGAAGATGCCACCTGGGAAAAAAGAAGCCGAACTGTTACGAGATTACTCCCAGTTTGGAGATGAGGACATCTCGCATTTTTCAAGTGGGAGTGAATGTTCTTACGCAAACATCCAAGGGAAATGAAAGAATGAGTACTGCATGAATCAATCAAAAGCTTAAAAGGCTTACCCTGATACTCAGCTGGAGTATGAATGTCGGAGAATTGACAGTTTGGCCCTTGGTTTTCAATTGCTGCATAAATGTGTCCTCTTTCTTCTTTCACTACTTCTGCTATTGTGACTACTCTAGCTGATGCAGTCTGAGAGGCGGAACTCTTTCTCTTTGGTTGCCCCAGTTTCGGGAAGGAGTTCTGAGGCTACTCTGGTGGATAGAGGCAGATGGCTGAGCTCGAGTTCTCCTGGGATTACCCTGGTTTTGACGAGATAGACCTTGATTTGACTGATCAAAAGGGGCTGATCTCTGCACTCTCGATCCTTGACTTCCCTGTCCCCTTGACATGATAGGAGTCGGGTAGTCTTTCAGCTGTGCTGGTGACCAAAACCCTAACATCCAAAACACCGGTTCTCACTTCTGAGCTCATCCCTATGGATTCGTGAAAGAGGTGGGGCTCCTGAGAAAGTGTTCTGTGTGGAAAAGGTCTTCCTTCACTTTTGAATCTCCCAGTATCCTGATTCTGAATTGGGCCTTGCTGCCTCTTTGGGGGAGAAAAGTTTGAAGTACTTCTCGAGGTTTGGAATCTTTTAAAGTTAGAAGGTGCAGGCTTAGGCGGGACCTTAACAACAAAGGCTTTGGCAAAGTCTTTTGCCATTCTTACTACTTCGGCCATTGAGACAGGTTTGGCATCCTTTACTAAGATGTCCAATAGCTCGTTCATTCCTCGAATGAATCTGGCCATCAGCTACTCTTCATCCAATTACCGAGAATATTTGAGGAGAAGGGCAAAGGCTTGATGGTACTCTTCAATTGTCCGGCTATCCTGCTCTAGTTCCAAGAACTCATTCATTTTAGTTTCAAGGAAGTTCGGAGGACAAAACCTCTTTCTAAGGTAAGCTTTAAGATCAGTCGAGGTTTGGGTATTCCGGTCGAGACAGTTAGTCTCGTAGTGATTCCTCTAAGCGACCCTGGTCGTTTCCACAAATCATTAACCTGGCGAGAGCCATCTTGCTTCTCTCATTATAGCCAGTTACATCAAAGTATTCCTCCATTGCCTCGATCCACTTTTCCACTACTTCACCTAACTGCTTCCCTTCACCCTTGAAGGGACCAGGTTGGGATTTGTGCAGGGCTTTTCGACCATCCGGATCTAACTCTTCGTCATCGGTTAGAGGATCCGGTTGCCTTGCATGGGCCACGCGCCTCATGACTCTGACAAAACGAGATTTTCGTCAACTTAACTTTGACAACAGATTTATGATTATTTAATTTTTGTGATTTATTCTTTAAAACAGATAATTGCTTCATCATACATCATGAAACAAGATTTACTCTAATAATTTTATCAACCATATTCACAATCATGAAAATATATATATATATATATATATATATTGCAAAGCATCGTTTATTATCAAAAGTTTTCGATATATACATAGAGCCTCATGGCTCCCAAAATTAGTGCCTCAATCGTATACACATAAAGAAGCGAAACTGTGAAGGAGACATGCCATGGTACACACGATTCATTATAGAAAGAGGTGCTATAATTCTACTTCTAGGGATAAAGCGGCTAAAAAGCCTAAAAACTCGACATGAAATTCTGAAGTTGCTGGGTGAATGATCAAAGAGTTGTACATGCTGAACAAGTCCTAGCCTTATCAGAATCATGGCTAAGGAAATATTTTGCCTGAGCCTCTTACGTTGACTGGTACTCACATTAATACATCATCCTCCACAGAACCACATATACCAACGTTGCTCAAGAGGATCAGGAAAGTAAAGACTCTCAAAATGACGTTCGAGTCTCACTCTGCTTACTCGAGTCGTAGCAGAGTTGATGAGGTGCTCGAATGCAAAGGTTATCATCATATCCTGACTCTAGGAGAGTTCAGGAATGCCATATAGATTCGGGATATCCATCTATAAATTTTCATTTCAATTTATGAGTTTTCAATTTTTGAAGTTCATTCAACATAAATTTAACAAAGCGAAAACATTATTTCCCAGATTTACTTTAAAATTTTAAGCGATTTCTGATGCTGTTACGTAAATTTACAACAACGCTCTGATACCAACTGTGGGATCCCACTGCCCCCTCCATGCATTGGATTCCCGATTGTTGGTAGCGGAAGCAGCTCCCTCTTGTGCGGGGGAGTAGGGTTTCCCACTCGGGGCCTCGATTGAACTAACCTTCATCTGAATAAACCAGATAGAAGGGAAACTATTACAGACTTAACTTGAAGGGATTAACGCTTTTTTCCTAATTGAATAAGGCATTATTAAAACTCTACTGATTCCAGCCTACCATCCGGCCCATGGGTTAGCCACCACCCAACCACTAGAATTGCTAGAACCAGACAAGTACTCACCCACCCATAATTGAATGCCTTTCTTAACTTTTGCTTTAGAATACAAATACGCACACACTCCTCTTTAAACTTTAACTTATAAAATAATCCATTAACAAACAATTATTGGTTACAGATGTCATAACTCAAAATTTTCATTCAATCCTTGTTCCTCACAAAACAGTATCACTCTGGACTCTCCATTGAGACCAACAGGTCAGCAATGAGATCTAGTAACAGATTACAATAATTTTCTCGTCATCATACATATATATATATCTTCCACGACATACGCATGGGTGTCCTAAGCACCGCGAGCCCATGCATCGCCTGGTTAGAACCCTCCAGGATCCTCCTTAGGTGTCCTGGCACTTCACCCAGGGACCGCTTCGTCGGCCCTCGCCCATCGTACCGGAAGCACACCATTTTACACCATACCCAGGCTAGTCAGGTTTTTGCTGCTTGAGCCATCCTTTGAACACTCCCTGTCACCAGCTGTTGCAACATAACTTCCCTTAGAAAAACACATATACCAAATGCTCCCTCCAGCATTCTGGCGTAAGACAGTCCTTTAAGAAAACAAGGTTTCTATGCAAGTTTTCAGTTTTGATTTTATTTTAAATACAATAATGAGTATATCCTAAATCCGTATCCCAAGACTTCTAGATCAGAGGTCTGGATTCCCAAGCAGAATTCCTCGATTTATGAATTCTTGATCCTCAGATCAAAATCAAAGGTCTCAACTTAGTTTCAGATTCGGTGGGTGATTTAAGTGTAGATTACTGTTGAACTGGTCACATCGTCTTGTCTTAAAACCGATGAAGGATTTACGTCTTGGTCATAGTCTGATTCACGATTTGAGTCTGAAAAGGTTCTCCCTGAATTATCGTTCTCGAAGGGTAATATTTCAATTACTACTTTACTGAATTTAATTCATTGAGTATTTTGGTTAACTAAATTCAAAACTAGTCACGAATTCCTATGAGGAATAAATTAATCATTTATCTAAAATTTTGACTTCGATAGTTTTTTTGAATTTTCTCATTACCATCCTAGAGAATATGAAATGGTATAATTTTCCTGAGTATTTACTTATTCATTTTCCAATATTCATGGGATTTAAACATAGGATTAAAGAGCTCTTATTTTGATATAAAAATTTTATCTGCATCTATTTATGCATGAAATCCAACTTCTATGGAAATAACACTTCTATATAAAAGAAAAATCCTTTTATTCATCTATTTATGCATAAAAAAATCAATTTGATGAAAGTAACACTTTTATAATAATAAAAATTCTTTTATGCATCATTTTATGCATAAAAATCAATATTGGTAAAAGCAACACTTTTGCAATAAAAAAATTCTTTCATGCATAAAAATCAATATTGATGAAAGTAACACTTTAAAAGTGTTATTCCTATTTTATGCATAAATAGATGTATAAAAGGATTTTCTTTTATTATAAAAGTGTTATTTCATTTTATGCATAAAAATCAATATTGATGAAAGTAAGACTTTTTATGTATCTAGTTATGCATAAAAATCAATATTGATGAAAGTAACACTTAAAAAAAAATCCAATATACATCTTTCTATGTACATAATTTAAATCTAAGGAAAATCACTCTTTTATAATTAAAAAAAATCAATATGCATCTTTCTATGCATAGACTTTTTATCTAATGGAAATCACTCTTTTATAACTAAAAAATAATCAATATGCATCTTTCTATGCATAGAATTTAAATCTAATGAAAATCACTCTTTTATAATAAAAAATAATAATCCATATGCATCTTTCTATGCATAGAATTTAAATCTAATGAAAATCACTCTTTTATAATAAAAAATAATCAAAATGCATCTTTCTATGCATAGAATTTAAATCTAATGAGAATCACTCTTTTATAATAATAAAAATATCAATATGCATCTTTCTATGCATAGAATTTAAATCTAACTAAAATCACTCTCTTATTAATAATAAAAATAATCAATATGCATCTTTTTATGCATAGAATTTAATTTTAATGGAAATAACACTTTTATAATAAAAATATTTCTACAATGCATTTTTCTATGCCTAGAATGAAAATAACACTTTTAGAATACACAAACGATGGGGATTGCTCTTTTTTAAAAATAAAAGATAAAACTTATTTCACAAAATTTTTAAAAAATTACCATAACCTCCTTTGTATGGTTGACCATTTTTAAATTTTCCTAACCTTAAATTACTTAAAAATTATCCCCAAATGGTTGAAAGCGTTCTATACTAATCAAATTCCACTTTTAAAAGAGAAACAATATGAAAAGTTTAATTCTAACAATTTGATTACTTAACTAGGATAAAGAATGAAGAGAGGGGGAAAGCCTTTCCAACAAGGCATAGCATCAATTTATTATTTTAAAGATAACAAAAATTAGAAAACCATTAAAAGAATAAATAAAAAGTAGGATTTCTAACTTACATGAATTTCTGGGAGCTTTCCTTTGGCTTGATGGTTTGAGGAATCTACTCTTGTTTGCAACAGGAGTGGCCACCAATTCTTTAGAAGAGGGACTGGTCAAAAACTAATGAATTATTAATAAATTCATAGTTTTTGGCTTTGGGGAGGAGTAGAGTAAGAGTGCATAAAACATTATTAAGCTTCAACAAAGGGGGAGGCTTCTATTTATAGGAAAAAGTGAGCTTCTAACCAAGCAAACTGATTCTAGAATTTTCCAGATCAGTTTGGTCAATTTTTGACCATTTTTTGGTCAATTTAGCTTACTTTTTGGAACTAGACTTGAATTAGGAGAGAGGAGAGATGAAATATCTCATTTTTGGGAATTTAAAACTCCACCACACATGAAATAGGCGCCTCCTTCATGAGGGGGAATCCCCACTCTGAGGTGTCCAACATTCATTTTTTTAGTATTTCCTTTGGTCCTTAGTCCACTCTTCATCTTATGTGAGTATTTACTCAATTTTTGGGGAGATTTTCTTTATTTATTATATTTATCTCCTCCACACATATGGATAAATTTGATTGGCTCCTCAAAACCTTAATTTAAAATTTTCAGAAAATCTGGACCCCTAGGATAAGGCCTTTTGAACAGATTATATTTGATTTCTAATGCACCTTCTGAAAATCTTTTTGAGCTTCTGTTTCAGGGAAATTTATTTTAATAAGAAGAGATATTCTTCCATCCAAAAATATCTAAAATCTAAATAACCTCTCTCTAGAATATTTTCTCTCTCTAAGCCAAAATAGGTAGAAATAAGATCTTTTATATATCTGAAGAGGGATTTGATTAGAGGGATTTGATTACAATGGAAGATACTGGACATCTTGAGAGGCTGGGGAGGAATCTTACACTCAAGCTCAACTCCAGCTCATGAACTCCAATCATATCTCGAAATTTATGGAGCTTCTCAGCTCTCAAGGCCTTTGTGAAGATATCAGCAAACCTAATCCTGTGTGTTGACGTAGGCCAAGTCGATGTGGCATGCCAAGACTCTCTGCCTAATGTAGTAGTAATGTACCTCAATGTGTTTCATCCGTGCATGGAAAACTGGGTTCCTGGCCAACTGTATACTACTAAGATTGTCACAATATATGACAACCTTTCTCTCCACATGCAGCCCCAAATCAGCAAAAGTAGCTTGCGTAACCAAGCTACCTCACATACTGCCACCGCAGCTCCTCTGTACTCTGCCTCTATGCTCGACAAGGAAACTGTGGGCTCCTTCTTGCTACTCCATGTCACAACAGCACTCCCCAATGAAAACACAAATCCATAGGTAGATCTCATGTCTGAGATGCTACCTACCCAATCTGCATCTGTGGCCCTCAAGTACCGAAATGTGCGTCGCACACTGTCAATATGTGTACCGAGAGCATCTAATGCATGTCGGTAGCTTCCAATGCATGCGGATAACTACCGACATGCACCAGGAGCTACCGGAATGCATTTAGAGGATTGAATTCATGCCGGTATCTTTCAATGCATGCGGATAACTACCGACATGCACCGGGAGCTTCTGGCATGCACTCAGAGCCCCCAATGCATGCCGGGTGCACTCAGAGCCCCCAATGCATGCCGGGTGCTACCTAAGTATGCCGGTAGCTATGGCTATGGCTATGCATAAGCATAAGGTTGGCTATGCATAGCCATGGCCATGTAAATTCTTAGCTATACATAGGCATGCCATGGTGGTTGTCCTTGCAACTGCCATGGCTATGCATAGGCATGCCATGGAAATTTTCCTTACAACAGCCATGGCATTCCTATGCATAGACAAGCCTACACATGGCATTCCTATGCATAGACAAGCCTACACATGGCCATGGCTATGCATAGCCAAGCCTGAGCTAAAGCAAAGCATAGACAAAAAGCTTGGCTTATCTTAGCCATTAGGAACTCAATGGAGTCTTTTTGGGCCCTTTAATTTGCCATGAGGTTATGGAAACGTTTAACTTTTTGACAAATAGGAGCCCGCCATGTAAGCAAAAACCATGGGTTTGTAAGAGAGGTGTAAGAGTGGTCAAAGGGTGCACTTTTTCCCCCAAAAAGGGGAGGGGGCAATTTTACAATTTTCGGACCTCCATAACTTCTACATACAAGCTCGGATTTGAGCGGAGATTACAGATCCGTGATCTACGCATCAAGAGCTTTCCATAGATATGTTATATGATATGGTTTTATCCGCTAGATTTTAAATTCCATTTTTCCCCCAAAATTCAAATTCGAATAAAGTAGCCGTTTTGAAGCTTCAAATTAGAAAACGTTTCTTCTTAAGAGAAAAGGTTTGACTCCCTTAAACTGCCAAATAAAAGGGCCCAAGAAGACTCCATTGAGTTCCTAATGTCTCGCTTCATTTGTACGTGCATTTCCTACCCACCTCCCCATCTTTGGGCACTTTGCATGCAAGAATAAATAATGTTAACAAATGGTTTAGAGATAGCATCCATACCACAAAGCAAAGGAGTCGGTGTAGAGAAATTTTCCTCTTGCAAATACATACAGAAGAAATAAAGTTAAATAAGTGGGGTTAGAACGTAGAACATGGCAAAGAAAGGAAATAACATCTGAGCGTGCCAAAGTAAAGCTATGTCCCTTTGTATGCCTATGCATAGCCAAGCATACACATGGCGAAGGTTATGCATAGCCAAGCCTATGCCAAAGAAAAGCTATGGCTATGGCTATGCATAAGCATAGGCTTGGTTGTGCATAGCATTGGTTATGTAAATGCTTGGCTATGCATAGGCATGCCATGTAAATTGCCCTTAAAACCATGGCATGCCTATGCGTATCCAAGCCTATACCTTGCCATGGCTATGCATATGCATCCCCAAGCCCATACCAAGCCATGGCTATGCATAGCAAAGCAAAAAAGCATAGATAAAAATATTGGCTTGGCTTGGCTATGACTTCATTTGTACCTGCAGTTCCTACCCACCTCCCCATCTTGAAATTATTTGTATAAAAGTAAGAAAATAATAACAAACTGTTTGGAGGTACCTATCAATGCATGTCGATAACTACCGACATGCACCGGGAGCGACCGACATGCACCAGAAGCACCCAATGCATGCTAGGGAGCACCCAATACATGCAGGGTGCTACTTGGGCAAGAAGGTATCTTTAAATGCATGCCGAAAGCTACCTAAATATGCCGGTAGTTGCAGAAATCCATTGGAAGCTCTCAATGCAAGCCGGGTGCTACCTAGTTATCGGGTAGATTCCAATGCCAACCAGTAACTTCCGCGGGAGCATGCTGGGTGCTAGCTAAGTATGCCGGTAGCTAGCAGAATGCACCGAGAGCATCGAATGCATGCTAATAGCTTTTTTAAATGCAAATGGATAACTACCGACATGCACCGGAAGCTACCGCCATGCACCGAGAGCACCGAATGTGTGCTGATAGCTTCCAATGCATGCAAATAACTACTGACATGCACCGAGAGCTTCAAAAATGCACCCAGAGAACCCAATGCATGCGTGGTGCTACCTAAGTATACCAGTAGCTACCGGCATGCACTGAGAGCTCTGGGTGCATGCCAAAAGCTTCTAATGCATGCATTGAGAGCTCTGGGTGCATGCCAGAAGCTTCCAATGCATGCCGATAACTACTCCGAGCTATTGGCATGCAAGCGGAGCACCTAATGCATGCCAGTTGCTACCTCAATATGTTGGTAGCTACCAGTATGCACCGAGAGCTCCGGGTGCATGCTGGTAGCTTCCAATGCTTACGGACAACAACTGACATTCACCAGGAGCTACGAGCATGAACCCAGAGCTCCCAATGCATGCGGGTGCTAGCTAAGTATGCCGGAAGCTACCGGCATGCACCGAGAGCATTGAATGCATGCCGGTAGCTTTTTTCAATGCATGTGGATAATTACGGACATGCACCAGGAGCTACTAGCATGCACCGAGAGCACCGAATGCGTGCTGGTAGCTTCCAATGCATGCGGATAACTACCGACATGCACCGGGAGCTTTGGGAATGCGCCCAGAGAACCCAATGCATGCCTGGTGCTACCTAAGCATGCCAGTAGCTACCGGCATGCACCGAGAGCTCCGAGTGCATGCCGGGAGCTTTGGGAATGCGCCCAGAGAACCCAATGCATGCCCGGTGCTACCTAAGTATGCCAGTAGCTACCGGCATGCACCGAGAGCTCCGGGTGCATGCCGGGAGCTTCCAATGCATGCAAATAACTACTATCGAGCTATCGGCATGCAACCGGAGCACCCAATGCATGCAAATAACTACTATCGAGCTATCGGCATGCAACCGGAGCACCCAATGCATGCCAGTTGCTACTACCTCAATATGCCGGTTGCTGCAGTATGCGCTGAGAGCTTCAGGTGCATGCCGGTAGCTTCCCCAGTGCTTACCGATAATAACAACCGACATTCATCGGGAGCTACAGGCATGCACATAGAGCACCCAATGCATGTCACAGGTGCTACCTAAGTATGACGGTAGCTATTGGCATGCATTGGGTGCTCCGGCTAGGTGCATGCCGGTAGCTTCCAATGCATGCCGATAACTATACTGACATGCACTGAGGACTATCGGCATGCACCCGCCGGAGCAGCCAATGCATGCTAGGTGCTACCTAAGTATGCCGGCATGCACCCCAATGCATGCCGATAACTACCGACATGCACCTGGAGCTACTGGCATGCACTCGGAGCACCCAATGCACACCAGGTCCTACCTAAGTATGCTGGTAGCTACCGGCATGCACCGAGAGCCCCAGGCGCTACCTAGATTTGTTCGTAGCTAGTGGCATGCACCTAGAGCTCCAAGTGCATCCCAGTAGCTTCCAATGCATGTCGATAACTACTGACATTCAAGCGGAGCTATCGGCATGCACCTGAAGCACCTAATGCATGTCGGGTGTGCTACCTAAGTATGCCGGTAGCCACCGACAATCACCGAGAGCTCCAAGTGCATGCCGGTAGCTTCTAATGCATGCCGATAACTAGTGACATGCACCGAGAGCTACCGGCTTGCACCCAGAGCACCCAATGCATGGCACCCGTAGCTTCCAATGCATGCCGATACCTAGTGATATGCACCAGAAGCACCCAATGCATTTTGGGTGCTATCTAAGTATGCCGATAGCTACCGGCATATATTGGGTGCTTCGGGTGCATGCTGGTAGCTTCCAATGCATGCAGATAACTACCGACATGCATCGGGAGCTACCGACATGCACCGGGAGCATGCAATGCATACCGGGGAGCACCTAATGCATGGGGAGTTCTACCTGGGCAAGTAGGTATCTTTGAATGCATACCCGCCGAAGCTACCTAAATATGCCGGTAGCTGTAGGCATGCACCGAGAGCTCTCAATGTATGCCGGGTGTTACTTGGCCTACCAGGTAGATTCCAATGCATGCCAGTAGCTCCCAACATGCACCGGGAGCTCCCAATGCATGCCAGGTGCTTCCTAAGAATGCTAGTAGTTACCGGCATGCACTGAGAGCATCGAATGCATCCTGGTAGCTTTTTTCAATGCACTGGGAGCTACCGACATGCACAGGGAGCTATCGACATGCACCGAATGTGTGCCGGTAGCTTCCAATGCATGCAGATAACTACCGACATACACCGGAGATTTGGGAATGCACCCAAAGAACCCAATGGATGCCCGGTTCTACCTAAGTATGCCGGTAGCTACCGGCATGCACCAAGAGCTCCAGGTGCATGTCGAGAGCTTCCAATGCATGCATGCTGATAACAACCGAGCTATCGGCATCCAACCAGAGCACCCAATGCATGCCAGTTGTTGCTACCTGAGTATACCGGTAGCTACCGAGAGCTCTGGGTTCATGTCGGTAGTTTCCAATGCTTACCAACGACATTCACCGGCGGGTGCTATGGGAATGCACATGGAGCACCCAATGCAGGTGCTACCTAAGTATGCCGATAGCTACCAATATGCATTGGGTGTGCTGGGTGCATGCCGGTAGCTTCCAATGCATGCCGCTAACTACCCACATGCACCGGGTGCTACTGGCATGCACCTGGAGCACCCAATGCATACTTGATGCTACCTAAGTATGTCGACATGCTCACGTAGCTTCCAATGCATGCCAATAACTATGACATGCAACGGGAGCTAATGGCATACACCAAGAGAACCCAATGTGTGCGGGATGCTACCTAAATATGTCAGTAGTAGCTACTGGCATGCATCGCGTGCCCCGGTTGCATGCCAGTAGCTTCCAATGCATGCCGATAACTACCTACATGCACTAGGATCTATCGGCATGTGATTGGAGCACCCATGCATGCTCGGTGCTACCTAGGTATGCTGGTAGCTACTCGCATGCACCGAGAGCCCTGGGTGCTACTTAGGTATGTATGTAGGTACCGGCATGCACCTAGAGCTCCAGATGCATGCCTGTATTTACCAATGCATGGCGATAACTACCGACATTCAATGAGAGCTACTGGCCTGCACTCAGAGCACCCAATGCATGCCAAATGCTACCTAAGTATTCCGGTGCCACTGGCATGCACCTAGAGCTCCGGGTGCATGCCGATAGCTTCTGATACACGCCGATAACTACCGACATGCCAGGTGCTACCTGGGCAAGGGGGTATCTTTAAATGCATGCCATGCTACCTAAATATGAGGATAGCTAGCGGCATGCATCGGGAGCTCCCCCCAATGCATATTGGGTGCTACCTAACTACCTAAATATGAGGATAGCTAGCGGCATGCATCGGGAGCTCCCCCCAATGCATATTGGGTGCTACCTAACTACCGGGTAGCTTCCAATGCATGCTAGTAACTCTCAACATGCACCGGGAGCTCCCAATGCATGCGGGGTACCTAAGTATGCCGGTACCTACTATCATGCACCGAGAGCATCGAGTGCATGCCGATAGCTTCCAATGCATGCGGATAACTACCGACATGCGCCAGGAGCTACCAGCATGCACCAGAAGCACCCAATCCATGCCGAGTGCTACCTGGGCAAGCGGGTATCTTTAAATACATACCGGATGCTACCTAAATATGCCGATAGCAGCGGAAGGTCCCAATGCATGCTGGGTGCTACCTAACTACTGAGTAGCTTCCAATGCATATGCGAGTAACTCCCGACATGCACTGGGAGCTCCCAATGGATGCCGGGTGCTACCTAAGTATGTCGGTAGCTACCGGCATGTAGCGAGAGCTACCGGCATGCACCGAGAGCTACCGGCATGCAAACAAAGCATTAAATGCGTGACGGTAGCTTCCAATGCAC
Source organism: Cibotium barometz (assembly GCF_041138505.1). NCBI lineage: Eukaryota > Viridiplantae > Streptophyta > Polypodiopsida > Cyatheales > Cibotiaceae > Cibotium > Cibotium barometz. Next base: position 30,524,649 of record NC_141097.1, read on the forward strand.
GCGGATAACTACCGCCGAAATGCACCGAGAGCTTTCGGCATGCACCAAAGCACCCAATGGATGCTAGGTGCTACCTAAGTATGCCGGTCCTATCGGCATGCACCGAGAGCTCTGGGTGCATGCCGGTAGCTTCCAATGCATGCCGATAACTATAGAGCTACCGGCATGCAACCAGAGCACCCAGCATATGCACTGAGAGCACCGAATGCATGTCGGTAGCTTCCAATGCATGCAGATAACTACTAACCTACACCGGGAGGATTCGGCATGTACATGGAGCACCCAATGCATGCCGGGTGCTACCTAAGTATGCCGGTACCTACCGGCATGCACCGAGAGCTCCGGGTGCATGCCGATAGCTTCCAATGCACGACGATAACTACCGAGCTACCGGCATGCAACCAGAGCACCCAATGCATGCCAAAGCGTGTATGCACGGAGAACTCCATGTGCATGCCGGTAGCTTCCAATCCTTGCCGCCGATAACTACCAACATGCACTGGGAGCTACCGGAATACACCTGGAGCACCCAATGCATGCTAGGTGCTACCTAAGTGTGTTGGTAGCTACCAGCATGCATTGGATGCTCCAGGTGCATGCCGGTAGCTTCCAATGCATGCCGATAACTAGCGACATGCACCGAGAGCTACCGGCATGCACTCGGAGCACGCAATGCATGCCAGGTGAGTATGTTGGTATCGGCATGCACCGAGAAATCGGTGTGCATGCCAGTATTTTCCACTGCATGCTTATAACAAGCGACATGCATCGGGAGCTACCGCCGACAAGCACATGGAGTACCCAATGCATCTCGGGTGCTGCCTAAGTATGCCGGCACACACCCATAGATTTCAATGCATGCGGATAACTACCGACATGCACCGGGAGCTACCGGCATGCACCCGGAGAACCCAATGCATGCTGGGTGCTACCTAAGTATGCCCATAGCTACGGGCATGTATTGGGTGTCCTAGGTGCATGCTGGTAGCTCCCAATGCATGCCGATAACTACCGACATGCACCGGGAGCTATTGTCATGCACCCAGAGTACCCAATGCATGTCGAGTGCTACCTAAGTATGCGCATAGTTACTGGCATGCACTGAGAGCTCCGGCGGGTGCGAGCCAGTAGCTTCCAATGCATTCCGATAAATAAGGACATGCACCCGGAGCTACCTGCATGTACCCAAAGCACCCAATGCATGCAAAGTGCTACCTGAGGATGCCGGTAGCTACCGGCATGCACAGAGAGCTCCGGGTGCGAGCTTCCAATGCATGCCGATAACTAGCAAGCTACCGGCATGTAGCCGAGCACCCATTGCATGCTAATTGCTACCCTAGTATGCCGGTAGCTACCGGTATGCAATGAGAGCTCCGAGTACTCACATGCCGGTAGCTTCCAATGCTTGCCTATAACAACCGCACTGGGAGCTACTGGCATGGACCTGAGCACCCAACGCATGCCGGTGCTACCTAAGTATGCCGGTAGCTTCTACTGGCATCTTCTACCGGCATCATGCATTGGGTGCTGCGGGTGCATGGCAGTAGCTTCCAATGCATGCCGATAACTACCAACATGCATAGGGAGCTATTGTCATGCACCCGGAGCATCCAATACATGCCAGGTGCTACCTAAGTATACCGGCATGCACCCATAGGTTCCAAAACATGCCGATAACTACCGGCATGCACCAGGAGATACCGGCATGCACCAAGAGGCCTGGGTGCTATCTAGGTATGTCCGTAGCTATCGGCATGCACCAAGAGGTCCGGGTGCATGTCGGTAGCTTCCAATGCATGTCGATAACTACCTACATGCACCGATTGCTACCGGCATGCACCCAGAGCACCCAATGCATGCTGGGTGCTACCTAAGTATGCCGGTAGCCACTGGCATGCATAAAGAGCTCTCAATGCATGTCGGGTGCTACCTAACTATTGGGTAGCTTCCAATGCATGCAAGTAACTCCCGACATGCACCGGGAGCTCCCAATGCACGTCGGGTGATACCTATGTATGCCGGTAGTTACCTGCATGCACCAAGAGCATCGAATGCATGCCCGTAGCTTCCAATGCATGCGGATAACTACCGGCATGCACTGAGAGCTATTGGCATGCATTGAGAGCATGCCGGTAGCTTTCAATGCATGCGGACAACTACCGACATGCACCGAGAGCTTCCGGCATGCACTTGGCCGGGTGCTACCTAAGTATGCCGGTAGCTATGGCTATGGCTATGGCTATGCATAAGCATAAGGTTGGCTATGGCTAATGGCCATGTGAATTCTTAGCTATACATAGGCCTGCCATGGTGATTGTCGTTGCATGCCCATGGCTATGCATAGGCATGCCATGGAAATTTTCCTTTCAACTGCCATGGCATTCCTATGCATAGCCAAGCCTACACATGGCCATGGCTATGCATAGCCAAGCCTGAGCTCAAGCAAAGCATAGACACTAAATCCATTGGAAAAGGATGCTTCTCAACAATGACAGTCTCTTAATTCAAAGCTAAACTCTAGGCTTGATGAGCTAAAGATTAAGAAAATGATACTTTCATGATTTTGTGCTATTAAAATAATGGTAAATTCTTTTAGATTATTTATGAGTAGTTAAAAACTACTTTAATTCATTCTAAATGAGAAATGGATTATCCTAACAAATTGAAAAAAGAGGAATATTGAAATTAGCTTAATCTAGTGGGATAATCATAGTTATGTTTATAATTATGATTAAATTCATAGCTAATCTTGATTTAAAGTATGATTTAAATTCATAGCTTGATCTTATTCTAGTGGGATAATCATAGTTATGTTTATAATTATGGTTAAAATTATGATTTAAATTCATAGCTTGCTCTTAAGCATTAAAGAAGAACTACTATCATATTTTCATTACAAGCTTTTATTGTTTTAGAAAAAATTGAGATTTATCAGTAGTAGCAGAGCGAAGCTATGGTAAATTTTTTAAAAAATAATACATATATTATTTTATGCATTATGCTAAAAGACGACTTCCTACCATATTCTAGGATTGGACATTCTATGCAAAAAGAATGATTTTCATCATATTCATGGAAAATAAATTTTTAATATTTATGCATAAATATTTAATTAAAAGAAAAGGAGAATTTTGATAAATTAATTTTTATGCAAAAAAATAAATTCCCATAATATTTGAGATCCAAGTAATTAAATGGTAAAAAAGGAATTTTTTGCATAATTCAAATTATGAGTATTTATCAAAAGTGGAATTTTGAGCATTATTAATTTTATTGGAAAATATGGGTAGAATTAATTTTTGTAAATCCCATGAATCTTTTACTCAAAAAGAAGAATATTGAATAATTTTTACTTGAGAAATTTGAGAAAGAATATGAAAATATCCATCGAGAAAACTTGGATAATTCTTATTCAGAAAAGAGAATATGAAATCCTTGGTGGGAGGATCGAGGATCCAATGAGTAAAAGAAAGTGTAGATTTAGTTCTCATTAATAAAGCTTAAGGAATGAAAATACAATATGTAAATGCTCTTTTTGAGTTTTTACTATTAAATTCTGATAAGGTTTATTTTTCCTTTTTAAACCTTCAACAGATACGTAGATTCAATGGGATCGAAAAAAAGTACCTTTAACTAGGCCAAGCAATTGGCAAAAAACTTAGAAAAGTCCTATCAGTATCGAAAGTAGAAAACGGTACTAAAAGTGGATGTGATAAGATGTGATGTGGATTTGAATGAATGTAAATGAATGTGGATTTGAATGAATGTAAATGGATGTGATGTGAGTAGATGAGATGTGAATGTGATAAGAGAAGATGTGAATGTGATGTGATAAGATGTGAATGTGATGTGATGAGATGTGAGTGGATGTGATGAGATGTGGATGATATGTGATGTGATGTAAATGGATGTGGATGTGAATGTGATGAGATGTGATGTGATGTAAATAGATGTGGATGTGAATGAGATAGATGTGGACCCTTAATCAATTTCTTAAGTATAGATTGATCCTTCCAAGACAGAATCAATATTCTTTTTATATAGCCAGAATTAGCCCGACTGCTTCTCTATACTAAATTGAACCGATTAATGGTACAGTGCAATAGCTAATCTCGCAGCTAAGATGCTTGTTGCAAAAGCACCAATAAGTGCCAAAATAATTTGAATGTTCGAAATTGATGCCATTAGTTCTTTTATCTCCCCATTCTTATTGTATATATCAATAAATAATAATTAGCGTACTAAATTATATCATTTACATAAATCACTATGCCTTGATTCATTGTATCAGTCTTAGTCCATCAATCATGGCTACACGGAACTACCCATTCGAATCTACCTGAACCGTTCCACTCCAAGGGAACAAAGAAATTGTTTTGACACTGAAATATATTTTTCAAAGTGATAGAAGGAGAGATAATGAATCTAGAGATAATTGCACAACTTGCTTTTCTGGCACTAAAATATCCATGTATTTCTCGTTCCCTGGAGAAAGGTTCTTGGCTTTTCCCGCACAACCCAACCTATTTGTACAAATAGATGGAAAGGTAGATACATATATTTATCAATAAATTTTAAAAAAATTATTTGTTTCTTTTTATCGGTATCGCTCTACTAATCAAACTAGAATATTGATTTAGATATTTTATGCAACAATTTATTTTTTGTTTATTCGTAGTGCAAGCCTATATCGCCAAAAAGTTACGTAGTGTTCACTCATCTCCAATATCCAAGAAAGGGGTTTTTTCATGGGTTTGCCTCGGTATCGCGTTCATACTGTTGTACTAAATGATCTTGGTTGTCTAATTTCCGTACATCTGTTGCATACTACTTTGGTCTCTAGTTGGGCGGGTTCAATGGCTCTCTATGAATTAGCCCTTTCTGACCCATCCGATCCCGTTCTTGATCCGATGTGGAGACAGGGTATGTTTGTCATCCCATTTATGACTCGCATTGGAATAACAAAGTCGTGGGGGGGTGGAGCATTACTAGAGATACCTGATGCGGGTATTTGGAGTTACGAAGGTGTAGCCGCAGCTCATATCATACTATCCGGTTTACTTTTTCTAGCTGCTATTTGGCACTGGGTCTATCGGGACCTCAACCTATTTCGTGATGATCGCACGGGAAAACCATCCTTAGATTTACCCAAAATATTTAGAATTCACCTATTCCTTTCAGGGTACTTTGTTTTGCCTTCGCGGCATTTCATGTAACTGGTTTATTTGGTCCCGGCATTTGGGTATCAGATCCTTATGGATTAATCGGAAAGGTAGAACCCGTAGATCCGTCTTGGGGAGCTGAAGGTTTCGACCCATTCGTTCCGGGAGGAACAGCTTCGCACCATATAGCAACGGGAGTCCTAGGTATATTAGCTGGTCTATTTCACCTCAGTGTTCATCCTCCCCAACAACTATACAAAGCTCTACGCATGGGGAATGTTGAAACTATGTTCTCTAGCCAGTATCGCTGTCGTCTTTTTCACCGCTTTTGTAGTGTCTGGAACCATGTGGTACGGTTCCGCCGCCACTCCAATTGAGTTATTTGGCCCCACCCGTTATCAATGGGATCAAGGATATTTTTAACAAGAGATAGATCAACGAATCCGTTCTGGTAAAGCTGAAAATCTAAGTCTATCCGAAGCTTGGTCTAAGATCCCAGAAAATTTAGCTTTCTATGACTATATTGGCAACAACCCAGCCAAAGGTGGATTGTTCAGAGCAGGTGCGATGGACAACGGTGATGGGATAGCTGTTGGTTGGTTAGGTCATGCTGTATTTAAGGATAAAGAAGGTCATGAGCTATTTGTACGCCGTATGTCCACCTTCTTCGGAACATTCCTGGTAGTCTTAGTAGATGGTGAGGGTATCGTAAGAGCTGATGTTCCATTCAGACGAGCAGAATCAAAATACAGTGTTGAGAAGGTAGGTGTAACTGTAGAGTTTTATGGTGGTGAACTAGATGGTGCTAGCTTTAGTGATCCTGCTACGGTAAAAAAATATGCTAGACATGCTCAATCGGGTGAGATCTTTGAATTTGATCGTGCCACCCTAAATCAGACAGTGTTTTTAGAAGTAAGTTGTGCAATTATCTCTAGATTCATTATCTCTCCTTCTATCACTTTCAAAAATATATTTCAGTGTCAAAACAGTTTCTTTGTTCCCCACATTGATTGTTGTCAGTCAAATCCCAGCGTTAAATAGATCTGCTGATAAAAATATTTATCCATCAGTAATAGAAATAACATTGGTGGGAATGTAGGCTGAGACATCTCCTGCCTAGGTCTCAACAATGGGATGTGAATGTGAATGAATGAATGGATGTGGATGAATGAATGGATGTGGATGAATGTGATGAGCTGTCAATGGATGTGGTGTGATATGGATAGATGTGGATGTGATGTAATGTGGATGGAATGGATATGATGTGATGTGGATGGATGTGAATGAGATGTGATAAGATGAGGATGGATGTGTCGAGATGTGAATGAATGTGGGATGCGAATGGGTGTGATGGATGTGATGAGATGTGAGTGGATGTGGTGAGATGTGAATGTGATGTAATGAGATGTGGATCTGGTTAGATATGAATGGATGAGACATGATGTGGATAGATGAGATATGATGTGGATAGATGAGATGTGATGTGATGTGGACTTTGGGTATGTTGAAATTTGAGCAAAATGATGAGCTAGGGTGGATCATACACTAGAATCAACATGATTAACAAAGTGATTAAGAAATGATTAAGACGTAATTAGTGAATAATTAGCAGATAGATTAATGTAGGCATGGATACTCATAAACCAGCAAATTCTCATTAGGGCTGTGCCTCAATTTATAGAGTTTACATCAAGCATCTAATCCCATTGATTTCTCCATGATTCACTCCCAGAATATCTCCACCTTTTGCATGATTCTCTCCACCTCTTCTCTTTTCCCTGAATATCTCCCAGAATAACTCCACACTCCTAAATTCTCTCATGCTACCCTTTATTCTCTCCCAGTAGATTCTTCTCACCTTTTCACAGGTTCTTTCACAATTACATCTCCTCTTTTACAACCTCCCTGACCGAACTTACCAAGAATCTTGTTGGACAATCAGGCTGAATGATGGGTAGATTACCTTGATGAGAGATCAAGGAGCCTCATTTTTAAACTGTGAATTATGGAAAAAGGGTTTTTGGAACCAATCTCAGATTGGAATTTTACTTGCATTGGAATCTCTGTTTTTTATATTTCAAAGGACTGTTTTATGCCAGAATGCTGGAGAAACCATTCTGGCTTATGTTTTTCTAAGAGGAAGTTCATTGGAACTGCTGGTGGGGAGTCGTCAAGGGACGTCGCTCGCGGCAAAGCCTGCCAATGTGTTGATCAGCCTCAGTACGGTTAAAATGGTGTGCTTCCGGTACGATGGACGAGGACCGACAAAGCGGTCCTTGAGTGAAATGCTAGGACACCTAAGGAGGATCCTAGAGGGTTTTGACCAGGCGATGCACGGGCTCACAGTTGCTAAGACACCCATGCGTACATTGAGGAAGATTTCGGATGCACAAAAAGGAAAGATTTTTGGGAACCAAATTTTGATATTGGATCTCGTTGGTTGGCCAACTGGTCTTCAACGGAGAGTCGAGAGGATATTATTGTAATACAATGGACTCGAAATTTAGGAAAATGATGATCAGAAATATTATGATTTCTATTGAAGGATTATTTTAAAGCCACTCGAATCTGTTATAAATGGTAATTTCATATTGGGTGTGTATGCTAGATAGGAGGATTCCTGAGAAATAACTAGACACGATTAATTACGTTGTTTAAATCCTTAGAAGACCTTGTTCTATGGAAGGGCATCAATGATTGTGCCTCGTAAATGAGGAAAAAGCGATGATTCCATAGACCAAGTGCAAGTCTCTTCTTGATGTGACTATGTGACTTCAGGTTTGGTCAGATCAGTTTAACTAGTAAAGACTTTGACTTGTTAGAGTAATTCCCCCTTAGAAGATTTTTCCCATGGCAGAATCGCCCATGCCTTCCGAGAGGGGAATCTTCCGGGCCGGCCGGTCTCGGAGGGATCGCCCGAGCTAGCCTCTCATCCCGAACATCCGCAAGCGAGGCCCCGAGTGTGGATCCCCACCCCGGGCGAGAGACCGACGCCACTTCTGCCTAGCAAGGCACCGCGGAGGGGGCAAGGACCCACAGGTGGTATTAGATCTTTGTTGAAAGATAATAAGGATAAACGAATTCTTAACAGAAATTGATAATAAAAAACTCAGAAAAAGCATTTTTCATAATGTATTTTCATTTCGCAAGTCTCATTAATAAAGAATTTATAATCAAAGAAATTGTTTTTTTAAGATGGAAGTTCCATACTTATCTGGTGTTCCTGACCTCACCCCCAGTCATCATAAGACATGACTGTGTTTGCCTTCTTCAAGTATCTCATCTCTTCCGTTGTTGCGACTCAAACAAGCCGAGTCAGACTCGCACGCCATTTCGAGGATTTATATTTTCCTGACCTAGTGGAGAGATGACAGTATAAGTGGTTTGTAGGGCAGTATGTCCACGCTTCTTGTGACCAACGTGAAATGCTAAGGCAGAACCTCTCATTGGCCATGATTCTGATGATGAAGCTGAAAGTGGTACATGGTGTCATTCTATATCATTCAACGCCTCAAAATTTCAGACTTTCATGCCAAATTTACATACTCCTTAGTTGCTTTATTCCTAAGGAGAAGATAATAGCTCCCTTGGCAGTAAGAGAATGTTTGTATCAGGGCATGGCTATGGCCCACCAGTACCGCCATCTTATCCGTCTCCTGAGGAGATTTTGATTTTTGAAGTCGAGCTGCTCTATGTACATATTGCAAATTTTATATAAATAAAGAAATGTTTTCTCGAGAAAAACTCCCTGTTGTATAAGTGATTGTTTATGGACGAACTGATAAAGAAAAATCTATTACCGGACATATGTCATAGATCTCTTAAGAAAAATCTTTTACCGGACATATGTCATGGATCATTTATCTTGTTTAAGAATTTGTTTTCTGAATCCCTTAAGTCTTAGGATCTCGTGGATAATATCAAAATAAAAATTTAATAATATATCATTTTTGGCATAATCATGAGATGAGGAAACTGTGGCTATCAACCAGATCCTCTCTCTGAAGATGATGAGCTTGACCCTGACATTCGCAAGGCTCTTCATAGAACTCAGCCGGGACCCTTCAAAGGAGAAGGGGAGAACCTGGGCGAGGCTGTGGAGAAATGGGTGGAAGCTATGGAAGAATATTTTGATGTCACATGCTACAATGAGCAAAGCAAAATGGCTCTTGCGAGGCTAAAAATAGTGGAAACAGCCAAGGTAGCATGGAGGAACCACTGTGACACCAACCGTCTGGACAGGAATACTTAGTCCTGGAACGACCTTAAAACCTATTTGAGGAAGAGATTTTGTCTGCCTGGATTTTTGGAAACCAAAATGAATGAATTATTAGAGCTAAAGCAAGGGAGAAAAACCATCAAGGAATGCATTCACTCTTCTACTCAAATATTCACCACCTCTAGATGAAGAGCAACTCATGGCCAGGTTCATTCAAGGAATGAACGAACCCTTTGACACATTGGTCAAGAATGCCAAGCTAGTGTCCATGGCAGAAGCTATCAGAATGGCAAAGGACTTTGCCAAAGCCTTCATCATGAAAGTCCCACCAAAGCCAGCTCCCTCATCCTTTAAAAGATTTCAGACACCGGGAAGTTCTTCCAACTTTCCGCCTCCAAAGATACACCAAGGTCCTAACAAGAATGTGGAGATGGGAAGATTTAGAAATGAAGGAAGACCTTTCCCCCACCAAAGTACATTCTCAAGAACTCCGGCTCTCTCCAGAATGCAAAGGGAAGATCTTCGGAAGCGAGAAGAAATGCTTTGGATGTCACGGATTTGGGCACCAGCTCAAGAATTGCCCATCTCCTTCAATGGGCCAAGGAAGCTAGGGTCCCAAAGTTCAGAGACCAACTCCTTCATTTCAGTCCAATCAGGGTCCCCTGTGCCAAAATCAGGGTACACCAAGAAGAGTGCCAGCTCAGCCTGCAGCCTCCATGCAAAGCAATCTCCGAACTCCCTCCCAGAATTGGAATAACCAAAGAGAGAGAGTTCCACCTTAGACTACAGCAGCGATAGCAGTCACCATAGCTGAGGAAGTAGAGGAAGAGAAAGGATAGATCTATGCAGCCATAGAGCATTAGGGGAATAACCATCAATTCTCAGTCCTCCAGACTCCAGTAGAGTACCAAGGTAAGCAATTCAAGCTTTTGATTGATTCAGGCAGTACCCATTCTTTTATTTCCCCAGGATGTCTGTGTAAATTAGTCCTAAATCAAAAATCAGGGAAACCTATGCAAGTGGAATTAGCGAGTGGGAAGATTCTTTTCACTCACCTTGAGACTGACCATTTTCAGTTTAGCCTAGATGGGAACATAATCGAGTGCCAGTTCTCAGAGTCCTACCCCTAGGAATATATAATGGAATCCTTGGAATGGATTGGCTCCAAAAGAATTAGGCTGACATTCATTGTTACAAAGGAATCATCTCTTTCCTTGACCTTCGCGGGAATAAAGTTCAAGGAATTGGAATTTCTAGATCCCTAGTGCTACAATTAGTCAAGGCTACAATTGGAATTTCCAGATCCCTAGTGCTACAATTAGTCAAGGCTTCCATATTGAGTTTTCATGGCTTCCTCTATGTTTTTTTTTTCTAACAAGGTCTGATTGTGAGTGTACATACAGAATGTAAGATATCAAGTCACTTTGTGCATGAAATAATTTGAAAGTTAATCTTTTTGTGAGTGTAAGTGCATGTCGAAGATTATGAGGAAGAGGAAAAAGTTACAACAACAGGTATTAGAGCATCATTGATCTTGCTATTGTGAAGAGAAGAGAGAGGAAGTATCAATTGTGTGAATTCCATTCATGTGCATGTTCTATGTTTCTTTCAATCTCTTATTCATGTTTTGTAGAATTCAAATGATTAATCACTGTTAACAAATTTATGCAGGTCCTTGGATGGTCGATCTGGACCACCCTATCTTATCCTAATTGGAATTGTATTATAGAAATGCAATCGGTACCAAACCCTATCTTTTTATTGTGTGCACGACGTTGCAAGATTTTTATAGAGTGAATTCGTTTGTCAATCTGATATTCCTATCAAAAGTTATGTCATTTCAGGTAAACAACACTTAAACTAGGAAAACAAGCAACGTGTAGCTCATGCGGTAAATTCTAAGTATTTGCATGGCTTCATCAGAGCTTGGAGTTAAAAGTTATGGTGTTTTTCGTGCAACAGACTTTTGCTCATCTTTCATGTGCTACACATTTTTTATGTTTTAATCCAAAAATAGCCATTTTTTTGTCTCATCCACGTCTCAAAAATAACAGTACAACTGCTTTTGGAGTTACTCTCTTATTGCATATCACATTTTGTCTATTTTTGGGTACTACTTTTCATTGCTGCTTGCTTTTCGTAACTCATAAATCGCATTCTATATTTGACGAGTTCATTGCCAATCGCTTTTCATGCACATATCTCATATAACTTTTAGGATCCTCCTTGTTTATGTTCTCATCTCATGGTCTGCAAATTCTGTGATCTCGTTCTATACATATTCTCGCAATCCGAGATGGTAGCTTCTATTCTCGTTAATGGTTTTCCATCTGGCAATGATTTCCTTGCCCAGAAAGCATAGGCGATTCCTCCAGGAAAATCTTCTAACGTAGTCAAGGGCCTTATCTATCCTTTGTATTCTGACCGAACCTGTGGGTCACATGGCCGAATCAAGGAGGAACTTGCACTTGGTTCATAGAAATCATCATTTTTTCCCCTGAAGATAGGCACATCTGTGTATTCTTTCCTAAAGAACAAAATCTCCCTATGACTTACTTTAACTATGGTAACTTAAACCTAACTGAATTTTGTTATAGGAATTCACCAATCCAGCGGTTAGCCAACCGCCCAACCAGTGAATTGGTGGGATCCCGTTTTATAAAAATTAGGTTGTGTTTGTCTCGAGTACCAGGGAAAAGAGTTCCCAGGCCCCCTAGCCGGCACTCATGCAATTATATTAAACAGACACACCACTTATACACCCACCAATATGAAATTTCCTTTTTCTTAGATTCAACTATCTTCAAGACAAAATTAGAATAAAAGCATAGTATTTCCATCATGATTCTCAATGTTCGAGTTCCTTTGTTTTACAAACAAGTGTCATACGGACTCTCCATTGAAGACTAGTAGTTAACCAACGAGATCCAATTTCATAGTTTTACTGTTCACTTAAATAATTCTCTTGCCAATCCATGAATATCTTCCTCGACATATGCATGGGTGTCCTAGCATCTCTATGAGCCCGTGCATCGCCTAGTTAGAACCTCTAGGATCCTCCTTACGTGTCCTAGCACTTCACTCAGGGACTTCTTCGTCGGCCCTCGCCCATCGTACCGGAAGAGCACCATTTTCAATTGTACTGAGGCTGGTCAATACCTTGGCAGGCTTTGCCACCGAGAGAGACATCCTTCAATAACTCCCTTGCCGCCAGCTATTGTAACGTTATCTCTCCTTAGTTTAACAATAAGCCAAATGCTTCCTCCAACATTCTAGTGTAAGATAGTCCTTTATAAAAAAACAAAGTTTCTATGTAAGTAAGAATTTTCCATTGAGTTTGGTTTCATGAGACTCCCTTATTTTCAACCCAGGCTTTCTCAATGAAAATCACGAATCACGTATCTCGATGATCCATCAATCAATTACAACGAATTTCTAACTTGTTTCTAGATGATTTCGGGTCTTAGAGAAAACTTCTCTAGATCAGTCGGTTATCCATTCTTGTAATGAAGAAATGGGATTGGTCATAAGTCTTGATTCAAGAGATGGACAGACATCTTACTAACCCATATTCTTGCGTGGTCATGGTCTAGCACCAAATTACTCAAATTTATTCCTAAAGATATTTCCTAAAGATAATTCTCCATTTATTCTGATAAAATAACTATCATTTCTAATCGTGAAGGTAAATATCAAAACTATGAAAATTCATTCTTCCTTGGACATAGTAGAACTATAAATAATTTTCTTCGTGAATAATGGAATTTAAAAGGATATTTCTTTTTTCAATAATCCTTTAATAATTATGCATAAAATATTCACATAAAAATTATACTAAAATATTCTTTTCTTGATTTGGACCTAGGCATCAACATGCCATAATTTATCTATATCGAAATATGACGAAACTTTCTCTTTTGATACCAAAATTAATTTATACATTTTCCTAATTAAGATACGATGGAAATTCCTCTTTTGATAAATAAATAAAAATACCCATGTATATACATACCGTGAATATACCTATTTTGAAATATGACAAAAATTTCTCTTTTAATATTTAAAATGTTTGTACATAGAATATTGTAAAAATTCATCTTTTTGCATCTAGACTTTTATGCATGCACATACAAAAAAAAATATAACAAAAATCTTTCTTTTAGCATTAAAATGTTTATGCATCGAATATGATGATATTTTCTCTTTTTGCATTATCAAATTTATGCATATAGAATTAAATTCATTTCCTAATCGTAAAATTTTTTGCCATAGCTTCCCCGCATTTTTTGAGAATGATCAAAATTCTATTTTTAATATTTACTCATATTTACATAAATATGGTGGGACTTCCTCTTTTAATAAAAATTTCATTATGCATAAACCTAAGCATAATTATATTTCAGCATCTTGTTTATTAAGAAAAAAATACCCAATATAACTTCCATATAAAAATATTTATGAGAATATTAGCACAAGCTCTCTTTCACCTTAGAATGAATAAATATGATTTTTCTTAACATTAAAACAAGCATAAATGAATTAATCCTCATTTTAATTAGATTAAAAATCATAAGAATGCTTAATCTCCATCTCTAGCTTGTTAGCCTAGAGTTTTGGTTAAGAAAAGGAGATTAGGACTAAGATCTATTCTTCCATAAAGGTGAGTATTTACATAAAGAGAGATTTACAAATCGAAAATATTACTTTTAAGCATAAAAGATTAACATTAATCCATTTAAACAATATAAATCAATAAAAGCATGGTTTTAAGAAGAAACCATGGATTGAAATGCTTCCCAAGCATTAGAGAGGTTGGGAAGAAGATTACCATTGAAAAAGAGAGAAAAACACCATTGTTTTAGGCTTACCCTTGGTTTTTGGCTTGATTCTTTAGAGAGAAGTGAAGCCCAAAAGAGAAAGCTTGGCCACCAAGAAGCAGAGGGTATTCTCCAAGAGAGGAAGAGGATTAGTGAAGCTCCAAAGCTTCACAATGGAGAGGCAAGTAGAGGGATAATAAAATTACACTAAATTGAAGATTATACTTGCATGTAAATACACTAAGATGAAAATACAAAGGAATGGGGCTCTATTTATAGGAGAGGGAGGCCACCAACCAAGTCCAATTGGGATTTAGAGGCTTCCAGCTTCAGTTTGATCCATTTTGGACAAGTTTTGGACCAGTTTGGCTCACTTTTTTGATCCAGTTTGAAAGAGGAGAAAGAAGATATGAAATATCTCATTTTTTTGAATTAAAAATGTGGAGTAATTATGTGATTTAGGTGCCTCCTTCATGAGCCCCCTCCCCCCTTCAGAGGTGTCAAAATTTTATTTTTTTACTAAGAAATCCTAGTACTAGTCAACTCTTCATCTTATGTGAGAATTTACTTATTTTTAGGGATTTTCTTTTATTCTTTTCATTTTTGTTATTCCAACACTTGGATTAATCCTATTGGCCCTTTAGAACACTCTTTGGACCTTAATCAAAAAATTTCGAAAATGTGGACCCTTAGGCTAAGGTATCTAATACACGTATTCAATTAACTTCTAATGCATACTAGATAACTCTTTTTGAACTTCTGTTTCAGGGTAATTCATCTTAAATAAAAGGGATAACTTTATATCCAAAAATATCTCAAAACTATATTATCTCTCTCTAGAATATTTTCTCTCTCTAAACCAAAAACAAATGAAAATACTATTTTCTTGCATTTTGAAATAGGGGATGATTAGAGGGGACTAAAGGGAGAGCTTATACATCTTTTAGGGCTGAGGAGGAACCTTACATCCTCTCCCACTTGAAAAATGCGAGATGTCCTGGTAGTCCTTTACCAGTTCTTCTTCTTTCTCCCAAGTGGCATCCTCTAAAGGATAGAACTTCCACTTGACCAGAAACTCTCTAAGGACTCTGTTCATGAGAGCCTTCTCTGGAACATCAAGTATTTCTTCGGGTTGGAGTTCCATCTGGCCTTGAGTCTGAGAAGTCAATTATTCATCATCCAGCACATGACGTGGGCTGCTAGGTACATACATTTTAAGTAAACTAACATGGAATACATTATGTACTTTGAGATGGGGAGGTAGAAGAAGTTCATAAGCTAGATCTCCTACTTTCTTAGTAATGGTGTACGGCCCACACTATCTTGGAGACAGCTTTTTGTACTTCCCTAGAGATAAAGAACTTCTCTTGGGTCGTACACGAATGAAGACCATATATGATTCTTCAAACACTCTCTCCGTTCTTTTCTTATTAGCATACTGCTTTTGTCTATCTTGGGCAGCCTTAATATCTTTGCAGATTGCATGCATTTGCTGGTCCATTTCATCAAGCATATGTTTGGACATCTCGACCCTGATCAATGGGTCGGACCAAGTTAATGTTGTGAGGCAATCTTGTCCGTACAGAGCTTTGAAACGACTCATCCCGATCCTTTGATGATAAGAGGCATTAAAAGGAAACTCAACAAGGTGTAAACAGCTTAACCACTTCTTGGGTTCCCTGCCACAGCACGATCGAAGGATATTTTCTATTACTTGGTTCACTCTTTCATTTTGGCCATTTGGCTCGGGGTGATAAGCTGTACTGAGATCTAAGAAAGTTCCCACTACTTTGAAGAATGTAGTCCAGAACCTTGAAGTGAATTTAGGATCTCTGTCGCTCACTATTCTTCTGGGTAAGCCATGCAACTTGAAAATCTCCTTTAGGAAGACTCTGGCAACATCCACTCTGCAGTGTAGGTTTCTTTTACTGGAATCAAATGGGCAACCTTGGTTAATATGTCAACTACCACAAAAATGGAGTTGTAACCTGATTGCACTGATGGTAATCCAGTAATAAAATCCATACTAATACATTCCCACTTCATCTATGGAATGTCTAAGGGATGCAGCTTTCCTTGCATAACCCTTTCTGCCTTGACTCTTTGACATGTTAAGCACTGACGTACATGAATGAGTACATCCCTTTTGAGTCCTGGCCAGAAGAACTTCTTCTTTACAGACATGTAGGTCTTTATGAACCCTATATGTCTAGCTATCAGGCTATCATTTGCTTCTCTCTGAATTTGTCCCTTTTGTTTCCTCATCATTGGGGATGCATAGCCGATTGTTGGAATACATGCATCCTTTATCCAATTTGTACCCAAGAACTCGTCTCATTTCCTGAGGAGTTTTACTTTCCTGCATCAGTATATGGGTAAAGAATCTGTCGTGCATGATCTTCTCTCTTGCTTCACTGATCAATGGATTTGACACCAATGGTATTGCCAAAAGCAAGGAGGCTTTCCTATTGAGCACATCGGCTCCTACCACATTTTCTTTCCCTGGTGCCGGTACTTAATTTCAAAATCAAATTCCTGTAAGATTTGCATCCACCTTCTTTGACGCATGTTGAGATGTATTTGGGTGAAGATCCACTTCAGACTTTGATGATCTGTCATCAAGGTTAATCTTTGTCCTAAGAGACAATGTCTCCATAACTTTAGAGCATAAACTACTCAGAGTAACTCCAAGTCATGGATGTTGAGATATCGAGCTCGTCTAGTGAGGCGGTGGACACTGATGACCCGCCTGGGGGATAGGCCCCACACTTACACCACTGGCATGGTTGGTGAGATCATGGGTGATATGTGGCCAGTGGGATGACAGGCTGTGTGATAGCCATTCTAGAGACTGGCATAGTTATAGCGCCAGCTCATTTTAGTTGGGTTCACACTATAGAGAACCCGTGTATGTATTTGGTTGAGTACCTTTCATATTGTGTGTACTCTTATCTTTGTATATGGTGTGTTGAGTGTTGAGTGAAGAAGAAGAAGAAGATTTTCAGCCTCTCACCTTGTCTGTTCTCTATCAGGGTTTTGAGTGTGTGTGTGTGCTTGCAAGAGATCAAGCTCTCTTCCCCCCTGCATCTTTTCATGGTATCAGAGCTTGGTTCATGCTAAGGACTGAGCTGCAAGCAAGAGAACCACAGGAAGCAGTATGAGGGTAAGAGCTTCAACTACTCTTCCCTATTTGTGTTGGTGACTACACCCTTGTCGGGAGCTC
Source organism: Cibotium barometz (assembly GCF_041138505.1). Classification (NCBI taxonomy): domain Eukaryota; kingdom Viridiplantae; phylum Streptophyta; class Polypodiopsida; order Cyatheales; family Cibotiaceae; genus Cibotium; species Cibotium barometz. Next base: position 30,542,070 of record NC_141097.1, read on the forward strand.
TACGAGAGGCACCGGCAAACGATCTCTGGTTGAGGAGCTTTCTTCGTGGGAGTAAAGCTATAGGGCAACTATATAGTCCTATTGGACAAAATTTTCTGGGCCAAAAACGCGTTTCGGGCACGTCTAGACCTCCGTTTTTCAAAAAGCAGGCGATTTCGAGCATTGCGGCAGGTAAGTCATCGATTCTCTGCAGAACTCTGTTTTAAAAACTGCAGGAAGACAGATTGACTGTGCAGACACTGTGGGTGCTGCAAAGAGGTCAACGGTTGCCATTGAGTGTATGTATGCACATTGAAGTCATTGGTTGTGACATTTGAGAGTACTACAGTACCGCTGCAGGAAATGCATCAGTTTGTGCAGGATAAACCAGAGTGCTGTTTCTGGTAAAATTGTGTGTTTGGCAAGATGTCAAATGATGGGATAACCCAGATTGTGGCTGAGAAGCTAGATAAGAATAACTTCCATGCTTGGAGGTCCAAGTTGACGAATTTCTTGATGGGAAAGGGCTATTGGGACTACATAGAAGGTGAGCATGAAGAGGCATTGGAGATACCAGACATAAATCCGACTGCTGTCTGCAGATGTGAAAGAGTTTAAAGATTGGAACCAAGGAGCCAAGAAAGTTATGTATTGGCTCTCCATTAGTATACAGGACACCATGATTGGGCACATTCAGGATGCCAAGTCCCCCAAGGAGGCGTGGGACACCTTGGTAAAGCTCTATGAAACAAATACCAAGGCATGTAAGATATAGTTGAAGAATGAACTTTATACTGTGGAGAAAAAGAGCATGTCTATGAATGACTATGCGTTGAAGATAAAGGGTATTATGGAATTCCTTACATCTATTGGTGTGTCAGTAGATGATGATGATAAAGGTGGAGGTCTGTCTACGTGGTCTCGAGCCACAATACAAGGCGTTCAAGACATCTATTCAGACTCGGAAAAACATTCCAAACTTTACAGATTTGGTGTCTATGCTGATTATAGAAGAGAAGAGCTTGGGTGAAGACCAACAGTCTTCACAAAACAAAAACAGTTCAGAGCAATAGGCCTTCTATACAAGTTCAGGAAGAGGACGAGGTAGAGGAGGTCGTGGATGCGGTCAAGGAGGTGGCCGAACAGGTAACCAGAATTATGGATAGTAGCAGCAGCAACAACAGTCCAGAATACACAACAACAACAACAACAACAACACACAGGTGGAAGAGGAAAATTCAGAGGCAGGGGGAGTCAAAGAGGCCGTGGAAATTGGCAAAGGCAGTATAATGATGCACGTGAATGCTATTATTGTGGTAAGCCTGCACATGTGCACGCAGAATGCTATAAGAAGCAGGCTGACATGCAAAATGGAAAAGTGTAGCAAAACAACTATGCATCCTCAAGCAGAAATAATGAGGATAATGAAAGGTTGTTTGTTATATAGCATGTCGTGAATGCCATGTCTGAAAATGTTGATGCAGCACAAAAAGATGACGTATGGTATGTGGATTGTGGTGCTTCGAACCACATGACAAGTCATGGGGAGTGGTTCAAGGAGATGAAAAACCCGAAAAGACCAGGTTTTGTGGAAACAGGGGATGATACTGCTCATCCAATTGCCCATGTTGGAGATGTGCCATTGTCTATGAAGGATGGCAAAGTGAAGTACCTTGCAGACATACTTCACATTCCGAACATAACAAGAATCTGGTTTCAGTTGGCCAGATGATTGAGCAGGGTTTGCAGGTTCGGTTTAACCCTAATGGTTGTTATGTTGAAGACTTTAAGGACAAGTGTAGGTTGGTTGCAAAAGGCAACAGAGTGGGCAGAATGTTTACGTTGAACGTAGACATGCCTGAAATGAGTGCTGCGATGTTTGCAAATGGTTCAGGAATTGTTGCAGACACAGACATTTAGCATAAAAGAATTGGACATGTGAATGTGCAGTGAATGAAGTCTATGCAGACTAAAGGAATTGTGACAGGGCTGCCAAAATTTAAAGTGGAAGGTATGCAGAGAATATGTGAAGCATGCCAATTTGGAAAGCAAACAAAGCATGTGTTTCCACGTAACAAATATGTGAGCAGAAATGCACTAGATGTTGTGCATTCAGATGTATGGGATCCTACGAAGACCATGTCTATGGGAGGCTGCAGGTATTATGTGACTTTCATTGATGACCACACAAGGAAAGTGTGGGTATATTTCATGAAGGAGAAGAGTGAGGTATTCACTCACTTTCAGAGCTTCAGAGTTTTGGTTGAAAAGTAAACAGGGAAATACGTAAAGTGCATAAGGTCAGATGAAGGGGGAAAGTACTTCTCCAATGAGCTCTGAATTTTTGAAGAAGAATGATATTCGGAGACAGTTTACATGCAGATACACTCCGCAACAAAATGGAGTTACTGAGCGAAAAAACAGGCACATTGCTGAGATTGCGCGGGCATTGATGGAAGAGAAAAATATGCCGCATAGCTATTGGGCTGAGGCTATTTCTACAGCAATATACATCATAAATAGGACTCCGACTGCAGCCATACATGATGTAACTCCAGAGGAGAGGTTTCTTGGCAGAAAACTTGATTTGTCTCATCTAAAAGTTTTTGGATGCATTGCATATGTGCATGTGCCAGATGAGCTGAGAACTAAGCTGGATCCGAAAGCTGGAAAATGTGTGTTTATTGGATATTCCCTTGAGCAAAAGGGATACAGGTGTTATAAGCCTGCTACACGTGAGTTGAGGGTAAGCAGGGATGTTGTCTTTGATGAGATGAGCAGCTGGTATGGTGCTGAAAAAGAAGCTATTGGGGTTGATGTGAGTGTAAGTGTGGTTGCACAGAATGCAGGTCAGCAATCACAATCTTTGAGTGGACCAGGAGAGTCCTCATCTAGTGGGTCTGTTTTGATAGACCATGGAGTGGCAGGCTGTGTCATAATACCAGTCCTACAAATGTGATTAGTACATCATGGAAAGGAAAAGAGAAAGTGGTTGGTATGCCTGACATTTTTGCAAGGCATTCTCATGTTGATGGAGAGTCTAGTGGCTCAGATATAAGCCTTGATGAGGAGCTTGGGATCCCAGCTATATGAGAACACCTGGTGTAAAGAAGGCTATGGAAGCCATGAATGAAAAGCTGCAAAGATCTCGGAGAGTGAAAAATCTTGTGCAGAGATTTTACCTATGATGGTTATGTGGCACATCACTATGCATATATGGCAAAGGTTGTGCAGGTTGTTGAGCCCACATGCATTGATGAGGCTATTGGAAATGTGTGTTGGGAGCAAGCTATTGATGAGGAGATGGATGCACTATATGGAAATAAAACTTGGGATTTAGTGCAATTGCCTGAAGGCAAGAAAGCCATTGGATGCAAGTGGGTGTACAAAGTTAAACATAACAGTGATGGAAGCATAAATAGGTATAAGGCTAGATTGGTAGCCAAAGGATATGCGCAAACATATGGCATTGATTATGAGGAAACTTTCACCCTAGTTGCCCAGATGGCAACAGTGAGAGTTGTGATAGCAGTGGCTATGTCAAAGCAATGGTCTTTACATCAGATGGATTTAAAGAATGCATTCTTGCATGGGGATTTGCAAGAAGAGGTGTATATGTTGCAGCCACCTGGTTATGAGGATGTGGGTCACCCCGAGCATGTTTATAGGTTGAAGAAATCCTTGTATGGGTTAAAACAAGCACCAAGAGCATGGTCTGACAAGATTTTTGAATATCTTGTCACTATTGGCTTTCATGTAGCCAATGCAGATTTATCGTTGTATGTGAGACATGGTGATAGAGGGGTTGTGCTTGTTGTCATCTATGTAGATGACTTGATCATTACGGGGGACCATGATGCAGAGATCTTTGATGTAAAGATCTTGCTTAGACAGAAGTTCGAGATGAAGGATCTGGGGGAGCTCAGATATTTCTTGGGCATTGAGGTGATTAGGTCACCACATGGTATTGGATTACTGCAGAGATAGTATGGCTTGGACATGTTGTCCAAGTATGGTATGACAGGCTGTAAGCCTATTTCCATGCCATTGGATCAGAATGGCAAGCTGAGTGCAGATTTAGGAGAGATTTTGGAGGATCCTACTATGTATAGGCACATAGTAGGAAGTTTGATCTACATGACGATCACCAGACCAGATTTGAGCTATGTTGTTGGGTTGGTGAGTCAGTTTATGCAGGTTCCACGGAAATCGCATTTGGGTGCAGTGAGACGCATACTGAGGTATGTGAGGTCTACTTTGCATTGTGGACTATTCTATGAGACTGGGACAGAGATATGTGTACATGGGTACACAGATGCTGATTGGGCTGGTAGTATCTCAGATAGAAGATCTACCAGTGGATTCATGTTTTCTTTGGGGAGTGCTGTTGTGACTTGGAGCAATAAGAAGCAGCCTACGGTTGCTCTATCCAGTACTACAGAGGCCGAGTACAGAGGAGCTGCCATGGCAACATGTGAGGTAGCTTGGTTGAGAAAGCTACTTGTAGATTTGGGTCTATCAGTGGATAGACAAGTTGTCATTTTCTGTGACAACATTAGCAGTATACAGTTGGCCACGAACCCAGTCTTTCATGCTCGTACGAAGCATATAGAGGTCCACTACCACTTCGTCAGAGAGAAGGTCTTGGCAGGAGATCTTGACCTTGTTTATGTCAGCATAGAGGATCAGGTAGCTGACATCTTCACCAAAGCATTGGGTACAGAGAAGCTCCGCAGATTCAGGGCTTCACTTGGTGTACATGAGATGGAGTTGAGCTCGAGGGGGAGTGTTGAGATATCGAGCTGGTCTAGTGAGGCGGTGGACACTGATGACCCGCCTGGGGGATAGGCCCCACACTTACACCACTGGCATGGTTGGTGAGATCATGGGTGATATGCGGCCAGTGGGATGATAGGCTATGTGACAGCCATTCTAGAGACTTATAGCGCCAGCTCATTTTAGTTGGGTTCACACTATAGAGAACCCGTGTATGTATTTGGTTGAGTACCTTTTATATTGTGTGTACTCTTATCTTTGTATATGGTGTGTTGAGTGTTGAGTGAAGAAGAAGAAGAATATTTTCAACCTCTCACCTTGTGTGTTCTCTATTAGGGTTTTTAGTGTGTGTGTGTGCTTGCAAGAGCTCAAGCTCTCTTCCCCCATGCATCTTTTCAATGGACAACATAATTCCTCTCATGTGTTCTGAGTTTTCTGGATTCATAGGCTACTGCATAACCTTCCTGCATAAATGCACCTCCTAGGGCAAAACCACTTGCATTTGTCACTACCTCAAAGCGTAAAGAAAAATCTAGAAATTTTAGGACATGGTTGGTTACTAAAGCTATCTTTAGCTTATCAAAAGCACTCTGACACATAATAGTCCAATGAAATAGGGTACTTTTCTTGAGAAGGTTAGTCAAAGGGGGGGATGCTATTTGAGCATACCTTAGCGTAAAGATTCTATACCAACCTGATTAATCCTAGGAATCTTCTGACTTCTTTCACTATCTTGGGCTCTGTCCAATCCACGATTGCTTGGATTTTAGCGGGGTCAGGAGAAATCCCGTCCTTAGATACTATAAATCCCAAGTATTCGACATGGTGAGCAGAGAAAGTGCACTTGCTATTTGAGCATACCTTAGCATAAAGATTCTATACCAACCTAATTAATCCTAGGAATCTTCTGAGTTCTTTCACTATCTTGGGCTCTGTCCAATCCACGATTGCTTGGATTTTAGCGGGGTCAGGAGAAATCCCGTCCTTAGATACTATAAATCCCAAGTATTCGACATGGTGAGCAGAGAAAGTGCACTTGCTCTTCTTTGCAAAAAGAGTTGGTGCTTCCTTAGGATCTCCAAGACTTTGCGCACATGATCTCCATGATCAGTTGCATTCTTGGAGTATACCACGATGCCATTGAAGAAGACAAGAATAAATTCATCCAAGTATTGTCTAAGAATGCCCTGCATGAGAGGTAATTAAATGTTGCTAGGGCATTTGTCAGTTCGAATGGCATGACTGTAAATTTATAATGCCCATATCGAGTATTGATGGCTATCTTGGGGATATCCTGATCCTTAGTTCTGATCTGGCAATATCCAGATTTGAGATCTATTTTTGTGAACATTTGGGTTCCACTTAATCGATCCAAAAGTTCATCAATCATCCTAGGGACAGGATATTTAAATCATCCTAGGGACAGGATATTTATTTTTAACTGATAATAACTGATTTAATCCTCTGTAATCAACACAGAGTCTTAACATTCCATCTTTCTTTTTCTGAAAGAGAATGGGCGCACCCCAAGGTGAAACACTGGGTCTTATGAATCCTTGCTCTAGCAGTTATCTTAAATGTTCCTTTAGTTCTATGGCTTCAGGAACTAGCATCTTGTATGCACGCTGGGCAATTGGCTGAACTCCGAGAGTTAGCTCTATCTCATGATCTACTTCACGAGTCAGAGGCATCTTGGTCAGCTCTTCTGGGAATACATTAGCATACTCACTTAGCCACACTGGTTCCTTAGCCTTGCATTTTCTATCTACTGGATTCATTTTAACGACATAGACAACTTGCTTCTAGTTCCTTCTTGAACTTGATTCCCGTGAAGGTCGAGGAACGAGATGGTTCCATTATGACAGTGAATGTCAGCCTGATGCTTATGGAGCCAATCCATTCCAAGGATTCCCTCATAGATTCTCAAGGGTAAGACTCTGAACTGGCAATCTGTTTTGCATTCCCATCTAGATTAAACTGAATGCAGTGTCTCATGATGTGTGAAAAGAATCTTCCCACTAGCCAATTCTACTTGCATAGGTTTTCTTTTTTTGTGATCTAGGACTAACTTACGCAAGCATCTAGGGGAAATAAAAGAATGTGTACTTCTTGAATAAATCAAAAGCTTAAATTTCTTGCCCTTGTACTCTGCTAGAGTTTGAAGGACTGAGCACTGACGATTTTTCCCCCTTGATGTTCAATGGCGGCATAAATATGTCCTCTTTCTTCCTCCACTGTGTCAGCTACTATTGTACGGCTCTAGCTACTGCCGTTTGGGGTGGAATTCTCTCTCTCTAGCTTTCCCAATTCTAGGAGGGGGTTTTGAGACTATTGAAGATGCAGGTGCTGAGATGGCACTCTTCTGGAGTTGCCTTGATTTTGGCGAGAGGGACCTTGATTCGATTGATACGAAGGAGTCGGTCTTGCCATTCTAGGACCTTGGCTTCCCTAGCCCATTGACATAGAAAGAGTTGGGCAATCCTTGAGCTGGTGTCCAAAATCTTGACAGCCAAAACACCTGTTCTCACTTCAAAGCTCATCCTTCTGCATCCTAGAAAGACCCAAAGTTCCAGAAAATGTGCTCTGAGGCTAGAAAATGTGCTCCAAGGAAAAGGCCTTCCTTCCATTATGAAACTTCCCATCTCTTGGCTCTAAGAGTGGGACCTTGATGTCTCTTAGGAGGTGGAAAGTTGGAAGTGCTTCCTGGAGTTTGAAATCTTTTGAAGGAGGGAGCTGCTGGCTTTGGCAGGACCTTGAGAACAAAGGCCTTGGCAAAATCTTTCACCATCCACACTGCTTCGGCCATTGAAACTGGTTTAGCATTCTTTACCAGGGAATTCAAAGGTTCGTTCATTACCTGAATAAACCTGGTCATCAGCTGTTCTTCATCCAGCGGTGGTGAGTATTTGAGGAGAAGTGCGAATGCCTGGTGATATTCCTCCATGGCATGGATTCCCTGGGTTAGTTCCAGGAACTCATTCATCTTTGTTTCTAAGAAGCCAGGAGAACAAAATCTCTTCCTGAGATATGCTTTGAGATCGTCCCACGTTTGGTGTTTCGATCCAAGCAGTTTTTCTCACAGTGGTTTCTCCATGCTACTCTAGCTATTTCCACAATCTTCAGCCTAGCACTCGAGCCACTTTACTTTTTTCATTATATCTAGTGACATCAAAGTATTCTTCCATAGCTTTGATCCACTTTTCCACAACCTTGCCTAAGTGTTCCCCTTCACCTTTGAAGGGAGCTGACTGAGATCTGTGAAGAGCTTTGCAAACATCAGGGTCAAGCTCCTCTTCATCCGTGTGTGAGGATCTGGCTATCTACCACACGATTCGCACGCTCATGATTCTGCCAAAATGATACATCATTAAATTTTTATGTGACTTCATCTCAAGATCCTAAGACTTAAGAAGTTCAGAAATAATTACTTTAAACAAGGTAATCGTTCTTACTAACGATCTACGACATACGCCCAAGAAAACATATCTTATTTCTTTAAACTTGATATCTGGTAGTCAAAATCACTTAAACAACTAGAATTTTTGCAAAACATTCTTTATTTACATAAAGTTTTCTATATATACATAGAGAAACATGGCTCCAAAAAATCAATGCCTCATTTGCATACACATAAAATGGCGATACTGCGCTATGGATATGCTGTGATGCAATGTTCCCTTACCGCTATTGGTGCTACAATCTTACTCCTTGGGATAAAATGGCTAAGAAGCTTGAAAAGATGACAAGTAACCCTAAAATCTTGAGGTGTGGGGTGATAAAGTATAACACCACGAACCACCCTTAGCCTTAACAAGACCATGGCTAAAGAGACGTTATGCCTCAGCATCTAGTGCTAGTTGCAAGAGGCATGGATATATTGCCCTGCGAACCACTTATGTTGTCCTCTCTCAGCTGGGTCTAAAAAATATAGCTCCTTGAAATGATTAGCGAGACTCGCCCTGCTCATTCGAGTCGTGTGGTGGAGGAGAGGATACGCTCAAAAGCAAAATTAGTCATATGTTGCAGATTGAAAAAGGCATTATATGGTTTGAAGCAAGCACCTCGTGCTTGGAGTGATAAGATGAGCAGATATCTTATCTCTCTTGGTTTTCAGATTTCTACAGCAGATTCTTCACTTTATGTGAAGAAGACAGATCATGGGATTGTTTTACTCGTTATCTATGTGGATGATTTGATTATCACAGGTGATCATGGTACAGATGTGATGCATGTCAAGGAAGCATTGAGTGGGCAATTTGACATGAAAGACCTTGGTGAGTTGAGATACTTTCTTGGAATTGAAGTGATCAAAGACCATGGAGGTACATGGTTAGTACAACGTTAATATGCATTGGATATGTTGGCAAAGTATGGCATGACAGGGTGTAAGCCTATGAGTACACCTGTAGATCAAGGATACCAGATAAATATGGGGCATCCATCTATAAAATCCAATTCATCAATTATAAGTCTTTATCAATGAATCTTAATCTAAATGAAAATATAGCATGTGAATGCATCTTTCTAAGATTTTATTAAAAAATTTAGACAAAATTCATCTTTGATTCTTGAGCTTTCAAGAAAGCTCTGATACCAGTTTGAGATCCGTGCCCCCTCTATGCATCAAACTCTGGAGTATTAGCAACCTTGCACGCAGGGCAGAGATTCCCACTTGGGGCCTCACCCACGAATGTCCGATCAAGAGAGTCTCTGGCTTCTCCTTAGATACCCTGGTGAATGTGCGATGTACAATGCAGATTGGAAAGGCATTTGGATAAGAGATAAGAAACACTAACCATAGAGGTTTCCATTGAGAATTATTTTTGCTACAAAAAATAATCTCATACTCTTGTGCACATACATATCGTTGTCGCTTGCTACCTTCACGAGAATAGTTGGACAAAACCATACACAAGATTTCTCACTTCTCACCTCATTGTATGATTGATCTTTACAACATGATTCACTAGGGCAAGCACCCAAATGGGACAGCATGGTGAGGTGTGGAGAAAACATTTCTATGCTCCAAAATAAGGGCGTTACATTTTTTTGTGGAGTTAAGAGAGTTTTTCTTTGCAGGTTGATCTCATCGTGGATATGGCTTTTGGGATAGCCTCTTGAAGTGTTATGTAAAAAAAGGGATGTGGAGATTGTGCTATGGTAGCATAAAAATTAGGCATGAACATCATTTGTATTGATCTTGAAAGAGGACGTTGTGGAGGGTGTCTCGATGACGATTTCATTTTAGTGCAGTAAACATATTTATTTGAATATTCATGTGACTAGGTTTAGCAATTGTTTATGATTGTGTTATAACCTTATTTTTCATATTAAAAAAGAGAGAAAGAGGGCAAGCGAAACACATGTTGGGGTTTCACAATAAGATATCATTCACAGTTACAATGATGTTTATGTACAAGATGTTGTACAAAGCAATAAAGAATTAACATTTTTTGTATTGTGTGGATGAATAAGGTAGTGAAGAGTTTATAGACTCGAGGATCTGTATGTAGAACATGAGTTAAGTGTATCGTCTTGAGAAATGATACGTAAATAGAGAGAGAGTGAGCAAAAGAAGGACGAAAAGAGTGAGTGAGTGTGTGTGTGTGTGTGTGTGTGTGTGTGTGTGTGTGTGTGTGTGTGAGAGAGAGAGAGAGAGAGAGAGAGAGAGAGAGAGAGAGAGAGAGAGAGAGAGAGAGCAAAGAGATGGGTAGAGAAGAGGGAGGATACAGAGAGTGAGCACAGAGAAGGTTAGAAAGATAGAACGAGTGAGAAACGGAGAGAGCAAAGAGAAAGGTAGAGAGAGAACCTGGGAGAGGATATAGAGAGTGAGACAGGGAGAGGATAGAGAGAGCTACCAAAGAGAGAGAATAGAGAGAGTGGGATAGGGAGGACAAATACTGAGCAAAGAGATGGATAGAGGGAGAGAGAGAGGAGGAAATAGAGAGTGAGAGAGAGATGGAGGATAAGAGGCAAGAGTGAGAGAGCGAGAGCGAGAGAGAGAGAGGGATGGTAGATCGAGAGAGTGAGCAAAGAGACAAACATAGAGAGAGATAGCCAATCACGCAGAGCCACGTGGTGTTCTTCATTAAGATAGCCGCTCTGTCTGACGGTTGCATTATAAAATCGATTTTCTCTCCTTTTTTTTCATTTTGCATCGTGTGATTGGAGTGATCATTGCATTCGCATCCCTGTGCATCTTCAGAGCTCACCATCTCTCTCCATCGATTCTCGACTACTCTTTGGAGGTGGGAGCTTGATACTCGTTTTTCTTTACTTTTCTTTTTTCTTTTTGGTTGTTGTTTTTGTTTTTGAACAAAGTCGATCTTGGAATAATGGCACAGATACTCCCCTAGACTATCGACACAGAACTCTGCGGTGAAGACATATGAAAAGCAGACCAAAAGAGGGAGAATCACCAAGGCAGATGGCACTACTGAAGAGCTCCTCATCACAGAGAACCTAATAAGAGAAGCTCTGCAACTTCCAACTGCAATCAGGGCCCACATACACAACATTGACAAGATGCTTTGAAGGACATGCTGAAGAAGAATTCCTATAATTCGAATGGTGCAGAATATGAAAATATCCAAGATGTAGCTACAGAGAAGGCTTGCAGGGAGATGTCTTTAATGATGTAGATAAAGCCTGTAGATAGATACAACACTATGGGTCTCAACAGAGTAGCCAAAGTTCATTAAGAGAAGGAAGAAGATTGGGCATTCTCTGTACATAAGGAGATGGAGAACTATTTGAAGGCCCACTAACCCTTACCTACTAACATAGGTGCTCAATCATGTCACTAAAAGACCTCTCAAGGAGCCTAAACCGGATGAACACATGCAGTTGGCATTGCTACCAGACCAACCCACATTAACAGAGCCGAAGATGTACAAGAAGGGCAGGCCATCTTAATGGAATCCAAGGATATAATCAAGCAGACGAAGAAAGATCAGAAGAAGAGAACAGATAGAAGAATGAAGGGGGTACTCACACCGGTGTTGCAGCAGAGTTACAAAGACTAAAGGAAGAAGTGGCCACCACCGAAATCTGTACATACCAAGAGGCACTTCAAAACACGATACACATTAAGTGGTAACATGAATGATCTGGTTTTTCACGATCGATTCAATCATTTTTTTTAAAAGATTGGTGTCTCCTCATATACCAAAAAAACTTAATCAAATAATTGAATATATTGTCTGCACTCTCACAAAAACATTTCTTGCACTTTCACGGTTAGAGCCCTTCACACTGCCTGAGCCTTTCACGGAACAAATCCTACACTTGCATGGCCAGAGCCCTTCACGCCTAAGCCTTTCATGGCTAGAGCCCTTCACGTGTGATCCCTTCACGGCCAAAGCTCTTCACGCCTACGTTCATGCTTGAGCCTTTCACGTCCAGAGCTCTTCACATGTGATCCCTTCACGGCCAAAGCCCTTCACGCCTAAGCCTTTCATGCCTGAGCCTTTCACGTCCAGAGCCCTTCACGCATCGAAGCCCTTCATGCTTGAGCCTTTCACGGCCAGAGCATTTCACAAAAACTATCCCTGCACTTTCACGACTTGCACATTCACGTATTAACTCCCACCTTTCCACACCATGAACTAACTATTAAATGACCAAATGGATTGCTCATACACTAACACTCTCTTCAACCATACTAACCTATTCCCATTGAATTACTTACAAAGAGAATGATATCAACCCCACCAATCATTTGACTGATCCTATGTGCCTGATATAGCTGTCGGCCTCGGAGTATGAAGCCCACGAGAACCCATCTACCATTCAAGCAAGCAGTGCTACTGGATCCCCAGCTAGCCAGAATCGACGGGGGACACAGAAACCAAAGCTAAATTTCTTGGTTCCTTACGCCCAACCTTTCCACAGGAACCTCATTCGGAAGGAAACCGTTATAGCCCATGAAAGGGTAGCTCTCTAGTACCATAGCTCAAAGTGTCTATAGATACTAGAAGATGCTAAAGTGAAGGAAAAATTAGAAAGGAAAATATTCTTAGTCAGACCACATAGGAACCCGAGCAATAGCTCACTCCTCCAACAAGCCCTGCCCAACTTATATTTACCGACTTATCTCCTCTCAAGGATTCCAGTCTGGTAGACACACCAATAGAAATAGCTCAAGAACTAGCAACGCTCATACAAGCTGAAGAAACAAGATATGAAGAGGCAGCCACAGCCCAAGTACTGGAACCTAAGGTCTCCATTGAAGCGAGTAAATAAAAAAGAACTCCAGAGCCATGAAGTCCAAGCAACAGGAGATTGGAAGATGAAGAAAGACTACCACAACTTGCCTCCCTCCAAAACATCGATTACCAACAATTCTTGCAGCAGATTGTAGAGGGACTTGACGAGCTACTCAACCAACCACCAACTGGGCTAGAGATAAAATCAGGCACCAATGCAATGTGGGACAAGGAGCATAAATTTTGGCGATGCCATCTCCTAACAACACATATGCTCCATAACTAGAAGAATGCACTCTAGAAGCAAGTCAAAGATACATCAGCACAAGTTTAAAAGTTTAAGGCAAACCTGGAAGCAGTCAAACCTGGATGTAGCTGAGTCAAACCTGAAAGCAACTGAGTCAAACCTGGAAGCAGCTGAGTCAACCCACAAGGAGGTCATTATGAAGAGTTTAAAGGCAAACCTGGAAGCAGTTGAGTCAAACCTGGAAGCAACTGAGTCAACCCACAAGGAGGTCATTATGAAGAGTTTAAAGGCTACATAAGAGCATGAGAAAAGGTACAACTCATTGGAGAATAATAACCTTGTGTTAAGATAAACAATAATACAAAACATCAAAGAGAATGCTAATCTTAATGCCAAACTAGAACAAACAAAACAACAACTCCAGAAAATAAGTCAACTACACAAAAGAATTCACGACACTCCATGCACAGCATGAAAGATCCTTGCCCCCTCCACGCAACGATTTCGGGGTTGCTAGCAGGTAGCGGAAGTAGCACTTCTTGCACAGGGCAGAGCCTCTCACTCGGGGCCTCGCCCCCACTGATATCCGGACAAGAGACTAATCCCTCGGTTCTTCCAAAGCCGAACCCAGAAAAACTTCCCTCGCCCAAAAAGCACGGGTGACCCCTCCAGGATATTTTCATTCTAATGTAGTCAAGAGCCTTAACTAACCCAACTGATTCGACCAAACCTATAATTCACATGGTCAGATCAAGGAGAAAACTTGCACTTGGATCATAGAGACAAACCCTTTTCTTCTCATCGAGAGGCATAGCCGTTGATTCTTTTCTATAGAACAAGGATTGCTCGGGATTTGCTTCATCTATCATACCATAATAGAATTGAGTCTCATTTTAAGGATCTATCAGTCTAGCCTAACCCCATCCAGTCTCCCATGGGTTAGCCAACCGCCCAACCACTGTAGTGATAGGATCCATTTAGGAATTTGGTTATGTTTTTCCCCAGGTACCAGGGAAAAGAGTTCCCAGGCCCCCTAGAGCTGGCGCTTCATGCAAACTTCAAGATAGTCACATCACTTACACACCCAATATGAAATTGCCTTTTTCACAGATTCAGCTATCTTTAAAACAATCTTTTAATGAAACCATAGTATCACTGATCATAATCCTCCAAAATATCTGGTTGAATTCTAATTTCCAATCATTCCTTCATCGGTGTACCTATGGCATCATTGGCAACCAGAACGCTCACCACCTGTCCACTCAGGGGCCTTTTCAATAGTTCCTAGCTCATAGTACCTAGAAATATATTCAGTTATAAAAATCCAGATGGACTCTTCGTTGAAGATGAACTAACAGATCCATATAAAAGAGCCATGGATTCATTCGTTGAGAACCAGCAAGGTCAATCAACAAGATCCATGCCCGCGTTCAGAAAACAACTCTAACACCTTGTTCCATTTTCTTCCCCGACGCACGCATGGGTATCTTCCGTGACCTAGAGCCCAAGCAACATATGATCAGCACCCTCTAGGATCCTTCGCAGGTCACCTGTGCTTCACTCATAGGCCGCTTCCTTGGTCCCTCATCCACCGTACCAGAAGCTCACCATTTGAATCGACCGAGACTGGTCAAGACCTCGGCCGACCTTGCTACGAGAGATGTCCTCCATTGACTCTCCTTCAGCTGTTGCAACTTTATCACTTAGGTCTCCACAACCTTATTCACAAGACAGTCAAAATGCTTCCCCAACATTTTGACATAAAACTTTCATTTAAAAACAGGTCATAAATACAGTTTCTATAATGGACTCTCGTCTTTCCACATTGTTTCACCTCAATCTACATTTCTTAATTCACGTCCAATCATATGTATTCCCATCGTCTTTCATCCATTCTTATCCAATCACATCATATTCCATCTCATCACATCTATCCACATTTATCCTTATCACATCTCATCCATTCGCATCTACCCATGTCCACATTACATTCATTCACATCTCATCCATTCATATCTACCCTAATCCACATCACATCACATCACATCCATTTCACATCACATCTATCCCGATTCACATCACATCTATCCCGATTCACATCACATTACATCACATCCATTTCACATCACATAGTATCCATTATCTATCGCGATTCACATCACATCACATCACATCCATTTCACATCACACCTCATCCGTTCACATCTATCCGGATTCACATCACATCACATCACATCCATTTCACATCACATCTCATCCATTCACATCTATCGCGATTCACATCACATCACATCACATCATCACATCTCATCCATTCACATCTATCCCGATTCACATCACATCACATCGCATCACATCCATTCACATCCATTCACATTCATCACATTCATTTATATCACATCCATTCATATCCATCATATTCATTCTCATCACCATCCCATCACATACATTCTATCCACATTACATCACATCCACATCATATCTCATTCATACACATCCCATCTCATTCATCCACATCCATCTAGTCATTCACATGCACCACTATTTACATCCATCCATTCATTCACATTCACACCTATCACTTCACATCTCATCACATTCACATCCACATTCCTTTACATCACATCACACCCACATCCCTTTACATCACATCACATCCACATCACATCCATTCACATCCACATCCCCTTTACATCACATCACATCCATTCACATCCACATCCCCTTTACATCACATCACATCTCATTCCACATCCACATCCACATCCATTTACATTACATCACATCTTATCTCATCCACATCCACATCCATTTACATCACATCACATCCACATCCACATCCATATCTATTTACATCACATAACATCACATCACATCACATCCTAACACATCCACATCCACATCCACATCCATTTACATCACATCACATCCTATCACATCCACATCCATTTACATCACATCCACATCCACATCCACATCCATTTACATCACATCACATCCTATCACATCCACATCCATTTACATCACATCACACCCTTTCACATAACCTCACATCTCATTCTCATCTCATCATTCACATCAACATTCATTTACATCACATTCTTTCACATACACATCCACATCCATTTACTTTACATCTCATCCTTTCACAAACCTCACATCTCATCATTCACATCCACATTCATTTACATCACAAGCTTTCACATACATATCCACATCCATTTACTTTACATCTCATCCTTTCACATATCACATCTCATCCTCATCTCATTATTCACATCCACATTCATTTACATCACATTCTTTCACATACACATCCACATCCATTTACTTTACATCTCATCCTTTCACATAACCTCTCTCATTCTCATCTCATCATTCACATCCACAATTTACTTCACATCTCATGATTCCACATTCATTTACATCACACCACATCCTATCACATCCCATTCACATAATATCACATCCATTCACATTCTATCACATCTCATTCCCATTTAGTAGCTTTTTCTACTTCGATACCGACGATAGGAATTTTTCTAAATTTCTACCAGTTGCTTGGCCTAGGTAAAGGTTTTTTTTCTCAACGAATATTTTCATATTCTTTCTTAATTTTCTCAAGTGAAATTTATTCAATATTCTTCTTTTTGAGTAAAAGATTCATGGGATTTACAAAAATCAATTCTACCCATATTTCTCAATAATGCTCAAAATTCCACTTTTGATAAATACTCATAATTACTAAAAATTTCTCTTTTTTCCATTTAATTTCTTGGATCTCAAATATCATGGGAACTCCTCTTTTTACATTTAATTGATTGAATTTTAAATGTCATGGGAATTCCTCTTTTATCATCAAATAAATTTATCTAAAATTCCTCTTTTCTTTAATAAAAATATCCATTAATTCAATATGCCAAGAATTCCACTTTTACTATTTAAATGATTGAATTCAAAATGTTATGAAAATTCCTCTTTTATCATTTAAATATTTCTCATGCACACAATAAATTATCTAAAATTTTTCTTTGAATTTTAAAAAAATATCCATTAATTCAATATGCTAAGAATTCTACTTTTTCCATTTAAATGATTATATTCCAAATGTCATGGGAATTTCTCTTTTAACATTTAAATAAAATTACCATAATTTTCTCTTTTCTTTATTATTTTTTTTCCGATAAAAGATCCTTTCATTAGTTATATAAAAAACGCCCGTAGGGCTAACTTTTCTTTATTATTTAATTATGCATAAATCTTAAAAATTAGTTTTCCATTGAATGTGATGAAAATCATTCTTTTAGCATAGGATGACCAATCCTAGAATATGGTAGGAAGTCCTTTTTTCATGTTATGCATAAGAATGAATTATGTATCAATTTCTTAAATATTTTGCCATAGCTCTACTGCTATTACTGATAATTTTCAATATTTTTGAAAAGAATAAACTTAGTAATACAATTATGATAGTATAACTATCTTCTAAACTTAAATCCAATTTATGGATTTAAATCATAAGATTATTATAGTTTTAGAAGCATAAAAGTATAAAAAGCCACTTTCTTAATCTCTAGCTTCACAAGCATAGAGTTTGATTTATCAATTGAGAATTTATCAAGGAGAAGCATCATTTGAATAGAGAATTGGTCATAGGAATGACCATTCTTTTAGAGAGAGAGAGAGATATACATAAAAAGCATAAAGATAAACTTTTCTTAATTATTCATTACAACTCTTAAAAAAAGCTTGGTTTGCATTATAAACACTTAATTTAGAAACTTCTCAAGCTTGAGAGGGGTTGACAAGTAAAAACATTGAGAATAGTGGAGAAAAACCATGAAATTACACTTTACCTCTTGATTTTGCTTGCTTCTCTATAGAAGAAGCCCCCAACCAATCAATTGGTTAGTGTGTTGAGAGGAAAGCTCCAAGGATGGTTGAAGAGAGAGAGAGAGAGAGAGAGGCTCTACTCTCTCCAAAAGTAGAGCATTTTTAAGGGATAATAAAAAATATGAGTATTTTAATGTAATACTGGCATGGTATAGCTCAAAGATGAGAATACAAAAGAATGAGGGTCTATTTGTAGGTGAGGGAGGCCACTAACTGAGTCCAACTAAGTTCTAGAGTTTTCCAGCTTCAGTTTTGCTGAATTTGGACAAGATTTAGATCAGTTTGGCTCCCTTTTTATTTGGTTTGATCCACGAGAGAGGAGATATAAAAATATCTTAATATTTTTTATTTAAAAACTCATTCACATGTGTGAAATAGGCACCTCCTTAAAGTCTCCCCCCTCCTTACCAAGGTGTCAAAAATGTATCATTATACCAAAATATCTCATTTTTTAGTAATATCTCATAGTTTTTAATTAATAAACCTTGTACTCAGTCAACTCTTCATCTTATGTGAGAATTTACTCATTTTTAGGTATTTTCTTTTATTCTTTGGATTTATCTCATCCCCACACTTGGATTAATCCAATTGGTCCATAGAAACCTTAATTGAAAATCTGGACCCTTAGGCTAAGGTCCTTTATACACATTTTCAATGAATTCCAAATGCACATTGGGAAAGTTCTTTTTGAATTTCTATTTCAAGGGAAACCATTTTAGACACTAGGAGGATTTTTATATCCAAAAATATCTCAATTTTGGATTACCTCTCTAGACATTTTTTCTCTCTAGGTCAAAACAGGGTAAAATAAGATCTTTCTTTTATTCCAAAAAGGGGAATAATTTCAAGAACTGAAGGGGAGATTCTTACTCCTTTACACCTCAAAAGCTGGAGGGAGGAATCTTACACAGCAAGTACAGGACTTCCAAGACAATGCCAGGGCCAAAGAATTAGCCAAAAAGGGGAATAATTTCAAGAACTGAAGGGGAGATTCTTAATCCTTTACACCTCAAAAGCTGGAGGGAGGAATCTTACACAACAAGTACAGGACTTCCAAGACAATGCCAGGGCCAAAGAATTAGCATTGCAAGACCAAATTACGTAACTAACAGCATTGCTCAAAGCAGAGGAGGAGAAGACACTACATCTACAATAGGAAAGAGAACAGACTGACAAGGCCCATGCTGAGAAGATCAAAGGTCTCAAATGAAATAATAATTACAAGCGAGAGCACAAAGAAGTGAGTTGGCACAGAAGGAAACAATGACACAGCTCATGAAACAAATTCAAGACACTGAGAGGTTAGCAACACACTCTCTCTTTGTTTTTATCTACACTAACCCTCTCCTTACTTCAATATGACATAAATTTATCTGAGGATATAGGCCTAGGAGAACTAACCTTAATCAAACAAAATACAGAAAGAGACATTAATCCCACCATAATCATGGGAATTTTGCGAGGTGACTTAGTATTGACTAACCCTCAGGATATCGTTTTCTATCCCCTACATCCTATCGTGTTAAACCTTCGTAGTTGGTGTCGCATGCTCCAAAACTCAGAAATTTTGGACAATAGTGTCGAACAATTAGACATGTTTGTCCCCTCAGATGACATTCTAGAGACTCCCGCCAACTACAAAGTCGTAGCACATAGTTACCAATGGGTCATAAGTCACGGCTGGTTAGAGGTATATAACACTCACCAGCATCTAAACCTCTGTGAGTCCACTCTCTATCACCCTTATGGCGTTCTAAAACTCTACACTAATATTTACAAACATTTAGAAGCCATGCTGGTGACACTGACGTTCCCTGTCTAAGGACGGTCGGCCCAAATCTCAAAATCTCTCTCTCTCTCTCTCTCTCTCTCTCTCTCTCTCTCTCTCTCTCTCTCTCTCTCTCTCTCTCTCTCTCTCTCTCTCTGCACAAAAATCCTCAAGGCTCTGGAAGAAGCTTGAAAAAAAAGCCCATGAGAATTAGTAGATATCATGCACAAAATCATCAAAGATATAAAATACCTTCTAAAAAACATGAACTCGAACTAGATTAGAGAAGATACATTTAAAAAAAACATTGAAAAGTGGTGTCAGATTTGTTTCGCGAATACCAACCACCCCATGCGGAATCTCCCAATTATTTGAGCATGGAATTTGTTCATCCTCTGATGATCTACTTTATTTAATACGTCTCTCTGACAAATAAAGTCATCTAGATCCTCATGCGAGGCCATTACTGAAAATTTAGGATCAATTTGGTGTTCGGGTCCCGTTTTGGATGCTCATTGCAGTTATATTTACCATGTAAACCCTCATATGAGTTTCCTTTATGCTAAACTACTCACTATGACCCTCTTATACATTATCTAACATGGTTAAGTATAGAATAAAAATCTCTTACAAATGACACCACAAAACATGCATAAAAAGTCTCAAAATTGACCCAAAATCGACGTATCTAAAATACTAAATTTGTGACCAAACTTAATATTTTATGTCCTCTAAGTATTTCCTACTTTTTAACATTAAATATAGATGCTAAAAATTTTCCGAGTCAAATGGACCCAAAATTATGCACATATGAGTATGCTACATTTAATTGTGACCGTTTTTAATCTAGTCATACCTTAATCATATAACTTAATCTAAGAAAACATTAAAACTCACTTAATCGTACTATTTCCACATAGCAACACAATCAAATCAAACTTTTCAAATAGCAAAATAAGCATGCATGCCATATCCAAGATTCTTATCACATAAGCAAAGAATCTCAAACAAACATTCACATAATAGAAATCTCTATCAATTAAAACATAGCATCTCAATCAATCACCATGTATGTGTCTATCTCAAAGATTCTATTATCATGACTATGCTCTCAATCTCTATCAATTAAAACATAGCATCTCAATCACCATGTATGTGTCTATCTCAAAGATTCTATTATCATGACCATGCTCTATAACATGGTTAGTCATAATGACCAAAATCCAGCCAATCTAGGGCTTTCTCTAATGCTCGTCCACCCAACCTCCACACTGGACATCGCAGCTATCCCGGGTATTCCTCTTTGTGAATCTCGTCCTCTCTGGGTTCTACCACATTTGCTCTCAGAGGGCATAAATCTCGTTCTCTGTCTGGCATTCTGTGTCTATCAAATTTGGTGCCTAGGCCCCGTTTCGGGTGCTTGTTGTAATTATATTTACTATGTAAACCCCCATACGAGTTTCCTTTAGGCTAAACTAGTCACTATGACCCTCTTATACATTATCTAACATGGTTAAGTATAGAATAGAAATCGCTTACAAATGACACCACAAAACATGGTTAAGTATAGAATAGAAATCGCTTACAAATGACACCACAAAACATGCATAAAATTCCCAAAATTGACCAAATATTGATATATCTAAATTACTAAATTTGTGACCAAACTTAATCTTTAATGTCCTCTAAGTATTTCCTACTTTTCAACATTAAATATAGATGCTAACAATTTTTGAGTCAAATGGACCCAAAAATACATACATATGAGTGTGTTACATCCTCCCTCCATCAACATCCTCCTCCCACTTCCACATATGGTTTTTCTTTTCCCCATATTTTCTTGGAAGGAGAGAAAGTATAGTAGAAACTTTGGTTTTCTCTCATGGTTAGTAAGGTGTTTTTCTCTTGCTACATATATAACATAATTGTGTAACTTTCTGGGGGATACCAAAAGAGATGGTCATGTTTTGTTTGTTGAGCTCCTTGAAATAGAATGTGTATTGTCGAAGACTTAAAACTATGTGAAAAATCTTGGAGAGGGCATGGCGTCTCTATGTGTCACACCAACGGTTGTTTTGATTTGTACTTTTGTAGGTTTTACCATGCCTTACTCTCTATGTGTGGTGGTGAGTCACTCATCACTGACGTACTTATTTTTAAACGAGAGTAGAGCACAGAAGAAATGAAGCCAAATATACGCGTGCATGTGTTCAAGACTCCTATGAAACAAAACTACCCTTTGAATTCTATCCTACTTGTCCCTTGTGTGTGAGGGCATCCTATTATATGACTTCCTTATTGAACTTACAACCTCCTTACTAGTAGCCTCTCATATCTTTAAGCCACTTTAGTAGTTTTTTGGGTTTATTGTCAAAAGAACTCCTTTAGTTATTCCTTATCATTAATCCCAACACACGCAAGCTAATATTTCATCATCTATGATGCAAGAGAACAAAATGTGAGTCTCCTTCCTTGGCTAATGTGGAGAAATATCAATACAATATTCTCAAACAAGAGTTATATACTATATTCTTACGAAAGAGGATATGCACCACTAATTCTTATAAGTTTTTACATTTTCACAAAAAATATATATAGTTCATCAAAAAAGAGGTAGATAAGTGTACATTTAGA
Organism: Cibotium barometz; assembly: GCF_041138505.1. Taxonomy (NCBI): domain Eukaryota; kingdom Viridiplantae; phylum Streptophyta; class Polypodiopsida; order Cyatheales; family Cibotiaceae; genus Cibotium; species Cibotium barometz. The sequence goes on from NC_141097.1 coordinate 30,564,574, forward strand.
GAAAGTTCCAACATCTCACTATAGCTAAAATGAAGTGCTCTCTCGAGTTCTAGAAAGTATGGATCCAACATCTCATGAGATATCACCTTAACAAAAAGTAACGTACTACTTGACAAATCTCAACCTCAGGGGGTACAACTAAAAATATGTAAGTATACCACGTGCATTCAAATGAAGGGATTTTTTAATTCAAAATTTAAAGGTAAATTTATAGAAAAACATTTACAGAAGGGGTTTTTCTAATCGATTTGGGGGAAAAAAACCTGTAAGTCCATAAAGAGAAAGGGGTTATTTTATTCATGAAAAATTTATAGGTAAGGGGTTTTTTAAATATCCCTTGAATGCACCTGATACATAGGGTTTCTTAGTTGTGCACCCCTCAAGATAGCAACCAAGCTTGCAAGGACTCTAAACCAAGCTTGCAAGGACTCTAAACCGCTAGCATTTCAAATCAATTATAAAACTCCATGTAAGGAAGAGAAACTTCCTAATTAATTTGATTTCCCTATACACACACTATTTCTTCCATACTCATAGAAAAAAAATCATTGATAAAAAAGTAAGGTGAGTTTTTATTTATTATCTCATTCCTTCATAGGAAACTTTACTCCATATGCACATATAGTATCCTATGATATAAACCGCATAAAATGAGACAAGAGAGTAGAATCTTCCTTAACTATAAGGATAATATAGATAGGCAAAACCTTGGTATCAACTTTTAAGGTGTGATCATCCTTCTAAGCATTCTTGCAAGTGATATGGAATTTATCCCTCACTATCTTCAATATACATTGCTAGCTTAACAAAAAGTAATGTTAAGCTTTGCAAATCGTAACCAGTGATTCAAATCAATTATGAATTCCATTTCAAAAGAGAAACTTCCTCTTTAAAATATTCCCTATGCTTGCTCTACTTTTATATCCAGTCAAAGAAAACAAAAATAAACTGACTGAGAAAAATTTAAGTTTAGTTTCTCATCCTCATAGTCTAGATTCTCCTAAGTTTCTCTGATATACTGAAGAGAAATCTCTGTTCCTCATAATTTATCTTTTCCTTAAATCGACGAGCCTAAAAGGGTTTTGTTTATTATCTCGTTTTGTCATAGGAAACTTTACTCCATATGCACATACCAAAAAAAAGGTAGAATCATCCTTAACTATGAGAAGATAGATAGGAAAACCTTATCCTTTGCATTACTCCAAATGCACATAGTATCCTACAATCTAAAACGTATAAAACTACATAAGAGGGTACAATCTTCATTAACTATGTGGAGAAGGTACATATGAAAACCTTGGGACCTACACTAGTAAAGTGTGATCATCCTTTTAGCCATCCTTGCAAGTGATATGGAGAACTTATCCCTCACTATCTTCAATATATAGTAGAGACTTTCACCAAATTTTCCTTAGACCCAAACTATCAATGTGCCATCATAGCCTTCTTATGTATTATAATCCACACTCAAGAGAAGTAATATTTCATAGACCCAAACTATCAATGTGCCATCATAGCCTTCATGCATAAATAGCTTTCTAACATGGGTATGGGATAACTATATAGCATGCATTTGTTGCCTCAATATCTAAGATATCTTCTCATGTGAGCTATTTGTTATGTTGTATGTTTCTTCACAGTAGCCTTGTCTTATGATTATCAACCTCTCTCCTAACCTCATATCACTTGCTTCACCCAAATGGACCATTGTACTGATGCTATGATGAAGAATCTTGGTCCCATGGATCTACCGCAAATTCCTACCCGTCATTCTCTCATTTATGTTATTTAATAATACAATATTGATCACAAAGGACATGGTTTTCCCTCCCATATACATCATCCCAATTGTGCTAAAGTGTCTAATAAGCGTATTTGGTTTCTACTCCACCAGGTCATGGAGAGAGAGTTGGTAGTGCTTTAAATAAGGTCAGTCTTTCCCACAATCTAGGCCCCACTCTGAGCATATGTACTCGTATCACTCTTGGGTCTCCAAATACTTACACTCCTCTCTCTATACTATTCTTATCGATGCTACGATGATGGATCTATCATTGAGGATGGAGGTGCCATCGTCCTAACATGTTAATACTTCAAATCTTATTGATCCAGTCCTCCTCATGAAGTGGAGGTGCCATCATCCTAACATGTTAATACTTCAAATCTTATTGATCCAATCCTCATGAAGTCGAAGAACTAACCTGATAAGAAGAAGGGATATATGCTTGACAATCTCTATTGAGAATTCCCACAACCAGATGTAGAGTTTAGTAGAAAGTGGATTCTGAAGAGGATGAAAACCATTATGAGCCATTTAAGGTCAAAGGCATGAGATACAATTAAAGAGGCAAACATAAGCCCTCATACCTTGATGAAAGGTCGGAGGAAGGCTAGGGCTGAGATAATTCACACCTTCAAGATGAATAAGTAACAACAGGAGGTAGCTAGAGAGCATCTCAAATGTTTGAGGGCTTCTTAGCTCAACACAACGCTGATGTATGCTTCCATGCATATACTTTGAAAGTAAATCTCTCAGATTTACTTCATATTTTTTATGCATAGCTAATTGTACCATATGTTTTCTCAATTATCTTTGATGAATATGTACAGAAAGAGGCAATTAGTCTCATGCCTATATTCAAGATGAGTATGACTAGGCATGGACATGTGGAGAACAACTATATTGCTGACCAAACTAGCACAAGAAGGTAATATAATTAATTAGGACAATGTTATCAACTATGTAAGTATAGTCCCTTACGCTAATGAAGTTTGCAACTTATGGTTTGGTAGTATGTAACTTATGGTTTGGTAGCATGTAACTTATGGTTTGGTAGCATGTAACTTATGGTTTGTCTATATTTATGCAGGAGGTACATAGTGACAAGGAAGGGGAAGGAGGGGATGGTGGGAATGATAACAAGTAGGTAGGTTGATGGGAATGAAAGGGTTAGAAGACTCATAGTAGTGACAAGGAAAGGGAAGGAGGGGATGGCAAGAATGATAACAAGTAGGTAGGTTGGTGGGAATGATAGGGTTAGACGGCTTTACCTATCAAATACATCCAATCATCTAATTGCAAAATGCATGACAAGAAAAACCATAACATTACTTGTTCATAAATGCTAGGAAATTGTTGCTTATTAAGAATAAAATATGTTCGATCCACAACAACTGGAGAGTGTCAGTATTAGATGCTATATGGTGAGATAATTATAAATAATTTTATGAGATACACTAAGAGACCTAATAGTTATAACAAGTTATACTCATGTCTAGCATGAGGAGATTTAGGAGGTGGAGATATTCTGGGAATAGGTGGAGAGAATCAAGCAAAAGAGGTGGAGTGAATTAAGGAGAAATCAGTGGGATTATATGCTTGGATGATGTAAACTCTATAAATTGAGGCATTGTCCTAATGAGAACTTGCTGGTTTTTGATTACCCATACCTACATTAAGCTATCAGTTAATTTCTCACTAATCACTAATCACATCTTAATTATTATCTAATCTAGCATTTGATCCACCATAGCTCATCACATTGCTGAAAATTTAACATGGTATCAGAGCCTAGCCTAGAATCCATCAATCTTATGAGCCCATTATCTTGCTAATCACTTAGCTAATTGAGATTAATAGATAATTAAGTTTTAAACCTCTTTTTCAAGTAGCCTCTATACCCCCAGCTAGTGGAGGAGCTCTCTCTCCCTTTATATGTAAAATTAGCCCAAAACACTTTAGCCACACATAGCCACAAGCCTTGTGCTTCAGCCCATCAGGACAAACCAGCAAACCGCCGACGGAAGCAGTAGAAAATCACGTTTTTTCCAATGCCTATTTTTCTGAAGAAAATGAAGATCTTGTCTACACCAAGTATAATGGCTCTAATTCCTCTTGGCCCTAGGGGTTTTCAAGGGTGCTCTACAAGCTGGTGAAGACAGATTTTGATTTGATCAAGTCTATAAAGAGATCCAAACTCTTCATCAAATTTGCAGGTGACTTTGGTAAAACAAAGATTAAGCATTCAATGTTTGGTCAAATCTTGTGTTTCTTAGCTTAATCCTCTACTAGACTAATTGCTATTGATGGCATTGAAAGGATTTGAGCTCATTTGAACTCTAAGGCCTTAGATCTGGACTCCCTGCATACTCTATTTTTTGCACACAAAATAGAGGATTAATTTGCTATAATCAGCACTAATCACTGTATTTTGGTGCAATTGAGGGTTCAAATCAACCATTAGGTATCTGATATAGATCCTTGTTACTTTAGATTGCAATTCAAAGATGGTTTGATACTCCAACCATTCCATACAGATTTGTTACCTTTGGTTTAATGTAATTTCTCGTAAAATTATGCTGATAAATCTGTTGTAATCATCACCTAAACACCAGATTGAGTTGTAAAAGGGTAGACACTGCCCTTGAATCTTGAAATTGGATCAAGAGGTAAGACTCCCTTCACATCATCATGAGTACGACACAAGAGATTGCCAAATTTAATGGGGATCAGTTCTACACATGGAATACAAAAACCATGTATCTTCTCATGAGGAAAAATCTGTGGGGGCTAGTTCAGGGAAGAGATAAATGCCTAGAGGTGAGAGGGGAAAATGAGTGGAAGAGCAGGAATAAGAAAGCAATGAGAAAGCATTGGGACTTATTGCACTGTTTAAATGATGAAATTATTTATCACATCACAGGGATACAGTGGGCAAAAGATGGATGGGATGAACTCAAAAAATTATTTGGCACAAGCAAAAAAATTCAAAGATAAATCTATTAATGAAATTCTACAAATTGGATATGAAGGAAAGTGAACCTTTAATCACGCACTTAAATAAATATAAAAACATAAAGCAACAACAACTGCCAGCCATTGGCAAAAAGGTTGAAGATGATGAGGCACTAGCAGTGCTTCTGAAGAGTGTGGACAAAGGTGAATATAAAAACATTGTAGCAACGTTAAAGAATGTGCCTGAATTGAAGCTGCACGAGATAGAAGGAGCTCTACTAGAGCAAGAGACTAGAGGAGAAGAGAAGAAATGGCTAGACTCAACAACAGGAGAAGAAAAAGCATTCTTCACCCGAGGGTCTTCAGCCGAGGAGGATTCTCTTGAGGACGAGGACAAGGAAGAGGCAGAGTAGGAGGAAGGACCTTCACTTGTTGCCACAACTGTGGAAAGCCAGGACACATGGCAAGAGACTGCTACAGCAAACCCAGTGAAGAAGGAACGACATTGGCAAACTTCATGGAGGCTCCTAAGGATGTGGAGTCAGATCATTTTTTTCGAGAGAGACAGAGAGAGAGAAAACCCACAACCCAATGTAACCTGCCCTAGAGTAAAACCACCTTTGAGCCATCGATGATGTAGGCCATGTGAGATCCCTGTTCCCACCGCACAACGGATTCGGGGTTCTAGCAAGCGGAAGTAGCACTTCTAGCGCAGGGCAGGGTCCCACACTCGGGGCCTCGTCCACGGATATCTGGACAAGAGACTAATCCGTCGGTTTTTCCAAAACCGAACCCGAAAAAACTTTCCTTACCCGGAAAGCACGGGCGATTCCACCAGGATAACGTTTTACTCTAACGTAGTCAAGATCATTACTGATCACGCTGATCTGACTGCACCTATAAAGATACTCGGTCGGATCAAGGAAGAAACTTGCACTTGGATCATTGGGATCAACGCTTTTTTCCCCATCAAGAGGCACAGCCGTTGATTCCTATCCATAGAACAATTACTATCCGGGATTTACTTTATCTATCGTAATAACAGAAATTGAGTCTCGATTTATGGATCCATCAGTCCAGCCTAACCCCATCCAGTCCCATGGGTTAGCCAACCGCCCAACCACTATAGTGATGGGATCCAATTTGGAATTTGGTTAGGTTTTGTCCCGGGTACCAAGGAAAAGAGTTCCAAGGCCCCCTAGCCGGAAGTTCATGCAAACATAAGACTAGCCACACCACTTACACACCCAATATGAAATTGCCTTTTTCTTAGCATCATCTAATTTTTTAAAATAATCCTTTAATGAAACCATTATGTCACTGATGACAATCCTCAAAGTCTCTTGTTGAATCCTTATTTCCAATCATTTATTCATCGGTATACTTATGGCATCATTGGCAACCAGAACGCTCACCACCTGTTCACTCAGGGGCCTTTTCCATAGTTCCTAGCTCATAGTAACCGGCAATATATTCATATAACAGAATGGAATCTCCGTGGAAGATCAGCAAGATCAATCCATAGATCCATATAAAAGAGCCATGGACTCATACATTGAGGACCAGCAAGGTCAATCAACTAGATCCATACCCGGTTTTAGAAAACAACTCTTATTCCTTGATCCAATATCTTCCACGACGCACGTGTGGGTATCTTCGGTGACCCAGAGCCCGAGCACCGTATGGTCAGCACCCTCTAGGATCCTTCGCAGGTGACCTAGCGTTTCATGCATCGGCCGCTTCCTTGGTCCCTCATCCACCATACCGGAAGCTCACCATTTAAATCGAACCGAGGCTGGTCAAGACCTCGGTCGACCTTGCTACGCGAGACGTCCTCCATTGACTCTCCGTCAGCAGTTGCAACTTTATCAGTTAGGTCTCCATGACCTTAATCCATAAGACGGTCAAAATGCTTTCCCAACATTCTTGACATGAAACAATCACAAAATACAGTTTCTATATCGAACTCCGTCTTTCCATATTATACCTCCTCAATCCACATTACTTATTCCACATTCCATTCATATGTATTCATTCTCATCCCTTTACTCATATCGACGACACATTATTTCCCATACCCATTCACATTCATTATTCTTTATACTCATCCATGCATACATCCATTTTCACATCCTCATTCATACATCCACATCTACATGCATACATCCATACATACACATCTACATTCACATCCAAACATCCACATCCACATCTACATTCACATCCATACATCCACATCCACATTCATACATCCACATCTATATGCATACATCCATACATTCACATCCACATTCACATCCATACATCCACATCCACATTCACATCCATACATCCACATCCACATCTACATGCATACATCCATACATACACATCCACATTCACATCCATACATCCACATCCACATACACATCCACATTCACATCCATACATCCACATCCACATCCACATCTACATGCATACATCCATACATACACATCCACATTCACATCTATACATCCACATCCACATCCACATTCACATCCATGCATCCACATTCACATCCACATCTATATGCATACATCCATACATACCCATCCACATTCACATCCATATTCTCATCCTATCACAACCCATATGCATCTTATCCCATCGCATACACTTCTTACCTCATCCCATACACATCCTATCACTTCTTAACTCATCTTATCACATCCTAAATCATCTCATATGCATCTTATCATTTTCCATATCTTTTATGCATACCTCTATGCATGAAATTCAATTATGCTAAAAGTACTACTTTTACAATAAAATAATCATCCTTTATGCATAAATCATACCTCTATGCATGAAATTCAATTATGCTAAAAGTAACACTTTTATAATAAAATATTCATCTTTTATGCATACCTCTATGCATGAAATTCCATTATGCTAAAAGTAACACTTTTATAATAAAACATCTTTTATGCATACCTCTATGCATGAAATTCAATTATGCTAAAATGAACACTTTTATAATAAAATATTCATCTTTTATGCATACCTCTGTGCATGAAATTCAATTATGCTAAAAGTAACACTTTTATAATAAAATATTCATCTTTTATGCATACCTCTATGCATGAAATTCAATTATGCTAAAAGTAACACTTTTACAATAAAATATTCATCTTTTATGCATATCTCTATGCATGAAATTCAATTATGCTAAAAGTAACAATTTTATAGGAAAATATTCATCTTTTATGCATACCTCTATGCATGAAATTCAATTATGCTAAAAGTAACACTTTTATAATAAAATATTCATCTTTTATGGATACCTCTATGCATGAAATTCAATTATGCTAAAAGTAACTCTTTTATAATTAAAAAAAGATGAATTTTCTTTTACTAATTTCTAAAAATTTTGCCATAACCTCCTTTGTATGGCTGACCATTTTTTAAATTTCTACGTCTTTAAAACTAATTAAAAGTACACCCATATTGAAATTATCCTAGAGTAAATATTTTTTTTCACTTAATTGAGATAAACATTATAAAAAATTGACATTAATCACTTAACCATTCACCTAGGATAGAGAATGGTTGGTTTTGTTAGAGAAGAGAGGGGAATGCCTTTTTGTAATGAGGCATAACATTCTTAGAGAAGACATAAAGCATAAAAACCATTTAAATCATAAAAAGAGAATCACCAACTTACTAAAGACCTTGATAGCTTTCCTTTGGCTTGATGGTTTAAGGGTTCAACTCTTGTTTGAACAAGAGTGGCCACCAATCTTTGGAAGAGAGAAATGTCAAGAACTAGTGAATTATTAAAGAATTTACAGTTCTTGGCATGGGTGGAGTAGAGTAACAATGCATTAAACATTATTCTTTTTCAACAAAGAGAAGGCTTCTATTTATAGGAGAAATTGAGCTCCTAACCAAACAAACTGATTCTAGAATTTTCCAAATGAGTTTGGTCAATTTTAGGCTTCTATTTATAGGAGAAATTGAGCTCCTAACCAAACAAACTGATTCTAGAATTTCCCAAATCAGTTTGGTCAATTTTTGACCATCTTTAGGTCAGTTGAGCTAACTTTTTGCAACTAGACTTGAATTAGGAGAGAGGAGAGATAAAATATCACATTATTTATGAGTTTAAAACTCATTCAAGCATGTGAAATATGCACCTCCTTTAATGGACTCCCCTTCCTTACATATGTGTCAAAATGGAATCATTATACCCACAATATCTCATATTTTTATTATCACTCATAGTTTTTTACTACTAAACCTTGTACATTTTCAACTCTTCATCTTATGTGAGCATTTACTCATTTTTGGATACCCAAAATATCTCATATTTTGATATTACTCATAGTTTTTTACTAATGAACCTTGTACATTTTCAACTCCTCATCTTATGTGAGCATTTACTCATTTTTGGATACTCAAAATATCTCATATTTTTTATATTACTCATAGTTTTTTACTAATAAACCTTGTACATTTTCAACTCTTCATCTTATGTGAGCATTTACTCATTTTTGGGTATCATCTTTTACAAAATTGGATTTATCTCCTCCCCACACATGGATTGATCTTATTGGCCCATAGTAACCTTAATTGGACCATAATCCAAATTTTTTTGAAAATCTAGACCCTTAGGCTAAGGTCCTTTATACCCATTTCCAATTAATTCCAATTGCACATTGGAAAGTTCTTTTTGAATTTCTGTTCCAGGGGAACTTATTTTAATAAGATGAGATATTTTTCTATCCAAAAATATTCAAAATATGAATATTCTCTCTCTAGAATATTTTCTCTCTCTATGTCAAAACAGGCAGAGATGAGATCTCTTATAATTTTGAAGAGGGAATTGATTACTCGGAAAGATACTGGATATCTTGAGATGCTGGGAAGGAATCTTACATTCTCTCCCACTTGAAAAATGCGAGATGTCCTCATCTCACAAACTGAGGGTAATTTCACAAGATGCACGAATATGAGACTAAGAGAAAATTTAATTAAGATTAACCACCAAGAAAAGTCTTAAAGAGAGCAAGACTCAAGACAAGAACAAAGATTTCTTTTTATTCACTCTTGGAACATTTACAGCCAGATAGAAGAACTTTTTACAATTCCATAAGCTCCTCCATCATATGGTCACAAAAGCAGCACTCACAAGTTGCACACGTATAAGGTAACTCATCTATGGGAATAATCTGGCCGGTTATTGCAGTACCTATCTCATTGGTATGAGGTGACCTATTAAAAGGACCTCTAAGAGGCAAGCCAAAAATGGGATAAAGGCATATCTTCTGGTGAGGAAGAAAACATGCTAGTAAGAAGACCCGCTCAGAAAATCCACCATGCCTTGATCTCATCACACAGTAGTATGAGGGACCCAAACCCAAGGCTTCAATAACCATAGCCAAGCGGATATTGTTACGAAAGTGCTACCGACCCCACGGTGTTACCCTAGTTATATTTCGACAAGTCTGCCATTTGGTCTGAGCTACAGAAGTTCCCAAGTGAGGGAAAAGTGAGCGCTCATACAGTGCTATAAAATCCTTCTTCACAGACTCGCTTGCGTCTTGAAGGTGAGAAATCATCATGGATAAAACCAATTCTTGTTGCCAAGCCATAAAGGAGATTAAGAAAGAAAGGGAATCGATGGAAGTAAGATTATTGTGAGAGTTACGACTTATATAAAAGAAGGAACTAGCATAACCTAGAAGCCAACAGGTATCTTGCCACCACTGAAGTTTTACCGTCTTTTCATGATTTGGGTTTGGCAGATATTTCTATAGAAGGTTTAGATGAGACACAATATGAACTTTGAGATGATGAGGTAGAAAAAGCTCGTAGGCTAAGTCACCTACTTTCATTGAATTCCGATATGGTCCACAATATCTGGGGGATAACTTCTTATACTTCCCAAGAGATAAAGAATTTCTTTTGGGCCGTACTCGAATGAAGACCATATCTGCTTCTTTGAATTCTCTCACTGTCCTCTTCTTATCTGCATACTGCTTCTGTCGATCTTGGGTAGTCTTTTAACTCAATTCCTTGGCATCTAAAACACCGATTCTTACTTCTGAATTCTCTCACTGTCCTCTTCTTATCTGCATACTGCTTCTGTCGATCTTGGGTAGTCTTTTAACTCAATTCCTTGGCATCTAAAACACCGGTTCTTACTTCTGAACTCATCGTTCTGAATCCTTAAAAGAGGTGGGGCTCCCGAGAAAGTATTCTGGGGAAAGGTCTTTCTTTTTTAAATAGAATCTTTCTTTTATTTTAGAGAGGGAATAATTATAAGATCAGAAAGGGAGGTTCTTACTCCTGTATACCTCGAAGGCTGGGGGAGGAATCTTACATTCTACCCCACTTAAAAAGGTGCGAGATGTCCTCATCTCGCAAGGTAGAGGACAACTCTTTTTCATAAGATCCAATTTATTCTAGGGTTCCTTATATTTTGGTCAACCCAATAGAATACTAGGATAAATATCCCTTATATAGAACTCATCATTAAATTATAATTCATTCAGATCATATCATTCATATCTTTAACATGATAATGGTCCATTAGACTGAAAAATTTCTGTGCGCTTTTGCCGCACAGGTCGTAGCTGGGGACTTGCCAGACACCGTATGTGAGCCACGAATGGCTGCAAGCATACAACCAGGGAAGGAAGCTCAAATAGAATGCCAAAGGGTGTGTCACTCACCGCTCAACCGCCGCCTTGAAGGATTCCCGCGTTGCAGCCGTGAAGGAGGAGCCGCCGTCGCCGCTCTACCGCCTCTCCGCCGCCGACGTGCCGCTACACAGTGCTCGATCGCTCTCTCACTCACTCTCACTCTCTCTCACAAACGCAGGAGAAGGAAACCAAAGAGATAAGGCAAGAGCACTCTTGTATTCACAACACATGAGAATGAGGATTTTAGGGTTACATTTGACTCATATAGGTGACTTGGCCGTTCACACTTGGGCGCCCATACATGGCCGGCCGACCTTAACCCTTATCCTACTGATATCCAAGGTGCGCCTCTCATCGGCGATCACCCAATCCCTTTATCCTTAACATATGGTGCCGACAAGCCCGGCCCATGACTCAGAATATTTAAATTAATGACGTAAAACATAGTGCGTCCGCCATGGGTTAACATGCCTCCCTTCCTGATGTAGATTCCGTCCTCGGAAGCTATGGTATGGTAAGCTCGAGAGGGTTGTTGTGGTAGACCGTATGCAAAATAGGGAAGTAGAGTGAAAGTATGCTAGAATTCAAAAGATATAAAGTGTAGAAATTCAAGCATACTAGAACACAATGGATGATGAGAACTTAGTTTAAGGGTCACATGAATGAGCTAGTGTAGTAAATTAACAGGAGTTTAAAATTATTGAAAGTAAATCAAGAGTTAGCAAGGTGTCAAAGGTTAATCAAGGTTTATAACTGGCCTAAGTCAAGGAAAAGAACCAAGCTTAATAAATAAACAAATGACCATACTGTGTCTACTCTAAGAACAAGTAGTTACCACGAGCCTAGGGACACAAGAAACATCAGAGTTACAGGAGCCTTTTGCCTTTATTTTTTTTTGCACATGACAATTTTTATACACAATGGCGACCTTCCTAAGGCAAAACTAACATCGATCCTGGTACCATGTTTCACACAAGGCATTATCCAGGAATCTATTAGCTCACTTTAGGCAAGGCTACCCCCTACCAACCAAGGCATCGGTTTGGAGTAGAATACTCCTCGCCTACCAAGTATCAATAAGGCGATAGGCCAACATTAAAGCACATCATAGACTTGTATTGCCATTTATTGTAGGCTTTTTTTTTTTAAAGTTTCTTTTGATCTTCGCTCCTGAACTAAAATGTGTTCTTACATCCTTTCGACAAGGGGTAAAAGCTATGTCCTAGAGGTCAACACACACACAGCCAGGTGTTCAAACATTAAGATGGTTTGACCCTAGACCTAAGACAATCGTATTCCAAGGTTAACTAAAGACGTCATGCTGCCCAGGAATATTTCCAATAAAGTTAAGCTCATTAATGATTTACACTAGCATGCAAGCAACTTCAAAAACTAAGTAGTACATTGACAATTTCCATGTGGTCATGCATTATAGTTTATGCAATTGATTGAACAGTAAAAACGAAAGAGAGTGGGTATGGAAGAATTACACCTATAATTGGAGATCTCCTTGATTTGACAAGACAGCTTGCAATTTGATGTAGATATATTTTGATGAACGTTGCGGCAGTCTCTGGACTTGAAAGCGAACCCACCTCAAACTTTTTAGCCTGTACAATCAACTAACAAGCACTATACCTCAAGAGGCACATCAGTGTGAAAATTTCAAGACTTGTTTAAGGAATATGAACTAGAAAAAACTTGAAAACGCTAACCTACCTACCAGTCACCACACTACTACTGAGGATACGGTAAGAGGATGTTGTAGAGTCCTGGCTCTAGCCCTAAGGCTAAGCCTCTATCCGCATCATCCAAACAAATAAAGTCAACCTCAGTAGTGCCATGAGTTTCATCCGTCCATTCATCATTGTCAGATATTTCCTTTTCATTTTCCCATCCACATAAACTCATCAAAAATGTAACCATGCGAGGATAGTCATCTTGTGGAAAAGGAAAGCATTGGGCTATCGGGGATATGTCCTCTACGGAGTAGGGGTCAGTCATGGTCAATAGGCGAATTAGCCATTCTAATTCCTCAACATTTTCTTCTCTGGCTAGTACATCTATATGATCCCATTCAGTTTCAATTACAGGATAGCACATGTGGAATATCTAAGAAAGGTATAGATGATACCTCTCACCAAAGGTAGGAGTGGATGAAGTGTATGATGATCGTGCATCTGCCATATCTGCAAACACAGATATAGCATCAGTAGGTTTGTGAGACAGGTCAATCTAGTTCTTGATTGTATACGGATATTTATCCTCTTTTTGTGCTCTTGCTCTTTTTACTATTTTTTGTTTTTCTTTTCTTTGTTTTGTTTTGTTTTGTTTTTTTTTATAATGTATGAAGCTATATATACATCCCCTTGAATTTGGCAATTACATGGTCAGGGGAGAAGGTTAAGGAGGAAGCATTAGAATGTCGAGCGTGAGTACATGCTCCCCCTTTCCTTGGGTAGATCATATTATTTGCAATGATGTTGCAGCCTCTTGGAACCAATTTGTCCAGCGGGTCATAGGTTGTGATGTGGGCAGATAGCTTTTTATGACCCTTGTGGCCACATCCAATTGCAGAGATGGTAGTGTACGCTCCCATTGACGAATGGAGGAAATGGTTTCCGATGATACTATTACAAGGGGAGACGTAGACTCATCGGTTTTTTGTTGGGTGTTGGCAAGAGTAGGTGTAGAGCATGTAGAAACTTCTATATCAGCGTGTGCCTGACATGAGGAGCTAGAAGCTTCATGTGGCTCCCCCCTTCCTGAGCTAGGTGGTAATGATCGATATCGTTTGGGAATCCAAACTAACTCTGGAAGAAGTGGTGTGGAGCACTTTGTTACCTTTCCCTTACCACGATCTTGAATTATCGTTGGGGTGGCAACAATTGGTTTGCAAGGTTTTACAAGTGATGTAGAGGGATTCAGCTTATGTTTAGGGACCCAAATCTGGTCATTCCCCTCGTAGTACCCTTGGGCTACTAATAATTTTTTAGGGATCCATCGCGATGTTACATTGCCCTTTCTCGGGTGGGTAGCTACTTTCCTTTTACGAGGCTTCTTGGTGGCTGAACGAGATTGAGCAGGGGAAGAAGCTGTTAACGAAGCTTTGGGGACCCATTTGTATGTACTCTTTGGCATAGTAAGCGAAGCTTTAGGGACCACCTTGCTTGTTTCCACTCTTGGCGTTGAAGCGTTAGAGGGGTGGCCAACAATCGAAGATGGTTTTGCCACTGGACTTTGTGATTTTTTGTTATCTAATATTTGAGTGGATGACTTAGGTGCGGGATTTTGAGCGGTCAGACCTAGTGTTGGTTCTTGCGTTGTGACTTGTCTAGTTGCCCAATCGATATTGCACTTGGTGGCCATCATCCATTTGCGCCCTAAGATTACAGTCCCTTCCATGGTTCCAGCAGGCATAACCAAAAAGCTTTGAATTATGGTTCCCTTGTCATAAGCAACCGGAGTGTGCAGAATTCCTGATACAGGGGTTTTTTTCTTGTTGATTCCTTGAAGTTGGATAGAACTCTTGGATAAAGGTGGTTTTCCCAGTTGACACCACACGCCATATGATAGCAAATTATGTTGAGCTCCTGTATCCAATAATGCATTATACAGTACCTCCCCGTAAGGACTCTGTAACTCAATTGGGTATCTTAGAGGTGGGTCAGATTCCAGTGCATCCTCTTCTGCTTCCTCGAAAAATACTTGCGTAATTCCCAAGTTGGCTTCTCGTTGTCTCCTAGCACGCTGTTGACGTTCTTTGGCTTCGACTCTCGCTTGTATCTTTTTAAGCTCAGCTTGTTCTTTAGCTGCCTTCTTTTGATGGATTGCATGTAACTCCTCCTGGCTCAGGGGGTCATAGTATCGTTTGAATTTACTCCCATTAAGGAATCCAATGGTTTCAACTCCGTCGAGAGTCTCCACTCTGATGGTACCTTGCGGGGTGATTTCACATACTCTATATGGTCCCTTACCAGCATATTTGAGCTTCTTCTTTTCATTTCGCACGCCATACATCAGGACTTTATCCCCCACCTTGATGTCCTTGTCCTTTAGATGGCGATCAAACCATTTTTTCCTTCTATCCTTCTCCATAAGGGCATTGTATGTATATAGCCAATTGTCTTTCTTCGTTTAGCCGCTCAAGGATATACAGACGCTCTGCTAAAGGATTACCATCCCATCCCTCTTGAGTAGCAACACGAAGACTAGGAATGACAAATTCCCACGGCATGACTGCTTCTTGGCCATATACCATTTTGAATGGTGTGCAATTAATAGCCACTTTGTACGCAGTACGATAGGCCCATAAAGCTGTCGTAAGCTTTAGATCCCAATTCGTGCGATGAGCTTCAACTGTCTTTGTCAAAATAGAGATTAAAGTCTTGTTGGTACTCTCGGCTTGGCCATTCGCTTGCGGATAGTAAGGAGTAGATTTATGATGCGATATCATGAAATTTGTTGTGAGCTCCTTAATCACTTCATTTATAAAATGCGTACCATTGTCGCTCACAAGTTCAAAAGGACAACCGAAGCGTGTGATTATATTTTCAAAGAGGAACTTGGCTGTTGTCCTTGCATCTGCCTTACGTGTCGCTTTCGCTTCAGCCCATTTGGTCATATAGTCAGTGGCCACAATAATATAGCGAGATTGTGTGTTTCGGGCCGCTGGGCTAATTGGACCTACAAAGTCTAAACCCCACTTTTCAAATGGTTGGTTTACCTTGATTGGATGTAGGGGCATCTGATCTTTCCTCTGGGGTTTCTTATATCGTTGGCATTCATCGCAACCCTTCACAAAGAGTGATGCATCTCGGAACATAGTGGGCCACCAATACCCTGATTGTAAGATCTTTCGCGCAGTGAAGTCTCCTGAGAAGTGACCACCGGCTACGCCCATATGTGCCTCTTGCAAAATGTATAGATACTCATCCTCTCGAGCACAACGCCTAAGAACGTCATCCTTTCCTCTTTTATAAAGAGTCCCGGCTATCACGCAATAAGGTTCGCATTCTTTGATTAGCTTTCGAGCTAGATCTTTACGAAGCTCCTTGGGTGGAAAGCCATTAACCAAAAAGTTAACAATCTTCTCACTCCATTCAGGCATTGTCTCCACCATGAACAGGGAAGTGTCAGGTAAGTCATCATCAACCCTCGTAGGAGCCTCACCATTAGGTATGCGAGACAAATGATCAGCCATAATATGTTTCTTGCCAGGTCTCACAACAACCATGAAATCAAACTCAAGAAGAATCAATAGCCATCGTGTGATTCTTCCTGTGGAGCATGGTTTGTTTACCAGATACAACAATGCTTGATGATCCACATAGAAAACAAACTTGGTGGCAAGGAGGTAATAACGAAATTTCCTTACTGCATATATCATTGCCAACCCTTCTCGCTCCGTAGTGGTGTAGTTCATCTCAGCATCGTTCAACTGGCGACTGGCAAAGCTAATGGGGTAGTCTAGCTTGTGTTCTCCAGGTTGAGTTAACACACACCCAATAGCAAAGTTTGATGCATCAATATGCACATGGAAGAGTAAATCCCAGTTAGGCATTCTCAAGATTGGAGCACTCGCCAAGGTCTTCTTTAATAGCTCATAGGCACGGTCACATTCTTCGGTCCAAATAAACTCGATGAGAAGCTTATAAAATGGTCGAGCTATCTCGGCGAAGAAGAGAATAAACCTTCGATAATAACCAACGTGGCCCATAAAGCGTTGGACTCCCTTGTAGTTGGTGGGTGGGGGTAATTCCAGAATGACCTTGATTTTACTCTCGTCAGTGGAAATCCCATTTTTGGACACTATATGCCCTAAGATAACTTCGTGTTTAACCCAGAATTGGCATTTGAAAGGATTCAAGGAGATGCGATATAATCTACACCTTTCAAATATTTTTCGTAAACACATCAAGTGCTCATCCCAAGAGGAATGAACACAAAGATCGTCTAAGAAAGCTTCACAGAAGTCCCTTAGATATTCCTTAAAGGCCGTGTTTATCAATCGTTGGAATGTTGCAGGTGCATTGGTCAGGCCAAAAGCCATGACGCGAAAGGCAAACACTCCAAACTCCGTGATAAATGATGTTTTAGCTTGGTCCTCGTCTGCAATTGTGATCTGATTGTAACCCGAGTACCCATCTAAAAAGCTATATGCCTCCTTGCCTGCCACTCTTTCAAGCACATGTTCAGAATACGGCAAGGGGTAATGATCCCTTCTGGTGGCTGCATTAACCTTTTTGAGATCAACGCACACTCTGAGTTTCCCATTCTTCTTTGGTATGATGACTATCGGAGAAACCCATTCTGAGTGCTCAATAGGGTATATGAATCCACATTTTACAAGCTTTTCAATTTCCTCTTGTACAATCTTTGCGTACTTAGGATTCATTGGGTAGGGACGTTGCTGGACTGGTTTAGCAGTGCTAATCATTGGAATCGTGTGTTGCACCACCGAGGGTGGAACACCCTTCATATCATGATATGTCCAAGCAAATATGTCCTTGAATTCTTTAAGAAGCTTCGTAAGTGCAGCTTCTTCCGCCTTGGTGAGGTCTTGAGCAATATAAATTGGTTTAGACTCCTCACCCGGATCTGCTAAGTCTATCTCCTTAACTACTGCAGGGCCATCGTAGACACCGCTACTCCCATTGGTAGGCGTTCGTTGGGCTTTTGTGTAGACTACTTTACGTTCCCCTGTGGTGAATGATTTGAAATGCTCGGGTGCGGGGTGTAAGTCTACTGGTTCCTATTGTGCCATACTTTTTTCTTTCAATTCCGCTTCCTTTTGTTGTTGAGCCAACTCTTGGTTTTGCCGCCTTCTTGCAGTACGACTTAGTTTCGGCTTCTCTTCGATTTCTAATTGGGTGACGTCATGAGGTTGCGGAATACACCACATGACACTTTGGAGGTATTGTCCCCAATTATCCGCTATCTTCCGATGATCATCAATGGCTCCTACATAACTAAGCCATTCTGCAGTGGATCTTTCCTTGTTTATTGCAGTTTGTACATTAGCTCGATAGCGTTGGCACTTATGTCTCGTTTTCTTCTTACCAAGTTTTTGATTTTTGTTTCTATCTGATTCGGACTCACTTGGTCGATCTTCACTTTCGGATGAACTGCAGGAGGCCACTGTCCTAGGCCTTGAGCACCTTGCTTCCACATTTGGGTGAATATTTGATTCATTTTTCCCATCAGGCTCAGGGTCAGTTTCTTCTTGAGATTCATACTCAGAGTTGCATTGGTCAGAGTCTTCGCTACTTTCAGTGTCGGTGGAGTTTGCCACTTTCTCAGGGGTCAAGTGCATAACACCTATCATGTTTATTGGCACTAACGGTGGCATATCTTGCCCCTCAGGTGTTACCCAACTTGTGCCTCTATTTCCCCATGTGTCTATGGTTGCCGCTAGGTGTACCCAATCCACGTTATCCGACTCAGTCATACCCGGTAGGACATCCATGTAAGGAGAATCCTTCCCATCATCAGTCTCTTTTTTGCATGTATAGCAATACCTTAATGGGGCAGAGTGAACAGTGGTATCCGATCGATTATCAATGATAACCTTGCTTCCTAAGGGATGCGCACGACCATTCTCAAGATCAACTCGAATGACAGAGTCCTGGAATTGTAGATAGACATGGTTTTTCGACCAGTCATGCACCATTTGTGCTTCCCTCATGAAAGGACGTCCTAAGATCATTTGATATGACATAGGATGCTTGGAGAAATCCATTACAATGAAGGTATGTCGTACCTTGTATCCCAGAACCTTGATCTTAAGGTCCCTTAACATTCCAATAGGTTTAGCTATGGTTCCGTTTGCCATCTTAACCACTATGTTTGTGACTTCGAGGTGAGGCCTTCCCATAGATTCCCAACAGTTTTTAGTCACAATGCTCACTCCAGCACCACCATCAAGGATTCCCTTTAGAGTTAATCCCTTGGTAGTAATGGGGAGGGTGGCATTAGATTCGTCACCTTCAAAGTACTGTCCCAACTTGTTCACAGGTATTTCCACGACCGAATCTTCATCAAAGTTGGGTTGTAGATCCCAATGCTCCCCTTCATCTTGAAGCGTGTCGGGTCTATCCATATTTGCAAATTGTGGTAACCCCGCCTTTAGTTCTCCATTGAGAAATGCCCGAAGAGCTAAGAATAGCTCAGGATCTCCGTATAATTTGGATATGATCGTGGTTCTGATCTCGGAGGACATGAAATCCATTAGCTTGGACACATTCAATGGTACTTTTCGAGACATCGCCCCTTGACTAGGGACTGGTGAAGATGGAATCACTTCCTCCTCGATGGGGTCAGGCATTCCCTCACTAAACATTCGTTCAAGCAAAAAGGGTGTTTGCCCACTTCCTGATGTCCTATCCTCACTTTCTTCCCGAATGATACTAGGTATCGCTAACGGTTTATGGTTCCTGTGAGGTTGAACTTGCATAGGAAACACTGTGTCTGGAATTTTGATTTTTCTCGGGTTTGGCTCCAGTTCTCTTTGTGTTTCTTCCACCAAACCCCTTAAGTGTTGCACTTGTTCAATCTCCTCAACTGGGTTTGGGTAAGTTCCAATCTTTTTCTTGAGGGTTTTTGGCCCACGTGGCTTGTCTTGGGGAGTCTCAGTCAGTTTGGGTGGTCGAGAGGGCATTAACTGACTTGGTTGTGAGGCCGAGGAAGTTTCCTTCTGTTTCCCCTTATTTATGTACTCGCTTGATTCTCCATCACATTGAGCTCCCGAGTGGGTTCCTCCCTTAAGGTAGTGGCTTTGGTCCCCATGGTTTCTATTGAATCGGAATCATCTTCAGGATCATTCATATACACGGGGTCGTCTCCCGTCCCTATGTTAGTCTTTGAACTGGGCTTGGAGCTCGTGGCATTAAGCGATCTCTTTCGCCGTGTTTTCTTTTTCTTTGCCTGAGCGATTGATGCAGTATCCCTCTCTTCAAGAATGTAGTTTTGATTTTGAAGCATTGACCGTGTAACTACATTCACGGGTACAATGGGTGTGGTTCCTCGTGCTTGGTTGGTGACCTCAACCAAATTCAATGGCGTAATCTTGGGTGCATTAGGATTATGTGGACATTGAGCGATCAAATGATCTATGCCACAACGATTACATGTAAGTACCGGCATTCCCGATGTGCTCCCTTGATTTGGTTGCATCTGAGTAGAGATCTTCTGTAGCCTATTAGGGCACTCTGCTACACGATGTGGTCCACCACACTCGTAGCATTGAAGAGGTGGTCTCCTCGCCAAGGTATTAAGGTTTTGCCCCCTTGTGGCAAGAGCAGCCGCTTGATATACAGGCTTGACTTGCCCGAAATGATCCTCCATGTAGTACTGGGGAATCATTTCAAACGTATCAATCCTGTATGGAGCAGTAGGGTCTATCTCCTCTTCATAATCCCCACATGCACTATGTGACTCACAACCCATCTGGTTTATTGGGGTAATCCTTGGATGTGGAGGTTGTGGTCCTAGCACTGGCGGTGGTAACGGCACAGACTGGACTACATTCGGATTCCTTGAAACTATGTGCTGTGACGGTTGCTCGATAGGTTGTGCAGGCATTAGCGCGGGTACTTGAGGTGTGTTTGACCAAGCTAGTGGTGCCTGGTTTGCCAACATTCGCTTAAGTGTTAGGCAATCTTTAGATTGATGGCCATACTTACCACATGCATTGCAATTCCCATTGAATTTGACTCTAAATGTGGGACATTCACTCGTGCTATGTGGTCCTAAGCACACCGAACACCATTGTTGCTCTCTTCTTGGGTACATATGGCTATTCTGAGGAGCTCGATTACTCCTAAAGTATTCTTGGAGAGCCTTAGTAAGGTCGGTCACAGACATTTCAGATATCTTGGGCTCCTTGGCAATTGGTTTTACCGTCATTGGCTCGTGCCCAGATACTTGCGAACTAACGGATTTTGTTTCTGAAGACACCTTTTTACCTGCAATCATCAAGTTGTCTTCTAACTAGATTGCATTGGCAGTGACTGCTTCCCACGTTGTAAGACCTCTAATGACTAGGCCATTGTAAATGTCCTCGTGGCGCAATCCTTGGATGAATGTATCGAGGAGTTGGTTGTTATTGAAGCGTTCATCGGGAGTACAGCGAGAATTTAGATGCTTCAATCGACTTATAAAGTCTCTCACTGACTCCCCTTCCTCGCGTTCAGCTTTTTGGAGTTGAGATGCTACCCCCCAAAGCACACCCTCGCGTATGTATTCTTTCAAGAACAATCTCTTGAGAGTGGGGTAGTGAGTGCGCTCTTCAACCCTTAAGGTTCGATACCAATCTCCGGCCTTCCCACTCAAGGTTAAGCCTAAGGCTTTACACTTATGCAGCTCATTGTGTTCTTCCAAGGAATCACACACGTGCTCAAAGACTTCAATGTGCTTCCTAACATCCTCGTTACCACTGAAGTTTTGAGTGAGCTTAGCCACTTGTACTGCCTTGCTTCTAGGTTCTCTCTCAGGCATGCCCCGCATGTTTTCTGCAATGGATCGTCCGATCGTCTGAGCAAATGCTGCGAGATCACCTAAGCGAGCAGGCATAGTTGGTGGAGGCACTTCTGGGATAGCCTGGCTGATAGGAGTTGGCGTTGGTCTGAGTAGGTTGGCAAATGACGTAGGATATGATATGTGGCTAGGCCTAGCTCCTCTTGGATAAGGGTGGTGATAAGGCGGTCGTGGAGCATACGCCATTGGCATACTAAGAGGCGTAGGAGCTACCTGAGCATGAGTAGCGATAGGTACATAGGGTCGATAGGCACTGGCATGCACTGTTGTAGGTACTGTTCCACTAGGTAGCGGTGTCGTACTAACTACAGCGGTAACAGGTGCACTTTCAGCTATGCTCATCATTGGGGTAGGCATTGCAGATTCCCTAATGGAAAGTTGAGCCAAGGTTGGAAAGTTAAAGTTACTGCTCGTGGGCTCAACCTGCATTGAGACTCCAGGCGAAACAACATATGAAGGGTCTATGGGACTCACCGAGGGAGTCTCCAATTGTGATAGGGTTGGTTGTTTGGCCTTGCCTGTATCCAAGAATCTCATAGGGCCAGTGGAACCTAAGTTCACTCCCCTATTTTGCCTCTCAATTTGGATAATTCTATGAATAACCTCACATATCATTTGCTGCTGCTCTTCTAGATTAGTGGCGCTAGATGTAGATCGTAGGACTTCTAACCAACCTACATGGTATGTGTAACCCGTGTACAGGTTCGTTAGAGTCTCTGTGTGTAGATCATATTCCCAATTTTCATTGAGAAATACCCCATCCAGACTTGGTGTGCCAAACGGTTCTCTTGAAGTGGACGCAATGTCACTTCTTATGGGTTGGCTTCTAGGGACCTCTACTTTAGGAAGAGCATCGGAATGTGGTAGCTCAGTAGGGCCCTCATTAAACGAAGTGGGTAGAATATCCACATGGACACTCTTTGGGAGGGTAGGGTCTACATAAGATGTGAATGGCGAATCTACTACCCCTCCTTCCTCATTTACTTCGCTTGTCGCATGTTCAGAGCGTGTAGCTCTACTAAAGGTCTCTATTAGACGACTAAACATGCTAGATCCGGGTTGTGGGGCCCACACTGGCATGTTTTGGCTTGTCTCCTCAGGGTTCTTGGTAGGGTGTCCTTCCATGGCTTCTGAGTCAAAGGACGAGTCACTATCCACTATTCGTGGATCTTGGGTTGCACTCCCTTGGGTTCCAGCCGAAGGCCAAGAAGCCAACGTGGAGGGATGGTGTGAGCCTGCATAGACTGAAACGCTTTCTAGTGGTTCAGGCTCTAGCACCCGACCAGAGCGTAGATGCATGTGACGTGGGTACCCTACGTGCGTTGGTAACTACCCTTGAAACTCACACAAGTGGTTTCTTAGGTGTTTCACACCCCGTTTTTACTTGTTTTTGTGTTGTTTTTAACCCGTTTTTGACTCGTTTTTGACCCCCTTACTTACGGTCGAACTTGGGCTAGGGCGTGTGATAGCTCGAAATGAGCGTATCGTTTAAAGGGTCCTAGTGTGCTTTACAGCACCGTGTTCGCCTATCTAGAGCTCCTGTAGTCCTCAAAATAGTCCGTTTCCTTTGGGGGGAAGGGGCAAAAGCCTATTTGCTTGTGGAGGAAAGGGTGAGGGCTTTATCCCACATGCTCTCTTTACTCCTTGGGGAGTGGGCTACATATAGGGCACGACTTCCCATAAGCTCTCACTTGAGAGAAAGCTATGGAGGCTCACTCTCCTATATATATATATCAAAAGACCGAGACCGAGACCGAGGCCGGGGCCGTGGGTCGATTGGGGTTCTTTCTTTTCAAAAAAATTTTCTCCATTTAGAAAATCTTTCCTCTCCACACGTTCGGTTCTTTCTTTGAAAATAAAATTTAATTTTTTATTTTTTATTATTTTTTTAATTTTTTAATTTTTTAATTTTCTGTTTTTTTTGTGAGATAAGTTTTCTACGGTTTCCTTAGGGTTCAGCCTTGGCGGCCGCGGCGCAGTTCGCACACACAGCACAGATTTGGGGATTCAGAAATCCCTCTCACACGCAGAAACCAGATAACAGAATGCACGCCCACACGCGGAGCGAAAATATAACAAAAGAAACAGAAATGCAACGGACAAATTGCAGAAACAGATTGTAAAACACAGAAACACCTTAACAACAAACACACAGACGCTTTCCTACAGTGTAGATTAAACTTCACGCAGTAGCCGAGCTGCAAACTGGAGCTTGGTGCAGGGCAACTCCCCGGCAGCGGCGCCAAAAATGTGCGCTTTTGCCGCACAGGTCGTAGCTGGGGACTTGCCAGACACCGTATGCGAGCCACGAATGGCTGCAAGCATACAACCAGGGAAGGAAGCTCAAACAGAATGCCAAAGGGTGTGTCACTCACCGCTCAACCGCCGCCTTGAAGGATTCCCGCGTCGCAGCCGTGAAGGAGGAGCCGCCGCCGCCGCTCTACCGCCTCTCCGCCGCCGACGTGCCGCTACACAGTGCTCGATCGCTCTCTCACTCACTCTCACTCTCTCTCACAAACGCAGGAGAAGGAAACCAAAGAGATAAGGCAAGAGCACTCTTGTATTCACAACACATGAGAATGAGGATTTTAGGGTTACATTTGACTCATATAGGTGACTTGGCCGTTCACACTTGGGCGCCCATACATGGCCGGCCGACCTTAACCCTTATCCTACTGATATCCAAGGTGCGCCTCTCATCGGCGATCACCCAATCCCTTTATCCTTAACATATGGTGCCGACAAGCCCGGCCCATGACTCAGAATATTTAAATTAATGACGTAAAACATAGTGCGTCCGCCATGGGTTAACAATTTCCTTCTGATCATTCCTCCACAGGAGTTTCAGTCAAGCAAGTTCTCAATTTGTCATCCCTTAACTTGATATACTGAGCTAAGTGTTAACAGCACAATCCACTAATCTCATAGTGATTTGCTGAAATCATTATCATCATTCCAGTTATGAATATCATCATAGCAGGGACTCGTCCCATTCATCCTCATTGTGGTTTTGCTCATGTTATTATATTTCAACTTAATTTCAGAAATCATTATTTTTCAATTCAGAATCCAAATCAACTCATCAATTCTCAAACATAATTAAAAATCATATCAACCACATTCGAAATCATCATCTGGATAGCATTAATGCTTATAATTTCAAGTCTTAGATTTACTCGTATATACTGCCGGTAAAGAGCTACAGTTATACCCTCGATATATATGGTTAGTCATGATACTTGGAATTATAAGGTAAATACCATCATGTCTAAGCCTCAAGCAAGTCAGGGTTCCATATAATTGCGGTACTTCCATTTGAAGACCCAATTACTAATTTACGAATTTTCACTTTGAATATCAAATTGTATGAATTATCTCACACAATTACAACCTTTTTGTGCTTTTGGATAAATTTTTGACATATTTGGCTTCTCAGTTGATCTTTATTAGCTAATTGCTCTGATGATTGTATCTTGTGACATCAAAATACTCTTCCATGGCTTCCACCCATTTCTCCACAGCCTCGCCCAGGTTCTCCCCTTCTCCTTTGAAGGGTCCTGGCTGAGTCCTATGAAGAGCCTTGCGAACATCAAGGTCAAGCTCATCATCTTTAGAGACAAGGTCTGGCTGACGACCACGGTTTCCTCGTCTCATGATTCTGCCAAAATTTATATATTATTAAATTTTTATTTTGATATTATTCATGAGAGTTCGAAAAACAATTTCTTATACAAGACAAGATCTTAATGGAGATCTATGACATATGTACGATAACAGATTTTTTTCTTTATCAGCAAATAGATTGTCCACCGTAAACAATCATTTATACAATAGGAAATTTTTCACCGAAAAACATTTCTTTATTTATATAAAAGTTGCAATATGTACATAGAGCAGCTCAGCTCTGAGTTCAAAATCTCCTCGGGAGACATATAAGAGGACTGTACTGGGCCATAGTCATACCCTATTACATAAGTTGTCTAACTGCGAAGGGAGCTATTATTTTCTCCTTAGGGATAAATCGACTAAGGAGTCTATAAATTCGACATGAAAGTCTGAAATTTCGAGGCGTCGAATGATATAGAATGACACCATGCACCAGTTTTAACTTTAACAGGATCATAGCCAATGAGAGATTCTGCCACAGCATTGCATGGCGGTCGCAAGGGGCGTGGACATATTGCCCTGCAAACCACTTGCATGGCGATCGCAAGGGGCGTGGACATATTGCCCTGCAAACCACTTATGCTGTATTCTCTCCGCTGGGGTAGGAAAATATACATCCA
The DNA here is from genome assembly GCF_041138505.1 of Cibotium barometz. Lineage (NCBI taxonomy): Eukaryota > Viridiplantae > Streptophyta > Polypodiopsida > Cyatheales > Cibotiaceae > Cibotium > Cibotium barometz. The sequence goes on from NC_141097.1 coordinate 30,590,799, forward strand.
CAAAATGGCGTGCGAGTCTTGCTCGGTTTGTTCAAGTTGAAGCGGAAGAGATGAGATGCTCAAAGGCAAACACAATAATATCTTGAGACTGGGTGAGGTCAGGAATACCAGATAAATAGGGAACTTCCATCTATAAAAAATAAATTTTTGATTAAAATTTCTTCATTAAAGAAGTTTACGGAATGAAAATACATTATAAAAATACTTTTTCTGAGTTCTTATTATCAATTTCAGATAAGAATTTATTTATCCTTATTAGCTTTCAGCTTGGCTCTAATACCAACTATGAGATCCCTGTTCCCACCGTGCAACAGATTCGGGGTACTAGCAGCGGAAGTAGCACTTCTAGCGCGGGGCAGGGTCCCACACTCGGGGCCGCATCCACGAATATCCGGACAAGACACTAATCCGTCGGTTTTTCTAAAACCGAACCCGAAAAAAGTTCCCTTACCCGGAAAGCACGGGCGATTCCACCAGGATAACTTTTTACTCTAACGTAGTCAAGATCATTACTGATCACGCTGATCCGACTACACCTATAAAGATACTCGGTCGGATCAAGGAAGAAACTTGCACTTGGATCATTGGGATCAACGCTTTTTTCCCCATCAAGAGGCACAGTCGTTGATTCCTATCCGTAGAACAATTACTATCCGGGATTTACTTTATCTATCGTCATAAATAAAAATTGAGTCTCGATTTACGGATCCATCAGTCTAGCCTAACCCCATCCAGTCCCATGGGTTAGCCAACCGCCCAACCACTGTAGTGATGGGATCCAATTTGGAATTTGGTTAGGTTTTGTCTCGGGTACCAAGGAAAAGAGTTCCAAGGCCCCCTAGCCAGAAGTTCATGCAAACATAAGACTAGCCACACCACTTACACACCCAATATAAAATTGCCTTTTTCTTAGCATCAGCTAACTTTGAAACAATCCTTTAATGAAACCATTATGTCACTGATGACAATCCTCAAAGTCTCTGGTTGAATCCTTATTTCCAGTCATTCATTCATCGGTATACTTATGGCATCATTGGCAACCAGAACGCTCACCACTTGCTCACTCAGGGGCCTTTTCCATAGTTCCTAGCTCATAGTAACCGGCAATATATTCATATAACAGAATGGAATCTTCGTGGAAGATCAGCAAGATCAACCCACAGATCCATATAAAAGAGCCATGGACTCATCCATTGAGGACCAGCAAGGTCAATCAACCATGCCCGGTTTCAGAAAACAACTCTTATTCCTTGTTCCAATATCTTCCATGATGCACGTGTGGGTATCTTCGGCGACCCAGAGCCCGAGCACTGTATGGTCAGCACCCTGTAGGATCCTTCGCAGGTGACCTAGCGCTTCACTCATAGGTCGCTTCCTTGGTCCCTCATCCACCGTACTGAAAGCTCACCATTTAAATCGAACTGAGGCTGGTCAAGACCTCGGTCGACCTTGCTACGCGAGACGTCCTCCATTGACTCTCCGTCAGTAGTTGCAACTTTATCAGTTAGGTCTCCACCATGACCTTAATCCATAAGACGGTCAAAATGCTTTCCCAGCATTCTTGACATAAAACACTCACAAAATACAGTTTCTATATCGAACTCCGTCTTTCCATATTATACCTCCTCAATCCACATTACTTATTCCACATTCCATTCATATGTATTCGTTCTCATCCCTTTACTCATATCGACGACACATTATTTCCCATACCCATTCACATTCATTATTCTTAATACTCATCCATGCATACATCCATTTTCACATTCTCATTCATACATCCACATCTACATGCATACATCTATACATACACATCCACATTCACATCCAAACATCCACATCCACATCTACATTCACATCCATACATCCACATCCACATTCATACATCCACATCTATATGCATACATCCATACATCCACATCCACATTCACATCCATACATCCACATCCACATCCACATCCACATCCACACCCACATCCACATTCACATCCACATCCATACATCCACATCCACATCTACATGCATACATCCATACATCCACATCCACATCCACATTCACATCCATACATCCACATCCACATCTACATGCATACATCCATACATACACATCCACATCCACATTCACATCCATACATCCACATCCACATTCATACATCCACATCCACATGCATACATCCATACATACACATCCACATTCACATCCATACATCCATATCCACATCCACATTCGCATCCATACATCCACATCCACATTCATACATACACATCCACATTCACATCCATACATCCACATCCACATTCATACATCCACATCCACATGCACACATCCATACATACACATCCATATTCACATCCATACATCCACCTCCACATTCATACATCCATATCTACATTCATACACCCATACATACACATCCACATTCACATCGATACATCCACATCCACATCCACATCTACATGCATACATCCATACATACACATCCATACATCTATACATACACATCCACATCTACATGCACACATCCACATCTACATGCATACATCCATACATACACATCCACATTCACATCTATACATCCACATCCACATCCACATCCACATCCATACATCCACATTCACATCCACATCTACATGCATACATCCATACATACCCATCCATATTCTCACCCTATCACAACCCATATACATCTTATCCCATCGCATACACTTCTTACCTCATCCCATACACATCCTATCACTTCTTAACTCATCTTATCACGTCCTAACTCATCTCATATGCATCTTATCATTTTCCATATCTTTTATGCATACATCTATGCATGAAATTCAATTATGCTAAAAGTAACACTTTTACAATAAAATAATCATCCTTTATGCATAAATAATACCTCTATGCATGAAAATTAATTATTATAAAAGTAACACTTTTATAATAAAATATTCATCTTTTATGCATACCTCTATGCATGAAATTCCATTATGCTAAAAGTAACACTTTTATAATAAAATATTCATCTTTTATGCATACCTCTATGCATGAAATTCAATTATGCTAAAAGTAACACTTTTATAATAAAATATTCATCTTTTATGCATACCTCTATGCATGAAATTCAATTATACTAAAAGTAACTCTTTTATAATAAAAAAAGATGAATTTTCTTTTACTAATTTCTAAATTTTGTTCCATAACCTCCTTTGTATGGCTGACCATTTTTCAATTTTCTACGTCTTTAAAACTAATTAAAAGTACACCCATATTGAAATTATCCTAGAGTAAACATTTTTTTCCACTTAATTGAGATAAACATTATAAAAAATTGACATTAATCACTTAACCATTCACCTAGGATAGAGAATGGTTGGTTTTGTTAGAGAAGAGAGGGGAATGCCTTTTTGTAATGAGGCATAACATTCTTAGAGAAGACATAAAGCATAAAAACCATTTAAATCATAAAAAGAGAATCACCAACTTACTAAAGACCTTGATAGCTTTCCTTTGGCTTGATGGTTTGAGAGTTCAACTCTTGTTTGAACAAGAGTGGCCACCAATCTTTGGAAGAGGAAAATGTCAAGAACTAGTGAATTATTAAAGAATTCACAGTTCTTGGCTTGGGTGGAGTAGAGTAACAATGCATTAAACATTATTCTTTTTCAACAAAGAGGAGGCTTCTATTTATAGGAAAAATTGAGCTCCTAACCAAACAAACTGATTCTAGAATTTTCCAAATCAGTTTGGTCAATTTTTGACCACCTTTAGGTCAGTTGAGCTAACTTTTTGCAACTAGACTTGAATTAGGAGAGAGAAGAGATAAAATATCACATTATTTATGAGTTTGAAAATCATTCAAGCATGTGAAATATGCACCTCCTTTAATGGACTCCCCTTCCTTATATATGTGTCAAAATGGAATCATTATACCCACAATATCTCATATTTTTAATATCACTCATAATTTTTTACTACTAAACCTTGTACATTTTCAACTATTCATCTTATGTGAGAATTTACTCATTTTTGGATACCCAAAATATCTCATATTTTGATATTACTCATAGTTTTTTACTAATAAACCTTCTACATTTTCAACTCTTCATCTTATGTGAGCATTTACTTATTTTTGGATACTCAAAATATCTCATATTTTTTATATTACTCATAGTTTTTTACTAATAAACCTTGTACATTTTCAACTCTTCATCTTATGTGAGCATTTACTCATTTTTGGGTATCATCTTTTACAAAATTGGATTTATCTCGTCCCCACACATGGATTGATCTTATTGGCCCATAGGAACCAAGTAATTGGACCATAATCCAAAAATTTCTGAAAATCTAGACCCTTAGGCAAAGGTCCTTTATACCCATTTTCAATTAATTCCAATTGCACATGGGAAAGTTCTTTTTGAATTTTTGTTTTAGGGGAACTTATTTTAATAAGATGAGATATTTTTCTATCCAAAAATATTCAAAATATGAATATTCTCTCTCTAGAATATTTTCTCTCTCTATGTCAAAACAGGCAGAGATGAGATCTCTTATAATTCTGAAGAGGGAATTGATTACTGGGAAAGATGCTAGATATCTTGAGATGCTGGGGAGGAATCTTACAGGCCATGTGGTAGATGTATGTGTGAGCACTTTAGTCAGGTCACGGGCACTTGTAGTAGCCTTGGACACATAGAGAGAGAGAGTGTCAAGGACTATGAGTTTAGGGACTTGAGGCACTGGTCGCGGACTATCAAGTAAGAGGGAAACTTGGTATAGGGTCTAGGTGTGCTAGGAGTATTGTGATTGTTTTGTTGATGACACTGTGTATGACCACATTTTCTCTATTAGTGATGTCATCTCTTGATGATGTCACACAGTTATAAACTTCAACATATCTTTAGAAAAAATTAAACAAAAGAAAAAACCCTAAATCCAAAAGAAAACCCTAAATCCTCATTAAGAAACCAGACCCTAAGTGAGAAAAAAGTTCACATTACTCTCCGTGCATGGGAAAAAGAGCATAGTAAATTCACGAAGGAGAGAGAGGAAGATGAAACCTAGGTTGCATGCAAAGAAATGATAGGAAAATGACTAGAGGCTAGATAAGAAGAAGTACATAGAATGATATTTGATATGTAATTCTCCAAATATAGCCTGGTCTAAAAGAGAGACACACAATTTTCATTATTTTTTAAGTTAATAATCCACAGAGTTACAATAACTGTTGAGATATCGAGCTCATCTAGTGAGGCAGTGGACATTGATGACCTGCCTGAGAGATAGGTCCCACACTTACACCAGTGGCATGGTTGGTGAGATCATGGGTGATATGCGGCGAATGGGATGACATGCTGTGTGACAGCCATTCTAGAGGCTGGCATAGTTATAGCACCAGCTCATTTAGTTGGGTTCACACTATAGAGAACCCTAGTATGTATTTGGTTGAGTACCTTTTCATATGGTGTGTACTCTTATCTTTGTATATGGTGTGTTGAGTGTTAGGTGAAAAAGAAGAAGATTTTGAGCCTCTCACCTTGTGTGCTCTCTTTTAGGGTTTTGTGCATGTGTGTGTGCTTGCAAGAGCTCAAGCTCTCTTCTCCCCTGCATCTTTTCATGGTATCAGAGCCTAGTTCATGCTAAGGGCTGAGCTACAAGCAAGAGATGCATAGGAAGTGGTACGAGGGTAAGAGCTTCATCTACTCTTCCTTATTTGTGTTGGCGACTACACCCTTGTCCTCGGGAGCTCTACGATCTTTGATTGAAGAGCTTTCTTCGTGGGAGTAAATCTATAGGGAAACTATACTATCCTATCGGACGATAATTTTCGAGCCGAAAACGCGTTTTGGGCACATTAGGACCTCCATTTTTTGAGAAGTAGGCGATTTCGAGCACTGCGGTTAAGTCATCAATTCTCTGCACAAAACTCTGTTTTAAGAACTGCAGGAAGACAGATTGGTTGTGCAGACATTGTGTGTGCTCCAAGGAGGTTCAAAAGTCCATTGGGTGTATGTATGCACATTGAGGTCACTGGTTGTGACATTTGAGTGTAGTACAGTACGGCTGCAAAAAATATAGCAGTTTGTGCAGGACAAACCAGAGTGCTGTTTCTGACAAATTTGTGTGTCCTGGCAAGATGTCAAGTGATGGCATAAAACCAAATTGTTGCAGAGAAGCTTGATAAGAACAAATTCCATGCTTGGAGGTTCAGGTTGACAAATTTCCTGATGGAAAAGGGTTACTGGGACTATATAGAAGGTGAGCATGAAGAGGCGTCGGAGATACCAGAGATCAATCCAACTGCTGCAGATGTGAAAGAGTTTAAGGATTGGAACCAAGAAGCTAGAAAAGTTATGTATTGGCTCTCTATCAGTATACAGGACACCATGATTGGGCACATACAGGATGCCAAGTCCCCCAAGGAGGCGTGGACACCTTGGTAAAACTCTATGAAAGGAATACCAAGGCATGAAAGATAGAGTTAAAGAATGAACTTGATACTGTGGAGAAAAAGAATATGTCCATGAATGACTATGCATTGAAGATCAAGGGTATTGTGGAATCCCTTGCATCTATTGGAGTTTCAGTAGATGATGATGATAAGGTGAAAGTCTGTCTACGTGGTCTCGGGCCACAATACAAGGCGTTCAAGACGTCTATTCAGACTCGGGAAAACATTCCTAATTTCACAGCTTTGGTGTCTATATTGGTTATAGAAGAGAAGAGCTTGGGTGAAGATCAACAGTCTTCACAAAAAAAAAAGTTCAGAGCAATAGGCCTTCTACACAAGTTCAGGAAGAGGACGAGGTAGAGGAGGCCGTGGACGCGACCAAGGGGTAATCAGAATTATGGCCAACAGCAACAACAACAACAGTCCTAGAATTCACAACAACAACAACAACACACAGGTGGAAGAGGCCAATTCAGAGGCTAGGGAGTCAAAGAGGTCGTGGAAATTAGCAAAGGCAGTATAATGATACACGTGGATGCTTTTATTGTGGTAAGCCTGGACATGTGCAGGCAGATTGTTATAAGAAGCAAGCTGACATGCAAAATGGGAAATTGTAGCAAAACAACTATGCATCCTCGAGCAAAAACAATGAGGATAATGAAAGGTTGTTTGTTATGTAGCATGTTGTTAATGCCATGTCTGAAAATGTTGAAGCAACACATAAAGATGATGTATTGTACGTTGATTCAGGTGCTTCGAACCACATGACAAGTCATGGGGAGTGATTCAAGGAGATGAAAAACCTTAAAAGACCAGGTTTTGTGGAAACAGGGGATGACACTGCTCATACAATTGCCCATGTTGGAGATGTGCCATTGCATTAGGGGAAGGTTGAGGTCTATGGGGGCCCTTTAAGCTACCATGAGATTAAGGATATGATTAGTGTGAAGGCCAATAGGAAAAATACATGTGTACAAAAATGTTGGATTGATTAAGAACCTAAATCTTGTGGTCAAAGGTAGAATCTTACCTTTTTCAGATCTGCCAGCAAAGAAAATCTTCAATATCTTTTCTTTTTATATTTTTTTAAAGGAAAAGTTTCAAAAAGTTACCCCCCCTCACTTCCCTCTTCCCTCCAAAAGTAGGGGCGTGTTTCTCTCTCCTCCCTTTTAGACTAACCCACTTTCTCCATCTACCACTCACTACACCCTCACTTGCAGCCCTATCTTCATCTCCAACTTGAGGAAAGCTCTTTGCTACCATGTTTGGGACATCATAGCATAGCGGAGGCTACACTCCAACCCACACACTTTGTCAATCCGTGAATGCAACCCGGTTGGCGCATAGAGGCTATCCCGAATGGGAGAAGATTAGTTAACCACACACTAATGACTTCTAGTCCTACTCAATCCTTCTTCAACACTCAAGCAATCAATCTAACATAATCAAAGCATCAAGATTAGGCTACACTTAAGCACAAAAATGCAACTTATGCAAAGAACCTAACATGCAAAGAGCTATCACACAAGCCTCAACTACACATCATTTCATGCACAAGCTTCATCACATGCACTCTACAAATCAGATTTTAGCATCAAAACATCATTAAGAAATCTAGATTAGCAAGTGTGTAGACCATAACCTCATATCATTGAAAATGTAGAGAATAGAGAGTACAAGATTGAAGTTTTTTTCCCTTTTTTTTTGATGTGTGTGTAGAAGGTTCCATCCCAAAGAGACCCAAGCAATGGCCAAGAGACCTCCGCCAAGAGAATCTAAAGACCGCTAAGTATCTCAAGGGCGACAGACCCTTTTTCTTTCTTTTATGACCTAAGGAGTACCCCATGAAGATGAGGGCATCGGTCTCGAGGGCCCATAGTGTACCCCAGAGTCCTACCAACATCTATCAAGGCGATAGATTCCTCAAAGGTCTTTTTCTGAAGCTTTTAGACATCAGTGTTCACCCCATGGAAACCAAGGCATCGGCCCCAAGGTGCTAAGACAACCCCAGGTCCTACCAAGCATTCCACATGGCTGTAGACACATCATGTCTCAATTTACTTTGTATATATATATATTTTTTATGGTATATTTTCATAAATTTTTTTATTAATCCTAGCACCTTGCTCATATCTAAGAGGTAGCTACCACTAGGGATAACTAATATACCTAGAAAGCATAAGAACTTAGCATACTCCATTGGTATATATCCTACAGTCTTTAAATAGAAATATCTTTTACTAAGTCTTCTAAGAATCTAGAATTCACTCACCATATTTTAACAACTAATCAAAAACTTAAACCAGCCAACATTGTGTGAACATGCAAACCATATATCCAAAAGATAAAAGCACATAAAGAAATAAAGATTAAGATTTGAATACACCTTTTGTAGTGCCCTATTGATGTTGTTCGTTTGCATTGATGAATTACTGATTTTGTGCAGATTGCTCCTCCTTGATTTTTGTAGGCGTAGCATGTCTCCCCCCTTCCTAATTTGTGTGCACGGTAGGTGGACTATTGGGGCGTGTTTGATGCTCTTTTTTTAGCGGAGATCTCTGCAAAATTTTTATTAACAAACAAGAAAAGAAAAGAAAAGAATAAAATTTGCTATTGGTGCCAATCACCCAATATAGCCGAGGGAAAAAAACCCAGTGGGAGAAAAGTCCCCTGGCTTGTCGATCTTATTGTGGAGTCGTTGAGCTTACCCTTGCGCTGGTGGTGGATCCATGTCCTCGTCTGCTGGAAAGACGGTATCAATTTCCTCAGGATGCAGGGACAACCCCTCACAAAAACCGACCTCTGGAGAAGGTGGTAGAGGAAGGAGTGCTTCCTCACTAAAATATGGCATTGGTTCTATGGGAAGGTTAAGCAGACAATTTCAATTTTGGAACTGCGCAAAATAGGTACTCATATTGATCCAATATTGACATGTTGAGGCTTGGGGAAGGAGGGCTTGTAAGATCGGTGGTTGCAAGTCATTTAAGCTTGTATCCCTCCATTGTTGTGCTTGAACCTCCTCAGGTAATCTACGTTGATTTGGTCCTCTCTCTGGTATTCTCACATTAAGAAGATTATGGCATTGGGGTGTAATTCCCACAATTTGCTTCATTAAGCTCGTGCCATATCGTCCAAAGTAAGAGCGGCATATCCAAAAAATATGTGAAGCTTCTCCTAATACGAGCCGTGCACACTCTTGACAATGTGGAAATGGGTGATGCTGTTGATAGAATAACGTGACAAAGTGATGCCCACAGCAATTTTCACCTAAGGGAGCATAGAAGTACCTAGAATGAGTTTGAAACGGAGGAGCACTATAACCCCCGCGATGATCTTGTCGAGTACTATCAGGGTCAATGCATGGTGGACATGTATCTCGCCAAATATCCATCAGGAGTTATCTGGACGTAGAACAATGAAATTTAGAACACTCATATCCATCATTACAATTCCAATAAGAAACAAGATTATCTCAAAAAGAACACATCTTCTAAAGGCATAAGGAACTACATTATTCAAACATTGATCTACCAAAGAGCTTCAATTGTAGTGTTAATGCCTTATCTTTGGTTTTAGGTATATCCTTTTTAAGAGGTGGGAATTTTAGCAATTGTCTTGGAATTTGAGCAAGATAAGAGGATTTAGGCATTAAAATGCTAGAATCTATGCTCAAATGAGACTTATTTGGACTTGTCTTAGGTACACAAGTTGATGGTTGAATTGTGTAACAAGGAGAAATCGGGACAACCGGTGTTTCAATACATGTTTTAGGAAGATCAACACAAGTAGATTTGTAGGTGCTATCACAGCCACCTTTCCTTTCTTGAAGAGTTTGTGTTGATTTCTTTTGCACCCAACTGATATGGAAAATCAAGGGTGGCTTTTGGAATCTTTCTGAAACACTCTTTTACCCCTAGCAAACCATGGCATTTTGGAAGCCAAATCGCTGTTGCCCCCTCATAATAGCCTTGTGCTTTAAGAACATGTTTTGGGACCCATCGAGTAATAATCTGAGGTTTAGGCTTGGAAATGATGTGCTTTTTAGGAGGTTTAGCAACTAGACTAGATGGTACAAGTTTGTACGCATCTTTGGGTAGCCAAATTGATAATTCCTTCTTGCTCGGCCTTCTTTGAGCAGCAACTAGAGTAGTTGGAACATGCCAGCCATGGCCCTCACTTGAGTACTCATCAATTATCCACATCATTTATTTTGGAGCTTCAAGAGCAGATTTTGAGAGTTGGTTGTGTAAGGTAGAAACATTACCCTTTTGACACAATAAAGCTCGTGGAGTAGCAGATCCCAAGATGCAATCAGAATCAATTTGCAACTTGTATTGTCTATTCTTCCAATCTAATGAGCAATTGGTAGCACTTAACCACGATCTACCGAGAACAACCTCTACTACTGCCTTGGACTTACGTGCCACATAAAAGGGCACTGACATCTGGTGATCCTGAATGGTCATCATAATGACACATTTTCCCTCTATAGAGTTATCTTCTCCTGAGAAGCTTCGTAGGTCCACAGGAATTTGCACAAGTGGTGGTTGACCCAAGGCTATCTAGGTGTCAAACGAGAGAACATTATAATCTGCACCAGAGTCAATTAAGGCAGAGACAAAGTAGGTAGTCTCATGAAGATGGAGGCACACTTGAATATTGAATGGATCGACATATGGTTCATCAGTAGCCAACTGTATGGCCAACATAGAAGCTTTGCGACGCTCCTTGGCTTTTGCAATTCTAGCTTTAGCCTCCTCTTGAGCCCGACGTTTAAGTAGGTCAAGTGCTTCTTTCCGTGTTTGTGCAGCATGCATCTGTCGAAGCATGGCTTCAGTTAATGGTTCATTGTATTTCTTGAGACGACTTCCATTAATGAAGTTAGGCATTTGCTCACCTTCTAGTGTCTCTAAACGCACTGCACCACTTGGAGTAAGCTCATTAATCACAAACGGTCCTAGGCCACGTTTCTTGAGCTTTCTCTTATGCTTCTTAAGTGTGTACAAGAGTACCAGGTCTCCTTTTTTGAAACGGCCAGTTGTTACATTTCTATCATACCATTGCTTCTGTCTCCTCTTCTCAGCATACATCCCCATTACCGCCAATAAGCGGGTCTCATCAAGCTTTTCCAATTCGTCAATGCATTGTGAAAGCTCATGACCAGTCCAATCCAATTGTTTAGCTACCCGTAGAGTAGGTACAAGAAATTCAATGGGAAGAATTGCATCTAGCCCAAAAGCAAGCTCAAATGGGGTTGTGCCCACAGATGTTTTATAGGCTGTCCTATATGCCCAGAGAACTGAGTGCAACTTTTTCTCCCAATCAGTCCTATGTCCCTCAACAATCTTTGTGAGTGCTGTGCAGAGAATCTTGTTAGTACTCTCAGCTTGTCCATTGGTCTGGGGATGATAGGGTGCAGAACGCTTACCATAAATTCTTGAAGCAAAAATTCTATGACTTCATTTACAAAGTGTACACCTTGATCACTAACGATCTCAATAGGTAAGCCATAGCGTGTAAACACGTACTCATATAAGAACTTGGCTGTGGTTCTGGCATCATTTTTGACTGTTGCCTTTGCCTCAACCCATTTGGTCAAATAGTCAGTTGCGACTATAATATATTCAGCATGCGTGTGACGAGCCGGAGGTTTAATGGGACCGACAAAATCAATACCCCATTTTGCAAAAGCACGTGTGCTTAACATAGGCCGCAATGGCGTATTGTCCTTTGTGATGGGAGGTTTGGTCCTTTGACAATCGTCACAATGTTTCACATATTCTTCGGCATCCATTTGTAAGGTTGGCCACCAAAGCCCAGACCACCTAATCAACTTAGCTGTGGTATTGCCCGAAAAGTGTCCACCCCCAACACCTGCATGTGCATGAGTTAAGATTTTCAGATAGTCAGTTTCACATACACACATGCGTAAGTTGCCATCCTTGCCCCTCTTGTAGAGTTGTCCCTCTATCAGCATATAGTTTGCCGCTTCAATTTTAATAGCATGCTTTCGATGTTTAGGAATTTTTTGATCCAAATGACCATGCTGAAGATAGTCCACAATATACTTACTCCAACTTGGTGTAGTTGAAATTTGGAATAATGTGACATTATGAATTGGCTTCTGAATTTTACATGAAGCACAGTTACGAACAAATGTTTCAGCATCTGCATGCATGGTAGGCCACCATTGTCCATCTTGAGATATACGTCGCACACAAGTAGTAGCTGATGCATGGATTCCATCGATACCCGCATGTGCCCATTCCAAGATTTCCTCATATTGGTCGGGGTTAGGTATAAGCCGCAACACTACATCATTACCCTGACGATATAATCTTCCTGAGATTAACTTGAACGGTCGCCATAGGTCCACATTAGGACCTGCTAGTTGTATCTGCCCACTTGTCAAAATTTCTAAAATGGATTCAGACCATCTAGGAGCTGTCTCTACAAGGAAAAGTGTTGAATCTAACATATCATCATCCACACCCACAGGAGCTTCGCCAGAGGTGATTCGAGACAAATGATCTACCCTTAGATGAGTTGTTCCTTTTCGAACTACAACTTCAAAATCAAACTCAAGAAGGATGATAAACCACCTTACAATCCTTCCAGTTGCACAAGGCTTATTTACCAAATATAGCAATGCTTGATGGTCCACAAAAAATATGAATTTGTTAGCCAAAAGGTAATGGCGAAACTTTTTCACTGCATATATCATGGACAATCCTTCTCTTTCTGTTGTGGTGTAATTCTTCTCAGCATTGTTCAACTGTCGACTAGCATATGAGATTGGGAAATCCTTATTATGTTCTCCCGATTGAGCCAAAATACATCCAATTGCAAAGTTTGAAGCATCAATATGGACATGAAAGATTTGGTTCCAATCTGGTGCCCGTAAGATGGGTGCAGTCACTAATGCTTGCTTCAACTTTTCAAAGGATTCCTCACACTCATCAGTCAAATTAAACTTTACAAGAAGAGCATATAATGGTCTGGCTAGGACAGCGTACATGTAGATGAATCTACGGTAATAGCCACAATGTCCCATGAATGTTTGTACCCCTTTAGGGTTGATAGGCCGAGGTAATGAGATAATGACATCAATTTTATCCATATCTGTTGAAATCCCATTGTGAGAAACAATATGGTCCAAAATTTTCCCTTGTCTTACCATGAATTTGCACTTGTCAGGATTCAAGCATATACGATAAAGTTGACACTTTTGAAACACAAGTCTCAGGTGTTCTATATGATCATCATGCTCTTGTGAGTGAACACATAAATCATCCATGAAAATCTTAAGAAATTGCCTAAGGTACTCCTTGAATACATGACTCATTAACCGCTGAAAGGTTGCTGGTGCATTTGTTAGACCAAATGGCATAACACGATAGGCAAAGATGCCATCTTCAGTAGCAAAGGCTGTCTTGTGTTGATCCTTTGGATCAATTGACACTTGATTGTAACCGGAGAATCCATCCAAGAAACTGTATGCCTTTTTCCCTGCAACTCGTTCCAGAACATGATCCGTGATTGGAAGTGGGTAATGATCACGCACAGTAGCTGCATTTACCTTCTTGAGGTTTACACATACTCGAAGTTTTGCATTTTTCTTGGGCACCACTACAATAGGGGAGACCCATTCAGTGTGTTCAATCTCATAGATAAATTCTGCCTCTAAGAGCTTGTCTATTTCTTCCGTGCAAAATTCTGCCTCTAAGATCTTGTCTATTTCTTCCTTTATCTTCCGTGCGAAGTTTTCATTGTAAGTATAAGGACGTTGCTTGGAGGGCTTTGCATCCTCTCGCAATGGAATTGTATGCTGACATATGCTTGGATCAACTCCTTTGAGGTCTTTATAACTCCAAGCAAAAACATCGCGATACTCCTTTATTGTTTGTATTAATAACTTCTCCTCATCTAAGGACAAGTCTGTGGCAATCCACACATAGCGAGGCTCTTCTCTTGGCTTAGCAATATCAATCTTTTTTGCATCTTCTGGACCATCGTATGAAATCCCTGGCATGCTTGGTTTTTGTCGCATGGGTTGTTGAAGAACAATCTTCCGATCTTGAAGAGTGTACTGTGTGAAATTGGGAGGAACATTGAGACCTTGTTCTTGTCCACTTGAGTCTTCACTCATTGAAGACCATGCGGTTTTGAGCTCTCCTTTGCCATCTTGCATCAGATTTTTTTGTTCAACCGTTGTCTTTGCACTTCCCACACTCTTTTTTGAATCGGTTTTAGACTGGAGTTTTGGTTTTTGTTTTTTCGTTTTTTTACAATTTTTGCTAACATTTTTTAGCTTTTCTCCTGCTTGGAATCCATCTGATCGTTTTACTTGATCTTTGATACTATCTTGTGCTTGGACATAGTATAGATATCCGTTCTTTCCTGAGAAGTGAGGTGGTGGTCGAGAGTTTTCACTCTTAGACTCCTCCTTTTCTTTTTGTAGTCTCTCACGTTGTTCCCGCTCATCTTGTCTACTGATTCTCTTATGGCTCTTACAACATTTATGTTTAGGTCGGCTTCGAGGGATCTCTACTTGAACCTCCCTTCCTCTCAAGAGTAGGCGTGCCTTTCCTAACTCTTCCTCAGGGATTGTCACATCATTATTAAAATCAGAGTCCCATCCATCTTCCTTATCAGCATCATTAGCAGATTTGAGTGTTAAATCCTCCACTGAGACTTCCTCGACATGTAGAGCTGTTGTGGATGTATCCCTATAGTACAAATCATCTAGAAAGGCACGTGGTTGTACCATTCGTATAGGAATAATATCATATCCATCTGAGTCACAAAATTGAATTGGCTTCGGTAAGGCGCATGTCGATAATGTTGCAAGGACATGACTCCATTCCAGTGGATCAATTAAATGCTCAGGGAAGGGTTGTGGAATGTATGCCTCGTCTGATACACTTCGATTACCCTTAAGTCTCTCAGTGTTGAAATCCCTACATGAGGCTCCACACATCCACAGATCTTCCCGCCCATCTGACAATGTAACTCTTGAGCCCTCAGATGAAGCAGAATCAAACTCATCTATTGGAGACCTTGTTACATCATGATATGAGTGATTCCTTAGGTTGACCCTTGTGATGACAGAATCATGTCGGAGGTACAAATAATTGTATCCCCAATCTTGAATCATTTGAAATTGTCGCATGAATGGTCTACCCAATATCACTTCATAGTTTGGATGTTTCCCAAAATCCACTACTGCAAAGGTGTGCTCATATTCAATCCCACATGTGGTGACCAATATGTTCTCAAGCAGCCCACCATTTGCCTCTTTCTAGAGTAGCCTCAGAACTCCTTCCCAGAACTGGGGCAACCAAAGAGAAAGAGTTCTGCCTCAGACTGCATCAGCTAGAGCAGTCACAATAGCAAAAGTAGTGGAAGAAGAAAGAGGACACATTTATGCAGCAATTGAAAACCAAGGGCCAAACCATCAATTCTCCATCATTCATACTCCAGCTGAGTATCAAGGTAAGCCTTTTAAGATTTTGATTGATTGAGGCAGTACTCATTCTTTCGTTTCCCTTGGATGTTTGCATAAAAACATTCACTCCCACCTAAAAAACACAAGATGTCCTCATCTCGCAAACTGGGAGTAATCTCGTAACAGTTCGGCTTCGTTTCTCCCAGGTGGCATCTTCAAAAGGATAGAACTTCCATTTGACCAATAATTCTCTCACAATTCTATTCCTAAGAACCTTTTCTCGAACATCAAGGATTTCTTCAGGTTAGAGTTCCATCTGCCTTTGGATTGAAGAAGTTAAGATTTCATTAGCAAGCACATGATTTAGGCTTGGTATATACTTTTTAAGAAGGCTGACATGAAATACATTATGTACTTTGAGATGAGGAGGCAGAAGAAGCTCATAGGCTAAGTCACCTACTTTCTTTGTAATCAGATATGGTCCACAATATCTGGGGGATAACTTCTTGTACTTTCCAAGAGATAGAGAACTTCTTTTGGGGCGTACTCAAATGAAGACCATATCTGCTTACTGCATCTGCTGCTCCATGTCATCAAGCATCTATCTGGACATCTCGACCTGAATAATTGGGTCGGACCAAGTTAATGGGGTTAAGCAATCTTGTCCATACAGAGCTTTGAAAGGGCTCATCCCAATACTTCTGTGATAAGAAGCATTGTAGGCAAACTCGACTAGGCGCAGATAGCTTAGCACTTCTTAGGTTCCCTGCCACCACAGCATGACCGAAGTATATCTTCGATCACTTGGTTCACCCTTTCAATTTGACCATCGGTCTCGGGGTGGTAAGCTGTGCTGAGATCCAAGAAAGTTCCTACTGCTTCAAAAAATGCAGTCCAAAATCTTGACGTGAATTTGGGATCTCGATCACTTACTATTCTTCTGGGTAGGCCATGCAATCTGAAGATTTCTTTGAGGAACACTCTAGCCACATCCACTGCAGTAGTGTAGGTTTCTTTTACTGGAATAAGATGGGTAACTTTGGTTAATCTATCATCTACCACGAAGATGGAGTTGTAACCTGATTGCACTGAGGGTAATCCAGTGATAAAATCCATACTGATGCATTTCCACTTCATCTGGGGGATGTCTAATGGATGTAACTTCCTAGGCATTTTTACTCTCTCGGCCTTGACTTTCTGACAGGTCAAACATTGACGTACATGATTAAGCACATCCTTTTTTAGACCAGGCTCAAAGAAGCTCTTCTTCACAGACATGTAGGTTTTGATGAAACTTGGATGCCCTGCAACAATAAGGCTGTCATGGGCTTCATTCAGAATTTGACCCTTAGTTTCCTCATTTTAGGAATCCATAGTCTGCGATTATAATACATAATTCCATCATCCAGGCTATACCCTTGAACTCGGTTGAACTCCTGTGGAGTTTTGCTTTCCTGCATAAGTAGGATAGCAATAAGGCTAAAGAATCTATCCTACATGATCTTCTCACTTGCTTCAATAAACAAGGGACTTGACATTACAGTAATTGCAAGCAAGGAGGCTTTTCTACTGAGGGCATCTACTACCACATTTTCTTTTCCTAGGTAGTACTTGATTTCAAAATCAAATTCTTACAGGGTCTGCATCCACCATCTTTGGTGGATGCAGGGTCTGCATCCACCATCTTTGGTGCATGTTGAGATCCTTCTGAGTGAAGATCCACTTTAAGCTCTGATGATCCGTCATCAAAGTGAATCTTTAACCCAGTAGGTAATGTCTCCACAACTTCAGGACAGCATAATTCCTCTCATGCATTTTGAGTTTTCAGGATTCATAGGCCACTGCATGACCTTCCTACATGAGTGCACCTCCCAGGGCAAAACCACTGGCATTAGTTACTACCTCAAAGGGTAGAGAGAAATCTGGTAGCTTTAAAATGGGATTGGTTACCAAGGCGATCTTCAGCTTATCAAAAGCACTCTGGCACCTGGCAGACTATTGAAATGGGATTGGTTACCAAGGCGGTCTTCAGCTTATCAAAAGCACTCTGGCACCTGGCAGACTATTGAAATGGGATATTCTTCTTGAGAAGATTAGTCTGGGGGGAAGCTATGAGAGCATACTTTGGTATAAAAATTCTATAACAACAACCAGTCAATCCCAAGAATCCTCTGACTTCTTTGAACACTGTCTTTGGTTTAGGCCAATCTATGATTGCTTGGACTTTAGCGAAATCTGGAGAAATTCCATCTTTGGATACCAGAAAGCCTAAGTATTCAACATGGTTGGCAAAGAAAGTGCATTTTCTCTTTTTTGCAAAGAGTTGGTGCTTCCTTAGAATCTCAAGAACTTTTCTGACATGAGCTTCATGGTCAGCTGCATTCTTTGAGTAAATCAGAATATCATCAAAGAAAACAAGAACAAAATCATCCAAGTATTCTCTGAGAATGTCTTGCATTAGGCGATTGAATGTAGTTGGGTCAATTGTCAATCCAAATGGCATGACAATGAATTCATAATGCCCATACCGAGTATTGATGGCTGTCTTCGGGATATCTTGCTCATTAATCCTGATTTGATAATACCCTGATTTGGTATCTATCTTTGTGAAGATCTGGGCTCCACTTAGCCTGTCCAGAAGCTCATCAATTCTGGGGATAGGATATTCCAGCTGATTGAGACCTCTATAGTCCACACAGAGTCTTAGCGTTTCATCTTTCTTTTTCTGAAAGAGAACTAGCGTACCCCAAGGTGAAACACCGGGTCTTACAAACCCTTGTTCTAAGAGCTGTCTAAGCTATTCCTTGAGTTTGATGGCTTTAGGAACTAGCATTTTGTACGTGCGCAGGGCTACTGTGTGGCTGAGCTTTGGGGGTCAATTCTATCACATGATCTACTTCTCGAATCGGAGGCATCTCTGTTAATTCTGCTGGGAATAAATCATCATAATCACTTAACCATTCAGGTTCTTTAGCTTTTGACTTTGAGTCTACTAGATTCATTTGACAACATAAATGAACTGCTTCTTTCTAAGTCCTTTTAGTAACTTAGAAGCCTTTACTAATTGCAGACTTGGGGATCCTGAAATTTCGATTCCTTGAACTTTATTTCCGTGGAGGTCACGGAAGAAAATGGTTCCATTATGATAGTGAATGTCAGCTTGATTTTTATGGAGCCAATCCATTCCAAGGATCCCGTCGAAAACTCCTAAAGGTATAACTCTGAGTTGACAGTCAGTTAAATTCCCATCTAGGTTGAACTAAATACGATCTATCTCAAGGTGAGTGAAAAGAATCTTCTCACTTGCCAATTAAACTTGCATAGGCATAGGTTTTCCTGATTTCTAATCTATAGAGTGTGCAGGGAGGCCAAATCTGGTACCTTAGAGTTCAAATGAGCTCCAATCCTTTGAGAGCATCAATAGCAGTTGTCTAGTAGAAGATTAAGCCGACATGAAGGATTTGACCAAACATTGAATTCTTGATCTCTGTTTTACCTAATTCATTCGCAGATTTGATGCAGAGCTTGATTCCACTTCTCCTTGAAGAATTTAAAGATTTTGAGGTCATAGGCTTGTAGAGAACCCTTGAAAACCCTTGGGGCTAAGAGAAATTATACCAATTCCTTTTTTGTAAGTGTAGATCTACAAATCTCTTCAAAATTTGGCACGAGCAAAATTGTGAATTTCTCTAGCTCTACACGGCGGTTTGACAAGCTGAGGTGACGGGCTGGAGTAAGGGGATTGTGGTGGCTAGCTATGGCTGAAGGCTTTTGAGCTAATGTTGAGCCTAGAGGGAGAGGGAGCTCCTCCACCAGCTGGGGGGGTGCAAAGGCTAGTTGAAAATAGACTTAAAATGGATTAACTCCTAATTATGATTAGTAGAGTAATTAGCAGGGTAATCAAGCTCAAAAAATCAGATGAATCCTAAATTGATGCTATGCCTTGTTGGAAAGGCTTTCCCCCTCTCTTCATTCTTAAATACAGCCTTTCTTTATCCTAGTTAAGTAATCAAATTGTTAGAATTAAACTTTTCATATTGTTTCTCTTTTAAAAGTGAAATTTGATTAGTTTAGAATGCTTTAAACCATTTGGGCATAATTTTTAAGTAATTTAAGGATAGGAAAAATTAAAAAATGGTCAGCCGGTATGGCAAAATTTTCTTAAATTTTATAAAATAAGTTTTATCTTTTATTATTCAAAAAGAGTAATCCCCATCGTTTGTGTATTCTAAAAGTGTTATTTTCATTCTAGGCATAGAAAAATGCATAGTAGAAATATTTTTATTATAAAAGTGTTATTTCCATTAAAATTAAATTCCATGCATAGAAAGGTGCATATTGATTATTTTTTTAATCATAAAAGAGTAATCCCCATCGTTTGTGTATTCTAAAAGTGTTATTTTTATGAAATAAGTTTTATCTTTTATTGTTCAAAAAGAGTAATCCCTATCGTTTGTGTATTCTAAAAGTGTTATTTTCATTCTAGGCATAGAAAAATGCATAGTAGAAATATTTTTATTATAAAAGTGTTATTTTCATTAAAATTAAATTCTATGCATAGAAAGATGCATATTGATTATTTTTTTAATCATAAAAGAGTGATTTTCATTAGATTTAAATTCTATGCATAGAAAGATGCATATTCATTATTATTTTTTATTATAAAAGAGCGACTTTCATTAGATTTAAATCCTATGCATAGAAAGATGCATATTGATTATTTTTTTATTATAAAAGAGTGATTTTCATTAGATTTAAATTCTATGCATAGAAAGATGCATATTGATTATTATTATTTATTTATAAAAGAGTGATTTTTATTAGATTTAAATTCTATGCATAGAAAGATGCATATTGATTATTTTTTTAATTATAAAAGAGTGATTTTCATTAGATTTAAATTCTATGCATAGAAAGATGCATATTGATTATTATTTTTACTATAAAAGAGTGATTTTCATTAGATTTACATTCTATGCATATTGATTATTTTTTTAATATAAAAGAGTGATTTTCCTTAGATTTAAATTCTATACATAGAAAGATGTATATTGGATATTTTTTAAATAAAAGTTTTACTTTTATAAATATTGATTTTTATGAATAAAAGAATTTTTTTATTATAAAAGTGTTACTTTCATTAATATTGATATTTATGTAATTTATTTTTATTATAAAAGTGTTACTTTCATCAATATTGATTTTTATGCACAAAAGAATTTTTTTTATTGCAAAAGTGTTGCTTTCACCAATATTGATTTTTATGCATAAAATGATGCATAAAATAATTTTAATTATTATAAAGGTGTTACTTTCATCAAAATTGATTTTTTAATGCATAAATAGATGCATAATAGGATTTTTCTTTTATATAAAAGTGTTATTTCCATAGAAGTTGGATTTTATGCATAAATACATGCATACATAATTTTTATATCGAAACAAGAGTTCTCTTTAATCCTATGTTTAAATCCCATGAATATTGAAAAATGAATAAGTAATAAATACTCACTGAAGGAAAATTACACCGTTTCATATTCTCTAGGATGGTAATGAGAAAATTCAGTTAAACTATCGAAGTAAGAATTTTAGATAAATGATTAATTTAATCCTTATAGGAATTCGTTACTAGTTTTGAATTCAGTTAACCAAAATACTCAATGAATTAAATTCAGTAAAGTAGTAATTGAAATATTACCCTTCGAGAAAGATAGTTCAGAGAGAACCTTTCCAGACTCAAACCGTGAAATCAGACTATGACCAAGACGTAACTCCTTCATCAGTTTCAAGAAAAGACGATGTGACACGTTCAGTAATCTACACTCAAATCACCCACCGAATCTGAAACTAGGTTGAGACCTTTGATTTTGATTTGAGGATCAAGAATTCAGAATTCGAGGAATTCTGCTTGGGAATCCAGACCTGTGATCTAGAAGTCTTGGGATACGGATTTAAGATATACTCATTGTATTCAAAAGACAATCAAAACTGAAAACTTGCATATAAACCCTGTTTTCTTAAAGGACTATCTTACGCCAGAATGCTGGAGGGAGCATTTGGTATATGTGTTTTTCTAAGGGAAGTTCGGTTGCAACAGCTGGCGGGGAGTGTTCAAAGGACGGCTCACGCGGCAAAAACCTGCCCAAGTCTTGACCAGCCTGGGTCTGGTGTAAAATGGTGTGCTTCCAGTACGATGGGCGAGGGCTGATGAAGTGGTCCTTGGAGTGAAGTGCCAGGACACCTAAGGAGGATCCAGGCAGTATGACTAGGCGATGCATAGGCTCGTGGTGCTTAGGACACCCATGCGTATGTCATGGAAGATATATATATATGCATGATGATGATAAAATTATTGTAATCTGTTATACTGGATCTCGTTGCTGACCTGTTGGTCTCAACGGAGAGTCCAGAGTGATATTGTTTTGTGAGGAACAAGGATTGAATGGAAATTTTGAGTTATGACATTTGTAGCCTTGTCAATGGATTGTTTTATAAGTTAAAGTTTAAAGAGGAGTGTGTGCATATCTGTATTCTAAAGCAAAAGTTAAGAAAGGCATTCATTTATGGGTGGGTGAGTACTTGTCTGGTTCTACCAATTCCAGTGGTTCGCGGTGGTTAGCCCATGGGCTGGATGGGGTTAGGCTGGAATCAGTAGAGTTTTAATAATAAAATTGATTAATAGGAGTACGCTTAGAACTCGAATAGTTAAATAATAACCTGAAGACTTCTCAAATGAATAAATGGCTGTGCTTGATTCAGTTAGGAAAAAAGCGTTGATCCCTTCAAGTTAAGTCTGTAATAGTTTCCCTTCTATCTGGTTTATTTAGATGAAGGTTAGTTCACTATCTTGACCTTGTTAAAAAAATTCATTAAGAAATTCAAAATGGTGGAATCGTCCCCATTTTTCGGGCATGGAAAATTTTCCCGGTTTTGGTTTTCGGAATGACCACCAGCTTAGTCTTATGCCTGGACATTTGAGGGCAAGGCCCCGAGTGGGAAACCTTGCCCCATGCAAGAGGGAGCTGCTTCCGCTCTGCTAGCAATTGGGAATCCGGTGCATGGAGGGGGCAGTGAGATCCCACATTGAGGGGGAGTGTTGAGATGTCAAGCTCAACACGAGTCAGTCAGGAGGCGCCTGCATGACCATTTGACATTTATATCACTAGCGGGTTTGGGAGCTGGCACCGATATATCTTCATGAGAGATTTGACAACTCGACTACATTGACTAGTCCATATCTACCGACTCCTCTTAGCGTGTTCACATTATGGAGGGTGGTTGCAAGATGAGGTTATCTAGTTTCATGTAGTGGGCGCCCTTGGCTTTAGCTGAAAAACAGGCATTTTTTCAAGAAGAATAGCCAATCTCTCATAGTTAGCCAAGGAGTTTCACTTCAAGGTCTTCTAACAAAACATCATATGCAAAGTTGGGCACCTAAAACTATAATCTGATCGAATATCTAATAATTGCAAATCCCCTTTTCTTTGGGAACCAAGTTTGTATACAGGCCCTGTCCTAGTTTAGACAGGTACAGTGAATGTGAGTAAATTGCCTATAACTTTTACATTATTACTCATATGATGTTTCCACTTTGCATTTCATAAATACAAATAACATAGAGCTTAACTTGATTTATCCAATAATTTTTGATGTGTTCTACTATTTTCTATATTATTTAAAAGGTATTAGAATTGTTAAAAAACATACTATTTTATCCTCCCACCACATCTACCATTTAAAATGCTCAAATTGTATGGATCTAGTGATGATTAGATTGGGAAAGATTAGTATAATGTGGGTATAAGGTAAAATTACAAATCTAACGGTTGGATTTTTGTAGATTTACTTTGGAAAATTTATTATGATTGTCAGAGACCCATTAAATCAATAGTAATTTAATTCTAGAAAATTAAATATTGAATCTTTCAATCTAAAAACTCAAGGGATCAATACTCTTGTTGCCATGAATTTATTAAAAAAAATTTGGCTCGATTTGAGTACGGGAAGGTCCATTTTCAATCCTCCCAAGTGAAAATTCCCATATTGTGTCCACTCTCCCCTTTTCAAGTCTAAAACCAATCCTAGTTAGGTTTGGAAATCTAGGCTTGGTAAACTTCACAGCTTAGGTTTCATTCCATGTGTGAGGCTTGGGTAGGCACAAATCTTATATATGCATGCCACTTTATGTCCACATGAGCATCGAGAGGATCCACATAAGCAGCTTGCCACCTCCACCCTCCATGTCATCATGGTCAACCTAGTTGACTCCCCACCTCATCATCCTAGTCATCATTAATGCCACATCATCTTGCCACCTTTGCATGCCACCTCGCACTTGGTGACATGGCGTGTCACATCATGGAATTGCCACATCAACCATAATAGTGCCACATGTCAAGAGAATGCCACGTGTCATGCACGCATGTGACACGTGGCACCTCCTTCCCACCTCCCCTCTTTTTTCAAAAACATATTTTTGAAAAAGTTAATTTAGTAATTTAGAGAAATAAAATATAGAATTTTAAATAATAAAATATATATAACTTATTAAATAAAAGAATTTAAAATAACTAATTTTAAAGGATTATATTTTGGGATTAGATCAATAATATTATTATTAAAGTTCATATAATTTTAAATAAATAAAATTTTTAATTTAATATTTCTTAAAAAAATTTAAAGTAGAATAAACCTTTGAATAAAATTTGAAAAAAATACTTTATTAAAAAAAAGCAGTTATATAATTATAAAATAAAAGATATCTTTAAAGATATATTTATATATCTAGTAATGATAAATATTTAGAGTTGTTAATAAATATTATTAATAATATTGATTTTTAAGTGGATAATAGTTTTTGTTTAATTATCTTTATGTTTATCTTAGTTATCCAATCAATCTTAGATAGGAAATCCAATGAGATTTGAAGTGGATAACCTATTTTTTCTATATAATCACACATCTCTAGTACTATCCCACACTTATCTCTAGTACTATCCCATCATTGAGCCTTTGTAATAGTTTCTCTCTTAGCTTCCTTGAGAATGGGTTCTCAAAGTCATAGGAGTCGGAAACGTGATAGGACTAGACTCCCCCCCATCCACCAAGTTCAAGAGGAGGAGAGGAGAATGGTAGCTCGTGAGAGAAAGAGAGAGTGGAGAGCACGTTGTTAGGTGTTTTCTGGTAATATTTTCTTGGCATGTGTACACACTCATGCATGGCATTTACAAATAAAGGGTGTCCATCTCCAAGGGCTAAAGGGGGTATAAGGCCACATGTGGACGGATCTAACAAAAATATGCAATGTGTACAGTTAGTTGTTGGTTTACCTTGATAAATGGGAAATGAAAGGGGTGTGAAATGAGAATCAGTTTCACAAGGTAGGTTTTAGCACTATCATATGTGGACAAGGTTGTTGACAAATAATGTGAGCATGCAGAGCACTATTTTTTTAAAGCTGGATAGGGACCCGTTAGAGGAGGTCAGCTACAGTACCGGTCCTTGGCATTTCATGGGAAACAAAGGTATGTGTGGTGCAAAGTCTTCCTTGAATGCAAGAGTCACCTTGGGATTTAATACAAGGCTTGCTAAAAATAGAAGGTGGCCTTGGATTGCTTCAAAGAATTCGTCAACTAGCCTCGATTGTCAAAGAAGCACCGCGTGGAGGTGGGGGTGAGCTCTCTGGCAACTTGACATGCCTTGGAGTATTATGAATAGTATAATGTTTTCTTTTTTTTGGTTGAACGGGCAGCGCAGCCCATGTGTATAAGAGAAGGGGGGAAGCTGTAGTTTTCAGTGTGTGTGGGAGAGCTCGTTGTTCTAATGCTCTCAGAGAGCCTGCACAGCCCATGTATATAAGAGAAGGGGGGAAGCTGTAGTTTTCAGTGTGTGTGGGAGAGCTCGTTGTTCTAATGCTCTCAGAGAGCCTGCACAGCCCATGTATATAAGAGAAGGGGGGAAGCTGTAGTTTTCAGTGTGTGTGGGAGAGCTCGTTGTTCTAATGCTCTCAGAGAGCCTGCGCAGCCATGTGTATAAGAGGAGGGGCGTAGCTTTTGTGTGAGAAGGTGCAGTCTTCTAGATGTGTGAGAGCCCGTGTTTTTTTCCCTGTGTGTAAGAAGCTACTCTCTGTGTTTGAGAGAGAAAGGAGATGAGCTCGTTTTTTCTTTGAAGAGAAGTACTCTCAGGCAGCCCACGGCACTCCAGTTTGGGTGAGAGGAAGTGCTCGTTTTTTTTTTGGGAAGGAGCTCTCAAGGAGAAGCGCAGACATGTACGTAAGAGAAGCTGCGCAGTACTCTCGATGTTTGTGTGTAGGAGGGGAGGAGAAGCTGCAACACAACCTGTATGAATGAGGAGAAGGTGCCACGCATAAAGAATGCAGCTTTCTGTCATGCTGACAGCCCATGCATGTAAGTGATAGCTGGCCAGTTTTTGTTCCCTTTTTGTGAAATAATTCATATATATATGAGGATCACCATCCTGTGGCTTTGGAAAACCCATGTATATGATAATCAGCTCTCTGTTTTTGTGGAAAGCTCATGTGTATGAGAAGGACAGCCCTTTGGTTTTGCTTGAGAGAATATGTATGTATGGTGTTTTGCAGAAAGCTCATACTTGATGGAATGTAACCTTGCTTATGTCAAATGGTTCTCTAACCATTTCTCTGTGGTTATCATTTTGCTTATGGCTGTGAGCCTATTTCATAATGAGGGTGCACCCTTATATGCATATGAATCAATTGAGTAAGGGTGGCAGATGTTGATGTGCCCATCTCCCCTTGCATGTCTTGATCAAATGCATGTAGGCTTCCTCCAGTTGCTTGTAAAATTGAATGAGGGTAGAGACAAAGATTCATGCTTGAGGTGATAAATGTTATGTCAGCTCACTGAGTAGTTGACTGGTGCCCCTTTTTCTTGCCGTTGGTGTGTAATCCGAGCTGTGGAAAGGCTTTGCTATAGAGGTGTTGCGTGTCTCTCTGCCTCCCTTCACAGTTTTTGGTGCCCCCACTGAGGAACATTCCAAGAACCTTCAGTTTACAAGACTGAAAACATGTGCATGTGGTTAATCTCAGTGAATGACTGATGTGCCAGGACAGTTGTGTGACAGATGCCTTCTAAATCTGTGCTATATTAGCTTGATTTGACAGCCAATTGAAGTATGGTTTACAGGCTGAAATTCTTGGGATTGGTGCCGTTTCACAGTTGATGTGTTGCCTAAAAATTCTGGTAGAATCGGGAAATTAGCCAGTTGTGCCTCTTGGGAGTTGGATGGCCACTCTCAATGGATAATCACAATGGACCTCAATTTACTCCTTTCCATTTTACCCAAAGAATTCAGATAAATGTTCATGTGGACAGAAAGATTTTCTTTCAACAGCGTATGGCATATATGTTTGGGCCAGAAAGACTGAGGGAAATATTGGAGTCTCCTTTGCCTGTGGTGATTCCAATGATTAACTATGCAAATTCGTTTGATGTGCATGTGTTCATCCTCTTCTAAACCGGAAGTGTTTTGAAGTTTTTTCTGAGAATTGAGTTAGTAGAGGGTTTTGTTTTTTTTGCATCTGTGTCAAAAGGGTTTTTTATCATAAATTGGGTAGCAATGGCTTTCCCTTATCCAGAGTTTCATGGGAAAAGTGATGAGAATGTGGAAGAGTTCTTAGAAAACATGGAAGTTGCGTGCATAAGCAACCATATCCAGATACCCGCTCAAATGTTACGCCTTTTGCAAATCTGTTTGAAGGGTGATGCACGGAGCTGGTGTAGGGGTTATCAGGAGGAGTTGCAGAGGGCGGATCCACCTATGCCATTGACATGGGATAATGTCCGACAGGCTTTAACAACACAGTTTGTGAAGGTGAAAGACCCAGACAAAGTTTGGCATGAAATACAAGGGTTGAGACAAAGGAAAGCGGAGCCCATTGATGATTACATCAAGAAGTTTTCCATATTATGGGAGAGCTTGTGTCAAGCCTTGCAGCCACAGGTGCCCCCACCAGATATGATGAAGAAGGACCGGTTCTTGGTTGGTCTCAAGGAAAACCTGCGTTGGAGGGTAGAATTGAAGAAGCCAAGAACATACGAGGATGCATTGGAGGTGGCAAGGAACAAAGAGTGGAAGTTGAATAGATTAACTCAATTGGGAGTGAGCTCACTACCTATGGTGTCAGAGATGAAGCAAATGGATTCCATGCAAAGTCGGGTTCCAGAGGAGGTTCATCCGGCAGATACGGTTTCAGTAGCTACTCAAGTTGTGCCAGCAATGGTCACTACTGCAGCACAAGATGATGAACTGAGGCAGGACTTGAGGCAAGTGGTTGATTTGATGAAGAATCTCAGCCTAAATATGTTAGGTAATGTGGGAAATAATCGAGGTCATGTGAGACTTGCAAATCAGCCAGGAGGTGAAGGACAACCAAAGAATGGTTTTGGTGGACAGAACAATGGCCGGGGTTGGAGGCAGTTGCCCACATGCTATAACTGTGGAGAGCTTGGCCACATCAGCCCACAATGTGATAAACCACCAAGAATGGGTGGAGATATGTATCCATTGCCTGCACAGTTGCCGAACCGGTCAAATGATTATGGCATTGAGATTAAGGGTGAGGCAGGACCTAGTGGACTGACCAAGGAGGACAAGGGAAAGACAAAAGTGTTAAGTGTGGTCACCTTGGAGAAGGCAGCAATGTTGGAAGATACATTAGTAATGCCTATTGGGAAGAGAACCACAGAGGATAAAGAAGGAAGAAATGAAGCAGGTCCCAGTAGGAAGAAAGGGAAGAGTCATGAGGGTGAAGATGTGAAAGCGAAAAGGAAAAGGAGAGCTCGCCGAAAATTTCACGTCTCAGATTTTCCACTAGGGGAAGGGCAGGATAGCTACGACTTGAAACAGGACCTGATCAGTAGGAAGGCAGACGTGACCTTTGGACAACTAGTGGAAATGATACCGAAGCTGAAGCGCCAATGGAAGAAACTAGTCAGCCCGCTGGGGAAGGAACCCAACAGAGGGCAGTGAGAGTGTTGGCCATTGATGAGTCTTCAGACATTTGTCCCATAGTGGATGTTTGGCACAAGAGGAAGAATCTTGGGCAGGGATACGTGGATGGTGGTGCACAAATTTGTGTAATCACTCAAACATGTGTAGAAAAGATGGGCCTGACAGTAGAAGGAGTTTCAGGATTCCGCATACGACTGGCAAACCATCAAAAGATCAAGTGTCTAGGGGTAGTGAAGAGCTTGGAAATCAAAGCTTATGCAGTCAAAACGGTAGTAGATTTTCATGTAATGCCAGCAGGATTAGGGGCTTATCCTATCATCCTTGGAAGACCATGGCTACGCGCCGTGCGGGCCGTTCAAGATTGGAGACACGGTACAATCAGCTTATATGGGGAGACAGGGGGCAAAAGATTATTTGACATGAGTAGCAGGAAGCCACTAGATGAAGATTATGAAGAAGGGGAGAATTCAAGTGGTGAAGAGTCTTCCACTGTGTCAGATGGGGACAGTGGCACCACCACTAGTAGTGAGGGAGAGGTAAATGTGGCATTTCTGATGGTGGACAGGGTCTTTGAACGGACCAGCATAGTCGCATCCATGAAGGGGATTGAAGATGAGTCTAAGGGCCCATATGAGGTGATTGAAGAGCTAATGCAACCCCAGGTGAAGCCGCACGAGAAACACGAATTAATGGCCAGGATGATTAGCACAGATCTCTCAGTCGTGGAGAAGGAGAAGTATTTAAAGATGTTGTCAACGTATCCAGATTTATTCATCACATCTTATGAAGAAGTTCGGGGCTTCAAAGGGGAAGATTTGCACATAGAGCTAAAGGAAGGAGCCAAGCCAGTACGTTAAAGATTAAGGAGAATGGGTCCAGAACAGATGAAGGCTTTGCGAGAAGAGGTGGACAAACTACTAAAGGCTGGTTTTATATGTCCTGTGGAGACAACAGAGTGGGTGAGCCCAGTCGTGGTCACTCCCAAAAAGGACGGAAAATGGAGGGTTTGTGTGGATTTCAAACCTTTGAATGCAGCCACAAAGAAGGATCCATACCCACTACCTTTCATTGATCAAATCTTGGATTCAGTGGCGGGTCATGAAAGATACAGTGTGTGTGATGGGTTTTCAGGCTATTTCCAATTGAAGATTGCTCCAGAGGATCAGAAGAAAACTACTTTCATTACGCCATGGGGCTGCTTTTGCTATACAGTACTACCATTTGGGCTAACAAATGGTCCAGCTCACTATCAAAAGAGAGCAAATTGGGCGCTTCTGCCATTCATTGGAAAATGTGTACAGGATTCCATTGATGATTTTTGTGTCTATAGCACACGAATGGATCACTTTGAGAAGCTAGAGATGGTGCTGGAACGATATAATAATTGTGGTGGCCAACTCAATCCCAAGAAGTGTTTCTTTGCAAAACCAAGGGTAAAATTGTTGGGTCATATGGTGTCAGAAAATGGCATTGAGGCTGATCCAGACAAGGTCAAGGCAATCATGCTTCTTCCTTCCCCAGAGTCTACAAAACAGTTGGCAACATTCATTCAGAAGGTAAAGTACATGGCAAGATTCATTTCATTGTCCTCACAGCTTTTATATCCATTACAACAGGTGGCAAAGCATGATCCTTTGCAATGGGATGACAAGTGTGAAGAGGAGTTTTGGAGAGTCAAAGAAGTTTTAGGGGAAATGACAGCGGTGCAGGCTCCAAATTGGGAACAGGTTTTTTATGTGAATCCTTCAGTAGGAGAGGACGCTATTGGTGCTATGTTGTTGCAAAAAGGGAAGGGGAGCCAATATATGCACCCCATCTATTGTGCTAGTAGGGTAAAGTCTCAGTAGCAGAGAGGGGACTGTCAGAAATAGAGTTGGTGATGGTAAGTGTGGTGTTTGCTTGCCGACGGTTTTGCCAATATCTTTTGACAAAGCCATTTGTATTCCTAACTAACTACACATTCTTACCTCAGCTCATCAATGGTGTAAACATGTCTAAGGCAGTGAAAAAGTGGGTGATTGAATTACAGGAGTTTGAGTTCTCTTTCTTGGTGGAAGAAAGCAACAGAGCTACTTTGGCAGACTTGTTAACTTATAAGGAAAACCCTCTGCTTGTCAAAGAGGAAAGTGTTAGAAAGGTAGAAAATGTGGCAGAAGTAAGCAATGCTCATGTTTTGTTCTTTGATGGTTCATACAGGAAGAGCCATGATGCAGCTTCAGGTGGTATAGCTCTTTATGACCAGCAAGGTAAGCTGATTTGTAAAAAGGGATTCAAAGTTGATGCTCATACTAACAATGAAGCAGAGTATTCTACATTGGAAGCAGGGCTAAACATTTTCATTAAGCATGGTGTAAAGAGACTATGCATAAGAGGTGATTCTCTACTGGTGGTGGTAAAGCAAATACTAGGAGTATCGAAGAGCAAAAACCTTGCATTGAGGGACAAGTGTTTCAAGATCAAGAGCTTGTTGAAGGAGTTTGAAGCATGGGGCATTCGGCATGTGGAGCGTTCTCTTAATACAGAAGCACATGAAGCAGCACAGGGAATGATTGGCGAGCTATATGTGTTAAAAGCAGATCTGCCACTTTATCGGGGTCGTGAAAGTCTGACACTGGAAGAGGAGTTTTTGTTGACAGGAGTCATTCCTAAGGACATTGAGAAGGCAAAGAAATATGGGTTTGTACGCAGAGCTTGCAAATACAAGCTCATTGGTGACACCTTATACATGCAAGGGGCTGACTTGGTGTTAAGGCGTGTACAATGGAAGGAAGAGCTGTACAGAGTGCTTGAGGAGAATCATGAAGGAGCATGCGGTGGCCACTTTGCATTTAAAATCACATTGCACAAAATTTTACAGGAGGGTTACATATGGCCAAGTATACAAAAAGATGTGCATCACTGGTGTAGCTCATGCAAAAGGTGCCAGGCATTTGGGAAACGAGTTTTAAAACCAGAGTTACGCAAGACAATTTTCGCCTTTGACATTTTTGAAAAGTGGGGAATTGATGCAGTAGGACCATTACCCATTACTAGCAGGGGGAAGAGTTATATTTTGACAGCTGTGGATTATCTTTCCAGGTGGGCAGAAGCTAAAGTAGTGAAGCAAATTACTACAAGAGATGTTGCAAAGTTTGTTTATGAAGACATCTGCTGTAAATTTGGGGTGCCCTTGGAGCTTCTTTCTGATCAAGGGCCTGGTTTTAGAGCTGACTTGCTAGAATACTTGTGTGCCAAAATGCGGATTAAGCATAATTTTACTACTCCTTATTACCCGCAGTGCAACGGTTTGAATGAAAGATTCAATGGTGAACTTGTACACATTCTTGCAAAAGTGACAGAACATCAGGGCAAGAATTGGGATCTGGAGCTGTTCAGTGCTTTATGGGCTTATCGTACATCAGTGAAGACAAGCACAGGTTTTACACCTTTTCACTTAGTGTATGGCAAAGAAGCTTTGTTACTTGTGGAAGTTGAGTTGCCTGCAGTTAAAATGTTAGAAAAGCTGCTAGGGCCTTCTAGCAACACATTTAAAGAGAGACTCTTACAGTTGCAAGAGGTTCAGCTGGACAGGATGAGTGCCTTGGAACATTATGAGAAGATGCAAAATAGGGCATTGACAAAGATAAATGAGAAGATTAAGAAGAAGGGTATTGAGGAAGGTGATTTGGTGCTACGCTATAATAGTAAGCTGGATAAAACCTTTCAAAAGAAGTTCCAAGTGAAATGGGAGGGGCCCTTCAGAGTGACGAATTGCTTTGCTAATGGCACATATCAATTGGCTGACCTTGATGGGACCCCACATGTATCAAGGGTGAATGGTTTGCGTCTCAAGCTATATCATGCACGACTGATGATGGTAGACAAGGATGAAAGAATTGAAGTAGTGAAAAACAGTGTCTTTGAGAACATGGCAATATCAAAAGCATTGAGTCTCACGACACTGTTTTCTGCTGACCATGAATGATCTAGCAGGCTAGGGGATGGGCAAACTATGTTAGGTGTTTTTTGGTAATATTTTCTTGGCATGTGTACACACTCATGCATGGCATTTACAAATAAAGGGTGTCCATCTCCAAGGGCTAAAGGGGGTATAAGGCCACATGTGGACGGATCTAACAAAAATATGCAATGTGTACAGTTAGTTGTTGGTTTACCTTGATAAATGGGAAATGAAAGGGGTGTGAAATGAGAATCAGTTTCACAAGGTAGGTTTTAGCACTATCATATGTGGACAAGGTTGTTGACAAATAATGTGAGCATGCAGAGCACTATTTTTTTAAAGCTGGACAGGGACCCGTTAGAGGAGGTCAGCTACAGTACCGATCCTTGGCATTTCATGGGAAACAAAGGTATGTGTGGTGCAAAGTCTTCCTTGAATGCAAGAGTCACCTTGGGATTTAATACAAGGCTTGCTAAAAATAGAAGGTGGCCTTGGATTGCTTCAAAGAATTCGTCAACTAGCCTCGATTGTCAAAGAAGCGCCGCGTGGAGGTAGGGGTGAGCTCTCTGGCAACCTGACATGCCTTGGAGTATTATGAATAGTATAATGTTTTCTTTTTTTTGGTTGAATGGGCAGCGCAGCCCATGTGTATAAGAGAAGGGGGGACGCTGTAGTTTTCAGTGTGTGTGGGAGAGCTCATTGTTCTAATGCTCTCAGAGAGCCTGCGCAGCCCATGTATATAAGAGAAGGGGGGAAGCTGTAGTTTTCAGTGTGTGTGGGAGAGCTCGTTGTTCTAATGCTCTGAGAGAGCCTGCGCAGCCCATGTACATAAGAGAAGGAGGGAAGCTGTAGTTTTCAGTGTGTGTGGGAGAGCTCCTTGTTCTAATGCTCTCAGAGAGCCTGCGCAGTCCATGTATATAAGAGAAGGGGGGAAGCTGTAGTTTTCAGTGTGTGTGGGAGAGCTCGTTGTTCTAATGCTCTCAGAGAGCCTGTGCAGCCATGTGTATAAGAGGAGGGGCGTAGCTTTTGTGTGAGAAGGTGCAGTCTTCTAGATGTGTGAGAGCCCGTGTTTTTTTCCCTGTGTGTAAAAAGCTGCTCTCTGTGTTTGAGAGAGAAAGGAGATGAGCTCGTTTTTTCTTTGAAGAGAAGTACTCTCAGGCAGCCCACGGCACTCCAGTTTGGGTGAGAGGAAGTGCTCGTTTTTTTTGGGAAGGAGCTCTCAAGGAGAAGCGCAGACATGTACGTAAGAGAAGCTGCACAGTACTCTCGATGTTTGTGTGTAGGAGGGGAGGAGAAGCTGCAACACAACCTGTATGAATGAGGAGAAGGTGCCACGCATAAAGAATGCAGCTTTCTGTCATGCTGACAGCCCATGCATGTAAGTGACAGCTGGCCAGTTTTTGTTCCCTTTTTGTGAAATAATTCATATATATATGAGGATCACCATCCTGTGGCTTTGGAAAACCCATGTATATGATAATCAGCTCTTTGTTTTTGTGGAAAGCTCATGTGTATGAGAAGGACAGCCCTCTGGTTTTGCTTGAGAGAATATGTATGTATGGTGTTTTGCAGAAAGCTCATACTTGATGGAATGTAACCTTGCTTATGTCAAATGGTTCTCTAACCATTTCTCTGTGGTTATCATTTTGCTTATGGCTGTGAGCCTATTTCATAATGAGGGTGCACCCTTATATGCATATGAATCAATTGAGTAAGGGTGGCAGATGTTGATGTGCCCATCTCCCCTTGCATGTCTTGATCAAATGTATGTAGGCTTCCTCCAGTTGCTTGGAAAATTGAATGAGGGTAGAGACAAAGATTCATGCTTGAGGTGATAAATGTTATGTCAGCTCACTGAGTAGTTGACTGGTGCCCCTTTTTCTTGCCGTTGGTGTGTAATCCGAGCTGTGGAAAGGCTTTGCTATAGAGGTGTTCCGTGTCTCTCTGCCTCCCTTCACAACGTCAACGAGCAACACCTTCCGTTGGCGATGATCCAAGCCTTGCTCCTCCTCTTCCACTTCCTCTCCCTTCGCCCTCTTCCCCCCCACTACCCCTTAGTTTAGATAATCCACATGAACCCGTCCTTCTTGAGTCCTCTCTTCTACAAGAACCCACCCCCCCTCCTTTGGGCGCCCTTCGTGTGGATAGGAAAGAACTATCAAAGTCAGGGGCACATCGTCGTGCCCATGCAATCTTCCATTCCTATTTCAAAGACCTCATGCCTTCATCACAGGCATGTGTGCTTGATGCTTTGATTGATCTGCCCAACATGGGCAACTGCAGGGCGCTTTCCGACATTGGAGGTCGAAGAGAGAGGAGAGATGGCATGGTGGTGCTACAAAGTGTTCGTCATTCCTATATAGTTAACAAGAAGAGGAACTCTGCGGACGCTTTGGCTGCTCGACGGGCTATTGTGGCAGCCATAAGTAGCTCCCAAATGAAGGGTAAGGTTAGTGCCACATCTCGCATCCTTTCCATAGCACCACATGCACTTAGAGTTGGGTCTATTAGACGACAAAGTTTAGATGCCAATGAGGTTGGTGCTTTGTGGGCGAGTAGTGGTCGTGTAGCTAGGCATGATCGCCTACTAGATGAAACCACTAGAACCTTGATAGAAAGTTTTTGGGAGGAGAATTGTCGTGCCTCGCTAGTTTTCAAGAAAGCTTTGCGTAAGAGAGTGACAAGAGGAGTGTTCATTGAGCACGGTGCTTGCTTTCTTGAAATGACCCAAACTGAGTTGTATTCTCAGTTTGTCGCTTTGTATCCAGAGCTTAAAATTGGGCAAAGGTCATTTGAGGGGTGTAAGCCTTGGTTTGTGAGGTACTCATGTCAGCGTGACACATGTTGTTGTCGCTACCATGTTGAGTTTAAACTTTTTTATGATGTGTTCCGTTCTCTTAGTGGGCATAGAGAGTTGCCTCGTAGTCCATGTGATTTCATCCACTCTCTTTTGTGTGCACGCATGGAGGATGCCCAGTTCCATAGGATGCCTTGTGTGGAGAGCAATTGCACATCATGTGGTTCACTTGCACATATACAGATGGTAGATCTTGATGCAAGTGACCAAGAGATAGTGGCATGGCAACGTTATGAGTATGTGACACACCAGCTCCAGAGTGGTGGACAGTCTAGGAAGTTGCAGCTCGTGGACAAACATACACCACGTTGTCACTTCACAGCCACATTTAGGGAGCAGATCCACCCCTACATACGGCACAGTCATTGTGCCAAGTAGCAGGATCATCAGTTCCGAGCATGCCTAGCAGAGTTTCCTATTGGTGTGGTCGTCTCTGTGATTGATTTTGCAGAGAACTACACTTTCACACCTTTTCAGGAGATACAATCTGAGTATTACTTCTCAGAGCAAGTAATGGTTATATTTTGTAATATTTGTTTTATGTTTGAGCTACATTACTTATTTGATTTTTTGTGTCCTAAATGTATGTATTGCTTACCTCACCAGGTTGCTATTATGGTCCACATTAGCTATCGACATGCAGAGGCTCATGTAGATGGGATAGCGAGTACCCCCGAGACACGTGTCATTATTCGAGAGTATCATTTCTATATCAGTGAGGATCGTTCACATGATGCACATTTTGTGCAACACTATTTTCGTCTCCATGACAATTTTTTAGGAGATTGTGGGATCAGACATGTCCAACGATGGGTTTGGTCGGATGGTTGTGGCGCACAGTTCAAGTCATCACGACAATTCTATTGGCTCTACAAGTAGTACTTATGGTTTTCTTACATTTACAATTAAACTAAATTCACTAGAACATCTTAAAGAAAACAATAACTAAGACTATCTTTTATGGATTTATAGGTGGCATGTGCAGTCTAGTATCCCAGTGATTTGGTCATTCTTTGAGACTGGTCACGGGAAGGGAGAGCATGATGGTGCAGGCGCATGTGTGAAACGTGCCTTGAGGCGTCATCAGTTTGTGGCAAGATGCTCAGCGGTTCAGAGATACGGGCCACATAGTCGAGTGGTGCCGTGATGCTCGGATTGTCAGGAGATTTTTTTGGTGTGTGGATGGTGGCATGATTGACCGTAGAGCCTCCCATGATTGTGACACAGTACCTGGCACCTTGGGCTTACATTCCATCAAGAGCACGTGCATGGCAACCCCCACGATTTACACACGACGGTTTGCATGCTTCTGTGGAGCATGTATAGATGGTGATTGGTCACATTGTGCCTCGAGAGGATGGGCAGATGCATGGATACAGACATTCCTCTCCCCCGAGCATCCTTCACATCCCCAGTGTTGTCTGATGAGCACATAGGTCCTACGTTCATGGTCAATTATGATCACCTCACAGATTTGCTACAGGAGGGTGATGTATTTGCTGTTATTGCCAGTGAGGGAAATAGCGAGGGAGTAGACTATTATCTGATGAGTTGCACTAAGCCAAAGTGCATCCTTGACCAGGATACAGTGGATGATCATGGGTTTTCTTATGACGCCCATAGCATGATTGTGGCAGGCCGTTGTACCAGCAGATTCGACTTCATCGGGGGTATCTTGAGTTCCAGCAGTGGAAGTGGGAGTTAGAGGCATTTCAGTTCTCTCATTTAGTGGTTGCTACCAGGCTCACTCTTGTTCGAGTACAGAGCCAAAAACACAGTTCTCACCCTTGTTTTCGGCTTTGAGTGGATGACCATGAGAGCATTCTAGAGCAGTTGAGAGCTAGAGAGGGTGCTATTGACTAGATCTCACTCTTGATAGTGACTAAACTCAGACTAGCTGGGTTAGCTCACTTACATTGTACTTAGATTTTTGGGCAGTGACTAACCTCAGACTAGTTGGGGTAGCTCATTTTCATTCTGATGTACTTATTTGATGTTTATATCATTATGAGTTTTTTTATCATTGAGTATCATTACATTTTAGTTGATGTTCTTGATTTTATTATATTTTTTAACCTGTTTGGCTATCATATTGTTTGTTGAAAATCTCCATGCCATCATACCCAAACATGCTCCGATGGGGACCAAACTTTGCAAGCATATGAGGATGGGTCCCCCCCACATGCTTGCAAAGTTTGGTCCCCATCGGAGCATGTTTGGATTGGAAATTAGCATCCAGTGCGGGTTTTTAAGGTCTCTTGGTGCTTAAGAGGCCATGGAGAATCCGGGCCTTCCCCATACCATCGTACCCAAACATGCTCCGATGGGGACCAAACTTTGCAAGCATGTGGGGGTGGGTCCCCCCCACATGCTTGTAAAGTTTGGTCCCCATCAGAGTATGTTTGGATTGGTAATTAGCGTCCAGTCCAGATTTCTCAAGTCTCTTGGTGCTTAAGAGGCCATGGAAAATTCGGGCCTTCCCCATACCATCATACCCAAACATGCTCCGATGGGGACCAAACTTTGCAATCATATGGGGATGGGTCCCCCCCACATGCTTGCAAAGTTTGGTCCCCATCGGAGCATGTTTGGAGTAATTAGCATCCAGTCCAGATTTCTCAAGTCTCTTGGTGCTTAAGAGGCCATAGAAAATTCGGGCCTTCCCCATACCATCGTACCCAAACATGCTCCGATGGGGACCAAACTTTGCAAGCATATGGAGATGGGTCCCCCCCACATGCTTGCAAAGTTTGGTCCCCATCGGAGCATGTTTGGATTGGTAAGTAGCGCCCAGTCCGGGTTTTTGAAGTCTCTTGGTGCTTAAGAGGCCATGGAGAATCCGGGCCTTCCCCATACCATCGTACCCAAACATGCTCCGATGGGGACCAAACTTTGCAAGCATATGGGGGTGGGACCCACCCCCATATGCTTGCAAAGGTCCCACCCCCATATGCTTGCAAAGTTTGGTCCCCATCGGAGCATGTTTGGGTACGATGGTATGGGGAAGGCCCGGATTCTCCATGGCCTCTTAAGCACCAAGAGACTTCAAAAACCCGGACTGGGCGCTACTTACCAATCCAAACATGCTCCGATGGGGACTAAACTTTGCAAGCATGTGGGGGTGGTCCCACCCCCACATGCTTGCAAAGTTTGATCCCCATCGAAGCATGTTTGGGTACGATGGTATGGGGAAGGCCCGAATTTTCCATGGCCTCTTAAGCACCAAGAGACTTCAAAAACCTGCACTCGGCGCTAATTACCAATCCAAACATGCTCCGATGGGGACCAAACTTTGCAAGCATGTGGGGGGGTCCCACCCCCACATGCTTGCAAATTTTGGTCCCCATCGGAGCATGTTTGGGTACGATGGTATGGGGAAGGCCCGGATTTTCCTTAACCTCTTAAGCACCAAGAGACTTCAAAAACCCACACTGGGCGCCAATTACCATTCCAAACATGCTCTTATTGTGACCAAAGTTTGCAAGCATGTGGGGGGTGGGTCCCCCCCATGCTTGCAAAGTTTGGTCCCCATCGGAGCATGTTTGGGTACGATGGCATGGAGATTTTCAACAAACAATATGATAGCCAAAGTGTTAAAAAGTATAATAAAATCAAGAACATCAACTAAAATGTAATGATACTCAATAATGAAAAAACTCATAAATGATATAAACATCAAATAAGTACATCAGAATGAAAATAAGCTATCCCAGCTACTCTGAGGTTAGTCACTATCCAAAAATCTAAGTACAATGTAAGTGAGCTAACCCAGCTAGTCTGAGTTTAGTCACTATCAACGGCAACCCAATCAAAATCGTCATCTCTAACTGTCGGTCGATGTGCGCGTCGAGGCTGCTGTGCACGTCGAGGAGGCTGTGCCGGCTGCGGGGGTCGTCGAATGTCTGCGGGGAGGTCTGCCTCAAAGGCAGGATCGTGAGCTGGTGCCGGTGTACTCGGGAGCTCACGAGTCCCAAAAGCTGCTATAGCCCTCTCTCTCTCTCTACGTCGTGCTAATGCAAGATGTCTCTGTCTGTAAACCCAAAATCTATAATCTGCAAGAGTACGTGTCTGCCACTCTGCTCGTGTAAGCTCCTCTGCTGTAAGGACACGCTGCTCATGAGAAGCAGCACTGCTGCTAGCACCATCACCCGAGGTGCCACTGGGACCAGCACCACCCACGCGCTCATATGCTATGATCTGGCTCTCATGTAGGACTCTCTGGTATGCATCAAACTCATGTGAGCTCCACTCAATCTCTGGAGGCACCTCAGGCTCCTGATCTCTATCGTCGAAGGCGTCGAATCCCAAGTCAATAGCTAATGTAAAATCAATAGGCCTGCCTGTCCTAGCATCTACTCGAATGAGGCCTGGGTGAAGATCATCGATGCCCAGAACTCTGTATGTCGCTAGGCCAACGCGTGCACAGTAGGAGGGGCATGCTGAGAAACGTACTAGCTCCTGGGTGATGCAAGACAAATGGAAAAAATGTCCACATCCCAGGGCATATCCGCCAGTACTATCAATGTCCTCGATACATAAAGCGCAGCACGCATCACGTAGGAAGGGTGGTGCATCCTGCGGGAGAGGTCGTCGAAAAACCTCTGTGTGACAGGCCGTGGATATAAAGGTAGGTATGGCACTGTCACGTCCGAGGATCTGCGAAACTCTCGAACATGCAGCATCAACTGCTCTGCCCTATGCTGGGTAATCCGCTCCATAATCTGATGATGCTGTGCCTCAGCTCTAGAGCTCTCTACCTCGGTCCGAGCCTACGCAAAAAAGTAAAGCATTAAAATAATTCATTAGTCTCTCATTAGGTATTACTTAAAGATATTTATAACTTAGGACCTTAATTATAACTCTTTTACGTGCAAGAGAAACCTACCTGCTGGATGTCGGACTCTCTCAGATGCTGTGCCTCTGCAGTAGCTGCCTCTGCCGTCTGTAATGCAGCTCTGAGGCGGTCAATCTCCGCTCTCGCCTCTACCAACTCCCGAGTGAGTCTCTCAGTGGTAGGTGTGGGACCCTATGTGACACAATCAACCATGCCGCTCATGTAAAAATATAGAAAAGTACATATAAACATGTAAATAAATGACTAAAAAACTTAAGAAGTAATATATATGTAAATACCTCGATATCTGTCATCGGTATAGATCGAGAGAACAGGCACACCACGTGCTGGATGCTCTCCGTGGTACTCCGTACGTCGATGCCGACCTGGGTGCCAAGTGCCTCTACTGTCGACAATGGCACAAATGAAGGATCTGTAGTAGGTGCTACACGAAGGGCGGGTGGAGGCCGCCTACCCTGGTCCTGGAGACGGCCTCGGCCAGCACCACCACCTGGCCGATGGCTAGTGTAATCCACCTCCTCCCCTAAGACAAACTCCGCATATAATTGCTTTGCAAAGTATATGCGAATTTGGCGGTTGTTCGGCATCCTCCCATATGCGGCAACATATCGACTATAGATATGTGCTGCCATACGAGGATGCGAACACCGCGAAATAGTAAGGGGCTTGCCCGCCCCAGGCCTCATCCCACGACTATCAAAAAAAAGATCTAAGTATGCTCCATCCCTAATCGGAGCAAGATCACAGACCTGACGATATGTCAGGCCATGTGACACAGGAGCAGTGCGATGGTGGGCTATCCACTCATCTACATAAACAATATCGTGAAGGCTACGAAGGGACGAAAGCATCGCCTCCAAGACTGCCATGATATGTAATGTAGACGGTGTGTCTCTAACACTCCTACGGATAGCCGCTAACTCGCGGTCTATCTCCGCGATGAGGTCCGCAATAGATGAGCGGCCCTCCTCGTGGCCCTCCATGCTAAAACCTGAGCCAAATGTGAAGGGTCCAATGTGAAGAGTCTAATGTGAAGGGTCTAATGCTTGGTGCTAAGTAGCACTAATGAAGCTATAAAACAATGCTAATGGGCTCACTAATGCTAATCCAAATCAAGAGAGCAAGGAGAGTGAAAACGACTTGTGACAATGAGGCAAAAAAAAAAGTTTTTCGATTTTATAACCTCGATCGAGGTTCGGTAAAATCATGCAATTTAGGGTTTGCAAGATTAACGCTCTGGATATTAGGGTTAGTGCAACGTACGGCCAAGATACACACTTAATTTTAGGGTTGGTGAAGGATTGACGGTTGAGATTTGGTATTACTATCTCGTTCGAGGTACATGGATGGCTACGATTTAAAGTTATTACCACGACCAAGGTATGTCGACGGTCAAGATTCATTAAATACCTCGATCGAGATATTTAAACGGCTGAGATCACATCTTCCAACGTACCTGAATGGACGGTAGAGATTGCGTTTGCGTATCTCGAACGAGATATTTGGACGGTGGATATTGCATCTATATATCTCGATCGAGATATTTGGACGGTGGAGATTGTATCTCTATATCTCGAACGAGTTATTTGGACGGTGGAGATTCGATCTCAGTATCTCGATCGAGATATGGGGACGGTGAAGATTGTATCCCATTACCTCGAACAATGAATGGTCGCGATTTGCTGTTAATTTCTCGTTTGAGATACGTGGACGATGGAGATGTGCTAGTCAAATACGCCTAGGGGGATACAGCGTGGCCGTGATGTGGATCCGAGTGGCATAGATATCTCGATCGAGATATTGTGGTGGCGTTGACATGTAATGGTGACATGGATGACGCCTGGAAACGTGGACCTGCTAGCGTGGCATTAGTTGGCATCTCGATCAAGATATGTCGATTTAGGCTCGGGAGGCACGTTGTCGTGACGTGGGCGGTGTCGCTGGGAAAGCGCGGGGCTTCTGGCTGTGAGAGTAAGTGGTTAAACTTCAAGGGGCATCACCACCCAACAGAAGCTGGTACCATCAAAGATCGAGTACCCAACTATACATGTGCATCCTCAAAGCCAGTATTGGACACATGATACATATTAAAAACTGACATTAACATGGCTTGTCTCATCTCATATGGATTTGCATTCCAGAAAGTCACCTCATGGTATTCACATGAAAGATATACATGGCCATCATGGAGCATCAGAGGCTCAACATCAAACAAACTATAAAATCAGAGCAAACATAAACACCTCATATACATGACCAAACCAACCATCTTATGGTTCCAAAGCCCAAGAAAAACCATAACATTGTGACCTCATGATCAGCAGCAAAGAAAAGCACACACTCACTTTGGCATCACAAACCTTTGTTCCTCTTTTGTAGATAGCTCTTTAAGCTGAACGTACCCAGAAGCAAAACCAATCAATGCACAAGGTAGCATTAACACAGCTTCCCCCCCAGAAAGCCACCCGTCAAGTTAAGAAACTTCAACCACTCCTCTGTATACATAACCCAAAGTCATCCCAACTGGTATACACATGTAGAAATATAATAGCCAACTTGCTTTCTTGTCATGTGGAGCATTGTCAACAATGAATGGAGACGCCAAACTGATGAAGGATGCTTCTCCCACACCTACCAACCTTTCTGTTCCAGCTTCTCCAGCTTTCCCAGCGTTTCTTTGCTCCCTCTCTCTGTTGCGCTGTCAGCCAGACCAGTAGCCTTGTATCGC
Organism: Cibotium barometz; assembly: GCF_041138505.1. Classification (NCBI taxonomy): domain Eukaryota; kingdom Viridiplantae; phylum Streptophyta; class Polypodiopsida; order Cyatheales; family Cibotiaceae; genus Cibotium; species Cibotium barometz. The sequence continues at coordinate 30,634,060 of NC_141097.1, forward strand.
CAGCCTAACGGCTTCCACTAGCTAGAACCTGCAGCTGCGCTTCTGTGCGCCTTATGCCTAGCCCCAGCTCTCCCTTGTCCAGAGGCGACCCCAGTTGTTTCACTCTACCCAGGCACACCCCTCTGTCAGCAGCTGCGCCAGAGCTTCTCGCTTCTTTTCACACGTCTACCTGTGACGGCTCCCACACGTCAGCCACCCTTCTTTCCTGTGTTGCGCTTCCCCAGCTGTCTCTGCAACCGAGGCCGTGCGATCTTTTTCTTAGCCAACCGTCTCCTCTTCTGCTCATTCCACACGCGGCCCTCCAGAGAGTTCCCCTGCGAAGTCCACAATCTCTTTATCTGCTGCAGCGCCTCTGCTAGGCGGCTCCTCTCTCCCTATCTGCTATAGCGCCCCTGCTAGGCGGCTTATAATCCTCCCTTTTTCTAGCTTTTTTCTGCACCGCCCGGCTCCCACAGTTTTTTCCCTCCTCGCCACCTTTTGCGCCTTCGCCAGCTTCGCCATCTTTCCAGAAGATGCGCTGGCAGCCCTATAAGCTTCCAAGTGGCTTTTCTTCTTTTTGTTATGGCCACATTAATATTATCTTTTACTTCTAAGGCCTAAGAGATGGCCACCCTATTATGCTTCTTTTCACACCATGTCAAGGCATATTAGCCTCATCATCTTTAATTGCCCATGCCTCATGCCTTCAAATACTGACTCACGAGTGCCCATTGTATTTGGACGCGCCCACAAATTCAGACGACGGAGCAGTTGAAACCATCCCCAGCTGACCTCTCACCGGATAGGCTTGTAACAAGCTCAACACCAAACCATTTCACCTGTACACCTGGCGACGCCCTCAAAAGCAAAACCCTCCACACGCCATACATCCCATATGTACACAGGCACTTAATCCCATGCATCTGGATTTGCATTTAATGACCTCACATGCATGGTTTCACACCATAGACGTGCCGTGGCACGACATCCACCCCCTCTAAACCTGCACATCCTCTGGTATGTGCCACACAGGTCCTGTATCTTAGCAATCACATCTGAATGGTTCTGCTTTCCCACCTGGATCAAATACCAACCGCTTTTGGCATATGTGCCATATCCTTTGCTCATATGAAGCCCTATCCTCACTTAGATTCCCTGCATATGCATAATTACCCTCATCATTCAAAGTGGGATGCTCTTCAAAATGATTTGCTTCAAAATTTTCCTCAGGCCATGTTTGAAGCCTTTGCACCACATATTGTATGGCCACACCAAGTAACAACTGCATTAACAGCATGGAACACACACTTGGTAACATCCCATCCAAATCTACCGTGCCCGGATCCAGCTCACCCGCTGACAAACATTCATTCTTCTCATCCAAAGACGGAAAAGCATCAACACATACAAAGTCCAACAAGGCATCATCGAGAATAGCCTCCAGATCTGAATCAATCTCATCACAATCATTTGGCTTACATAACACCTGCTCATCCTCACTTGCAACCAACAGTTGACTAGCATCAAGCATAGAAGAGCCCAAAGCTGATGGGGATCTATTATATACCATGAAATCATCCAATACATCATCTAAGATAGCATCCAATCCAGGATCAATCGCATTGAAGCCATTATCATCTTGCAATCCCACATGTTGATTATCATGAACATTCATACCCCCATAGCTATATCCATTTGGTTGCTCATATGCAGCCTCTCGAGGCTCTGTGACCACACTTTGCATATCATGCATGTTATCTCCCAGTATTTCTTGATACCTGTCTGCAGATGGGCTTAGATTTATGGGTCCCTCACCCGAGTACCCTTGAATCTGTATGTCATTGAACCCTGTATGATTCAAAAAGACAGATTCAATTTCCCTCTCCAAATCATCATCATAAACAGGCTTCCAAGCTCGAGATTGTTGCTCACAAATGTGGTTGCAAGGTAACCCTGACACTGATGACATAGCATCACCCTGTTTATTGTTGGAACACCCTGTTAGCATTCCAGAATAACCCAAATCCAAAGAACCTTGGCAACCAGCTTCAGAAGCAACATCACTGTTGGAATCACCCATATCACTCACCCCCTCTAATTCAATCACACATACTTGTGGCCCATCTGCATATTCATGTACATCATCCTGCTTATAAGCATCATAACCAGATAAGAATGCAGTAATGATAGCATCTTCTTCTTGTCTTAGATCTTCAAACTCTGCAATCATGCTTTCAGCAAGAAGCATTGGTTCCTGCTGTTCTTCACACATATGATACGACACCTGAGGAATACCCTTCAAATGAGCACTTTCGTCATGAGAATCCTCAAGTTTACACAGCTTACATGCTTCACAGCCCAAGAGGAAACTATTAGCAATGTCCTCTTCCTCGTGTATACTGGGTCTTGAGCACCTGTCCTGAAGCTCTCTGAATCAAGTGTCTCCTCAAGCATAGGCATACACACATCATTTGGTATGATCATAGGACCCTGTATGTCTGCACCCTCAAACAAGGAAGACAGATTATACTTGCAGAGTTCACCCATTACATCTTTATGAGGCTGTAGCAAAGCATCCCTTTTGGCACTGTGAAGACCTTGTTGCTCACTAATGGCTTTTTGCAGTCCCAATTTAGCATAAACAGCCTCCACAATCTCTGTATCAGCCTTGAATAGCAATTGATTATCCTCCATAAGACATGCATCGACAACCGCTTCTAAATTGGCTCTGATTGTTGCTGGAACACTATCACAGCTCACATTATACCTGGAACTCGCATAAATAAGTGCATCTGCAAAATCATTCCATCGTTTGGAGTAATACTCTGCTAGTTCCAGCACTTCATCTTTTAAATCAGGACTTATAAGGTATGCAAAAGATGCAATCATCATGTTTTCTGGAACCCCTTGATTCTTCATCTCTGTCTCATAACACCTTAGATAGCTTTCTGGATCGTAACCATCAAATATATTGACCCTGTCATATACCAATTGCACCGCAATTTCCACCGCTTCCTGATTTCGCTTTTCTTCTTCAATCTTCCTGAACCGCTCTTCAAGCTCTTTCATCTCTGCATATAAATGCTCCGTTTTGCTAGCCATCTCTACGTACTCTCACCCCAGCGGTTTCACGTCGGGTTCACCAAAGCTGTCGTGACGTGGGCGGTGTCGCTGGGAAAGCGCGGGGCTTCTGGCTGTGAGAGTAAGTGGTTAAACTTCAAGGGGCATCACCAACAGAAGCTGGTACCATCAAAGATCGAGTACCCAACTATACATGTGCATCCTCAAAGCCAGTATTGGACACATGATACATATTAAAAACTGACATTAACATGGCTTGTCTCATCTCATATGGATTTGCATTCCAGAAAGTCACCTCATGGTATTCACATGAAAGATATACATGGCCATCATGGAGAGGCTCAACATCAAACAAACTATAAAATCAGAGCAAACATAAACACCTCATATACATGACCAAACCAACCATCTTATGGTTCCAAAGCCCAAGAAAAACCATAACATTGTGACCTCATGATCAGCAGCAAAGAAAAACACACACTCACTTTGGCATCACCAACCTTTGTTCCTCTTTTGTAGATAGCTCTTTAAGCTGAACGTACCCAGAAGCAAAACCAATCAATGCACAAGGTAGCATTAACACAGCTTCCCCCCCAGAAAGCCACCCATCAAGTTAAGAAACTTCAACCACTCCTCTGTATACATAACCCAAAGTCATCCCAACTGGTATACACATGTAGAAATATAATAGCCAACTTGCTTTCTTGTCATGTGGAGCATTGTCAACAATGAATGGAGACGCCAAACTGATGAAGGATGCTTCTCCCACACCTACCAACCTTTCTGTTCCAGCTTCTCCAGCTTTCCCAGTGTTTCTTTGCTCCCTCTCTCTGTTGCGCTGTCAGCCAGACCAGTAGCCTTGGATCGCCAGCCTAACGGCTTCCACTAGCTAGAACCTGCAGCTGCGCTTCTGTGCGCCTTATGCCTAGCCCCAGCTCTCCCTTGTCCAGAGGCGACCCTTTTTTTTTTTCACCCCAGCTGTTTCACTCTACCCAGGCACACCCCTCTGTCAGCAGCTGCGCCAGAGCTTCTCGCTTCTTTTCACACGTCTACCTGTGACGGCTCCCACACGTCAGCCACCCTTCTTTCCTGTGTTGCACTTCCCCAGCTGTCTCTGCCAACAGAGGCCGTGCGATCTTTTTCTTAGCCAACCGTCTCCTCTTCTGCTCATTCCACACGCGGCCCTCCAGAGAGTTCCCCTGCGAAGTCCACGATCTCTTTATCTGCTGCAGCGCCTCTGCTAGGCGGCTCCTCTCTCCCTATCTGCTGCAGCGCCCCTGCTAGGCGGCTTATAATCCTCCCTTTTTCTAGCTTTTTTCTGCACCGCCCGGCTCCCACAATTTTTTCCCTCCTCGCCACCTTTTGCGCCTTCGCCAGCTTCGCTTTCCAAAAGATGCGCTGGCAGCCCTATAAGCTTCCAAGTGGCTTTTCTTCTTTTTGTTATGGCCACATTAATATTATCTTTTACTTATAAGGCCTAAGAGATGGCCACCCTATTATGCTTCTTTTCACACCATGTCAAGGCATATTGGCCTCATCATCTTTAATTGCCCATGCCTCATGCCTTCAAATACTGACTCACGAGTGCCCATTGTATTTGGACGCGCCCACAAATTCAGACGACGGAGCAGTTGAAACCATCCCCAGCTGACCTCTCACCGGACAGGCTTGTAACAAGCTCAACACCAAACCATTTCACCTGTACACCTGGCGACGCCCTCAAAAGCAAAACCCTCCACACGCCATACATCCCATATGTACACAGGCACTTAATCCCATGCATCTGGATTTGCATTTAATGACCTCACATGCATGGTTTCACACCATAGACGTGCCGTGGCACGACAACGTGTCGTGTTTTAATTCACGGCACTATCACAATCGAGGTACTCCACCCGAGATGCATGGATGTCCCAATTTTAGAGAGAGTGAACGAAAGTGAGTACCCTCATCTTGCAACCTCCCTGGACCGCTTATATATACTCTATTATGTGTGTTAGCCACTTTATCTTCTTTGTAGACCTCTTTTGTTGTGTGAAGAAGAAGAAGAATTTTCAACCTCTCACCTTGTGTGTTCTCTTCTAGGGTTTGTGTGAGTGTGTGTGTGCTTTGCAAGAGCTCAAGTGCTTTTGCAAGAGCTCAAGCGCTTTTCTCCCCTATATCTTTTCAGTCAATATGTAGTTGGTGAACTTGCAAGAATGGTGTTTTTTAACACCCTCTTGCTTTGAGATACCCTCCTCTATGTGGCATTTTTTTGTAGTTGAACATAAGAGTGGTAACCATCTATTGTGACATGCTTTTAGTGGTTCTAAGAATTTTGTAATGTTGAAGTTTTAAAGCATGTTCCGAAATACCACAATCCTATAGTCACAAGAAATGGTGTTTTTGAACACCCTCTTTCTTTGAGATACCTTTTTTTGTGTGGCATTTTTTTGTAGTTGAACACGAGAGTGCTAACCATCTACTATGACATGCTTTTAGTGGTTCTAAGATTTTTGTAATGTTGAATTTTGAAAGCGTGTTCTTAAATACCACAATCCTATAGGCATAAGTATGAGATTTTTATTAAAATAATATTCACAATCTCTAGTCACTCAAGTTTTTGTTTAATGCCACTATACTTGCAAAGATATATTTTATCCATTGTACAATATGATTGTGGATATTTTCATACAATGTCATGCAATAGTACTTATGTTGAGGGTTTCCACCTTTTGATTACATAGTGAAAAGCAACAAGGAAGGTGAAACTTGCTAAAACAAGGACAATTCATGCTAAAAATAACGACAATTCATGCTAAAGAACATGCAAATTAACACTTTTTTAAAAGCTCAATTTATCAAATGGGAAACGAGATTTTCCCAAATTATCTAAAATGGTGTTTCGAAGACAAATCCTCGCTGGTCTTCATGATTCTCACAATAGCCATTTGGTCTCGTAGGTTTTTGATCCGAGAGATAAATGGTTATGCAGCCTCTCCTTCAACAAACTTTTCATTAGAAAGCTAACTCTCTAGGTTTTGAATCATGGTCTAATTCTGAGTGTCATACTAGTTGCTCAGTATGGTCAAAGCCATGGATGCCTTGGTTGTGTGTTGATTCTTGAATCAAAGTAAGAATAGAATCAGTTAAAATGGTAACAACGGCGTAGAGTGTATCTACATTCCACCCCTTCCATGCTCAAAGAAGAGCAACATCTAGTGGAGTCATTCTTGTGTTATTGCTAGGGTCAATGGTTTTCATTGGTTCTTGGTCCATTCCTAGAATGGTCTCTAGTAGCTCTCATAGGAATCAAGGATGGTGTTAATTGTGAATTTTCAAAGAGTGTAGTAGTTTTTCCCATCTAACTTGCCTTCAGTGAAGGTACGTGGATGGATGCAGAGCAGTGAAATAGCAGAAAACATCACTCCAAGATACTTCTATGGAAAGAAGTACTTATACATAGACCTCTTGCAAAAGAGTATTAGAGCATGGATAAGAAACCTATATGAAAAGATATCTTACATTTCTTAAGAACATTAGAAGATGTTTTCCCCACATAAGCTCTTCCAATGCAAAATCTCTATGCATATTAAGAGCTTATGCAACACACAAGCTCCAGCAACGCTCTTATCTAATGCAAGAGCATTAGAAGAGCTTATGTAATGCAAGTTAATTACATAAGATCATTCTATAATGCAAGAGATTTATGCAAAATAAGAGCTTATACAATGCATAGACCTCTTGCATAAAATCATCAAGGCATTCCTAAGGCCCTATATGTAAACGTCTCTTACATTGCATAAGACCATTAAAAGGACTATCAGTGTATAAGCTCTTCTAATTCTCTTATATTCAATGTAAGAGCTCTATGTAGAATAAGAGATTATTCATAGATCTCCAAGCATACCAAGAGCTTATGTATGATAATTTAATGAAAAGAGCTCTTGCATTCCATAAGAGCATCGCCAAGAGGTTATGCATGCATAATATTATAATGCACAAGAATAGATTATGCATGCATATAAGATATTCTAATGCATTAGAGGAGGCATAAGATCTTTTTATCCATAGAGCTCTTGCATTGCATTAGAGAACCACCTAAGAGAATGCATAAGCTTACGCAATGCAAGATCTCTTTGCATATAGGTCCCTTATGTATACATAAGCTATCGAATTCCATAATATACCTATATGAAAAGTCTTAGAGATCTTACATTCGATAGCTTATGTATACATAAGCTATCGAATTCCATAATATACCTAAGGGACCTATATGAAAAGTCTTAGAGATCTTACATTGTAGAAGATCACTAGAAGATTTTAAGCATGAATAAGCTCTTCTTGTTCTCTTATGTAATGCATTTGTAAGGTGACCCTTACCACTCCTCCCTCTATGTCTCTGCATCATGCTTCAAGGTAGATTAAGCTTATGTGAAATTATAGATATATATTGACCTCGTACGAGTCTAAATTCACCCTTACATGAACTTTGTTCATAAGAGAGGTCTTGAACTCTTTGGGTGTCGTGGATTCATCAACTAGTTTTCATGACACGATTTGTTGTTTTATAATTAGAACTAAAGAAATTGTGTGAGTATGACTCTATAAATATAACTATTCCATGTATACAAGAGTCTAAGCTTGGAACCTTTGAATTTAGTTTTTTTTAAAATATAGTAGCCAAAAATTGGTACAAGAGTTATTATTAAATATTAAACTTTGATACAATTAAAAATTAATTAATTATGTTTTCAATTGAGAAACTAAGGTTTTATTACCTTTAGTTATCTAAATTTCAATTTAAAAATAACTCCAAATACTGCCTTTTTACTAAAGAACTCCTTGCTATTCAATTACTACATGGCATGGCAACCTTGAGGCTTGTTAAGCTCACAACCCATAGTATGAACTCTAGTCAATAATATTAGACATTAGAAGAGTAAAGGATGAAAGTTTGACTAAAAAGAAAAGGTTTTTAACACTAAGTTTGGGAAATTACAAAAAATCATAAATTAGGAAAAATAAAAAATTGGCAACCTCTCTAGTGTGAGGCCATGTGGCCTTCCACCTATCTCTAAAAGGATTAGAACCCTATTTTTGGGAAGTTTTGATGGATTAAAGCATGTATTATGAGTAGTAGTGGATTTTTTGTGAGGCTTTATTCTTACAAAAATGAGCACCTCCTTCATGAAGCCCTTCCAGCCCTCTCCTCATCTAATGTGTAGCCATTTGTTGATGGCCTCTATCATGATCAATATATAACCCACCAACTAACCTACTTTCTCCAAGAAATAGAGGTTTTGTTCCCATGCTTTCAAGCACTTGTCTAAGGCCTCTCTGACTTTTAGAAATTAGTGTAAATTTCCAACCCTTGGTTAAGTTCTCCAAATTATATATGGGCATGGAGGGATTTAATTCTCCATGATTTTCCCTCTTGACTTCCCAAATTATATATGTATTAAAGAGAGAATTAGAGAGTATCTTAGCATTAGTCAATTTCAGGCTGAGTAATTAGGATTTATGATGTTCTAATGAGCTTACTTAACACTAGTTTGGTAGTAGGATAGAAAAGTGTCCATGGACATATTTATGTCCTCTTTACTGACCAACTTTATGGAATTAATTAGAACACATGGATAGTGAAAATCAAAGGAATGCTTTTTTTTTCATCGAGTACATAGTGAAGTAAAATTGGGATTTTTTGGAATCAGCTTTTCAATTTCATGAGAATTCATAGGTCAATTCTAGTTGTAATGTAGAGTTGTTTGGACTATATTTGGATCAGAGGCTTGAATTCTCCAATTTCACATTGCTTTCCAACGTTTTTGAATATGAATTGCTTCACTAATATATATATGGCATAATACAATCCATCTTAGTCCCAAAAATGAATTAAAACTCCAAAATCTAGGTCTTAATCAAAATTCTAAGGTAATTAGTTGTCTTTTTAAAAGAAAATTAACTTTCAGGATTTTTGTAGATAATCAAACAATCATAGAGTTGCACTCGTGTTTTATACAATTTTATGCTTTGCTGATGCATTTTGTGAGAGCCAATCACATATACACCTATCCTTTTATGCACTTTGTTTAAGACGAAAGTTTCCAAATTTGAACCATATTTATTACTATAGAATAAGAAACTCTTATATTAATTTTTAATCATTTCATAAGGCTTTAAGTGGAATATATAGTCATTTTATATAATAATAAACACTATTTTCATAAGTTTTTCACTGGATGATTCAAATATAAGCAAGGGTTCATATACATTATTTTGTTATCAATGCCATTTTGAAATTGATACCATCACCTTGTCTTGTAACTAAATTGAAATGTTTAGATATGTATTCCAAACCGATTACTTTAGTGGAGACATTGGCTTATTAGTATAACTAAAACAAATCACTATATAAGCTCACACTATTATCATATTTTGGGTGTGAAAGACCCAACAACTAAACGAGATTCCAAGAACTAAATTTGATTGAATTAATTAAATTAATGCAATATTTTTTGTCATGAAAAATCTCCCTCTCATCTCTTAAATACTATGTAAGGTTTAGGAGAAATTTATATTGAGTTGAGATCATTTTTTCTTGCATGTAGGAATTTACTTTGTAAATTTGTAATTTGTTTGGAATATAATGTTGGATATATACCTCTACTTATGGTGATTTATTAATTATATATAACATCATTTTTATCATTTTAGTATTTTCTAAAGGTTTACCACATTCATGAAGACATGACTTAGAAGAGAAATTCTAAAATATCACTCCCATTCACAAGATATGATTTTTCTAGAAAACCCCTGAAAAGACATATTTATGTCATGTTGATCTACCAAACTAGTGTTAATGAGAAAATCACATGCATGATTACTAGATATCGTTAAAAAATTTCAAAATTTAAATTGTTTCGTTTTTCTGCTAGGCGAAGCCTGTATGCAAGTTTCTTTATCCTAAAGAGATTAATTAAGCATTTCTTAGAAATGATTGGATTAAGGATGGACTAATCTTGTAATTGTTGAAGCTAATGAGGCATATTAGATCTTCTTAAGTTTCCACAATATGATAGGATAATGTTAGTCTCAATCCCTAAAACCTTTTTGAAGGATTAAAAAAAATACGTTTTATATGCTAGTTTTAACTTTTGATACAGGGTTAGATTACAAGTATACTAGAACTTGACTGTTTCTTTTTCTAAATCTCAAACGAATAGTATGTTATCTCAGTACTTGTTAAATTTCTTACTTGGTTAATGATTACTCCTAAGATAATCTAGTGATTCATTTTAGAAAAGAAAATCTATCTTCCTATCTATTAGGGCACTGATTATTTCTTTTATGATACAAATTAGTGTCACTAATCCTTATGTTAAAGTGCTAAATATTTTTACAAGTTGTAAGAACTTATCTCAAGTGAGCACAATTTTGTTTTTATTATTATAAAGTCTATTACTTTTTTGATATTGATAAATATTAGAAATTATGACATGAGATTTAGTAAAAGAAGTGAATTAAGTGTGTGTGATTTAACAACTATAGATAGTTCCTTAGGAGAAAGACTACCATGCAAAAAAACAAGACATAGACATGCAATTCGCTTAGACTCCGAACTCTTGAATTATAATCTACGGTTAACTTGATATTTTAGGGGGATACTTATTTTATCATGCATGCAAGAAGAATGAAACTAAGGTTTCATGCAATTCGCGTAGACTCAAGACTCTTTAATTGTAATCTAAGGTCAACCTGATAATTGAGGGGCACATTTAATTTATCACGGATGCGAGTAAGAATGAAACTAAGGGTACAAGGAGTCCGCCCTTGCATTACACTTCGAGACTCTTATCCGAGGGGATGAAACCACGTACGATATAACCTTAGACATGGAAATTGAATAAATGGAATTGGTTGAACAGCTTATATTGTGTATTGATTTAAGATAATTTCTGGGTGGGGAAGGCCTCCCCGAGCTAATGTACATGTGTGAGATAGTGATCCTGATTTGACCACCAGATAAGTTGTGAGTGAAGGAATAATGAGGATTGGAGGGGATGTTGACCCACCAACCCACTCCTCGGGTCCGGTCTGCCCACCACCGCTAGGTGACCAAGGCTCAGAGGCCTAGAGATGTGGACCTCAGAATAGAACAGGACGACCCAAGAGTCCTAAAGGAGTCTTTTTGAGTTTTTTTTTTCATTCCAAGGAATACAAGGAACTTAAGAACATTATATAAATCTATTAGTAGGATGGTGGCTCAATTATGGGAGGGCCTAATCTAGGCTTGAGTATCTTCCCCAGTTTTCTTGACAGAATTGGTAATTCATATTAGGTAGATTGTGTAATGTCTAGTACAAAAAAGGTTCTAATTTATATAGGGTTTTAGTCATTTTTTTGAGAACCCGGGCTAGGGTTCAAAGGTGATACCATCCATATTTCAAGTAGGGAAGGCTCCTAGATCCCCCTTGAGGGTATCCCCAAGCGGGGAGAAATGGGTCGGGCCTTCACAAACTGTGGTATTAGAGTGTACCTTTTTGCTATTGGGATATTGATGACTAGGACTATCATGTGTTGAGGCCGCCATGGAAGAGGCTACTCCAATTTTTAGACTTGAACTAATGAGCCCCGTGAAGTTATCAAAGCTTAATGCCATAGTAATGGTAGGGTAGCTGTAAAAGACTTTGTAAATTGGCTACAATCCATGGCCTTTTCTCAAGAAATCTCTCAAGAAATCGTATGAGTACCAGGTTTAGATTATGTATGGCATAGGGTTTAGAGCTCTACAATGATGAAGTTATAGTGTCTATTACCTTAGGAGATCATTAGGAATTACTAGAGAATATACTTCTATACAAAATACGGATTGGGAAGGCCCCTTCTCAATATATGTATTAGATTACTCCCCTACAATTCAAGATGAAGTAAACCTCATGTTCTAACACCTACCCTGTACTTAAATTATAGTTCCTCTCAAAGTTAGAGAGTAGTATCAATGGGATAAAGAGAGAGATAATCCCTCAATAAGGGAAAAAATGACTTGATGACTTGTATTGAAATTATCATGAATATACGTTTCTGTGAATATATAAAAAGGCTAAGTTTTTATTTGACTAAAGAATCAATCCTAGTACAAGTGATTATGTTGTCCGAAATCAAGGTCCTAGTAATGGTACTTTGAAGATCTACTGACCCTAACCCTGACCCTGACCCTGACCCTTATGAACCTATAGAGTTTTTGCATTTTTGAAGAGTCACTCATAGAGTCGAGGTAGAAATTTAACGAGAAGCTATGCCTTGATATAAGTAACAATTTTTCAAAAATCAAAGGATTTTTATATTGAAAAAGACTTGGCCTGGAAACTTTTCTACTTACATTATTGAGATCCCTTTTTGATCATTTCCTCATTTGTCCACCAATCTTTAGATAGGAGAGCTAGATGTGGATGTGATTTATAGGGAAAGTAATGATGGCTCCATATTTTATGAACAATACCATCATAAACTTTATCTTTTATCTCAAGAGAATAAGTTGAGGGTAATGATACCTGTGGTGGAAACCCAATTCAGTCAGGCACATCGTCGGGATAATGTGTAGAAGAAAGGTTAAGATCTGTTTTACATAAAATAACGAGGGAGTTTATACCCCAATAATTTAGAGAAAGTAGTGGTGGTAAGGAGATTTTATCTTATGATTTGAGAAATAAGTTATTATTAAGTGTGAACAAATTGAATAAGTATAAAGATGATTCTATTACTCGTTTCCAAAACTATGCCACCTTGTCAAACGAGTTGTTCCACCACCCCTATGGGGCTCAATGTGATGTAGATATTGATGATGATTTGAGAGATATTCTCTACAAGTCTCACACAAGTTACCTCTACAAAATAACATTAGGGGAAATATGGAAGAGTGTCTACATGGAGAACTTTGAATTGGCCAAATATATTAAACCAAACAAAGCTATTATAGCTAGCCTCCATGGATCCAACCAAAATCTGGTGGAAATTAGCTTTCAAACCTCATAATCTAAAGGGGAGAGTGTGATTATTTTGTGAGCTTTTAGTTTAGCACTTTTACAAAATTTTTGAAAAAATTAAGAGCTTTTTGTACAGACTCTTAAACTATAAATAACTCAAAATAAAATAAATACTCATCAAGTTGCCATTCACATGTTCTATTGTGTAGATATGCTGGGAAACACGTTATAGATTGTGCAATCTTTTTGTTATTTCTTTTCTTTATCGCTCTTGTTCAATATATATTCCCTTGAATATCTCAAAGATCTACCACTCTCTATATATTCATCTTTCTTAAATGTCTCATCATGGGGGTTTCTTGTTCTTTCAATTATTCTCATGCATGACAACACAAAAAAAGTGATTTCACAATTTACTTAGTGGACACAAAGGTGTTGGCTAAAATGCTTTTTTTGAGAACCTCATCATGAGTGAACTATGACCCTCCACGGAGACCCAGCTATCATATTCCCTCCTCCAATGATTAGTAGCATGGAAACCACCACAACACCTCTAACCAAAATCATACCATTGCCACACATAGCTATATGCCCACGGTTACTATCATAAATGACTATGGCTCACCCCATCCCACACCCCACGCCTACTACCATTGCATATACCTTTCTTGCTCTAGGCATGGCTAGCACAACCATTCCATCTATGGGTGCTACGGGAGGAGCATCCTCTTGACATCCTCATTAGGGGAAGGTTGAGGTCTATAGGGGCCCTTTAAGATGCCATGTGATTAAAAGGTTATTAAGGAAAAGGGCCAATCATGTGATGCCATGTATACAAAAATGTTGGGTGATTAAAGGTGGTCAAAAGATTCTCTAGAAGATGCCTTTTTGTACTTTTCATTCCCAAAAAGTGGGGGGGAAAGTTTTTGAAATTTCGGACATTCATAACTTATACATAAGAGCTCAAAATTTGTTGGCGAAGATTAGAGATCCAGAATCTACTCGCTAAGCTCTTTCCATAGATATGTCACATGATATGGTTTTATCCACTCAATTTTAAATTCAATTTTGGTGAGAAACTTTGAAATTCAAACTTCTAGCCATTTGAAGAATAAGAAGGTATCTAAAGTCAAAGAAACTTAACATTTTAACAAAAAGTCATTAAAATCATAATATGGCAGCTTAAAGGGACCCTATAGACCTCAACCTTCCCCTAATGCCTCCTTTTGTCACATCTCACTCTAGTGTGCATTTTCCTTATCTAATGCTGAGAACGAGAGGGATACCACCACAAGCTGTTGGACCCAGTACTCCAACACATGCTATGAGGTTGACAACTCTTATTAGGACAACATCCATATATGTACCTCCTTATCGAGTCCCAATCCCCCTAGAATTTCGAGCATTGAATTCCCATGCAACATCTTACATGCCACATGTTGTACTTGGACTTGTTGATTTACCAACACCAATCATTTCAGCACCAACCTAGTTGCCTGTGCTCAAGCCTTAGGAACAGCGATAGATGAGAGTATCACACCAGTTGTTAGAGATAGTGGTCAAAGAAATTTAGGGAAGGCTACCTAGATAGCAAATCAATTCAGGAAAGGCTACCTAGATAGCAAAGCTAACCCACAAGTTTAATAGAGAAGTAGATCCTAAGCAACACCTAGGAGTGTTTGATCAAGTTTGCAAGGCCCTTGAAGAACACAATGGGATTACTAAAACCAATGCTTTTAGCCTAACCCTATATGGAAAGGTAGGGGATTGGTTTATAAGTCTCACGGTTTAGGAACCCTTAAACTTTGAAGCGCTTAGGAGATTTTTCTTGAAGGAATGTGTACGTGAGGGAGCACTGTGGAATGTGTATGTGAGGGAGCACTGTGGAATGTAGCCTCACAACTACATAAGGCATAGAGAGAAGAAGGAGAGTTAGTTAGGGAGTTCATTAGCCAACTCAAGAATTTGTACTCTCTTTGTGCTTTGCTTTGCCGGGGGGGTCACTTAGTGTAAGATTTCTATTTCACATGCACTAAAGACATCTTTTATAAACCCCCTGTAACCACTCTATGGTAATTGTTATTTTCCCCTCTGTTATTTTTTTAAATTATAAATTTCATTTTTGTAAATGTATTTTTTTAACGAGAACTTAAAAAATATCCTTCTATAAGAGGCAAGTGACAAACACACTTCAAGCATCAAGGTAGTGTTATCCGACCTTAGCCTTCGGATCTTAGCCTTACATGAAAATTCCGCGAGGCTGAAGTGGATGGATCTTGAGATGAAGCATGTTCATGACCAAAAAATGAGGTAAACAAGGGTAGCCAAGAGTGAACTCCCCCCGTATTTGGTGGGATTCAAATTCGGATTACGTGCTTTGAGAGCCCATTGCACAACCACTACGCCCACACACAATTTGTGCCTAAGCATGTCCTTCTTACCCTGTATCCAACTAAATGTAATCTTAGACCAAAATAAATATCCTAGAGAGACCAGTCTCGATGTGACCCGATGCTAAGATCTTGTTTTAAAAGATTGACAACTGGGTGAGTTTAGCATGCATGATACCTGATTGGGGCCGTATATCCCAATTGTGACATACACGTAATTATATTCCATTTATTTAGTTATAAAAATTCACAATATTTCTTAAATATTTAGAATTTTTACCACTTGACCACACATGATAGATTACATCATGCTTCATCTGAAAGAAGAGATTTGTACAATAACTATAATTGTTTCGAAGTCTGATCAATCCAAAAAACAATAATAGTCACTAATACAACTATGCAAATCTAGAGAGAGATTCACCAATAGAAATCCAGCCACTCTAGGGCTTTCTCCGCCGATGCCCTTCCACCCAACCTCCACACACTGCATATCATGGCTATATTGGGTATGCCTCCTTCTTGATCTCATCCTCTCTAGGCTCTACCACAAGGCTCCTAGAGGGATTCAATCTCCTTCACTGTTCGGCGGGTAAACAGTGCTACTGGCCCAAATCTCGAATAGGTCTTTGAGATCTCTCTCTCTCTCTCTCTCTCTCTCTCTCTCTCTCTCTCTCTCTCTCTATCTCTCTCTCTCTCTCTCTCTCTCTCTCTCTAGTCTACATAGAATCATATCAAGGCTTTAAAGGATAGCCCAAAAAAATCCCATGAAAATTCATTAGATTACCATGCAACAAAAAATATAAAGAAAGAAATCTTTTCTAAAAATATGTTGTCACTCATGCACGGCTTACACGGGACACACTTTTTAAAATTCAATTTTAATCACATGCTACTAGTGTACAGGCATAAGAACACATTCTTTAACCAAAAGAGAGATGACACATTTTTTAAAAAACATTGAAAAGTAGTGTCGGATTCATTTCACAAATACCATCCAAACTGTGAGGAATCTCCAAATGCTATGAACATGGCCTTCGTTCCTCTTATTATGATATATCTTTATTCAGTTCATGCCTCTAACAAATAAAGTTATCTACTCCTTCATACCAAGCTATCTAAAAATTAAGGGTTAATTTGTTGTGTCTAAGTCCTGTTTCAGGTGCCTGTTAGGGGTATGTTTACTATCTAAACCCCCATATGAGTTTCCTTTAGTCTAAAGTACTCATTAAAACCCTCTTATACACTATCTAATATGGTTAGGTATGGTATAGAAATAACTTACAAATAACAACATAAAAGCCCAAATTGACCAAAATCAACATTTCTAAAATCACTCAATTTGTGACCAAAACTAATCTTTTATATCCTCCAATTATTTGCCACTTATAAACATTAAATATAAATGTTAAAAATCAGCAAGTCAATGCGACCCCAAAATACGTACATATGAGTATGTTACACCAATATTGAAAGAGAGATTTCATTGAATTTTGTTTTTTTTTTGAAAAATTAGCATAAATAACTACCTTGTGTTTTGTATTTCTATTATTGTGAAAAACACATTGAAAAGGAGACACTATTTAACTTGAAGTATTTCCATTCAATAGTTGCTACATTCTCATGTTTCCATTCTCTAACTAGGCCATCCTTAAAAAAGGAAGCACATTTCATGTTCTCAAGACTTTGGACTGCCAAATCTAAATCCTTTACAAATGTGATCCAAACTAAGAGCTGATAGTCACCAAAAAGGTCTTTCCATCATGTCAAATTTCTTTTGCAAATCAAGACTCAAGATAGTCCATCAAGTTTTCTAAGGGTCTGGGCTAAGCATGACAACCAATTTTTGATAATAATGAGAAGTTTGTTCCATCTGCAAAAGGAGTCCCCCCACATCCTCTAAGAATAGGAGACTAGAACGTATTGTGGAGAGGATTTCCCATATGCCACTTCTAAGAATAACAAGGTACTCAATCTTCTTTTGTCTCCCATATTAGACAAAGCTAAGAATCAATCATCTTCTAGATCTGATGCACATCATAAAAAATGTAGCATTGAATACTTGGTACCACATAATTGCCAAGAGATATTCTTTACAAGTTCTAGAGGACTTGAGATTTATTGAACACCTCCCTACCACTTGGCCAATAGTTCAAGATAATGGGAAGGTAATTTTACCTAAATCACCTTTGATCTTAACAAAGAATGAGGAGAAGAGAGTGAAGGATCAAATTGTCTCCTTTCATGCCGCTATGGGTGTCATGCGTTCTTTAAAGGGAGGCATTGAAAAAAACAAAGAAGAAAATAAAAATTCAATTGTATGGTCTAAAAAGGAATGATTGGCATAAGATGCTTCAGGTAGAAAAAGTAAAATTCTAACATGGCTTTATTTTATTGTTGCACAAGTTTGTAAGACATGTCATGATAATTAAATGGAATGGACTCCATGTTAGGTACATAAGTTCCAAGGAGATCCATCCATCCACTATTGATGGCACAGCCCGAGTAATGGTAGTGGAGGCAGTGTGCATGATAGAGGAAAGACCTCCCGAGAACTATCCTCACTAGTCAATTACATCTTGTGGCACACTTGATAGATGAAGTGTCGATGTGTGGTGTTGTGCATGATTAATGGATGTTCTTCCTTGAGAATTTCATGAGGATCTTAAAAGATTTTGTTAGGCAAAGATATAGGCCAAAAGGAATCACGGTAGAGGGTTGGTTAGTGCAAGAACCATGTGTCCACATTTTAGATTATCTTTCTCAAGTGGATCCAACAATGCCACAATTGTGAAGTAATGAGGATGATGAGTGCATGGTGTTCCACATACCATAAGGCAAAGTAAGAGCAAGGATAATGGACACATCAATGTTCAAGAAGGCGAATATATCTTGTATTCTTAAGAGTGAAGTTATGAAGAGGTGGGTGGAAAGGTATGAAGAGGTGAGGAGAAATCGATATGAGGAGAGGAGAATTTAGAATGCGTTCAAGAGGCTTTCCATTTGCTCCAAAGCTTGTTTCACTTTCAAAATATTTTACCATTGATTAGATTTATGAAGAAATGGAAAATATTGAAGAACTTGGAGAGATGGTGACAGAGCAAGAGTGGGAGTACACACGAGGCTGCGAGCCTCATGTAAATGTGTCTCTACTTTCCCTTTTTTATTCAAGTGGAATCTCATGATATGGTTACATAAATATATTTCATTTGGTGTTGGTAGTATAAGGTATACAATGTTATGTGGTCTGAAGGAAGGAATTTTTGTACTCAACGGAAAGATACAAAGATTGTGGGGTAAAGGCAAACTTTGAGCAATAGAGTGGAGAAATGCTTGATTATTGTGGCATGATTCAAACATCCTAAAAGTTGGATTTAGGACATTCCAAATTTTTATATTGGATGTGAAGTGGTTCAAGGATGTGGTGTGTGGAGGTGCTCAACCAACCATGAAAAGGCATCCAAATGGATTTATGGCAATAGGCTAGTCCACAAAATTTAAGTAAATAGAGACAGACACATTTGTGCTATCTCACCATTAAGAATAAGTAAATTCTAACCAAAATATTTTATTGTAACATCCTTATGCATGTTTAATTTACACTTGATGTGTTTCTTCTTATAATGTTGCATTTCATAGAGATATAAATGACAAGAAATGGTGGTATGCCATATAGAACGCTCCTTGTTCAAAGAGTTTTTTTCAAGAAAGGGATGTTCAAGAGCTCATGGACGAAGTGGAAGTAAAAAATGAACATGAGAAGGGTCAAGTAGAAGATGAATAATGCAAGATACCACCAATTAATCAAGATGAATATGTCCCTATACAAGATAATGAGGAAGAACTTGAATACAAGCATAATGATGATGATGACTCCACTAGCACTAGGATATATCTTTTTGTTGATCTTGCAATGGATATATTAATATTCAGATAGCCCAATTATCATGTATGGATTAGATGGAAGCTGCGATAAATATTGGGCCAAGCTCACCCTAATTTTTTTAACAATTCCTCAATTTGTTAGTCTTCATTTAGTCCTTCTTTTGTGATATTAGGATCACATTTTGTTCTTCTTCATTTATGATATTGGCTCTCTAGAATTCTCTTTGGAATGTTTGGATTTTCTCCCCAGTATGTGGCTATGCATGAGGCTATAGATGCACGTTAGCCGTGCATCTATGCATGAGGCTATAGATGCACGTTAGCCATGCATAGCTATAGCTGTCTACACAGCCGCATACTAAAATTGTTCTCACTCTGTGCACCTTCCCAGGTACCCTCTCTCTACTCTCTCTCTCCTATTCACATGTCTATGCTGCCTGACTATTCTCATTATCTCTTGTAGTGAAATCTATTTAACATGCTCTACCTCAACATCCAAATCTCGAAAGCCCAAGTGAATTTGTTTCTAAAATCAAGCTAAACCTAAGGTTACTTCAAGGTGGATTTCCACTCATTTTGTTCAAGCTCAAGGATTCCACCATGGTAACAACTCTATTTGGGTTTCAATGAAGCTCAATTTAGTAATTCCATGAGATGCTAATGTACAAGTCTCGCCAATAGCTACCAACTCCAAGAGTTCAAAAGAAAAAAAGGGAAAGCAGGTCATGATAGAATCTTTACCATCCCTCCCAGGCTTAAAATCTTGGATTTCTAAAAACCTTCGAACATTGGACTTTACCTCAAGAATGGGGGAAATAGAGGATGCTTATACTTCAATCACTTCCACTTCAATAAGTGGCAATGCTCGTTATCTCTTGTAGTGAAATCTATTTAACATGCTCTACCTCAACATTCAAAATCTCAAAAACCCAAGTGAATTTGTTACTACCCTCTAGCTAAACCTAAGGTTACTTCAAGGTTGATTTCCACTTGTATTTTTCATGCTTAAGGCTTTCACCATGGTAACAACTCGATTTGGGTTTCGACGAAGCGCAATTCAGTAATTTCAAGCGATGCCAATGTACAAGTCTCACCAACAACTAGAACCTCCAAGAGTTCAAAAGCAAAGAAGGGTGATGGAATCTTTACCATCCCTTCTAGGCTTAAAAATCTTGGTTTTCTAAAAACCTTCGAACATTGGACTTTACCTTAAGAATAGGGGAAATAGAGGATTCTTCTACTCAGTCACTTCCACTTCAATAAGTGAGGATTCACATGTAGTTTCTTCATCGAGATCACCCTTACCTTAACAAGACTCATGAATCTGCTATGCTGGAGATGCTTGATGCCTTACCCAAAATTACACTTCCCACATCTTCTCCAGAGAGGAAGAACCAGTAAGCTCAATTCGGTCTTATGAGAGTTCCGAACCACCTCTATAACTTAATGTAAGCACTACATTGGCACCAAAGTTTTCTTCATCACACCTACCTCATTATCAAGAAAAAATAGCTTCAAAAGGCATAAATCACCCTTTGAGAAGTCCATGGATTCAGATGCAAAGTAGGAAGGGGAATGCACAACCAACTTCGACATTTATACCCCCAAATACTATTTTGTTCCTTGACAACTTAAGCTCACACAATATGAGACCTTGTTGGGAAAATTAACTCCACGTATAGAAAGTATAGAAGTTTTACCAAACACACACCACATACCAGATTATTAACTATTAAAAAAATAAAAATAAACGGAGTTGAGCACAGATCATAGAAGAAGAGAATGGTTAGAATATAGAAAGTAATGTTTTCATAACTTCTTTACGTGACCTATAAGTTTTCTGTAATGGATTTAACTTGGTGCTTTGGATCTAGGCTATCAAGAATGTAATTATAAGGGAGTGTCTATTATACGACCTTTTGAGACCTACTCTCATTACTTTTACGCATCTTTAGGAGCAATTTGTTGCAAAAATTCTTTCATTGATTCAAATTTTTAACAATTATATCAGATTGGTACATGCCATGCATGTAAACGATGTATGCTCTTTGTCGCATCGCATCTTTGTTGGTAGTATATGACATATTTTTGACACTATGAGACTACATTACCATTACTCCAATCCATAGTAGCAACTTGACTCCATAAAGCCATGACAAATTGAGTGTTCTTTACATGGTCAGTGGAGCTAACAAAGTAAGAATACCCCAAGAGGATGCAAGTAAGAAATGGAGGTAAGAGCGTTACCTTGCACTCCTCCACCACTTTATGAGAATATGCCCTTCCATAGCGAGGATACATTTACACCTTTACCTACTCATCCAGCTGAATGTTATATTTTAGGAAACCCAAACAAGGGGGGAGATCAACCTAGTGACATCGAATCAAAGCTTTCTTATTCACAATGGTTATCTGATGAGCTTCCCAAATAGAATTATTTAACAAATTATTGAGTTGTAAATCAAGAATTTACATCCTTACACACCAAATCCATAGTTTATGATTTAAATAAGCCATTCAACGTGTACATGCAACCTCGATATGGACCGAATTCTTCACTTGCTATGGTGTCCCTAACTCAACTTTAACTTGATTTTTTTCTTGACTTAATAAACCTTCATTCATGGAATTAACTCATAGACCTTATGTACAAGAATGAACTCCTTTCTAATTCCCACTTAGAGGAACTCTAAGTCCATATTATTTCTTAGACATACTAATGTCCCTATATGACCATGACTTACCTTACAATATGCTTATGGAGTATGCCATAAACTCTTTTTTTTAAGAACAAGAAGATAACTATTGTAAAATCCTAGTAGGACTTGGTTACTAATGGTGCTACGTTAAGGCCAATGCCTTGGTTCTCATGGGTTAAAACCTTCTAATAAGCTAATAAAAGGAAAAGTCCAAGTCATCATCATAATCAAGAGATTCGTGGTGTTCCTTTTAGTTACTCTGTAGAGGTCTCTAGGCCATTGCCTTGGTTTCTGTAGAGGTTGGTGGCTTATCCCTATTTATCTTTATTTATTAAAAACAAAGAAAAAAGAAAAGAAGAAGAAGAAAAATCTAATCAGCTTCACTCTTACCATTAAGTACACAAAAGTTTGAGCTTTTTAAGACAACCATAATAGTAGGCGTGTGACTAAGACCCATTTAGGTGTAAATAGGCTTATTATTAATCTTTAAGTTAAATTGGCCTTACCTTATCTCTTTGTAGCACAAGTTAAGTTCACCTAGTCATAACCAGCAAAGTAACATACATGCATATCTATTTTTCAAATCCATGTTTCATATTATTTCTTTTACAAGGAACATTTTATTGGTTGAATCATTTTTCACATAGGTATCACAAGACTTGGCTATTCGCTATCGTCATCTTCCATTGTAGATGACATCCACTCATATTTGTCAATATATTTTGAGGACAAAATCTACAAGAAGGGGGGAATGATAACCCTTTCCGGAGACCTCTATGGCATCGATGTCGTTCCACCATATCATTTTCACCTTCTTTGGACCCACAAGCTCGCTCGAATGGTCGAAATTCACTTAAAAGCTGAAGAGAGAGATGAAATAGACATAAGTGTAGAGAGGAAAACCCTAATTAGCTCTCATTATCTCAAACCATCAAAATCTACATGATAGAGAAGATCCATAGCTTTCCTTCATTGCACACCACAAAACACAACACACTACACTAGTGATAAGTTCACACTGAAATAACCTAAGTCTAATGTCCGCACACTTGGCCAACTGGATGCAGCCATTATTGTCCACACGCACACTACTAGAATGGTGTCCACATGCCACTGCTATCCATGAGATCTTGATGAGCTTGCATTCTCAACACTCCCTCTCAAACTCACCATATCCATCTCATGTACTCCAAGCATGTCTCCGAAGTACTCAAACTTCTCTTTACCAAGTGGTTTGGTAAAGATATTTGCAACCTACTCTTCAGTCTTCACATATGTCAACTCTATCGGTCCATGCAACACTTTCTCCTCCCTGATGAAGTGATAGTGGACCTCAATGTATTTGGTCCTCTCATGATAGACCGGATTACTTTCCAACTGTATGCTGCTCATGTTGTCACAATGTATGACAACTTTTCCATCACATTAGTGTCCCAAATCTTGGAGTAGCTTTTTCAGCCATACCACCTACATGTAGCCATAGCTTCTCCTCTATACTCTGCCTCTGTGCTAGATAAAGAAAATGTGGGCTACTTTTTTCTCCTCCAACTCACCCACTGCACTGCCCAATATGAAAGCGTAGCCACTAGTAGATCTTCTGTCATAAGAACTACCTACCCAATTTGTGTCTGTATAACCATGAACATTCATAGCTTTGCCATACTCATAAAGGAGTCCATAATGTGTTGTATCTTTCACATATATCAAGATTCTTCTGACTACATCCAAATGTGGTTTCCTCGGGCTTTGCATAAACTGACTCACAAGTCCAACTACATACCATAAATCTGGTCTAGTGATAGTTATGTATATTAAACTACCAATCATCTTTCTATACATTGTCACATCCTCAATATCTTCATTACAATCAACCCTTAGCTTGTAAGATTCCTCCCTAGCCTCTCAAGATGTCCAACATCTTCCCGTGTAATTAAATCCCTCTTCAGAAATATAAAAGATCTTGTTTCTAACTGTTTTAACATAGAGAGAGAAAAAAATTTAGAGAGAGAATATTCAGATTTTTAATATTTTTGGATAGAAAAATATCTCATCTTATTAAAATAAATTCCCCTAAAACAGAAATTCAAAAAGAACTTTCCAATATGCAATTAGAATTAATTGGAAATGGGTATAAAGGACCTTAGCCTAAGGGTCTAGAATTTCAAAAAAAATTGGATTATGGTCCAATTAAGGTTCCTATGGGCCAATAAGATCAATCCATGTGTGGGGAGGAGATAAATCCAATTTTGTAAAAGAAGATACACAAAAATGAGTAAATGCTCACATAAGATGAAGAGTTGACTATGTACAAGGTTTATTAGTAAGAAACTATGAGTAATATCAAAAATATGAGATATTTTGGGTATCCAAAAATGAGTAAATGCTCACATAAGACGAAGAGTTGAATATGTACAAGGTTTATTAGTAAGAAACTATGAGTAATATTAAAAATATGAGATATTTTAGGTATAATGATTCCATTTTGACACATATGTAAGGAAGGGGAGTCCCTTTAATGCTCACATAAGATGAAGAGTTTAATATGTACAAGGTTTATTAGTAAGAAACTATGAGTAATATCAAAAATATGAGATATTTTGGGTATAATGATTCCATTTTTGATACATATGTAAGGAAGGGGAGTCCCTTCAATGAGGCACCTAATTCACATGCTCGATTGAGTTTTAAATCTTCAAAAATTGAGATATTTTATCTCTCCTCTCTCCTAATTCAAGTCTAGTTCCAAAAAGTTAGCTTAACTGACCTAAAAATGGTCAAAAATTGACCAAACTGATTTGAAAAATTCTATAATCAATTTGTTTGGTTAGGAGCTCAATTTTTCCTATAAATAGAAGCCTCTCCCTTTGTTGAAAAACAATAGTGTTTTATGCACGCGGTTACTCTACTCCACCCAAGCCAAGAACTATGAATTTATTAATAACTCACTAGTTTTTGACATTTCCCTCTTCCAAAGATTGGTTGGCCACTCTTGTTCAAACAAGAGTTGAACCCTCAAACCATCAAGCCAAAGGAAAGCTTTCAAAGTCATTAGTAAGTTGGTGATTCTTCTTTTCACTTATTTTATGGTTTTTATGGCTTTAAATGGTTTTTTATGCTTTATGTCTTCTCTAAAAATGTTATACCTCATTACAAAAAGGCATTTCCCTCTCTTTTCTAACAAAGCCAACCATTCTCTATTCTAGATGAATGGTTAGTTGATTAATGTCAAGTTTTTATAATGTGTTTCAATTAAGTGAAAAAATGTTTACTTTAGAATAATTTCAATACTTTTGGTGCACTTTTAATTAGTTTTAAAGACTTAGAAATTTGAAAAATGGTCAGCCATATAAAGGAGATTATGGCAAAATTTTCAAAAATTAGTGAAATAAAATTCATCTTTTGTTACTCTAAAAGAGTAATCCTTATGGTTTCTACATTCTAAAGTATCATTTTCATGCATAGAAGATGCATTTTGATTATGTGTATAAAAGATAAATTTTTATTATAAAAGTGTTAATTTTATCATATTTGGAAGTCATGCATAGAGGTATGCATAAAAGATGATTATTTTATTATAAAAGTGTTACTTTTATCATATTTAAAATTCATGCATAGGGGTATGCATAAAAGATGATCATTTTATTGTAAAAGTGTTACTTTTATCATATTTGAAATTCATGCATAGAGGTATGCAGCATAAAGATGATTATTTTATTGTAAAAGTGTTACTTTTATCATATTTAAAATTTATGCATAAAAGATGATTATTTTATTATAAAAGTGTTACTTTTATCATATTTGAAATTCATGCATAGGGGTATGCATAAAAGATGATTATTTTATTATTAAAGTGTTACTTTTATCATATTTGAAATTCATGTATAGGGGTATGCATAAAAGATGATTATTTTATTAAAAGTGTTACTTTTATCATATTTGAAATTCATGCATAGGGGTATGCATAAAAGATGATTATTTTATTGTAAAAATGTTACTTTTATCATATTTGAAATTCATGCATAGAGGTATGCATAAAGATGATTATTTTATTGTAAAAGTGTTACTTTTATCATAATTAAAATTCATGCATAGGGGTATGCATAAAAGATGATTATTTTATTGTAGTGTTACTTTTATCATATTTGAAATTCATGCATAGGGGTATGCATAAAAGATGATTATTTTGTTATAAAAGTGTTACTTTTATCATATTTGAAATTCATGCATAGAGGTATGCATAAAGATGATTATTTTATTGTAAAAGTGTTACTTTTATCATAATTGAAATTCATGCATAGGGTATGCATAAAAGATGATTATTTTATTGTAAAAGTGTTACTTTTATCACACTTGAATTTCATGCATAGAGGTATGCATAAAAGATGATTATTTTATTGTAGAAATGTTACTTTTATCATATTTGGATTTCATGCATAGAGGTATGCATAAAAGATATTTTTATACTAAAAGTGTGATTTTTATCCTAAATGGATTTTATGCATATATAGATGCATAAGAGAAATTCTTTTATTCTAAAAGTGTAATTCCTACTAAATTGAATTTATGCATAGGAAGATGCATAAAAGATTGATTCAAAAGTGTCATTCTCATTTAAAATGAATTTATGCATAAGAAGATGCATAAAAGATTGATTCAAAAGTGTCATTCTCATTTAAAATGAATTTATGCATAAGAAGATGCATAAAAGATTGATTCAAAAGTGTCATTCTCATTTAAAATGAATTTATGCATGAGAAGATGCATAAAAGATTGATTTTTATTTGGAAAGTGTTATTCTCTTTAAAATGGAATTCATGCATAAATAGATACGTAAAGAAATCTTATATCAAATATAAGAATTCTCTTGTATTCTATAAATAGATATTGTGATGTGATAAGAGGTGTATGAGATGTGATAGGATGTGATAAGATGCATATGAGATGAGTTAGGATGTGATAAGATGAGTTAAGATGTGTATGGGATGAGGTAAGAAGTGTATGTGATGGGATAAGATGTATATGGGTTGTGATAAGGCGAGAACGGATGTGGATGTACGAATGTGAACGTGGATGTATGAATGTGAATGTGGATGTGTGGATGTGGAAATGGGAGTGTGGATGTATGAATGTGGAAATGGATGTATGAATGTGAATGTGGATGTGGATGTGGATGTATGGATGTAGATACGGATATGGGTGTATGTATATGGATGTGGATGTATGAATGTGAACGTGGATGTGTGGATATGGAAATGGGAGTGTGGATGTATGAATGTGAAAATGGATGTATGCATGTAGATGTGTATGTATGAATGTGAATGTGGATGTGGATGTGGATGTATGGATGTAGATACGGATGTGGATGTATGTATGTGGATGTGGATGTATGAATGAGAATGTGAAAATGGATGTATGCATGTAGATGTGGATGTATGGATGTGAATGTGGATGTGGATGTGGATGTATGGATGTGGATATGGATGTGTATGTATGAATGCGGATATGTGATTGGATATATGATGTGGATGTATGAGCATGGATGTGTATGTAGAATAATGAATGTGAATGTGTATGTGAAATAATGTGTCATCTCGATATGAGGGAATGGATGAGAATGAGTACACATATGAATGGAATGTGGAATAGGTAATGTGGACTCATGAGGAGGGATAATGTAGAAAGACGAGAGTTCGATATAGAAACTGTATTTTGTGACTCTTTGTAAATGACTATTTTATGTTAAGAATGCTCGGGAAGCATTTTGACCGTCTTATGGATTAAGGTCATGGAGATCTAACTGATAAAGTTACAACGGCTGACGTCGGAGAGTCAATGGAGGACGTCTCGCGTAGCAAGGTTGATCGAGGTCTTGACTAGCCTCGCTTCGATTTAAATGGTGAGCTTCCGGTACGGTGGATGAGGGACCAAGGAAGCGGCCTATGAGTGAAGCGCTAGGTCACCTGTGAAGGATCCTAGAGGGCGTTGACCGTACAGTGCTTGGGCTCTGGGTCGCCGAAGATACCCACACGTGCGTCGTGGAAGATATTGAAACAAGGAGTAAGAGTTGTTTTCTGAAACCGGGCATGGATCTAGTTGATTAACCTTGCTGGTCCTCAACGAATGAGTCCATGGCTCTCTTATATGGATCTGTTTATTGATCTTGCTGATCTTCAACGAGGATTCCATCTTGATTTTTATATAGGAAAATATTGTCGGATACTATGAGCTAGGAACTAATGAAAAGGCCCCTAAGGGAACAGGTGGTGAGCGTTCTGGTTGCTAATGATGCCATAAGTACACCGATGAATGAATGATTGGTAATATGGATTCAACCAAAGATTTAGAGGATTGTCATCAGTGACATAATGGTTTCATTAAAGGATTGTTTTAAAGTTAGTTGACGCTGAGAAAAAGGCAATTTCATATTGGTGGGTGTGTAAGTGGTGTGACTAGAAGTTATGTTTGCATGAACTTTCGGCTAGGGGGCATGGGAACTCTTTTCCCTGGTACCTGGTACCTGGGACAAAACCTAACCGAATTCCTAATTGGATCCCATCACTACAGTGGTTGGACAGTTCTAACCCATGGGACTGGATGGGGTTAGGCTGGACTGATGGATCCGTAAATCGAGACTCAATTTCTATTATTATGATAGATGAAGTAAATCCCAGATAAAAATTGTTCTATGGATAGAAATCAACAGCTGTGCCTCTTGATGGGGAAAAAAGCATTGATCCCAATGATCCAAGTGCAAGTTTCTTCCTTGATCTGATCGAGTACCTTTATAGGTGCAATCGGATCAGTTTGATCAGTAATGGTCTTGACTACGTTAGAGTAAAAAGTTATCCTGGTGGAATCGCTCATGCTTTCCGGATAAAGGAAGTTTTTCTGGGTTCGGTTTTGGAAAAACCGACGGATTAGTCTCTTGTTCGGATATCCGTGGGGACGAGGCCCCGAGTGTGGGACTCTGCCCCGCACAAGAAGTGCTATTTCCGTTGCTAGTACCCCGAATCCGTTGCGCGGTGGGAACAGGGATCTCACAGTTGGTATCAGAGCGAATTGGCTAAAGATCAACTGAGAAGCCAAATATGTCAAAAATTTATCAAGAAGCATAAAAAGGTTGTATGGATTGAAGAAAGAACCCCATGCTTGGATAGACATGATAAGCAAGTATCTCATTAGCATTGGTTTTCATGTGGGAACATTAGATTCATCACTATATGTAAAGAAGACAGCACATGGTATTGTGGTGATTGTCATCTATGTAGATGACTTGATTATGATAGGTGATTCAAGCAAGGATATTGTTGATGTGAAAGATTCATTATGTGGTGAATTTGACATGAAAGACTTGGGAGAATTAAGATACTTTCTTGGCATTGACGTGGTAAAAACAAAGAAAGACATTTGGTTGGTTTCAAAGGAAGTATGAATATGCTACCAAAGTATGGCATGACATGTTGTAAAGCCAATGAGCACACCATTGGAGAAAAATGTGAAGCTATGTAAGATTCCTCCCCCAGCCTTCGAGGTATACAGGAGTAAGAATCTCCCTTTCTGATCTTATAATTATTCCCTCTCTAAAATAAAAGAAAGATTCTGTTTAAAAAAGGAAGACCCTTTCCCCAGAATACTTCTCAGGAGTCAAACCTGTTTTAAGGATTCAGAACGATGGGTTCAGAAGTGAGAATCAGTGTTTTGGATACCAAGGTTTTGGTCTTCATTCGAGTACGGCCCAAAAGAAGTTCTTTATCTCTTGGAAAGTATAAGAAGTTATCCCCCAGATATTGTGGGCCTTATCTGAATTCAAAGAAAGTAGGTGACAACCTACGAACTTCTTTTATCTCCTCATCTCAAAGTTCATAATGTATCTCATGTAAGCCTTCTATGGAATTATGTGTCAAACCCAAATCATGGAAAGACGGTAAAACTTCAGTGGCAAGATACCCCGTTGGCTTCTAGGTTACGCTAGTTCCTTCTTTTATATGTCGTAACTCTTATTTGTCACTCGCAGTAATCTTACTTCCATCGATCTCCTTTCTTTCTTAATCTCCTCTATGGCTTGGCAGCAGAACTTGGTTTTATCCATGATGATTTCTCACCTTCAAGATGCAAGCGAGTCTATGAAGAAGGATTTTATAGAACTGTATGAGCGCTCACTTTTCCCTCACTTGGGAACTTCTGTAGCTCAGACCAAATGGCGGACCTATCAAGACATAACTAGGATAACACCGTGGGGTTGGCAGCACTTTTATAACAATGTCTGCTTGGCTATGGTTATTGAAGCTTTGGGTTTGGGTCCCCGATACTACTGCGTGAATATCTAGGGTGTGAAAGTATGAAGACAAAGAAGCTATCTAACCACAACCTCTTTACTACGAGATCTATACACTTTCCCAAAGAAATGAGTAAATGCTCACATAAGATGAGTTGACTATGTACAAGGTTTATTAGTAAGAAACTATGAGTAATATCAAAAATATGAGATATTGTAGGTATCCAAAAATGAGTAAATGCTCACATAAGATGAAGAGTTGAATATGTACAAGGTTTATTAGTAAGAAACTATGAGTAATATTAAAAATATGAGATATTTTGGGTATAATGATTCCATTTTGACACATATGTAAGGAACGGGAGTCCCTTCAATGCTCACATAAGATGAAGAGTTGAATATGTACAAGGTTTTAGTAAGAAACTATGAGTAATATCAAAAATATGAGATATTTTGGGTATAATGATTCCATTTTTGACACATATGTAAGGAAGGGGAGTCCCTTCAATGAGGCACCTAATTCACATGCTTGATTGAGTTTTAAATCTTCAAAAATTGAGATATTTTATCTCTCCTCTCTCCTAATTCAAGTCTAGCTCCAAAAAAATAGCTTAACTGACCTATAAATGGTCAAAAATTGACCAAACTGATTTGATAAATTTTTGACATATTTGGCTTCTCAGTTGATCTTTATTAGCCAATTCGCTCTGATACCAACTGTGAGATCCTTGTTCCCACCGCGCAACGGATTCGGGGTACTAGCAGCGGAAGTAGCACTTCTTGCGCAGGGCAGAGTCCCACACTCGGGGCCTCATCCACGGATATCTGGACAAGAGACTAATCCATCGGTTTTTCCAAAACCGAACCCGGGAAAACTTCCTTTATTCGGAAAGCACGGGCGATTCCACCAGGATAACTTTTTACTCTAACGTAGTCAAGACCATTACTGATCAAACTGATCCGACTGCACCTATAAAGGTACTCGGTCAAATCAAGGAAGAAACTTGCACTTGGATCATTGGGATCAACGCTTTTTTCCCCATCAAGAGGCACAGCCATTGATTTCTATCCATAGAACAATTTCTATCTGAGATTTACTTCATCTATCGTAATAACAAAAATTGAGTCTCGATTTACGGATCCATCAGTCCAGCCTAACCCCATCCACTCCCATGGGTTAGCCAACCACAGTAGTGATGGGATCCAATTAGGAATTTAGTTAGGTTTTGTCTCGGGTACCAGGGAAAAGAGTTCCCAGGCCCCCTAGCCGGAAGTTCATGCAAACATAAACTAGTCACACCACTTACACACCCAATATGAAATTGCCTTTTTCTCAGCGTCAACTAACTTAAAAAAAATCCTTTAATGAAACCATTATGTCACTGATGACAATCCTCTAAATCTTTGGTTGAATCCATATTACCAATCATTCATTCATCGGTGTACTTATGGCATCATTGGCAACCAGAACGCTCACCACCTGTTCACTCAGGGGCCTTTTCAATAGTTCCTAGCTCATAGTATCTGACGATATTTTTCCATGTAAAAATCAAGATGGAATCCTCGTTGAAGATCAGCAAGATCAATCAATAGATCCATATAAGAGAGCCATGGACTCATCCGTTAAGGACCAGCAAGGTCAATCAACCAGATCCATGCCCGGTTTCAGAAAATAACTCTTACTCCTTGTTCCAATATCTTCCACGATGCACGTGTGGGTATCTTCGGCGACCCAGAGCCCGAGCACCGTATGGTCAGCACCCTCTAGGATTCTTCGTAGGTGACCTAGCGCTTCATTCATAGGCCGCTTCCTTGGTCCCTCATCCACCGTACCGGAAGCTCACTATTTAAATCAAACCGAGGCTGGTCAAGACCTCGATCGACCTTGCTACGCGAGACGTCCTCTCCATTGACTCTCCATCAGCCGTTGCAACTTTATCAGTTAGATCTCCATGACCTTAATCCATAAGACGGTCAAAATGCTTCCCCAGCATTCTTGACATAGAACAGTCATTTACAAACAGTCACAAAATACAGTTTCTATATCAAACTCTCATCTTTCCACATTATCCCTCCTCAGTCCACATTACTTATTCCTCATTCCATTCATATGTGTACTCATTCTCATCTATTCCCTCATATCGACGACACATTATTTCACATACACATTCACATTCATTATTCTACATACATATCCATGTTCGTACATCCACATCATATATCCAATCCCATATCTGCATTCATACATACACATCCATATCCACATCCATACATCCACATC
Source organism: Cibotium barometz (assembly GCF_041138505.1). Taxonomy (NCBI): domain Eukaryota; kingdom Viridiplantae; phylum Streptophyta; class Polypodiopsida; order Cyatheales; family Cibotiaceae; genus Cibotium; species Cibotium barometz. The sequence goes on from NC_141097.1 coordinate 30,666,615, forward strand.
CACATCCACATTCACATCCATACATCCACATCTACATGCATACATCCATTTTCACATTCTCATTCATACATCCACATCCACACACATACATCCACATCCATATCTACATCCATACATCCACATCCACATCCACATCCACATTCATACATACACATCTACATGCATACATCCAAATTCACATTCATACATCCACATTTCCATTTTCACATCCACGCATCCACGTTCACATTCATACATCCACATCCACATACATACATCCACATCCGTATCTACATCCATAAATCTACATCCGCATCCACATTCACATTCATACATCCATTTCCACATTCATACATCCACACTCCCATTTCCACATCCACACATCCACGTTCACATTCATACATCCACATCCACATACATACATCCACATCGGTTCTCGCCCTATCACAACCCATATACATCTTATCCCATCACATACACTTCTTACCTCATCCCATAAACATCTTATCACATCTTAACTCATCTTATCACATCCTAACTCATCTCATGTGCATCTTATCACATCTCATACATCACAATATCTATTTATAGAATACAAGAGAATTCTTATATTTGATATAAGATTTCTTTACACATCTATTTATGCATAAATTCTATTTTAAAGAGAATAACACTTTCGAAATAAAAATCAATCTTTTATGCATCTTCCTATGCATAAATTCATTTTAAATGAGAATGACACTTTTGAATCAATCTTTTATGCATCATTCTATGCATAAGTTCAATTTAGTAGAATTACACTTTTAGAATAAAAGAATTTCTCTTATGCATCTAATATATGCATAAAATCCATTTAGGATGAAAATCACACTTTTAGTATAAAAATATCTTTTATGCATAGCTCGATGCATGAAATCCAAATATGATAAAAGTAACATTTTTACAATAAAATAATCATCTCTTATGCATACCTCTATGCATGAAATTCAAATGTGATAAAAGTAACACTTTTACAATAAAATAATCATCTTTTATGCATACCCCTATGCATGAATTTCAATTATGATAAAAGTAACACTTTTATAATAAAATATTCATCTTTATGCGCATACCTCTATGTATGAATTTCAAATATGATAAAAGTAACACTTTTATAATAAAATAATCATCTTTTATGCATACCCCTATGCATGAATTTCAAATATGATAAAAGTAACACTTTTACAATAAAATAATCATCTTTTATGCGTACCCCTATGCATGAATGTGAATTATGATAAAAGTAACACTTTTACAATAAAATAATCATCTTTATGCATACCTCTATGCATGAATTTCAAATATGATAAAAGTAACACTTTTATAATAAAATAATCATCTTTTATGCATACCCCTATGCATGAATTTCAAATATGATAAAAGTAACACTTTTATAATAAAATAATTATCTTTTATGCATACCCCTATGCATGAATTTTAAATATGATAAAAATAACACTTTTATAATAAAATAATCATCTTTTATGCATACCCCTATGCATGAATTTCAAATATGATAAAAGTAATAATTTTATAATAAAATAATCATCTTTTATGCATAAATTTTAAATATGATAAAAGTAACACTTTTACAATAAAATAATCATCTTTATGCATACCTCTATGCATGAATTTCAAATATGATAAAAGTAACACTTTTACAATAAAATAATCATCTTTTATGCATACCCCTATGCATGAATTTCAAATATGATAAAAGTAACACTTTTATAATAAAATAATCATCTTTTATGCATACCTCTATGCATGACTTCCAAATATGATAAAAGTAACACTTTTATAATAGAAATTTATCTTTTATACACATAGTCAAAATGCATCTTCTATGCATGAAAATGATACTTTAGAATGTAGAAACCATAAGGATTATTCTTTTACAATAATAGAAGATGAATTTTATTTCACTAATTTCTAAAATTTTTGCCATAGCCTCCTTTATATGGCTGACCATTTTTCAAATTTCTAAGTTTTTAAAACTAATTAAAAGTTCACCAAAAGTGTTAAAATTATCCTAAAGTAAACATTTTTTCACTTAATTGAAACACATTATGAAAACTTGACATCAATCAACTAACCATTCCCCTAGAATAGAGAATGGTTGGCTTTGTTAGAAAAGAGAGGGAAATGCCTTTTTGTAATGAGGTATAACATTTTTAGAGAAGACATAAAGCATAAAAAACCATTTAAAGCCATAAAAACCATAAAATAAGTGAAAAGAAGAATCACCTACTTACTAATGACTTTGAAAGCTTTCCTTTGGCTTGATGGTTTGAGGGTTCAACTCTTGTTTGAACAAGAGTGGCCAACCAATCTTTGGAAGAGGGAAATGTCAAAAACTAGTGAGTTATTAATAAATTCATAGTTCTTGGCTTGAGTAGAGTAGAGTAACCGTGCATAAAACACTATTGTTTTTCAACAAAGGGGGAGGCTTTTATTTATAGGAAAAATTGAGCTCCTAACCAAACAAATTGATTCTAGAATTTTCCAAATCAGTTTGGTTAATTTTTGACCATTTTTAGGTCAGTTAAGCTAACTTTTTGGAACTAGACTTGAATTAGGAGAGAGGAGAGATAAAATATCTCAATTTTTGAAGATTTAAAACTCAATCAAGCATGTGAATTAGGTGCCTCATTGAAGGGACTCCCCTTCCTTACATATGTGTCAAAAATGGAATCATTATACCCAAAATATCTCATATTTTTGATATTACTCATAGTTTCTTACTAATAAACCTTGTACATATTCAACTCTTCATCTTATGTGAGCATTGAAGGGACTCCCCTTCCCTACATATGTGTCAAAATGGAATCATTATACCCAAAATATCTCATATTTTTAATATTACTCATAGTTTCTTACTAATAAACCTTGTACATATTCAACTCTTCATCTTATGTGAGAATTTACTCATTTTTGGATACCCAAAATATCTCATATTTTTGATATTACTCATAGTTTCTTACTAATAAACCTTGTACATAGTCAACTCTTCATCTTATGTGAGCATTTACTCATTTTTGTGGATCTTCTTTTACAAAATTGGATTTATCTTCTCCCCACACATGGATTGATCTTATTGGCCCATAGGAACCTTAATTGGACCATAATCCAAAAATTTTTGAAATTTTAGACCCTTAGGCTAAGGTCCTTTATACCCATTTTCAATTAATTCCAATTGCACATTGAAAAGTTCTTTTTGAATTTCTGTTTCAGGGGAATTCATTTTAATAAGATGAGATAATTTTCTATCCAAAAATATTAAAAATCTGAATATTCTCTCTCTAAATTTTTTTCTCTCTCTATGTTAAAACAGTTAGAAACAAGATCTTTTATATTTCTGAAGAGGGATTTAATTACACGGGAAGATGCTGGACATCTTGAGAGGCTGGGGAGGAATTTTACATTCTCTCCCACTTGAAAAATGCGAGATGTCCTCATCTCGCAAACTGGGGGTAATTTCACAAAAGATGCATGAATATGAGACTAAGAGAAAATTTAATTAAGATTAACCACCAAGAGAAGTCTCAAAGAGAGCAAGATTGAAGACACGAACAAAGATTTTAACTTTATTCACTCTTGGAACATATACAGTAAAGATAGAAGAACTTTTTACAATTCCATAAGCCCGTCCATCATATGGTCACAAAAGCAGCACTCACAAGCTGCACACGTATAAGGTAACTCATATATGGGAATAATTTGGCTGGTTATTACAGCACCTATCTCATTGGTATGAGGTGACCTAATAAAAGGACCAATAGAAAGACACAAAGCAAGGCTAGTCGCAAAGGGATATGCGCAAACACATGGTTTGGATTATGATGAGACATTTAGCCTTATGGCTAAGATGGGAATAGTGAAATCTGTGATTGCATTTGCTACATCCAAATGGTTGGGAAATGCATCAGATGGATGTAAAGAATGCATTTCTAAATGGTGAATTGCAAGAAGAAGTGTTCATGGAGTAGCCAGAAGGCTATGTGCATCCCAAATATCCTATACATGTATGTATTCATACAATTTGATATTCAAACTCAAAATTCGTAAGTTAGTAATTGGGTCTTCAAATGCAAGTACCGTAATTGTATGGAACCCTGACTTGCTTGAGGCCTAGACATGATGGTATTTACCTTATAGTTCCAAGTATCATGTAACTACCCGTATATATCGAGGGTATAACTGCAGCTCTTTACCGGCAGTATATACGAGTAAATCTAAAACTTGAAATTATAAGCATTAATGCTATCTAGATGATGATTTCGAATGTGGTTGATATGATTTTTAATTCTGTTTGAGAACTGATGAGTTGATTTGGATTCTGATTGAAAAAAATGATGATCCCTAAAAATTGGTTAAAATGTAATAAGATGAGCAAAACCACAATGAGGATGAATGGGACGAGTCCCTATGATGATATTCATAACTAGAATGATGATAATGATTTCAGCAAATCTCTATGAGATTAGTGGATTGTGCTGTCAAATTGCTACTGTTAACACTTGACACAGTAGATCAAGTTAAGGGATGACAAATTGAGAACTTTCTTGACTGAAATTCCCGTGGAGGAACGTTCAGAAAGAAATTTTTCGGTCTAATGGACCATTATCGTGTTAAAGATATGAATGATATGATCTGAATGAATTGTTATTTAATGATGAGTTCTATATAAGGGATATTTATCCCAGTATTCTGTTGGATTGACTAGAATATAAGAAACCCCAGAATAAATTGGATCTTAAGAAAATGAGTTGTCCTCTACTTTGCAAGATGAGGACATCTCGCACTTTTTTGAGTGGGGTAGAATGTAAGATTCCTCCCCCAGCCTTCGAGGTATACAGGAGTAAGAATCTCCCTTTCTGATCTTATAATTATTCCCTCTCTAAAATAAAAGAAAGATTCTGTTTAAAAAAGGAAGACCCTTTTCCCATAATACTTCTCACTTACATTTTACTTTATACACCCTTTTGTAAGCAATGACATTCTTTCCACTTGGTAATGCAACCAAGTCCAATGTATCATTGTGCACTAAGGCATCCATTTTTGCATCCATTCCTTTCTCCCATACATGCTTTCCAACATCTTCCCCAAAACATGATGGTTCCACATGCTTTAACATTAACGTCATGCACGCATAATGCATTGCATACCCATCATATGTCAATCTCTCCACTGGATACCTAATCCTTTGTGATCTTCTCAAAACTTGTGGATCACTATGTACACCCGGTGCTCTAGCATGTGGGGGAACATACCTCTCTTTCCTTACACATGGAGTACATAAGGCTGGGATGCGAAGTTCTTCATCTAAGCTTTTCGAGCTAGTTGACTCATAACCTGTTATGCCAATTCCTTCAACTTTATTTATGCCTCTATCATCAACACGTCCACTTGTGCTCCCACTACTGTGTCTCAACCTTCCTGACCATGGACTAACATTATCACTTCCACGTGATCATTAGGACCTCAATGGAAGGCTTCTTGGGCCCTTTTATTTGGCAGTTTAAGGAGTCAAACCTTTTCTCTTAAGAAGAAACTTTTTCTAATTAGAAGCTTCAAAACGGCTACTTTATTCGAATTTGAATTTTGGGGGGAAAATGGAATTTAAAATCTAGCAGACAAAACCATATCATGTAACATATCTATGGAAAGCTCTTGATGCGTAGATCACGGATCTATAATCTCCGCTCAAATCGGAGCTTGTATATAGAAGTTATGGAGGTTCGAAAATTGTAAAATTGCCTCCCCCCCTTTTTGGGGGGAAAAGTGCACCCTTTGACCACTCTTACACCTCTCTTACAAACCCAACATTTCAGTCCACATGGCAACCCCCCATTTGGCTATTCCTTAATCACCTTGATTAGGCTTGGGCAAATTAAAGGGCCCAAGAAGACCCCATTCACTTCCTAATGTGTTTCAGCTGGCCTAGATAATAAATTAGGACTATCTTTTTTCAAGCTCACATGCACATTTACATCTATTTCATCCACCATAACATCATCTTTGTTTTTGTACCATCTTGCCAACTCATCAAACACCACTCTATAGAAATGAGCACCTGTTTAGTTTCATGATTATAACATTTATACCATAAGCCTTTCTATCTTGTGCATAACCAATTAATATGCAATTTTCAGCCCCTTTGGGTCCAATTTCCTTCTCTTCTCATCTAGTACATGTACATAGGCAATACATCCAAAAACTTTGAGATGCCCAATCTCTGGCCTAGAACCTATTGTCCTCATCTCATGTGAGGAATCTCATGTATGGAAGCTGTAGGTGTCTTATTCAAAATGTACACCGTTGTGGCACATGCTTCTGCCCAAAAATACAAAGGCACACTCTTTTTATTCATGAGTTCTCTTGGGTTGCCACTTCACCTATCACACAATTCTTTCTGTCAGCAACTCCATTTTGTTGAGGAGTGTACCTACATGTAAACTGCTTTCTAATGTCATGGTCTCTCAAGAATGCATCAAATGCATGTGAGATATACTCACCACCACCATTTGTCCTCAAACACTTAATCCAATGGCCATATTGCTTCTCAACAAGTGCTTTTAATTCTTTGAACTTTCCCAAGACTTCAATCTTCTCTTTCAAAAAATAGATCCACTTCATCTTACTAAAATAATCAATAAATGTGATATAATACATGCTCCCATTTATTGATTGGGTTTGCGTGGGACCCCATATATCACTGTGTATAGCCTCAAGTGGCCTTCTACTCATTTGACTATCCCTAGGAAATGGCAATCTTGCTTGTTACCCAAATTGGCATGCATCACAAACATGTGTACTCCCATCATATTTGAATCTAAATAGACCACCAACAATGCCTTTTGTTTGCATAGATTTGAGCTTTTGATTGTTTACATGACCAATCCTTTTATGCCAAATGTCAATGGCTGGCACTATCCCACGACTATGAGAAAACATGGTTGACTTCAATTCTAGAATGCTTGCATCTAGCTTAAACAGTCTTCAATTCTAGAATGCTTGCATCTAGCTTAAACAATCTTCCTTCTTTTTTACCTTTGGCAATCAATTTGAAGCCATGCTTGAAATCCTCAACAAAGAAACCATGCTCATGAAAACTCACTTGCAATCCTTGTTCAACCATTCATCCCACTAATGCCAAAATCTTTGTAATCGATGGCACATACAACACCTCAGACATAGTTTTCACCCTTCCATCATGCATCCTCAATGGCACACTACCAACATGTGTAATAGAAAGCTAAGAATCATCACCTATAGCAACATAACCCTGATTTTGTGTTGGCATCATATTATCAAACCACTCCCCATGACAATTCATGTGGTTTGATACTCCTGAATCTATGTACCATGTGTCATCACTCTCGTTGTGGTGGTGGCCTATCATGCCAACCACGTCCACCTGTACGTCCTCTTGCACTAGCTCTCCCCCTACCTTTAGCACCTCTATGATTGTAGAATGCTTGGTCCCTTGCATGTCCACTAGTACTAGATGAGGCACCAAGGGCCAAGTTTTATCTCCTCCACAATAAGTAACAAAATCATCTCATCAAAATCTGGGGAGTCTCCACCTCTAACCTTGATAGAGGATTCAAATGCTTTTTAATCCTTTCCAAAACCATTCAATGTGTGCCATGAGCTCTTCAACATCCCTATCTTGAAAAATTCTCTTTGAACAAGGAGCGACTTGTATGGCATACCACCATTTCTTGTCATTTATATCCGCATGAAACACAAACTTGTAAAAAGAAACACATTGAGTATAAATTAAACATGCATAAGTATGATATAATAAAATATTATGGTTAGAATTTACTTGTTCACAATGGTGAGGTAGCACAAATGTGTCCCTCTTTGTTTGCCAAAATTTTGTAGAATCAGTCCAATAAATCCATTTGGATGCTTTTTCACAGTTTCTTGAGCACCTCCACAAAAATCCTTGAACCACTTCACATCCAAGATAAAAATTTGGAATGTCTTGAATCCAAACTTTAGGTTGTTTTGAATCATGTGACAATAATCAAGCATTGCTTGACTTTTATGCTCAAAGTTTGCCATAACCCTCGGTGACAGTCTTGGGTATTTCTCTTTGTATCTATATGTTGAATACAGAATTCTCTTCCTTCAGACCACATGGCATCGTATACCTTATACTACCACCACCAACACCAAATGAAATATGTTGAATACAAAATTCTCTTCCTTTAGACCACATGGCATTGTATACCTTATACTACCACCACCAACACCAAATGAAATATATTTATGATATTTAATAACCATATCATGAGATTTTACTTAAATAAAAAAAGAGAAAGTAGAGACACACATGAGGCTCGCATCCTCTTGCATACTCCCACTCTTCTTTTGTCACCATCTCTCCATGTTCTTAGAACTTTTCCATTTCCTCATAAAGCCAATTAATAGTAAAATATTGTGGAAGTGATGCAAGCTCTGGATGAAATGGCAAGCCTATCAAACGCATGCTAAATGATCTTCTCCTCACCTCTTCATACCTTGCCACCCACCTCTTCATAACTTCACTCTTGAGAATATAAAATGTATTCATCTTCTTCAACATTGATGTGTCCATTATCCTTGCTCTTCCTTTGCCTTGTGGTGCATGGGATACCATGTGCTCATCTTCCTCATTACTCCACAATCATGGCATTGTTGGATCCACTAGAGAGATATACTTTGAAATGTGAACACATTCTTCTTGCACTAACCAACCCTCTACCATGCTTCCTTCTGGCCTAGATCTTTGTATAACAAACTCCTTCAAGGTCTTCATAAAAAAATCAAGGAAGAACATCCACCGAGCATGCGTGACACCACACATTGGCCCTTCATCTATCAAGTGTACCACCACAATATGTAATTGACTACTAACATAGTTCTCCTCTATCATGCACATTGCCTCCACTGCCAATACTTGAGTTGCATCAATAGTGCATGGATGGATGTCCTAGGAACTTATGTACCTAGTATGGATTTGAGTCAGTTCTCCTCTATCATGCACATTGCCTCCATGACCAATACTTGAGTTGCATCAATAGTGCATGGATGGATATCCTAGGAACTTATGTACCTAGTATGGATTTGAGTCAATTCAATTAGCATGACATGTCTCACAAACTAGCACATGTTAGAATTTTAGTTTTTTATACCTCACCACCGCCCCAAGGCCGTATTAGATAATTTGGGCAAATGGAGACATTTTGGGAATTTGAAATTCGATGAATTTCATTAAATTTGGGTAAACTTCTACAAATTTAAGAGATTGAATGATCAAACATCAGATGGTTTTATTCACACCATTGAGGACTACAATGGATTTTAATACAAGTTGATAATCACACAAATGGGTGGTGTTTATAAACACCTTTCAATATATGTTCTCCTAGGGCTTTACAATGCTTTCTTCCACCAAAAATAAAATCAATGAAAAATCTTTTTTCACAATATGTACTATAAATTATGTAGAATTTGAGAAATGTAAATATAAGAACACATTACGAGATAAGTCATTCAATTTGCAAGTCTCCATTGCTAAAGCCTTCTAGGAATTTGAGATTGGATGAATTTCATTAAATTTGTCTGAAATTCTACAACTTTGGGAGATTGAATTATCAAACAACGGATCGTTTTCTTCACACCATTTAGGGGCACAATGGATTTTAATACAAGTTGATAATCACACAGATGGGTGGTGTTTATAAACACCATTTAATATATGTTCTCCCAAGGGTTTAAAATGCTTTCTTGCACCACAAATAAAATCAATGAAAGACCTTTTTTTTTTCAAAATGTATACAAGAAATTATGTATAATTTGAGAAATGTAAATGTAAGAACACATTACTAGATAAGTCATTCGATTTGCAAGTCACCATTGCTAAGCAAGTCTTCTTGTGCTTTTGTACCCACATTTTGTGGAATCTTAGTCCTCGTAGTATTTGTGACTTTTGACATCCATGACCAGACAACTATATCAACACATTCCCAAACTTGTGGATCCTTCTTATTCTCTACCCAAAACTTGCTTGAACAATCCTTATAGAATTTTCCATCACTTAGTTCATTTTTCTTAGCAATATTGAATTAGTACCTTATTGAAATCAGGTGATGTTACATCTATCTCAATTTTTGATTGGGCAACACCAAGACATATAGGATAAATCAGATCAGATGGCCTCACAGAGACAAAGTTTCCTTTCTTAACATCTATCATTGGGCTAAAGTCTTCACTTGGCTTACCACTTAAAGGACTGCAATGGTGATTGTTCCAGTCCTCATAGCCTATGAACTCATTATTATGGCTATCGAAGTTATGCACATGATCTAGCAATTGTGTTTTTGGGCAAAAAACTGAGTATACACTTGTCTTTGATAAAATTGGATGCTCAAGTTCCTCTAGCACATTTTTCCAATAATATATGACTAGTCTAATATAGGTTTCATATGATGTCTCACCCCTTCTATCTACAGGCTTCTTCCAAAACCTAATGTAGTCTGTTATACCTACAATTAGTTGCAAGTGATCCCTTACAAATTCAGACATTGGTAGCATGTCTACAAACCCTATTGGAAGAAGTGGCCATCCATTAGCTTATCTTTCTTCCACAACTTAATGCCTCCTTCTCTAGGCATCGAGTTAGGTGAATTGGGATGCACTTTATATTGCATCATCGGTTTTTCTTCAAGCATGAAGAAACAAAATCAGAATGGTTTAGAATGACCCACAAGCATGTCCTACCCATCATTAAGATAATTGTCAACAAAAATCTTGAAGTTAGGGATCCTTTTGAGAAGAAATGGTGCTAGTTTGGATTCTAAAGAGAATCTAATTGTATCCATTAGATGTGGAAAAGTGAATGTTTGACCCACTCTGAATTTCTCAGATAACCTGCTAAACATTGCATCAATGTCCTCATGTGTGTGCCCTACCATCAAGAAGCCTAATTGAACTGTCTTGAAGACACCTCTTGCAACTAGAGAAAGTTATGAAAATAAGTACCGTTTTTTGTTCTCTGATGCACAATTATCTAGTTGTAGCAGCAAGTTCTCTGGCAATTTACAAAATGAGGAGGCCGTGCTTGTTATAGTATATGTAGTAGAAGTCATGGCATTTATATCCCCTGAGTTTGCATTAGTGACACTTTCTTGTAATAAATAGCTTATCTTTCCACGCATGTCACGATGCAAAGCTATAGATAACATGTCATACACAGTTTGTGCGAGATTCTAGAGAGTTGCCCCAAAAATTCTTTTGAGTTCTCATTAACATATCGCAATCAACATGCTGACAACACTTGTACTCACAATAATCAATCAAGGAAACTTGTAGTAGTGACTCCATTAACATTCTGAACATGAAAGTATACCTCCGTTTCCTGGAAGATAAAACATATTTTGTTAATGCACCATTCACAACATTATGTATAATGTCATCATATTCCATGGGCTTTATTTTAATGAAAGTATACCTCCATTTCCTCGAAGATAAAACAAATTTTGTTAATGCACCATTCACAACATTATGTATAATGTCATCATATTCCATGGGTAAATATCTCAATGGGATTCCATCTAACATGGTAATTTGTTTGATTGGCCACTTAACCAAGCTTAGACTACCAATATCTTGTGTAGTGCTTGTTGAGGTAGTCCTTATGTTCTAGTTGTTCTTCTCTATTCCCAGACCTAAAAAATACTCTCCCAAGACAACATAGTTTACGGAATCATAGGGATAAATGTTGAAATGTCAAGCTCGTATACAGCTGGAGGATAGCACATGGGTGCTGACAGAGAGACAGTATGGTAGATGGATATCGTGTGGTGTGGACGTGACCGCGTCCAGCTGGTCATGTGTGGTGTGGACATTACATTAGGTTTACTTTGTAGTGTGGACATAACACTATGTTGTGTTCTCTTTTGTGTGTGTGAGAGAGATGATGACTATGGCTTCTCTCCTTCTTTATGATTGATGGATATGGATTAGGGTTTTCTTCTCTTGTGTGTGCTCCCTCCTGCTTCTGTTTTTTATCATGGTATCAGAGCCTAGAGCTCATTAGTTGTGTTGTGAGAGTGAGTGAGAGAAGAAGAAGAAGAAGCTATGAAGATTTCCATTGAAACTGTGGAGCAAAAGAAAGCTGTGGAGTTCACCTCGGTTACAGATCTGAAGCTTGGCCTAACTGGTAAGAGTAGCAAAACTCCCTTGAGCCGATTGCAGGTGCCAAAGAGCAGGTTCATTGAAGATTGAAGTGCATAAAACAAGTGAAAATTTTTGGTTTTTCTCTAAGCTTTCATGGAAAGCTTGAAGTGAATATACTCTTGGCAAATGTATACACAAAGGCACATGTATTTGAGCTTGCACATGTATTAGCAAAGTGGGCACAAGAAACATATAGAATTTTGAAGCAGATTGATGCATATAGATTTCAGCAAAATCACGTGGAAGTGAATCTATGCAAAAGTTTCTGGTTTTTCACAAAAGCAGAAAACATACCCCCCGTGGAGGATTGATTGCAGGAGCTAGAGGAAAAATTGAGTCAAACCCTTCAAGCACATGCTAGCTTAGGTCATTGCTAAGGTGCTGATGTTGTCAATGAGCAAAAGCCCCTTCTCTACAGGCCCCAGGAGTAGGCGGCGTATTCTGGAGCAGGTTCTTGGACAGTTTGAATAGTTTTTGGTCTAATTCACTCATTTGAACATCAAACTTGGTGCCTTAAAGCTTGGAGTGCTTAGCAAAAGTGTGATTGAGAGTTGTATTACATTTGGGGCAGTTCATGTGATGTATTTGGAGCTCATTGAAGTCATTTATCAGAGATTTGCAGGTTTGCAAAAAGTCTGTCCAGAAACAGAGCATCACTAATCAAGGCATTAATCCTTGTCTATATCAAATTGGCCTAATTCCTTTGGTACAAGTAGAGTCCTATGAGTTGCTAAACTTTTTATTCAAAAATTTTTGAATTTGGATCAGATTTGAAGGAGATAGAGCACTTTTAGTGAGAGGTGGTACCTGACATATGCAGAAAAAGGCAAACCAGAGAGCTACAAAAATTGGTGGTTCTCATTAACCTTGAAGAATTTGATCAAACCCTTCTAGGATATGTTGGAGCAATGTGTTATGAAGCCAATGAATGCATAAACATCAAATTTGAACAAGATTTGAAGGAATTAGAGCAAGATCTTTGACTGGTTCTCTGGCGAGGAAAAAAACCAAATTTTTTTTTGTGAAGAAGTATCATTTGTTTTCAACCTTGATCGAGTATACATTGTTGATGAAGCATTGTGGGATCTAAAAGCACATATATTGCAATCATTTGATGTGATTTGGAGAGATTTGGAGCATTACACGTACTTCATACATTATGATCAAAGGGGTACATCTACTACCTTGCAAACATGGGAGATGGTCCGATACAAATTGTTGGAGAGAAGCTTGACAGAACTAACTTTCAAGTGTGGAAGTTTCGAATGAAGAGTTTTTTGAAAGGCAAAGGTCTATGGAGTCTCATGTCGGATGAAGACCCGGAGCCATTCCTACCTCCTCAACCAAATAATGCTCAGTTGGTGGCTCACAAGCAATGGGTAGAGCGGTCTTCGAAAGTGTTGCGTTACTTTTCAATATGTGTAACAGATGCCTTGCTGCAGATACACCGAAAGAAGCATGGGATATATTGTGCCGAATGTATGAGACAGATACTGGTGCAAGGAAGATATAACTAAAGCAACAGATTCACAGTGTAACACGAAGGAATAGGAGTATACATGAGTATGTTCAAGAAATCAAGGGTTATGCAGATTCCTTGTCATCAATCCATGCTCCAATGGATGATGATGATTTGGTTGCCCTCACATTGCATGGTTTAGGCAAAGAATACAAATCTTTTGACACTTCCATCTCAGTAAGGTTGGGAGGAATGCCAGACTTTAATGAGCTTGTGTCATTGCTCATTGTGGAAGAATTAAAGCTTGGACTTGGTGGTATGAATATTACAGGTGGTGCATCCTCATCCACAGTAATGATGAGCATGCAAGGAATCAGGCTTTTTACTCATCTAGAGGCTCTCAAGGCAGGGGAAGATTTACCCCTCGAGGCCGTGGAGGACGTGGTTGGAATGACAGGTCTACTCAACCACAATCAACTCAGAATTTTCAGAATTCACAGTCATCATTTGGACCACGTGGAGTTCGTGGATTTCAATCCCATAGGGGGAGAGTTGGAATAGGTGCTCATGGAGGACGATGGCAAGGTCCTCAACAAAATTTGAATGGGATTGAATGTCACTATTGTGGCAAACTTGGACATATGGCAAAAGATTGTTACAAAAAGCAGAATGATGTCAGGAATGGAAGACCACAACATGGAAATTACTAGTAACAATGATGGGAGTTCAAATCATCTTTTTGCAATGAAGCACATTATGGGGACAATGGATTCTCAGAATGCTGGAGATGAGTCATGGTATATGGATTCGGGTGCCTCAAACCACATGACATGTCATGGTGAGTGGTTTGAGAAGATGCAACCATTGGGTACAAATGGTTATGTGGTCACAAGAGATGATACTCAGCATCCATTACAAAGAATTTGGCATCAGTAGGCCAAATGGTTGAGCAGGGACTACAAGTAAGATTCAATGAGAATGGCTGTTTTGTGGAAGACTTTAAGCATGGCTGTAGATTGATTGCCAAGGGCAAGAAGGAAGGAAGGTTGTTCAAATTGGATGCAGGCATACCAAAATTGAGCTCAGCCATGTTTTCAAAGAGCAATGGGATTGTGTAGGACATTGATATGTGGCACAAGAGGATTGGACATGTTAATATATAGAGATTAAAGAACATGCAAACAAGAGGCATTGTCAGTGGATTGATGGACACATGCATGTTTGTGAAGCCTGTCAGTTTGGAAAGCAGGCAAGGTTGAGGTTTCCTAGAGAAAGAAATATGAGTAACATGCCACTTGAGATAGTACACAGTGATGTATGGGGTCCAGCACAAAACCCATCTATCAAAGGCAGTCTATACTATGTGACATTTATAGATGATTTTAGCAGGATGACATGGATATACTTTCTGAGAGAGAAGAGTGAAGTGTTGGAAAAGTTCATGGATTTCAAGGCTCTTGTAGAAAAGCAATATGACTGTTGGATTAAATGTTTGAGAACAGATGGAGGTGGTGAATACACCTCAAAAGCTTTTGAGCATTTCTTGAGGAAGCATGGAATAAGAAGACAGTTGACTTGCAGGTATACACCTCAGTATAATGGTGTGGCTGAGAGAAAGAATAGAGTCATATGTGAAGTGGCAAGGGCCATGCTCAATGAAAAGAGCATGCCAGATTACTATTGGGAAGAAGCATGTGCTACTGCAGTGTATATTCTAAACAAAACACCTACAGCAGCCATTCATGGAAGCATGCCAGAGATGCGGCTTACAGGTTACAGGCCAGACATTGGACATCTCAAAGTCTTTGGATGCGTAGCTTATGTACATGTGCCTGACAAAAGAAGAAGGAAGTTGGATCCTAAGGCAAAGAAATGTGTATTTGTTGGATATGCACAGGATCGAAAGGCATACAAATGTTATAACCCTCAAACTAGACAAGTGGTCATCTCACGAGATGTGGTGTTTGATGATCTTGCTAGTTGGTACAAAGCAAAAGATGAGGGAGTCATTGACTCACTTGAGGAAGATGTGCCTATGAACTTGCCACAAGCAAGTTCTAGTTCTACTACTATGTCTGGGCCAGTAAGCAGAAGCTGAGAGTAGCAGTGTACGTCCATGGTCAGGACGTTTAAGGCATGAGAGTGTGAGCACTGGGAGTAGTGCTATGAATAAAGGAAAGAAGAAGGTCGAAGGAATTGGAATCACAGGTTATGAGTCATCTAGTTCAGAGAGTTTGGATGAGGAGCTCGGCATACCTGTTTTACGCACACCTGGTGCTAGGCAGGACAGATATGTGCCCCCACATGCTAGAGTTACAGGTGTACAGAGTGACCCGCATGCATTGCGGAGATCCCAGAGAGTCAGATATCCAGTTGAAAGATTGACATATCAAGATTTTGCTATGCACTATGCATACATGACATCTATGGTGAAGCATGTGGAACCTACATGCTATACAGAGGCTATTGGAGAGCATGTATGGGAGAAAGCCATGGATGAAGAGATGGATGCTTTGGACAAAAATGATACATGGGAATTGGTTGAGTTACCGTAAGAAAAGAATGAAATTGGTTGCAAATGGGTGTATAAAGTAAAGTGCAAGTCAGATGGCAGCCTAGAGAGACATAAAGCAAGGCTGGTCGCTAAAGGATATACACAAACTTATGGTCTTGATTATGATGAAACTTTCAGCCCAGTGGCTAAGATGGCTACTGTGAGGTCTATCATTGCAAAACATCAAATGGATGTAAAAAATGCTTTCTTGAATGGTGAACTACAAGAAGAGGTGTACATGGAACAGCCAGAAGGATATGTACATCCAGAATACCCTACTTTTGTTTGCAGGTTAAAGAAAGAAATATATGGTTTGATGCAAGCACCTTGTGCTTGGAGTGACAAGATTAGCAGATATCTTGTCAGTATTGGATTTGTGGTTGGAAATGCAGACTCTTCACTTTATGTGAAAAAGACACATGATGGTATCGTGATGATAGTCATTTATGTTGATGATTTGATTATCACAGGTGATTGTGGGAAAGGCATTAATGAGGTTAAGGCCTCTTTATGCAAAGAGTTTGATATGAAAGACCTTGGTGATTTAAGGTTCTTTCTTGGCATTGAGGTGATTAGAACAAGCAAGGGTATATGGCTGGTGCAAAGGCAATATGCACTTGACATGCTGGCAAAGTATGGTATGACAGCATGCAAACCAATGTTGACACCATTAGAGCAAAACATGAAGCTTAGGGCTGATTTGGGTGATGAGCTTGATGATATCACCATGTACAGAAAAATGGTTGGTAGCCTTATCTACATGACCATTACGAGGCCAGAGCTCAGCTATGCAGTTGGTTTGGTAAGTCAGTTTATGCAGAGTCCTCGTAAACCTCACTTGGATGCTGTGAGACGTATTCTGAGATACGTCAAAACTACTGTGCATTATGGTCTTTTCTATGAGGCAGGAAAAGACATGCATGTCTATGGATATACAGATGCAGATTGGGCCGGTAGTGAATATGACAGGAGGTCTACTAGTGGCTATGTTTTCAGCCTTGGTAGTGGAGCTGTGAGTTGGAGCAGTAAAAAGCAACCTACACAGTTGCTTTATCTACCACAGAGGCAGAGTATCGTGGAGCAGCCATAGCTGCATGTGAGGCTATGTGGTTGAAGAAGTTGCTAGATGATGTCAGGTTATAGAGTGATATGAGAGTTGTCATTCATTGTGACAACATGAGTAGTATTCAGCTTGCTAGCAACCCATTTTATCATGCCAGGACCAAACATATTGAGGTCCACTATCATTTCATCAGAGAGAAAGTGCTAGATGGGCATGTTGATTTGACATATGTACAGACAGATGAGCAGGTTGCAGATATCTTTACCAAAGCACTTGGTAAGGATAAGTTCGAGTATTTCCGTACTAGATTGGGAGTCCTAGAGATTGGGAGTCCTAGAGATGGACATGTCGAGCTTGAGGGGGAGTGTTGAAATGTCAAGCTCGTATACAGCTGGAGGATAGCACATGGATGCTGACAGAGTGACAGTATGGTAGATGGATATCGTGTGGTGTGTTTATGACCGCGTCCAGCTGGTCATGTGTGGTGTGGACGCTCGTATACAGCTGGAGGATAGCACATGGGTGCTGACAGAGTGACAGTATGGTAGATGGATATCGTGTGGTGTGTTTATGACCGCGTCCAGCTGGTCATGTGTGGTGTGGACATTACATTAGGTTTACTTTGTAGTGTGGACATAACACTATGTTGTGTTCTCTTTTGTGTGTGTGAGAGAGATGATGACTATGGCTTCTCTCCTTCTTTATGATTGATGGATATGGATTAGGGTTTGCTTCTCTTGTGTGTGCTCCCTCATGCTTCTGTTTTTTATCAATAAACATATAAGATCACACCCTTCCCAATGGTTTCTGTTATGCTCTCATTCCACAAGGCCACATTTTTATCTTTCCAGGACTCACGAATGTTTTTATCATTTTCCAATGATGAAATAGGCATTGCCTTAACATAAGGGGCATGGACTCATTTTTTATAGTCTCTTCACCCATGGCCTCATCCAAATCTATACAAACACATTGGAGAGAGGTCTTAGGCCATTTGACAACACTCTGAATTGCTTCATTAATTGTTGTTGCATCCATAGTGGAGAAAGGTAATAGCATGTCATTATTAATACCCTTTTCCATTATTATCGATACATTGTCTATCCCTATCTTAACACCACTGCAATAGCCCTCTGGGTCAGTTACACATGGCAATCGAAAATGAACATGCAGAGGATCAAGTATAAGATGAAGAATGCAACTAGATACCACGAACTAATCAAGATAAAGGTGTCTTTATCCAAGATAATGAGAAAGAAATCGATTTTGAGAATGATGATGATGGTGTTGTGTGAAGCTTTGACTCAATAATCATAATACAACTGAAGAAAATAGAATTTGCACAAATTGAAACCAAAGGAACCAATTACGTGGGGTGAATTCTAACCTGCTGCACAAAAGAGGTATTGTTCTCCTCATTACTATAGGGAAAAGAAGATGGAGTTTTACAATTTCAAGCAGGTCCAAGATGGAAAATGTGATCTTTCTGTTGATGAGTACAAGGAGAAGTTCCTTCGTTTATACAAGTATGCACTTGAAGTCTCGGATGAGGCTCTTACTCAAAAATGTACAGAGGGCTTGAAGGAGGATATCCTCTACATGATGAAGGGAACAAGATCGTGGGATTTCTTAGATGCTGTATCCAAAGCTGAGAATTTGTGAATGATGGAAGAATACAATCAAAGAAAGGCTGCAAAATCAAGGTTAATTCCAATAGGACATCATGCTCAAGGTTTTCAAAACTCAGGTATTCCATGTAAATCTGAATTTTCTAATGATTCTAAGTTTCAAGGAGGATATAATCTGTAGCAAAAAGATGGGAATTATGATAGTGGGAAAAACCAAGGATCTGTACCCTTTAATTAGCAAGGTAGGCAAAATCCAAAATTTTAAAATTCTAGAAATCAGAATCAGTCCAATAACTAAAATGTTGGGAATCAGATGAACCAAAAACCAGCAACATGGCAGAATGATCCCGGGTTCATTGAGTGAGCAAGGAGGCTCAGGTTGTGCTTTAGATGTGGGGAGCAGGGACATTACACATTTGAGTGCCCGAACAAAGCTAAATTCAATTTCAGGACTGGATCAAAGATGCAAGCGAAGATGACTGAGATAGATCTGACAATTGAGAAAGTGGGGGAACAAGGTGAGTTGCCTAAATCTATAATGAAATGTATGGTTTCTTCTACATCTCATGCACATACTTCAGTGATAAGAGTAAAAGGAAAGATTAACAATCGAGATGTTCATTTTTTAGTTGACTCGGGTAGAACTCATTGCTTTATTTCTCCAAAACTTGTGAAATCACAACACTCAAGATTAAGAAATCAAGTAAAGAGACCTGCCCAACTTGCCAATGGGAAAACTCACTACGCCTAAGGGTTTCTTGGAAAACTTATCTTTCACCTTAACAGGAAAAGGAAGTGTAAGGGAGATTTCTATGCCATCAAGACTAACCAATTATTGCATCACATTTACCCATCTTGATGGCATAGTATATGTACACATAATGTGCATATAACATACTTTCCCTCTCTCAAAACATTCCACTCTTGCAATGAAAAGAAGGAGAACTGCGCTGAACAATCTCAACTGACTCCCAAGTCGAATCCTCTATTTGCCTATCTTTCCACCAAATTTTAACCTCAGGGATTAGTCAACTACAAAGTTTTATTTCCCTGAATTCAAGTACCTTATCAGGTTCACGTGGAACATAGGATAATTCTTCGACTTCAAAACGAGTTTTTTAGGAGTAACTATGTTATCCTCACCTCTCAGTTTCCCTTTCAATCTACTGATATGAAAGACTGGATGAACTCTAACATGTGGAGGTAGTTTAAGTTCATACGCAACGTGCCAATCCGATGTATAAATCGAAATGGACCACAACATCTAGGAGATAAATTCGAGCATTTTCCTTTTGACAAACTCTGAAAATCTTTAGGAACTTTTAAATAAACCAATGCTCTTAGTTCAAAAGACCAAATTGAGGGTCCTCTATCAGCATAGAACCGTGCCCTATCTTGAGTACTCTTGATGGAATCCCGAGCTTTGGTCAGCACATCGATAGGTGCCCTGGGTTGATACCCATACATAAGCATGAAAGGACTAAAACCAATAGCCGTATGTTTAAAATTGCTATAGGCAAATTCCATCATCGAAAGATATTTTTCCCAATATGATGATTTTCTAGAGACATGCACGAAGCATATCCTCTACAATTTGATTCACACGCTCTGTTTGCCCATTAGACTGCGGCGGATGATCAGAGGAATTCATACTCAAAGTAGTTTCCTTGTTATAAACCATTCGGAATAAAGTAGGAAAACATGGCAGGAACCAGGTATCCATCGGCAGCCCGACATACCCACATCTGCACATGGAATTATCGACGTCATCTCGA
Organism: Cibotium barometz; assembly: GCF_041138505.1. Classification (NCBI taxonomy): domain Eukaryota; kingdom Viridiplantae; phylum Streptophyta; class Polypodiopsida; order Cyatheales; family Cibotiaceae; genus Cibotium; species Cibotium barometz. Next base: position 30,687,346 of record NC_141097.1, read on the forward strand.
GTTACCCATATCAACATAGAGAGTCATCAATGTCTCGATGAGTCACATATGTCCATTTGTATTATCAAGTTGACTATATAAATCACCTAAAGTATGCAACTAGAGAAAGAAATGCCAACAAAGGAAAAAATCCAAATTTCCTTAATCTGAACACAACAAGATAAAATCATTGAGCTCTAAAGAAAGAGATTTCAAGTGAAAATGTCGATAAGATTATACTCATCAATACATGCAGGCTATAGATAAAAGAAGTTTATCTAGAGAATGCCCACACAATAACTTTAAATGAATTCAGAAAATGAGATTATCTTTGAATGTTGAGGTCAACATGTTAAGTAATGTAAGCAAAGCAACAATCTTGAGCCCAAATTATCCCATAAGATAATATATGTGAGGGATCTCTAACGTCCCATGCCACCATGATACCACCCATACATACCTTATCAATTTGAAACTCCCTAGTATGCCATCTAGGAAATATGAATAAAATCCTATATAAAAGGAATAAGATGGCCTTATCCTAGACTTTCACATACTAAAACATGTCTCTATATGCCTGAGACCATATGAAGGAATAACTCTTTCCGAGTACATCATTAGAAAAGAATTTTGAATTATTGGCGCCTTTCTAATGATAATTACCCAATAAACACACTAGTACTAAAGCTAGGGTAGAAAAATAAATCAATCAAACCTATCTTATGGCATTCCATCAAACCTATCTTATGGCATTTCAATAAACACACTAAAGCTAGGGTAGAAAAATAAATCAATCAAACCTATCTTATGGCATTCCATCAAACCTATCTTATGGCATTCCAACCTATCTAATGGCATTCCAACCTATATTTTTCCAAAAAATTTTGAATTCCATCAAACCTATCTTATGGCATTCCAACCTATATTTTTCCAGAAAAATTTTTAGCAATTAAATTCACCAAAATACCATTGATAAAAAATATCAATTTCTAGGATTTGTAAAAAATATTTTTTAGAATATTCCTAATTTTTTCTAAGAATCCCATCGTTCATGAAATTTCCAATTTCACCTAATAATTCTCAAATCCAATGAAAATTTACAATTTTAATGGAACTTTTAAATTTTTGGGTAAAAAATATATATATTTTAAAGAAATTTGAATGGTCACGAGCGCTGGAATGGACAGACCACATGCCAATTACCAACCCCACATTTTTCAAAAATTTAAAATAAACTTTATCTAATTTTTCACTAATTTCAAGATTTTTTTAAAATTTTCAATTTACCCCGAACACATTAGAATACGAATGGTCAAAAAATTTCAGAATTCCAATGGTCTTCTTGGAATACAAAAAGCCAACATTTTCGGGAAAATGAAAAGACAAAAAAAAAATTGGCATGTGAAAGCTCAAAGGTTTCCAGAATCCGAAAGGTCAAAAGCTTTTCCGGAATTCGAAAAGCCAAAAGGTTTCCCAGGAGGTGGAAAGCCAAAGGGTTCAAAAATAATAATTTCAAAAAATTTCAAAGATTTTTTTCTCGAATTTCATATTTTCTCCCTTTTTAAGGGTTTTTTCCAAGCTTTTTTAAATAGATTTCAAAAGCTTTTTTTGGGGTAAAAAACTCCTTTTTTTATATTTTAAAGCTTATTTTTTTAAACTAAGGTTTTTTTTAAACGATTCAGGTGAGAGAGAGGAAGTTCTCTCTCTTCTCTCTCCACACTCCTCTCTCCTTCTCTTCGAACAACTAACTTTTCTCTCCACCCCCTCTTCTCTATTTTAATAGAGAAGGGAATTAAATATTGATTGATTTTTTTTCTTAATCATAATTAAGTTTAATTATGATTAAAATTTAATCCATTTGTACCTATTAAGAGGCCTTCACACACGGGAGAGGAAAATAGAAGAGCAATTTTGATTTGAGAGACAAAGAGGATCCCACGCACATGGGAGAGCATTCCATGCATCAATTGACTACCCCACTGCATTTTAGCAGACATTTGGTAGAAAATCGAAAGAATATCCACTGAAAATCCACACGTTGATGATCTCGGGTATCGATGTCTTATGAAAGACCCAATGCAGACATTAAAAATACATTTTTAACCATAAAAACGCTCAAAAAATTTCTAAACAATTGAGAACAAATTCCTAAAAATTATAAAAAATTAGGAAAATCATTTTACCAAAAACATCCACAATAAAATATGTGGTATTTTGGTAAAAATTTCCAATAATGCTTATTTTAAACCATAAAAAATAGAAAAAAATAGCATTAAACTCACAAAATTCCCCCGCAACATCGATTCATCCATTGAATAGAAGAAATGCGCATTCCAACTGCCATATCGACGATCCATATGCAATTCATCAATACAAATCAATAAAATAATATTTTTATTTAAATATTAAAATTTACTTCAAAAAATACCAAAAATTATAATAAGAAAGAAAAAATAACAACAATTAACTAGAGATTACTCTGATACCACTGTTAAGACCCTAAGATCTCTGTAGATAATTGTTATGCATAAACATGCATAAATCAGGCATAAACTCATCCACCCAACCACCCCCGAGCCCAAGGGATGCACACATGAATTATAATGAAGTACATCATACCTTTACCTTGATGTCCCATACCATCAAGAGGTATAACTCCAATCCAACAGCATGTAGCTATAGTGTGAAATGGTAGGTGAGTAGTTATGATCCTCTACACACAAGAGAACATAACATAACCTAGCCTCCTCAAGATAACATCAAGAGACCATAGCCTAAGCCTCCTTTGAGTGTACCCCATGCCCCTATTATATAGGAGGGCCCTCAAGTGACTCTTGACTCTCCATCTCCCATGTGTGACCCTTGGATGCCTGACCCTAACCTTAACTCTTAAGGTTAGTCCTAACCCATGCTTCACTAGAGCTTGTCCCCATGCTCCTATGCTCACAAGCCTAATGTGGGCTAGCCTCCTAGTATATGCACACATAATGTGCATATAACACTTAGATCATGCCATAGAGGTAGAACCAAGATCCTTACACTAGGGCCCCCTATAGATTTAATGTGGATGAATTGAGAGAGCTGAAGCTTTAGTTGTATGACTTGACGCAAAAGTGTGTCATCAGACCTAGTGTTTCTCTGTGGGGGGGGTAGTCCAATTTTATTTCAAAGGAAAAAGGATGGGACGTATAGGCTCTTTGCATTTACTATAGAGGGTTGAGTAGGAAAACCATTAAGAATAAGTACCCTGTACCTCACATAGATGAGTTGTTGAGCCAACTGAGTGGGTCCTCTGTCTTTACCAAGATTGACTTGTGATCTCGATACCACCAAATTTGCATTAGAGAAGCAAACATTCCTAAGGCTGCATTTAGGACTCGGTATGGGCATAATGAGTTCACTATTCTTCCTTTCAAATTGACTAATGCACCTGCTACTTTCATGTGTTTGATGAATAATGTGTTTTGTGAATATTTGGATGGTTTCATTCTTGTATTCTTAGCTGATATTTTTGTGTATTCAAAGAATGGAAAAGATCATGAAATTTATCTTAAGAAAACACTCCATAAGTTGCGGGATCACAAGTTGTACGAAAAGATGAGAAAGTGTTTCTTTGCTAAGGATAAGATTGTGTATTTAGGCCTTGTTATTTCTAAGGAGGGTATTCACATAGATCTCGAGAATATTAAAGTGATTGTGTATTTAGGCCCTATTATTTCTAAGGAGGGTATCCACATAGATCTCGAGAATATTAAAGTGATTGTGTATTTAGGCCCTGTTATTTCTAAGGAGGGTATCCACATAAATCTCGAGAATATTAAAGTGTTTCTTTGCTAAGGATAAGATTGTGTATTTAGGCCTTGTTATTTCTAAGGAGGGTATCCACATAGATCTTGAGAATATTAAAGTGATTATGTATTTAGGCCCTGTTATTTCTAAGGAGGGTATCCACATAAATCTCGAGAATATTAAAGTGATTATGAAATGTCCTAGATGCGAGGAGCTTCATAGGATTGGCAGAATTCGAGAGAAAACACATTAGAGACTTTTCTAAGATAGCTTCTCTATTGACCAATCTCACCAAACAAGAAAAAAGGTTCTTGTGGGATGAAAGGTGTGAAGTAGATTTTGACACTTTAAAAGCAAAGGTTCCCAAGAACTATATTTTGAAAATACCAGAAATGGGGAAACCTTTTGTAGTAACTTGCAATGCTAGTGGAACAAAAATTGGGTGTGTTCTCTCTCAAGATGGACGAGTAGTAGAATATGAGTCAAGGGAACTTAGGAGCCATAAAGAGAAGTATCCTACCCACATGACCTTGAGTTGGCCTCTGTTGTGCATGCTCTTTATGTTGAGATTCAAGCTCGATGTTAGCTTGTGCAAATTGGAGTATGTGCTGGCATGTTAGGTAGTAACATGTGTTAGACATAAATGACCGTGTCCAGCTGGTCATAGTGTGTGGACATTAGCTAGGGTTAGCAGTGTGTGGACACAACACATGTAGTGTGTTGTAGATTATGGATGATGGCTTTATGCATTGTGTGAGAAGGGAGATGGCTTCCCTCTATGGTTAGGGTTTGATAATACATTAGGGTTTGCTCCTGTGTGTGTGTCTCCTCACTCTCTACCTGTTTTTCATCATGGTATCAGAGCCTGGTGCTCTCTATTAGGTTTTATGAGTGAGTGAGAGAAGAGGGAGAAGAAGCTATGAAGCTTGCCATTGATGCTATGAAGCTTGGAGCACACCGATTTCCATCAAATCTGAGAGCTTGGCCTACCGAGTAAGAACTACTAAACATCCTTGAGCGGATTGTAGGTGCAAAAACACAAACAACACTAGATTTGAGCAAGGAGAAATTTTTGTTTTGCAAGCTCTCCATTGAAGCTTGAGTGTGGTGAATGTATGAGGCAAATGGTTGCAAATGGTTGCAAATCTGATAAAGAATGATGTATGTGGCAAATGGGAATGTATTGGCAACTCATGTGCAAGCCCTACATTGAATTTGGAGCAAGTTTGATGCATTTAAATGATTGGAAATTCACTATTTTGAAGCCCTCACAAAAACAGAGAAGTGAGGTCCATTGTTGATGCAATTAAAGTTAGTTTTTTTATAGAAATCACTACATTTATGGATTGGGCAAATGCCTAGGTGTGTTGGGTATCTATTTGTTCCTTCAATTATCATTATAAACTTGTCAAATCACCTCAAAAGCAGGCGGCGCAGCTTGTAGGTAAGAAACAAAGCAGTTTTCTCATATTTTTGAAAAGTGGAGGGCAAATTCTACTTGGTTGATTGACTAAATTCAGAATTTTCTTAGCAATTGTGTGATACACATACTTGAGGAGGCTGCTATATGATTGGTTAGAGCAATTATGCATTATGGAGCTGATTATGAGCTGATTAAACAAGCTATCTATAGTGATTAGTGAAACAAAGGGTGATTAATCGGCTAATTACTCTCTCAACTGAAACAATTGGTCTAATTCCTTTTACATGGAGTTATTAGACATTAATGCTAAGCTAATGAATGCCTGGTCTCTCAATTTCGACAAGAATCAAAGGAGTTAGAGCACTTTTACTACTGGTTTTTCTTGGTTTTACTATTTTTTCTCAAAATAGAGAAGGGGATTTGATATTTTTGGTATGTACGCACCTTGGTTGGTGTTGATATGCAACATTTAGCTTGTTTAGATGTCAATGCAAGTTATCCACACTTAATTGAACCACTACATTACAACTTGAAGCCTTGGAAAGCATGACAAAATAGGGTACTATGGACTGCGTATGCTAGTTCAATTTGAATGCAATCAGTTTGATTTTCTACATCAACAGTGAAGTTTGTTGAGTGCTTTGGAGTATCTGGAATAATTATTAGAGTGTAGTTGAGCTGAGGAAGGCTCATTTATAGATTTGGACGTGTGCAAAAGGTGCATTTGCATTGAGCAAATATGTCAGACAACCCAGTACAGATTGTGGGTGAGAAGTTAGATAGGAAGAGCTTCTAGGCATGGAAGTACAAGATTGAACGCTTTCTGAAAGGAAAAGGATTTTGGAACCTTGTTATAGGTGAGGAGCTAGAGCCAAGAACTACCCGACAACCTACACAACAATAGGTTGTAGCTCATAAGCAATGGTCAGAGAATGTATCTCGGATGCTATACTCATACATGATTCTGAGAATCACAAGGATGCATGGGATACTTTGGTAAAGCTATTTGATACAGATACTAGTGCTCGTAAGTCTCAATTGAGATAACAGATTCATAATGTGAAGCACAAAGGAAGGAGTATCCATGATTATATTACAAGAGATAAAGAAGTATGAAGATGCATTGGCAACTATCAATGCCCCCATGCCTGATGATGATTCGGTAGACATTACCTTGCGTGGTCTTGGCAAGGAGTACAAGTCTTTTGATACATCTATTTATGTTGAGAGTATAGGTTTACCAGATTTTGATGAGTTGGTTTCTCTCTTGCTTGTTGAGGAAATCAAACTCAATGACTCTTTTCATGATGCATCTACTAGCCATGATGATAATGGTAGAAATCAGGCTTTCTATTCACAAAGGGGATTTAGAGGCAGGGGGAGATTCGCATAATGTGGTCATGGTAATGGTTGTGGATATAAGGATAGGTCACCACAACATAATTTTAAACCTACATATGGTGCTAGAGGTGGTCATGGATATACACCTTAGAGAGGCAGAGGTAATCCTCTTGGAAGAGGACATTGGCAAGGTCAACAAACATCTATGCAAAATGTGGAATGCCATTATTGTGGAAAATTTGGTCATATGGCATGTGATTGTTTCTGCAAACAAAATGATTTGAGAGGGGGTAGATCACAACATGGTGAAAATTATGCAAATGGTGGAAATTTTGCATCAAGTAGTAATGATGGCAGTGCAAATCACTTGTTTGCCATGAAACATGTCGTGGGATCTATGATGACAAATGGTGATAGTGATGACACTTGCTATATGGACTCTAGAGCATCAAACCATATGACTTGTCATGGCGAATGGTTTGAACATTTAAGCCTATGGATGTGAAAGGCGATGTGGAGAGAGAAGATGATACCCAACATGCTATCACTCATGTTGGAAGAAGTGTACCATTGGTTATGCACAATGGTGAAACAAAGTCTATGGTAGATGTCTTGTATGTGCCTTCTATTACAAAAAGTTTGGCCTCAGTTGGTGAAATGGTGGAACAAGGTTTACAGGTTCATTTCAACAAAACGAGCATGGATGCTTTGTTGTTGAGGATTTCAAAAATGGATGTAGAGTCATTGACAAAGGCAAGAAAGAAGGCAGGTTATTTAAGATGGATGCTGGGATTACTGAGTTGAAATTAGTCATGTTCTCTAAAAGCCGAAATGTGGTACAAGACATTGACATGTGGCATAAAAGGATTTGACAGGTGAACATACAAAGGTTAAAGAACATGCAGGCAAGAGGCATTGTAAGTGGGCTGCCAAGATTCAAGTATGATGGGAATATGCATGTTTGTGATGCTTGCCAGTTTGGAAAGCAAGCAAGGATGCCGTTTCCGAAAGAAGGCAACATGAGTAGAAGGCCACTTGAGATAGTTCATAGTGATGTATGGGGTCCTGCTGCATAAAACCCATCCATTAAAGGCAACTTGTATTATGTGACATTCATAGTGATGTATGAGGTCCTGTTGCACAAAACCCTGAAAAGATGCAGGGGGAAGAGAGCTTGAGCTCTTGCAAGCACACACACACACTCACAAAACCCTAATAGAGAACACACTAGGTGAGAGGCTGAAAATCTTCTTCTTCTCTACTCAACACTCAACACACCATATACAAGATAAGAGTACTCATAATATGAAAGGTACTCAACCAATACATACATGGGTTCTCTATAGTGTGAACCCGACTAAATGAGCTGGCGCTATAACTATGCCAGTCTCTAGAATGGCTGTCACACAGCCTGTCATCCCACTGGCCGCATATCACCCAAGATCTCACCAACCATGCCAGTGGTGTAAGTGTGGGGCCTATCCCCCAGGCGGGTCATCAGTGTCCATCGCCTCACTAGACGAGCTCCATATCTCAACACTCCCCCTCGAGCTTAACTCCATCTCATGTACACCAAGCGAAGCCGTGAATCTGCGAAGCTTCTCTGTACCCAATGCTTTGGTGAAGATGTTAGCCACCTGATCCTCTGTGCTGACATAAACAAGGTCAAGGTCTCCTGCCAAGACCTTCTCTCTGACGAAGTGGTAGTGGACCTCTATGTGCTTCGTACGAGCATGAAAGACTGGGTTCCTAGCCAACTGTATACTGCTAATGTTGTCATAGAAAATGACAACTTGTCTATCACCACTGATAGACCCAAATCTGCAAGTAGCTTTCTCAACCAAGCTACCTCACATGCTGCCATAGCAGGTCCTCTGTACTCGGCCTCTGTACTCGATAGAGCAACCGTAGGCTACTTCTTGCTGCTCCAAGTCACAGCAGCACTCCCCAAAGAAAACATGAATCCACTGGTAGATCGTCTATCTGAGATACTACCAGCCCAATCAGCATCTGTGTACCCATGTACACATATCTTTGTCCGAGTCTCATAGAATAGTCCACAATGCAAAGTAGACTTCACATACCTCAGTATGCGTCTCACTACATCCAAATGCGGTTTCTGTGGAACCTGCATAAACTGACTCACCAACCCAACAGCATAGCTCAAATCTGGTCTGGTGATCATCATATAGATCAAGCTTCCTATGTAAGATTCCTCCCCAGCCTCTCAAAATGTCCAGCATCTTCTCCTGTAATCAATCCCTCTTCAGAAATATAAAAGACTTGTTTCTAACTGTTTTAACCTAGAGAGAGAAAATATTCTAGAGAGAGAATATTTAAATTTTTAATATTTTTGGATAGAAAATTATCTCATCTTATTAAAATAAGTTTCCCTGAAACAGAAATTCAAAAAAGAACTTTCCAATGTGCAATTGGAATTAATTGGAAATGGGTATAAAGGACCTTAGCCTAAGGGTCTAGATTTTCAGAAATTTTTGGATTATGGTCCAATTAAGGTTCCTATGGGCCAATAGCATCAATCCATGTGTAGGGAGGAGATAAATCCAATTTGTAAAAGAAGATACCCAAAAATGAGTAAATGCTCACATAAGATGAAGAGTTGAAAATGTACAAGGTTTATTAGTAAAAAACTATGAGCAATATTAAAATGATTCCATTATGACACATATGTAAGGAAGGGGAGTTCTTTAAAGGAGGTGCATATTTCACATAAGATGAAGAGTTGAAAATGTACAAGGTTTATTATTAAAAAACTATGAGCAATATTAAAATGATTCCATTATGACACATATGTAAGGAAGGGGAGTTCTTTAAAGGAGGTGCATATTTCACATAAGATGAAGAGTTGAAAATGTACAAGGTTTATTAGTAAAAAACTATGAGCAATATTAAAATGATTCCATTATGACACATATGTAAGGAAAGAGAGTTCTTTAAAGGAGGTGCATATTTCACATGCTTGAATGAGTTTTAAACTCATAAAAATTGAGATATTTCATCTCTCCTCTCTCCTCATTTAAGTCTAGTTCCAAAAAGTTAGCTTAACTGACCTAAAAATGGTCAAATATTGACCAAACTGATTTAGAAAATTCTAGAATCAGTTTGTTTGGTTAGGAGCTCAATTTTTCCTATAAATAGAAGCCTCCCCCTTGTTGAAAAATATATAGTGTTTATGCATCGTTACTCTACTCCACCTAAGCCAAGAACTGTGAATTCATTTAATAATTCACTAGTTTTTGGAGCTTCCCTCTTTCTTCAATCCCCATTAGTGGCTCCATCAACATACTTAACCAATTGATTGGTTGGGGGCCTCTACCGTGAACAAAGAATCAAGCAAGTTGTAAGGTAATTAGTGAATATTGATCTTTCTATAATTTCTCAATGTTTCTCTCTTCTCAACCCCTCTCAAGCTTGAGAAGTTTAATTGGTATGGTTTTTTAAATGCTATTGAAGTTTGAATAGTAGTGAAGAGTTACATAATTTAATAAATGCTATTGAAGTTAATTTTCATTTATGTTTAAATTCTAATGATTTTTATATAAATTCTCTCTCTCACTCAAGAAATGGTCATACTCATGACCCGTTCTCAATCCAAATCAAGCTTTTCCTTAACCCAAGATTAAGCTATGCTTGAGGCCAAATTAATGGCTTTTTTCTATGCTTTTAGTTTATGTATATTGATGTTTCAATCCATTATGGATTAATAATCCAATTAGAGATCATTTTAATTATTTTCTTAATGATAAGCATTATCCCTTAGGAAAATTGAGATTTATCAGTCATAGCAGCGGAACTATGGTAAAATTTTTATAAAAATTATGCATAAAATAATCTCATTCAAAGCATAAAAAGAGGACTTCCTACCATATTCTAGGAATTATCATCCTAGATTAATTGAAAGAATTTCATTACAACCATGGAGAAATTGAATTTTAATATCATGCATAAAGGATAAGTTTTTATATCAAAAGTGTTATTTTTACCATTTTTATTTCATGCATAGAAGTATGCATAATGGATAAATTTTTATATCAAAAGTGTTATTTTTACCATTTTTATTTCATGCATAGAAGTATGCATAATGGATAATTTTTTATATCAAAAGTGTTATTTTTATCATTTTTAATTTTCATGCATAGAAGTATGCATAAAGGAAAATTTTTTATATCAAAAGTGTTACTTTTATCATTTTTAATTTTCATGCATAGAAGTATGCATAAAGGAAAAATTTTTATATCAAAAGTGTTACTTTTATCATTTTTAATTTTCATGCATAGAAGTATGCATAAAGGAAAAATTTTTATATCAAAAGTGTTACTTTTATCATTTTTAATTTTCATGCATAGAAGTATGCATAAAAAGAAAATTTTTTATATCAAAAGTGTTATTTTTATCATTTTTAATTTTCATGCATAGAAGTATGCATAAAGGAAAATTTTTTATATCAAAAGTGTTACTTTTATCATTTTTAATTTTCATGCATAGAAGTATGCATAAAGGAAAAATTTTTATATCAAAAGTGTTACTTTTATCATTTTTAATTTTCATGCATAGAATTATGCATAAAAGAAAATTTTTATATCAAAAGTGTTACTTTTATCATTTTTAATTTTCATGTATAGAAGTATGCATAAAGGAAAATTTTTTATATCAAAAGTGTTACTTTTATCATTTTTAATTTTCATGCATAGAAGTATGCATAAAGGAAAATTTTTTATATCAAAAGTGTTACTTTTATCATATTGGATTTCATGCATAGAGGTATGCATAAAAGTTGATTATTTTATTATAAAAGTGTGACTTTTATCATAATTGAATTTCATGCATAGAGGTATGCATAAAAGTTGATTATTTTATTGTAAGAGTGTTACTTTTATCATATTGGATTTCATGCATATAGGTATGCATAAAAGATATTCTTTTTATACTAAAAGTGTGATTTTCCTCATAAATGGATTTTATGCTTAACTTAGATGCATAAGAGAAATTCTTTTATTCTAAAAGTGTAATTTCCTACCAAATTGAATTTATGCATAAGAAGATGCATAAAAGATTGATTTTAATTTCGAAAGTGTTAGTCTCCTTAAATGGAATTTATGTATAAATAAATGTGTAGAGAAATCTTATATCAAATATAAGAATTCTCTTTTAAAAAAAAGATATGAAATATGATAAGATGTGATAAGAGGTGTATGAGATGTGATAAGAATTGATAAGATGCGTATGGAAAGTGATAGGATGTGATAAGAGGAGTATGAGATGTGATAAGAATTGATAAGATGCATATGGAAAGTGATAGGATGTGATAAGAGGTGTATGAGATGTGATAAGAATTGATAAGATGCGTATGGAAAGTGATAGGATGTGATAAGAGGTGTATGAGATGTGATAAGAATTGATAAGATGCGTATGGAAAGTGATAGGATGTGATAAGAGGTGTATGAGATGTAAAAAGATGTGATAAGATGTGTATGAGATATGATAAGATTTGATAAGATGCGTATGGAAAGTGATAGGATGTGATAAGAGGTGTATGAGATGTAAAAAGATGTGATAAGATGTGTATGAGATGTGATAGAATGTGTTAAGATGAGTTAGGATGTGTTAAGATGTATATGGGATGTGTTAGGACGAGAATGGATGTAATATGGTTGTATGAATGTGATGTGGATGTATACATGTAGATGTATATGTATGAATGTGAATGTTGATGTGGATGTGGATGTATGGATGTAGATACGGATGTGTATGTATGTATGTGGATGTGTATGTATGAATGAGGATGTGAAAATGGACGTATGTATGTAGATGTGGATGTATGGATGTATGTATGTAGATGTGGATGTATGGATGTGATTGTGAATGAAGAGGTGGATGTGAATGTATGGATGTAGATACGGATGTGGATGTATGTATGTGAATGTGGATGTATGAATGAGGATGTGAAAATGGATGTATGCATGTGAATGTGGATGTATGAATATGAATGTGGATGTGTGGATGTGGAAATGGAGGTATGGATGTATGAATGTAGATGTGGATGTATGCATGTAGATGCGTATGTATGAATGTGAAATTGGATGTATGATGTGGACGTACGAACATGGATATGTATGTAGAATAATGAATATGAAGATGTATGTGAGATAATGTAGTCTATATGAGTGAATGGATGAGAACGAGTACACACTGAATGGAATGTGGAATAAGTAATGTGGTCCGAGAGTGGATAATATGGAAAGACAAGAGTTCGTTATAGAAACTGTATTTGTGACTGTTTGTAAATGACTGTTTTATGTCAAGAATGCTGGAGAAGCATTTTGACCGTCTTGAGGATTAAGGTCATGAAGACTGAACTGATAAAGTTGCAACTGCTGACGGAGAGTCAATGGAGGACGTCTCGCGTAGCAAGGTCGATCGAGGTCTTGACCAGCCTCGGCTCGATTTAAATGGTGAGCTTCCGGTACGGTGGATGAGGGACCAAGGAAGCGGCCTATGAGTGAAGCGCTAGGTCACCTGCGAAGGATCCTAGAGGGTGCTGACCATACGGTGCTCGGGCTCTGGGTCGCCGAAGATACCCACACGTGCGTCGTGGAAGATATTGGAACAAGGAGTAAGAGTTGTTTTCTGAAACCGGGCATGGATCTAGTTGATTGACCTTGCTGGTCCTCAACAGATGAGTCCATGGCTCTTTTATATGGATCTGTGGGTTGATCTTGCTGATCTTCCACGGAGATTCCCTTCTATTATATGAATATATTGCCGGTTACTATGAGCTAAGAACTATGGAAAAGGCCCCTGAGAGAACAGGTGGTGAGCGTTCTGGTTGCCAATGATGCCATAAGTACACCGATGAAAGAATGACTGGAGATAAGGATTCAACCAGAGACTTTGAGGATTGTCATCAGTGACATAATGGTTTTATTAAAGGATTGTTTTAAAGCTAGTTGATGCTAAGAAAAAGGCAATTTCATTTGGGTGTGTAAGTGGTATGACTAGTTTTATGTTTGCATGAACTTCCGGCTAAGGGGCCTTGGAACTCTTTTCCTTGGTACCCGGGACAAAACCTAACCAAATTCCAAATTGGATCCCATCACTACAGTGGTTGGGCGGTTGGCTAACCCATGGGATCGGATGGGGTTAGGCTGGACTGATGGATCCGTAAATCGAGATTTTAATTTCTGTTATTACGATAGATAAAGTAAATCCCGGATAGTAATTGTTCTATGGATAGGAATCAACGGCTGTGCCTCTTGATGGGGAAAAAAGCGTTGATCCCAATGATCCAAGTGCAAGTTTCTTCCTTGATCCGACCGAGTATCTTTATAGGTGCAGTCGGATCAGCATGATCGGTAAGGATCTTGACTACGTTAGAGTACAAAGTTATCTGGTGGAATCGCCCGTGCTTTTCGGGTAAAGGGAGTTTTTCCGGTTTCGATTTTGGACAAACCGACGGATTAGTCTCTTGTCCGGATATCCGTGGGCGAGGCCCCGAGTGTGAGACCCCTACCCGCGCACGATGTGCTACTTCCGCTGCTAGTACCCCGAATCTGTTGCGTGGTGGAGACCGGGATCTCACATCCTACTATGCGCCTGTACATAGTAGGATCCTCCAAGATCTCTCCTGAATCTGCACTCAACTTGCCATTCTGATCCAATGGCACAGAAATAGGCTTATAGCCTGTCATACCATACTTGGACAACATGTCCAAGCCATACTATACTGTCTCTACAATAATCCAATACCATGTGGTGACCTAATCACCTCAATGCCCAAAAAATATCTGAGCTCCCCCAGATCCTTCATCTCGAACTTCTGTCTAAGCAAGATCTTTACATCAAAGATCTCTGCATCATGGTCCCCCGTAATGAGTCATCTACATAGATGACAACAAGAACAACTCCTCTATCACCATGTCTCACATACAGCGAGAAATCTGCATTGGCTACATGAAAGCCAATAGTGACAAAATATTCAGAAATCTTGTCAGACCATGCTCTTGGTGCTTGCTTTAAGCCATACAAGGCTTTCTTCAACCTGCAAACATGCTCGGGGTGACCCACATCCTCATAACCAGGTGGCTGCAACATATACACCTCTTCTTGCAAATCCCCATGCAAGAATGCATTCTTTACATCCATCTGATGTAAAGACCATTGCTTTGACACAGCCACTGCTATCACAACTCTCACCGTTGCCATCTTGGCAACTGGGCTGAAAGTTTTCTCATAATCAATCCCATATGTCTGCGCATATCCTTTGGCTACCAATCTAGCCTTGTACCTATTTATGCTTCCATCACTGTTATGTTTAGCTTTGTACACCCACTTGCATCCAATGGCTTTCTTGCCTTCAGGCAATTGCACTAAATCCCAGGTTTCATTTCCATATAGTGCATCCATCTCCTCATCCATAGCTTTCTCCCAACACACATTTCCAACAGCCTCATCAATGCATGTGGGCTCAACAACCTGCACAACCTTTGCCATATATGCATAGTGATGTGCCACAAAACCATCATAGGTAAATCTCTGCACAGGGTTCTTCACTCTCCCTGATCTTTGTAGCTTTTCATTCATGGCTTCCATAGCCTTCTTTACACTAGGTGTTCTAATAGCTGGGATCCCAAGCTCCTCATCAAGGCTCATATCTGAGCCACTAGGCTCTCCATCAACATGAGAATGCCCTGCAGAAATGTCAGGCATACCAAGGGGCTCAACCACTTTCTCATGCACATGATCACAAGGCATATAAATGTTACAATCCGCATACTAGGCAAGTGGTTATCTCACGTGATGTGGTGTTTGATGAACTTGCTAGTTGGTACAAGGCAAAGGATGAGGGTGTCATTGATTCCGTTGATGCTGATGTACATGTGAACTTGCCACAAGAAAGTTCTATTTCTATGTCTAGGCTAGTAGAGTCTAAGAGTAGCACTATATGTCCATGGTCACGACACTTGAGACATGAGAGTGTGAGCACTAGGAGTAGTGCTGTGGATAAAGGGAAAAAGAAGGTTGAAGGAATTGGAATTACAGGTTATGAGTCGTCAAGTTTAGAAAGTTTGGATGAGGACCTTGTCATACCACTTTTACACACACCAGGTGTAAGGCAGGATAGATATGTGCCTCCACATGCTAGAGTGACAGGTGTTCAGAGTGATCCGCATGCATTGCAGAGATCCCAAAGGGTCAGGTATCCATATGACAGGTTGAGATATCATGACTTTGCTATGCATTACGCATATATGACCTCTTTGGTGAAGCATGTGAAACCTACATGCTATATAGAAGCTATTGGGAAGCATGTATGGGAGAAGGCAATGGATGTTGAGATGGACGCATTGGTTCATAAATGAAACATAGGATTTGGTTGCCTTATCCCACAAGGCAAAAATGTCATTGGTTGCAAATGGGTTTATAAGGTGAAATGCAAATCAGATGGTTCCATTGAGCGCCATAAAGTGCGGTTGGTAGCTAAGGGTTATGCACAAACCCAAGGCTTGGACTATGATGAAACATTTAGTCCAGTTGCAAAGATGGGAATAGTGAGAGCAATCATTGCTATGGCTGCAGCAATTGGTTAGGAAATGCATCAAATGGATGTGAAAAATGCATTTCTAAATGGTGATTTACAAGAGGAAGTTTATATGGCACAGCCAAAAGGATATGTACACCCAAGGTACCCCACTCATGTATGTAGATTAAAGAAAGCATTATATGGTTTGAAGAAAGCACCTCGTGCTTGGAGTGATAAGATAAGCGGATATCTTATCTCGCTTGGAATTCAGGTTTCTTCACAGCAGATTCTTCACTCTATGTGAAGAAGACAGATTATGCGATTGTCTTACTTTTCATCTATGTGGATGACTTGATTGTCACAGGAGATCATGCTACAGATATTATGCATGTCAAGAAGGCATTGAGTGGGCAGTTTGATATGAAAGACTTGGGTGAATTGAGATATTTTCTTGGGATTGAAGTGATCAAAGACCATGCAGGGACATGGTAAGTGCAATGCCAATATGCATTGGATATGTTGTCAAAATATGGGATGACAGGGTGTAAGCCAATGAGTACACCTTTGGAGCAGAATGTGAAGCTGCGGGTTGATTTTGGTGAAGACTTGGATGATCCATCTATGTATAGAAAGATGGTTGGCAGTCTTATTTACATGACTATCAAATGCCCGGATCTCAATTATGCTGTGGGACTAGTAAGCCAATTTATGCAAAGCCCTAGAAAACCTCATTTGGATGCAGTGAGATGCATTATGCGCTATGTAAAGACCACTGCACATTATGGTCTTCTTTATAAGCATGGTAAAGGCTTGGATGAACACGACTACACAAATGCAGATTGGGCATGTAGCTCGTATGACAGGTCTACTAGTGGTTATGCCTTTACATTTGGAAGTGCAATGGTGAGTTGGAGCAGCAAGAAGCAACCTACTGTTGCTTTATCTACACAGAGGCTGAATATAGGGGTGCAGCCAAGGACGCGAATAAGGGAGATCTTAAGTAATAAAAGATCTCACCTTAAGAAACTCGCGTACGATGATGGGCTAAATGTAGCTGTAGGTGGCTATCCTGCCGAGAAACCTGCCACTGCGCACAAACGCGAGTGGAAGGAGGCAAAGAAACGAGTAGAAGGTGGCGTGAAGAGCATGCAGCATGTGGAGGCACGACGGATCCAGATGGAGACCATTGGATCTTCGCATTTTGGATCTGGCAGAGTTCGTATCTTGCCACTTTATTTGATTGTTTACTTAATTCATAGATTCTATAATTGTTTTAATCTTACAAATTGTGTTGATTATGATACAGCGACGGGTTATGGGGAGGAAGCCCATAGCCCACGATACTGGGTATGCTCGCCGGCATAGTAGACATGACACATGGGCCCTCTTCAGAGCTAAGAGACGTATTATGGATATGCAGTTTGAGATGGCCATGAGACCATACGGTCGACAGGTACTTGAAAACTCTAAACGAATGATTTTGGTTTATGAAATTACATATATATATACTTATATACGATATATTACTTGAACAGGCACAAGCTGCTGTGATGATGCTCTTGCCACTGATGATCCACCTGCTCTGCCACTGCTGCTGCTGGACGTGAGCACTACTCATCGGACATGTATACCGATGTGAGCTCATCTGATCATGGAGGGAGCAACAGCTCATCATCTGGGTCTAAGTAGTACTCAGACTTATAGTATCACATTCCATATTGAGGATGTGGTTGTATATATATTTTTGTAACTAAAGCCATGGGTTTTTTTAGACAAGCTAATTTGATTTTGTATATATTTGTTTATAACTGAAGCCATGGGCTACTTCAACATATGGACTCCCTTGTATATATGTGTATACATAAAATTTTGATAGTAATATTGAATCATGAATTGATAGTATTGCATTCATGTCTATCTTGAATCGTGTATTGACAATGTATGCATTCATGTCGTTCTTGAATTGTGTAATGACAATGCACTAAATCTTCCTCGTGGATGGTTAAAAAAAATCCAAAGAGTGCTATTGGGTGCTGGAATGCTGGAACAGCATTCAGGTACCAAATAGCACTCTCTGGATTTTTTTTTTGCTCTCTGTTCACATGTATAGACGCGTCAACTCTGTAAAAGTCGCGTGTATATATGCAAAAACTTCGTGAAATGTGCGTGTATAAGCGCAGCTAAACTGATAAAACACGTGTATAAGCCCTCGTATCAGCGCGTCTGACTGCGTCTATACACACGCTTTTACATGCATGTCTCTGGCCACGATGATACACACGTTGATACATGGGTCCGCTACTTTTTTTCCACAAGTCATTTTCTGCGACTAGGAGTGCGGGTATGAGCCCGATCCCTTGTAGTGGATAAAAGTGCTTGACATGTCCAAGAATACAGGCAAATGAGGATTTGAGGCTCATGACATTCTAACATGGACTATTCATGACTATCTTGCCTACAATTATTCTTCAAGTACATGATTAGAGTTACTTTGTTTGAAGATGTATAGCACAGTAGTTCGGTGAGTGTATATTTTCTCTATCAAAAGTTCTTATGAACATGATTTAGGTATTCATAAGATAGTCCATGTTTTTTAGGATGAGGACAAGGAGGAGACACGTCATAGGATGAGAGTGTCTACACCTCATTACTCCATATATAGTGGAGATTTACGTAAAGGCTTTAGAGGCCTTCATGATTCAATTGGGGTGAGCCTACATGCTCAACATGAGAAAGAAATGCATCCATAAATGGCACATGAAGTCAAACAAGATTTGGGAATGGACAAGATGATGGATGATGTCTTTGAGGAGGAAGGAGAGGAGGAGCAC
Source organism: Cibotium barometz (assembly GCF_041138505.1). Lineage (NCBI taxonomy): Eukaryota > Viridiplantae > Streptophyta > Polypodiopsida > Cyatheales > Cibotiaceae > Cibotium > Cibotium barometz. The sequence goes on from NC_141097.1 coordinate 30,706,250, forward strand.
GAGGCCTCAACTGATGAAGTTCAATTATGACATTTCCACTCTATGAGGAGTGTGAATACTCCACTCTTCCTTTACAACCTTGAAGTTTCTACACTTGCAAACCATGTTTGGTTGGAGCAATGCTAGTGTTACAAGCATCTTTCCTTAGCATTTATGGTTAGCCCATCACAATTTTGATATACCGTATATTTTATAAATAATATTTTAAATTGTCTAAAACTCTTTGTAGGCTTATAAAGAAGATGGTTCCTTTGGACAACAAGATGCCTAGAAAACAATGGTGCATGGAGACTATTGACGATACTTAGCATGGATTACGAATGCATACCTACATGTGTCAATGATTTTGTGCTATTTCGGGGTGCTCATAAAGATGCAACTCAATGTCTAAAATGTGGAGAGTATTGTTACTAAAGTGATTTGCAAGACACGATGATTCCTCAAAAGTTGTTGTGACATTTTCCTATCATATCCCGCATTCAACACATGTTCCAATGCAAGTCTATTGTTGAACGCATGACATGGCATGCACATAATCGTTCCATCGATGGCCCAATGAGGGTCCTGACAGATTCACTGGCATGGAAAAACATAGAAGAGGAGTGGTCGAAATTCAAGGACGATCCCCGTCACTTATGACTTGGATTGGGTATGGATGAATTCAATCCATTCGGTCTCAAATCGGCATCATGGACCACATGGCCAGTGGTAGTAGTGAACTACAATCTCCATCCTTGGAAGTTAATAAACATGGTTCATGTGATGCTAGCTCTTGTCGTACCCAATTGAGGCACAAGGTCAAGCAGATGGATGTGTACCTTGAACCTTTGATATCGAGGAGCTTGAGACACTATGGTGTGGCATCCAAGTGCATGATGTGTCCTGACCACTTGTTCAACGTAGCACAAGTGGACAATGCATGACTTTCTAGGATATGGAGAGTGCTCTAGTATGTTTTGTATTATCAATCATCTTCCATTTTATTTGAATTATGTAATATTATATGGGTATAAATATATTTTGTTTGCACATTGTGCATAATTAGGACTCACAACATCTGGTCACAATGCTTGTCCTAGTTGTTACAACATAGCCTATGCTTCTCAAGAAGGTCATGTATGAAGACCATTACTGATGTTTTTCAATCAATCCTGAGAAGTTTGTTCCATCTACAAAAGGAGTCTCACACATCCTCTAAGTGTAGGAGATTAAGAAGTATTATGGAAAGGATCGTCCAATACACCATCGTCTCAGGAATGATAAGGTACTAAATCTTCTTTCATCTCCCATATTGGACAAGTTAAGAATCAATCATCTTCTAGATCCAATGTACATTGTATAAAGTGTAGCATCAAATATTTGGGACCACATAAGAAGACATATAGGAAAACTTTGGCCTCTACTTTTAAGGTGTGATCATCCTTCTAAGCATCTGAGGAAGTGATATGGAACTTACCCCTCATTATCTTCAATATACACTACTAGCTTAACAAAAAGTAATGTTATGCTTCGTAAATCACAACTAGTGTTTGAAATCAATTATGAAATTCCATGTAATGAGACCAACTTTCTAATTAAAAAATTCCATATGCATGCTCTACTTTTATCCCTAGTCAAAGAAAATAAAAATAAACTCACTAAGGAAAAAATAAGCTTAGTTTCTCATCCTCATAATCTAGATTCTCATCCTCATAATCTAGATTCTCCTAATTTTCTCTTATATACAAAAGAGAGCTCTCCCTTCCTTGTAATTTCTTTTTTTCTTTAACCCATGAACCTAAAAGGGTTTTGTTTATTATCTCATTGTGTCATGGGAGACTTTACTCCTTATGCACATAGTATCCTATGATGTAAAAGGCATAAAACCAAAAAAGAGGGTAGAATCTTCCTTAACTATTAGGAGAAGATAGATAGGAAAACCTTAGCCTTTGCTTTACTCCATATGCACATAGTATCCTATGCTCTAAAACACATGAAAATAGATAAGAGGGTACAATTTTAAGTAACTATGTGGAGAAGGTGCATATGAAAAACTTGGCCTACACTTTAGTGTGATCATCCTTCTAGGCATCCTTGCAAGTCATCTAGAGAACTTATCCCTTACTCTAAATGTAACATATCTACCTCTTTTTTGATGGAGAACCATATAGATTTTTCATGAAAATTTACAAACTTCTAAGAATAAGGGATGCATATCCTCTTTCTTAAGAATATAGTACATAACTCTTGTTTGAGATCATATTGATAGTTCTCCACATCAGCCAAGGTATGGAGACTCAGATTTTGTTCTCTTGCATCATAGATGATGAAATATTAGGTAGTGTGTGCTCTAGGATCAATGATTAGGAATGACCAAATGAGTTCTCTTGACACTAGAACCAATAAACTACCAAAGTGGCTTGAGGCTCGTAGGGAGTTTGTAAGCTCAATAAGGAAGTCATATTATAGGATGCCCTCACACAAGGGACAAGTAGGATATAATTCAAAGCTTAGTTTTGTTTTATAGGAGTCTTGAACACATGCATGCCTACATTTGGCTTCCTTGTTTCTGTGCTCACTCTCCTTCAAAAATAAGTACGTTAGTGAGCATACCCATTCTCCTTTTTATCTTCTTAGTTTTGTTTTATACAAGTTTAACTCGTCTTCAACACATGCATGCCTACAAAAATATATTTGGCTTCCTTGTTTAATGTTCGAATGAATGACAATCAAGGAATTAATAAAGGGTTGCCTACTCAAAGCATCAACCACTTTGTTCTCCTTACCCTCAATGTATTTGATCTCAAAATCATACTCGCATAGGAGGTCCATCCACCTCCTTCAGTGAGTCCCTCAATAATTCACACACCAATCTAGAACTCTACTCGTAGTATGTATGTGTCTCATTAGCTTCATGTTGCACGGATCTAGAGGATGTCATAGCAGATGTTGATGGAGATGAGGACACACCTGCTCACCCTATCTAGAGGACATTGTAGAATATTTTGATGGAGATGAGGACACACCTCCTCGGCATATCAGAGGAGCGCATATGCATGCTGGAGGAGACGATGTATCGAAGGATGAGTTGAAACTTGTTTGCCAGTGGGGAGAAAAATAAAAATTATAGCAACTATTGGTTAAAGTTAGTTACATATGAGTTTGCAATAAAAGTATTCATAGCATGTTCAATTTTTTTGCATCATATAAACCTAGTAAGTGTTATCTATAGTTGTAATCTATATTTAGACTTATTGTTTGCTGCAAACTATGTTTTTTTTTTAATATAACTTCTTGGATGTGACTTCAAAGTGTGTAGGAGATATTGCATAGTGGCGGAGAATACCCACCCCACTAGTAATGTAGGAGGGCCTTGGGGTAGGATATGTGACTTAGGACACATTGGGATCAACCGAAGGTATGTGATATTTACTCTCTAGTTGTGTACTACTGTTTGTCTTAAATCTTAGGTCTATGTACACATGTTCACATGTTTTTTAATTCCAAACATATGCCTATAGGATGCAACACGAGCTAGGCTATAGGCTGGGCATATATCATGTCTTGGTAGGATGGGCAAGAAGGGATTCATTGCCACTTTTGTATGTTTATATTAGAATGTTTACATTTTGTATGTTCATATTAGAATGTTTACATTTTGTCTTATACGGGCATGTAGGTGTGTATCATATGTTCTTTATATCAACTTATAACTCATGTGGTTTTTAAATAATAGGTAAAGGACTATGGTTTGCAAGCCCACTCCTTAGGAGATAGAGACAGCCACCTATCCGGGTGATAGGCATCTAAAGACCCAGCTACCTCCACACTAGCTAATTTTGTAAGTTATCTAGATTAAATGTCATTCGACTTCTAGTTAAGTATTCAAAAATCAACTTATTAAGTTTCCTAAAGCGTAGGATTTTTCACGGTAATGCAGACATGATAGAGGTAGATCGAGAGAGTGCCATTCGGCACGCAGACCTATGTCGATGGAGCTGCATCGCGGGGGACGATGATGATCAGGATGGAAAGGGTATAGATCATGGAGACTAGAGGATCCTCCTCCTCCTTGCTCTAGATCCCTATCTTGTTTCAAGCCCCATTTTGTATTTGGAGGCATTGTACATAGCTATATGTATTATTATCGATATACATGAGCATAGGATTAGGTAGACTATGCCGGCCTCACATTCGACCATTTGTACTCATCATATTTTACCATTTGCATAAATTTGATCACTTTATATACTTTGTACTCTTATACGCTTACATATTTTTACATGAGCTTTTATTTTGGTTCAACTTTGTGCACAAATGTAAATTGTTGCATTAATTATGTGCTTACCGATGTTATAATATGTCATGTGGAACTGATCTTTGCTCACTTGTGTGATCGACCTTCCAGAAAGAGAGGGAGTTCTTTAATGTGTGCTCAATCCAATTTGAGGAGAGAGAGAGAGAGAGAGAGAGAGTTCTTTAATGTGTGCTCAATCCAATTTAATTTGAGGGGAGAGAGAGAGAGAGAGAGAGAGAGAGAGAGAGAGAGAGAGAGAGAATGAGTACTTTGATATTGTATGTATGTGCGTGAGAGAGAGAGAGAGAGAGAGAAGTATTGTAATGAGAGAGACTAAGAGATAGAGAGAACAATCATTCAAAACAAGTCACTAAACACACATAATAGGCACCTTCTAAAAGATCCTTGTCCACCCTTACTTATGTGTTGTCTGCCTAAGTGGGAATTAATAACTTGTTCCAATCATTATATTTCGTGCTTAATTGTTCTTAATGATGTACTCAAGGACAAGTGAAAGATCCAACATCCACTAAATGTGTGCTTAGACTAGCTTAGACAAGGTTAGACAATAAGTGGGCTCCCAATGAGTTATTGGGTGTGGATGCCTAGACTTATAACTACCTTGTGTATATAGGTGAATTTATACAATGATAAAGGTACATTCCCATGAGTTCTAATTGAGAGTGTCATCTTTCTCCTTATGATCTAGCTCTCTACCCTACCCTCTTGTTCTCTTCGTAATGCTTATGTGAGAGTGTGTGTGAGAGAGTTCTACCCTCTTTCCCTCTTGGTCTTGCTATGACTCGCTAGTGAGAGGGTGAGAGTGAGCCATTATCTTTGCATGGTGGATCACATTCTTGCCAACAACAAGGAGTGCCAAGAATTAAATAGACAACATTCGTGGTGATAGCGGGAGGTGGGTCTTCTCAAGTGCTAGCTTACATTTGTGTGGCTGCCTCTTCCCTGAGATGTTAGGTAAGCTACTAAGTTCCCCAAGAACACATGAAAGGTGAGTACTCTTCACTTGGTTAGATTTGTGTTAGTTATTGGTGTGTATTAGGGATTTCCATAGGCACATAAGCTTAAAGGAGATAGATCCATATTTGATTGATGTAGATTGCATAATGGAAGTTAAGGCGGAGTGTTTGATCAAGGATAGTTTTCTAAGATCCATACTCACTAGTCAACTACATCTAATGGTACATTTGGTAGATGAGGTTGTGATGTCAGCATGATTAGTGGATGTTATTCCTCAAGAGGTTTATGTAGACATTGAAGTAAGGCAAAGAGAACAACTAGAGAGGAGCATGGTAAAGGGTTCATTGGCTACATTTTAAAATATCTCTCTATTAGTGGATACCTCCATGTCTAGATTATGGAGAAATGAAGAAGATGAATGCAACAATGAGTATGATGAATTCATGGTGGGCCATGTACCACATAGAAAGGGAAGAGGATGGCAAGAAATTCTCAACAACATGAATACATTTTTTATTCTCAATGGACCCAATGAATGAGTGGGTCACAAGGTATGAAGAGGTAAGAAGGATGAGAGACATGATTTTAGGAGGAAACATGGGAAACGTGTGGTGTTTTCCCTGAACCTTGTTCAGCTTTCCAAGGATTGAAACATTGATTAGCTCTATGAAGAGGAACAGCCACAATAGCCATACATGGAAGTACGTCAGAGATGCAGGTTACAGGTTTTAGGCTAGACATTGGACACCTCAAAGTGTTGGTTGCATAGCTTATAAGCATGTGCCTGATGAGAGAAGGAGGAAGTTGGATCCTAAGGTAGAAAAGTGTGTTTTTGTTGGGTATGCACATGATCGCAAGGCATATAAATGTTACAATCCGCATACTAGGCAAGTGGTTATCTCACGTGATGTGGTGTTTGATGAACTTGCTAGTTGGTACAAGGAAAAGGATGAGGGTGTCATTGATTCTGTTGATGCTGATGTACATGTGAACTTGCCACAAGAAAGTTCTATTTCTATGTCTGGGCCAGTAGAGTCTAAGAGTGCCACAAGAAAGTTCTATTTCTATGTCTGGGCCAGTAGAGTCTAAGAGTAGCACTATATGTCCATGGTCACGACACTTGAGACATGAGAGTGTGAGCACTAGGAGTAGTGCTGTGGATAAAGGGAAAAAGAAGGTTGAAGGAATTGGAATTACAGGTTATGAGTCGTCAAGTTTAGAAAGTTTGGATGAGGAACTTGGCATACCACTTTTACGCACACCAGGTGTAAGGCAGGATAGATATGTGCCTCCACATGCTAGAGTGACAGGTGTTCAGAGTGATCCGCATGCATTGCAGAGATCCCAAAGGGTCAGGTATCCAGTTGACAAGTTGAGATATCATGACTTTGCTATGCATTACGCATATATGACCTCTTTGCTGAAGCATGTGGAGCATACATGCTATACAGAAGCTATTGGGAAGCATGTATGGGAGAAGGCAATGGATGTTGAGATGGACGCATTGGTTCATAAATGAAACATGGGATTTGGTTGCCTTACCCCACAAGGCAAAAATGTCATTGGTTGCAAATGGGTTTATAAGGTGAAATGCAAATCAGATGGTTCCATTGAGCGCCATAAAGTGCGGTTGGTAGCTAAGGGTTATGCACAAACCCAAGGCTTGGACTATGATGAAACATTTAGTCCAGTTGCAAAGATGGGAATAGTGAGAGCAGTCATTGCTATGGCTGCAGCAAATGGTTAGGAAATGCATCAAATGGATGTGAAAAATGCATTTCTAAATGGTGATTTACAAGAGGAAATTTATATGGCACAGCCAAAAGGATATGTACACCCACAAGGTACCCCACTCATGTATGTAGATTAAAGAAAGCATTATATGGTTTGAAGAAAGCACCTCGTGCTTGGAGTGATAAGATAAGCGGATATCTTATCTCCCTTGGAATTCAGGTTTCTTCAGCAGATTCTTCACTCTATGTGAAGAAGACAGATTATGCGATTGTGTTACTTTTCATCTATGTGGATGACTTGATTGTCACAGGAGATCATGCTACAGATATTATGCATGTCAAGAAGGCATTGAGTGGGCAGTTTGATATGAAAGACTTGGGTGAATCAAGATATTTTCTTGGGATTAAAGTGATCAAAGACCATGCAGGGACATGGTAAGTGCAATGCCAATATGCATTGGATATGTTGTCAAAATATGGGATGACAGGGTGTAAGCCAATGAGTACACCTTTGGAGCAGAATGTGAAGCTGCAGGTTGATTTTGGTGAAGAGTTGGATGATCCATCTATGTATAGAAAGATGGTTGGCAGTCTTATTTACATGACTATCACATGCCCGGATCTCAATTATGCTATGGGGCTAGTAAGCCAATTTATGCAAAGCCCTAGAAAACCTCATCTGGATGCAGTGAGATGCATTATGCGCTATGTAAAGACCACTGCACATTATGGTCTTCTTTATAAACATGGTAAAGGCTTGGATGAACACGACTACACAAATGCAGATTGGGCAGGTAGCTCGTATGACAGGTCTACTAGTGGTTATGCCTTTACATTTGGAAGTGCAATGGTGAGTTGGAGCAGCAAGAAGCAACCTACTGTTGCTTTATCTAGTACACAGAGGCTGAATACAGGGGTGCAGCCCTTGCTACATGTGAAGGAGTATGGTTAAAGAGTCTCTTGGCTGATTTGGGTGAGCTTATTGATGGCAAGGTTGTTATTCATTGTGATAACATGAGCAGCATAGAGTTGGCCAAGAATCTAGTTTTTCATGCATGGACCAAACACATAGAGGTCCACTATCATTTTGTCAAAGAGAACGTGTTGGATGGTACAATGGATTTGCAGTATGTGAACATTGAAGAGCAGGTGGGCGACATCTTTACAAAGCCACTTAGCAGGGAGAATCGTACTATGTTGGGAGTACATGGGATGAGCTTGAGGGGGAGTGTTGAGAGTTTTGATAGCCCAAGCTCATCTACATCTTCATCTATGGCAGTACATCATGAGCTTGAGAGGGGCTGTTGAGATTCAAGCTCGATGTCAGCTTGTGTCAGCTGCAGTATGTACTGGCATGTTAGGTAGTAACATGTGAGACATAAATGACCGCGTCCAGCTGGTCATAGTGTGTGGACATTAGCTAGGGCTAGGAGTGTATGGACACAACACATGTAGTGTGTTATAGATTATGGATGATGGCTTTATGCATTGTGTGATAAGGGAGATGGCTTCTCTCTATGGTTAGGGTTTGATAATACATTAGGGTTTGCTCCTATGTGTGTGTCTCCTCTCTCTCTCTACATGTTTTTAATCACTTTAGCATTGGAGACATTTCCTACTTGGTGTAAAGTTTGAAATATCTATTCACTCAAACTTTGTTAAACAATAGGAAAAGGAGGTGGATGGACCTCCTATGCGAGTATGATTTTGAGATCAAGTACATTGAGGGTAAGGAGAACAAAGTGGTTGATGCTTTGAGTAGGCAACCCTTTATTAATTCCTTGATTGTCGTTCATTCAAACATTAAACAAGGAAACCAAATATATTTTTGTAGGCATGCATGTGTTGAAGACGAGTTAAACTTGTATAAAACAAAACTAAGAAGATAAAAAGGAGAATGGGTATGCTCACTGACGTACTTATTTTTGAAGGAGAGTGAGCACAGAAACAAGGAAGCCAAATGTAGGCATGCATGTGTTCAAGACTCCTATAAAACAAAACTAAGCTTTGAATTATATCCTACTTGTCCCTTGTGTGAGGGCATCCTATAATATGACTTCCTTATTGAGCTTACAACCTCTCTACGAGCCTCAAGCCACTTTGGTAGTTTATTGGTTCTAGTGTCGAGAGAACTCATTTGGTCATTCGTAATCATTGATCCTAGAGCACACACTACCTAATATTTCATCATCTATGATGCAAGAGAACAAAATCTGAGTCTCCATACCTTGGCTGATGTGGAGAACTATCAATATGATCTCAAACAAGAGTTATATACTATATTCTTAAGAAAGAGGATATGCATCCCTTATTCTTAGAAGTTTGTAAATTTTCATGAAAAATCTATATGGTTCTTCATCAAAAAAGAGGTAGATATCTGTACATTTAGAGTAAGGGATAAGTTCTCCATATGACTTGCAAGGATGCGTAGAAGGATGATCACACTAAAGTGTAGGCCAAGTTTTTCATATGGACCTTCTCCACATAGTTACTTAAAATTGTACCCTCTTATCTATTTTCATGTGTTTTAGAGCATAGGATACTATGTGCATATGGAGTAAAGCAAAGGCTAAGGTTTTCCTATCTATCTTCTCCTAATAGTTAAGGAAGATTCTACCCTCTTTTTTGGTTTTATGCCTTTTACATCATAGGATACTATGTGCATAAGGAGTAAAGTTTCCCATGACACAATGAGATAATAAACAAAACCCTTTTAGGTTCATGGGTTAAAGAAAAAGAGAAATTACAAGGAAGGGAGAGCTCTCTTTTGTATATAAGAGAAAATTAGGAGAATCTAGATTATGAGGATGAGAATCTAGATTATGAGGATGAGAAACTAAGCTTATTTTTTCCTTAGTGAGTTTATTTTTATTTTCTTTGACTAGGGATAAAAGTAGAGCATGCATATGGAATTTTTTAATTAGAAAGTTGGTCTCATTACATGGAATTTCATAATTGATTTCAAACACTAGTTGTGATTTACGAAGCATAACATTACTTTTTGTTAAGCTAGTAGTGTATATTGAAGATAATGAGGGGTAAGTTCCATATCACTTGCTCAGATGCTTAGAAGGATGATCACACCTTAAAAGTAGAGGCCAAAGTTTTCCTATATGTCTTCTACTCTTAGTTAAGGAAGATTCTATCCTCTTGTCTCATTTTATGCCCTTTAAATCATAGGATACTATATGTTCATATGGAGTAAAGTTTTCTATGAAAGAATGACATGATAAATAAAAACTCAACTTACTTTTTTCTCAATGATTTTTTTCTTTGACTAGGGATAAAAAATAGTGCATGTATAGGGAAATAAAATTAATTAGGAAGTTAATCTTCCTTACATGGAATTTCATAATTGATTTGAAATACTGGTTGTTGAGAGTCCCGACAAGCTTGGTTGTGATTTGCCAAGTAGAACATTACTTTTTGTTAAGCTCTCACCTCTGGTGGTTCGGTGCATTTAGTAGCAAGATCCTGAATGTTGTGCTAGCAAGCACATCTTGGTTCTTGATGTGGAAGAGTGGATCTGGAAGGTGGAGGATGACAAATGACTTCCATATGAGATGAATTATGAGGATTGATTGTAAGGGTATTTCTCACTATCTTCAGCTTCTCTTTATAGGGAATTATCATGGTGATTAGCCGGTCATGCAAGTGATCATAGTTCTTTTGGAGAGCCATGGAATAATCCTTCAACACTTCTAATAGTTGCAGCCTTCCTATGTTGATAGGTGTTTGCATATTTAGTGTTGCTAGGTTCTGTCAAGGTATCGGCTTTTCGGCTTCTTTTGGTACTTTCCTAAGTTCACCACTTACTTTAGAGCTCAAAGTGATGCTCTAAGGTGAGGATGGCTATGTCTCTTCTACTAATATTCTAGCTACATTGGGTAGCAGCATAGAGACGGGAGGCAGAGGAGTTTCCCATGATCCTTGAATATAAGCCCTTCTATTTGGTCATTCCTTCATGTTACGACCGCAATGTTGGATGTTGGAATATCGAGGAGTGAGCTTTTGGAACCCATTCTTTGACCTCCAGTTTAGTGAAGAAGGCGTTTCTCTTTCTCACTATCTTCAGCTTCTCCCTTTGTTTGCAAAAGTCCTTATTGTCGCCACCAGATGACTGGCCTTCATTATAGAGACTTCTACGAGGGCCTAGACCAATTGTTGTAGGTGGTGGCTTCTTTTTCAGGGTAATGGTAACCTCAGCTTGTGTAACTAGGATCGAAAGAAATAACTAGGGGCTGTTGGATTTTGGGAGTGTGTTGTGCCTCATGGGGTGTGGGTGTATATACTAGTGGTACTTTGGTTTTGGCTATGGGGGTGGGTTTTCTAGGGTTAGGAGTTGGGCCTTGGGTATATATATGGTATTCTTCATGGTTGTGTGCAGAGCATGTGGAAGGAAAGAGAGAATGTAGAAGGTTGTTCTAAGAAAAGTTTTATGGTGTTGGAATTAGGGTTGCAGGAATGCACACATAACTTCAAGAAGATGAGGAAGCTTGAGCACAACACAGTAGTGAATTATGAGTGCCAAAAATGAAAGATAACAAGCCCTAGAAGATAATGGGCGTATATACAATGCACGGGGGAAAAAACCTCCTAGTGAGGGAAAAAGTGCCCCGGCGGTCCTAAGTGTGTTCACACACATCACTACTATAATATGGTAACAAATCCCCCCTGGAGTGATGCGGTGAACAAGAGCTAGCACTCATGTATAGGGAAGTGTCTAGCTATGTGGACGAATCCACAAAAGGGAGTAAGCCCAAAGCTTTGCGAAAAGCTTCGAACTTCTCACGAGGCAGAGCCTTTGTGAAAAGGTCTGCAAGGTTATCCTGTGTTGGCACATAAGCCAAACTGATCTCTCCTGCAGAGAGTCTCTCCCTGACATAATGGTAGTGCACCTCAATGTGCTTCGTACGAGCATGGAACACTGGGTTCCGCGCAACTGCCAATGCGCTCTGACTGTCAGTGAAGATGGTGGTGGCAGATGGCTGCCCAACACCCAAATCAGCCATAAGGCGTCTGAGCCACACACACTCAACCGTAGCTGTGAAAGCTGCCCTGTACTCAGCTTCACAACTAGAAGTGGCCACAGTAGGCTGCTTCTTGCTCAACCATGATATGCATGAGCTTCCAAGCATGAAGCAAAAACCACTCGTGGACACGCGTGTCATAACAACTAGCCCAGTCAGAATCTGAAAAAACATGTAAATCTGGCGGCAATGATCCCCCCTTGGGATAAAACAACCCAAGATGCCGAGTACCACTCAAATAGCGAAAGATACGCTTCACTGCCTGCCAATGCTTAATGCCTGGGCTATGCATAAATCTGCTCACCTGTGAGACTGCAAACTGAATGTCTGGCCTCGTAATGCATACATAAATGAGGCAACCAACAGCTGTCTGATAGAGTGTGACATCAAAGTGATCTCCAGCATCATGAAGACTCAACTTCAAACCTGTCTCCATTGGAGTAGCAATAGGCTTGCAGTCTTCAAGGCCAAATCTCCGCAACAATGTTTCAATATACTTTGTCTGACACAAAGCAATACCTCCATCACACTGCTTAAATTGTATCCCCAAATAATGATGCAAATGCCCCAAATCTGACATCTCAAAAGAGGCATTCAAATCAGCCTTAAAATCAGCAATATGACTCTCATTTGGTCCTGTGAGCAGCATGTCATCGACATAGAGAGCAATGATTAGATGTACACCATCCACACGTTTAACATACAAAGTGCTTTCTGTTGGACTATTCTGAAACCCATGTGCAGTCAAATATGCATGTATTTTTTCATACCAAGCTCGTGGAGCTTGCTTTAAACCATATAAAGCCTTTTTTAACCTGCACACTTTGTTTTCCTGCCCTCTTTGGACAAAACCACGAGGCTGCGATACATACACCTCCTCATGCAAATCTCCATTTAAGAACGCAGTCTTTATGTCCAGCTGATGTACATTCCAACCATTATGAGCTGCTAATGCACAGATGCTACGAACAGTGGTCATACGACATGTGGGAGCAAAAGTCTCATCAAAATCAATGCCCTTCTCTTGAGCATAACCTTTTGCAACAAGCCTAGCCTTATGGCGATCCACTGTGCCATCAGGCTTACGCTTCAATTTGTATACCCACTTAGTGCCAATGGCCTTCTTGCCAGGGGGCAAGTCACATAAAGACCATGTACTATTCTTCATAATAGCATCGTATTCTGCTTGCATAGCAGCCATCCAATTTTCTGAACTTTGTGCCTCATCAAATGAAACAGGCTCACTTTCATCGCACATACTAGAAACAGCCAATGCATAACAATCTGACGCATAAGAGGCACCATGAGAGCCAGAACGAGTGCGACTAGACAAAGGGGCATCCAACTTGCTGTCACGCAAAGTCTGCACCAGCCATCTAGGCATGTTCCTAGAGCCCTCAATCTCTTGTCTCTCATCCTCAAGTACATCATGCACATCTGCATCAGATATAGGCTGATCTGTGCCATCATTTAAAACCTGCATAGGCTGAAAAACTGCCTCATGAGGTATTGCACTTGACTGTGCACCACTGAAAAGAGGCAATAATGTATCATAGACATCACGTGAGCTGATATCTGTCTCCTTAGTACATGAAACCAAGGGCTGAACTGCATCTTCCACAAATACAACATCACGGCTAACCAAAATGCGCTTTGTCTGTGGATGATACAAACGATAGCCTTTGCTCTCAGCACTATATCCAACAAAAATACATTTGACAGCTTTGTCATCCAATTTTCTGTGATGTTGCACAGGCACTAATGCATATGCCAGGCAACCAAAAACACGTAAATGGCCAACAGATGGCTTGCGGCTATGCCAAGCCTCATATGGAGTGACAACCTGTAATGCTTTGGTGGGACACCTGTTTAGTACATAAGTGGCACACATGACAGCCTCAAGCCAAAAACCATGTGGTAGACTTTGACTCTTAACCATACATCTTGCCATTTCCATGAGAGACCTGTTTTTTCTCTCAGCCACACCATTTTGCTGTGGTGTATACGGCACTGTACATTGGTGTTTTATCCCACGCTCAGCCAGAAATGCATTAAATTCTGAAGACATATACTCCCCCCCTCGATCTGAACGGAGGGTGCCCATCTTACTTTCTGACACATTTTCAGCCATAACCAAAAACTGTTTGAAGCACAAAAACACTTCGGACTTTGCCTTCAAAGGATATACCCATGCATGCCTGGTAAAATCATCAATGAAAGTCACGAAGTAAAGGTAGTTTCCAAATGATGGAGTTTGCATGGGACCACAAACATCACTGTGAACAAGCTGCAATCTGCGTTCAGCTCTCACTGATCCATCTTTGGGAAAGGAAGCACGCTGCATTTTACCCAATATGCAGCCCTCACAAACATGCTTGACAGGTGCCTCAAGCTTAGGCAAAGAAGACACCATTTCAGATTTCTGCAGGCGCAGCAAACTTGCAAAATTCAGATGACCAAAACGTGCATGCCACAGTTTTGCATTTGAAATAGCCTGCGTATCCATAATAGCACATGCTGAATCCTCTACACATTTGCCATCCATATTGAGCTTATACAGCCCTCGACATAGTGAACCAGATGCTACAATGATGTCACCACAAGAGAGATCATGAACAGTACATCTGTCATCCACAAATTTTACAACCAAACCTGTTTTGGCAAATGCGGAGACTGACAGCAGATTCTTTTTGATCCCTGGCACATACAATGCATCAAAAAGTGTAAAGGTGTTGCCATTTGCAACATTCAGCACAATCTGTCCAACTCCTTCAACGGGATAAGAGGAGTTATTGGCACAAGTGACAGTATTCCCTGTGGGAGCAGACTCAAGGAAAGTGAATAAACTGCGCTGCGAGGTGATATGCTTAGTGGCACCACTGTCAAAGTACCATACATCTGAATCTACTGCAGACATACATGTGTCATGCAAAGATGGGTCATAACTGCACTGCGCATTGAATGCCCATTCTGTATCTAGCACAACATTAGCAGATTCATTGTTAGAAGGAGAGGCATCTGCAACAGCCATACCAGCCTCTTTCTTCTTAGCCTCTTTCGCAGCCAGCTTAGGACACGCTTTGATGACATGATCATTTCCCTTACAGTACTTGCAAAATGTCTTCTGTTTGTCACCCTTCTTCTCATCTTTGTCTTCCTTCTTTGGTTGCGCAGCATTTGCAGATTTCTGCTTACTAGAAGAAAAGCCAGCTTTACCTTTCCCGCTTCTCTGACTAGCAACGAAAGCTTGATCTGCGACACGCATAATATTCCTGTTTTGCCTTGACTGGTCTTCTTGCAGCAAAACAGAAACTAACTCCTCAAATGATAAGGCATTGGGATTGCCTTTCATCATCAAGCGAAGAGTGGAAGCAAAACCCTGATAAGAATCTGGTAGACCATTCAAAACAGTCTGCACAAGTGAACTGTCTGACAGGATTTCATCTGCAGAAATGAGCTGCTCTTTGAAATCCTTGATCTTTGTAAAAAAGCTATCCATAGAATCACCTTCGTTCATATGCTCACTCTCCAACTGTTTTCGGAGGTAAGCAACACGAGCCTCATTTCTTGCCTGATACAATGTGGCAAGTACATCCCAAGCAGCCTTAGAAGTCCTGCAGGAGCGAATATGTGGGATAATGGTACGTTTGACAGACAGCGCAATCAAGGCATGAGCCTGCACATCTCTACCATCCCAACGAATCTGCTCTGCTGAAAGTGGTGGTTCTCGAACAGCTGCTACAGCACTTGTGCCTGCACCATCATCAACAGTACCTGTTTCTGATGTGTTTGCAGCATTCCCAGCCACAATAGGACGTGCATCAATACCCTGCACAATGTTCCATAACCCCTTTGCTACCAATACATGTCGCATCATATATGCCCACAATGGATAGTTGGTGCCATCCAACTTATCCTCAGCAGCCAACATGCGGAATACATCATTGTTGTCAGCCATGGCCAATGACTGTACTACTAGATGTAAATGCTGTCTGTAAGAGGTAAACCTGTATAAAATCGACCTGTGCTATATAGCACAGCCCAAAACAGACGAATGGGCACCTGTCCTGTAGATTTTAATCTTGACAGAAAATCTGCACAGTAGGACGATTTTGCCTGCGCAGTACTTGGAATGCAAAAACGGAGGGCGAAATGACTTCAGATCAAAATTCTGAAATGGACGGCATATACTAACCTGCAGACGCTCGTGAAACCTCGTCGCAATCGGAGGAGATGAAGCGGCAGGTGCCGGTGATGCTGCCCGGGAGGAGGAAGCCTGCTCTGATACCAATTGTTGGAATTAGGGTTGCAGGAATGCACACACAACTTCAAGAAGATGAGGAAGCTTGAGCACAACACAGTAGTGAATTATGAGTGCCAAAAATGAAAGATAACAAGCCCTAGAAGATAATGGGCGTATATACAATGCACGGGGGAAGAAACCTCCTAGTGAGGGAAAAAGTGCCCCGGCGGTCCTAAGTGTGTTCACACACATCACTACTATAATATGGTAACATATGGCTCGTAGTGAGAAGGGATGTTGCATACAAACACATAGTTACACCAAGATTAGTTGGATGTTTTGGGGATTGAAAACAAGTTACCATATGTATCATTGGTGTGCAACAACGATTGAAAATTCTTGATGAGACTACGTCATGTCGCTCTGCACTTGAGGGGAATATTTCATGATTGTTTGGAGAGGGGTGATGTCATGATGGTGATGTATGCTTAGGTAGTGGATTGGTGGTGTTGTCACCTTAATGAAGGCATTTTGTGGCATCAACACGTGGTAGGATTGTAGGAGGTAGCCATTGTGACTGGCTTTTGGAAACATTTGCCATTGAGTGTGCTGAGAAGAAAGGTGCTGTTATAGAATTTTTTGACTATCCAGAATGGTCTTGTCCCCAGAGCTTAAGTTTTTTGGAATGCGAACCTACTCAAGACAAAAATAATAGGACCAAATCTTCTTCCTTGAGCATGTGGACTTTGGAGTGGTGATGGTTAACTCATTTCTTCCTTCTTTTGTGGATGATAGTGTGACGAACAAATTCTTGAAGCGTGCTTCATCCAACATAAGGAGATGATCCAAGCAATGCTGTAGGGACTCTTCTGGACTTAACTTTTTAGCAATGCTGTAGGGACTCTTCTGGGCTTAACTTTTTAGCAATGGCAATGTAGAGACTTGGTACTAGGTATTCCATTGGTATGACTGCCTTTGTGCCATATACTAGTTTGAATGGAATCATTCCAGTCTCTTGAGATCTTAGGCTCTACAAAATGCCCATAAAGTAGAATACAACTTTTCCTCCCAGTCATTTGTGATTTTGATTGACCAATTTTGTGAGGATCTGCATAAGGATTTTTTTAGTCGACTCAACTTGACCGTTGGCTTGTGGATAGTACATTGTGGAATGCTTATGAATGATGAGATGTTGGGTGACCAGTTCTTTGATGGAATCATTGACAAAGTGTTGCCTTGGTCAGTAATCATCTCGATCAAGCATCCAAAACAAGTGATTATCATCTCATAGAGGAGTTTGGCAGTTGATTGTGCTATATTATCCGAGAGAGCATGGGCTTGTAGCCATTTGGTGCTGTAGTCTAGCCACCAAGATATACTTGTGATGACTAGTGAAATGGGCTTGGGACTTAAATGAGCCAAATAAGTCGAGGCCCCATTTCTCGAATGGTTCTAGGGGGAGGATTGGGTTTTGTGGCATCCTGTCTTCAACTATTGGGCTGGCTAAGATGTTCGCATACGTCACATTGTTTGGCCCATTTGTAGGCATCACCGAGTACTGTCAGTGGCCACCATAGTCTTGCTTCTTGGAGGATTTTCCTTATGGCGATTTCTCTAGCGAAGTGTCCTCCACTAATTCCTTGGTGAGCTTTTCTGAGAACAAATTCCTTCGCATGTGGTGGGATACACCTCGGAAGAAGTACTTGGTCAATACTTTTATTGTATAGCTAGGGCTAGCTATGACTTGTAAGTGCTAGGATGGCAATCTGCTTTTCGATGATCTCTGGAAAGATTATCCTCCATCAGATCTGTAACAACAAATGTTAGCATTTCATCTTACCATGTTTGAGGGATGAGAATGACCGTGTTAGTTGGCCTCTTGTGAATAGGCTATAACCAATTCTTATTGGCCTCTTGGAGCATCAAAACAATTGCCACATTAGATACATCCACAAAGATAGGAAAGGGTAGTTCCCAGTTTGGGGACTTGAAAACACGTGCTTTTGACAGCAAGATCTTGAGATTACGGAATGCAATGTCGCATTCCACTATCCAATTGAAATTTTCCTACCTCAATTGCTTGGTTAGAGGGGTCTTGATATGCATCATCTTTTTATTTAAGGGGGCTGCTACATGGGCGAGGTATCTATGTAATCTATTGTGCCATTTGACTTGCCCAAAAATCTTCTCATATCTTTCTCATTTGTTGGAAGGGGGCTTTTCGGATCACCTCGACCTTTGTTGGGTCTATTACTATTCCTTTCTTGGCAATGATGTGGCCTAATAGCACTCCGCCTTGGGTAGCAAAGGCACAATTGGTTGGTTTCATGCTTAATCTAGAGAGTTTGCATTTGGCCAAGCAAAGCTATGAGTGCATCAAATGTTGAGATGTTTTGCCAAAAACACTAAAGTCATCAATGAATACCCACATGAAGGTTTGCATTTGGCCAAGCAAAGCTATGAGTGCATCAAATGTTGAGATGTTTTGCCAAAAACACTAAAGTCATCAATGAATACACTAAAGTCATCAATGAATACCCACATGAAGGTGCTCAAAAAATCAAAAACAAATTCCTAGACCATGCGCTGAAATGTGGTGGGAGCATTCTTGAGACCAAAGGTCATGACGTTTTGATGCAAACGCTCCCTATTCTATGATGAAAGTTTTTTTCTCCTGATCTTCCAGGGCCATTTGAACTTGATTATATCCAACTGAACCCATCTAGGAATAAGTACATCTCATGGCCTCCCATAGCATCAAGCTTGGAATCTGTGAACTGCAAGGGAAAAGGATCTGAGTTGGTTGCTGCATTCAGTTTCCGGTAATTTATACAGACCCTCAACTTTTGGTTTTTATTAGGCACAATCATGATGGGGGACAACCATGTCACCCAATTGATTTGATGAATGAATCCGACTTGTAGAAGCTTATCTATTTCTTCCTTGACCCTTTTGGCATATATCGAGTGGTTCAACCGGTATCTTTGGTGCCACACGGGGATGATATCTTCTTATAGATTGATTCAATGTTGGTAGAAGCCGGGATAAATCCCTTTCATCTTGACGTAGCTCCATGCTAACACATCTTTGAAGGAAGTGAGAAACACCCGGACTTCCTCTCGGAACTCAGTGTCTAGCTTGGCAGCACTGAACCAGACCATCTTGGGGTCATTATCAGTTCTATTTCCATCAATTCATCCTCTTTGATCGTGTCTTAGAGTGCTTGAGATCTTTTTCAAAATCCTTTTTTGTTGCAATGAGTTGTTGTAGCCTCCGAGTAGTGCCTTCCTTGGTGGCGAGACCCTTATAAAAATCTTATGCTTTATCCGAACATTGTGTCCTTCTGTCCATGTAGTGGACTGATTCTTGGGAACCTTATCCTTGTGCAAACCCCTTGTTGGTCAATATCAATCCATATCTAAACTACATCAACCTTAAACAAGCTGATCAAATTGGGATTCTACTAGAGATACTCCTCTTCCTCATTGAGGTCTAGTCCTTCCATCATGTTGACTTCTTCGGTTATTTTTTCCCAGGCTAGTTTCTCCACCTTCTTGACAAAGATCTTTATTTTCTTCTTTCCATTCTAGATATTAATCATCTCTGAATCCCAATCTTGCTTGATCCAGGCTCTAGCAACATTGGATAAGAACCTTTGATACCCTCCATCTAGATCACCACAACCACTATCTGGAAATTGTATCCGAATACCTTGAGTGTGAGGTCCCGGATTAATCCAAGTGGCTACACTCACTGTTGATCTGCCATTTTGACAAAAAATGGGGCAGGCTTGTATCTGCTGAACTCGAGCATGCAGCATGTGTTGCATCTAAAAAAAGATATTAACTCTAGAGCTGTCATCCAACAGAACTTTTGCTATATTCACTCCAGCCAACTTGACCTGGATCATTAGGATGGCTTCATCATAAATGGGGGCTTCCCTTGGTGGATTATATGCGTTCTCAATATTTAGGGCTTCCAGTGGCTGTAAGGGTGGCGTTTCCTCTTCCCGAGGTTTCAAGAAACCTATCAGCATAGCTACTGAAACCCGGCACCAATGTGAGTAGCTACTCGACCGACATATGTATTGGTTGTCGCTTCAGATCTTCCCATAGATTGTATGGCTGGTGTGCTGCTTCTCTAAGCTTTCTTGGGTAATCCACCTACTTCTATGCTTTTGCACATTCTTCTAGCCCTAGTGTCTGCACCTTTCATTGGTTGGTGCATTTTGACTGTTGAGGGCACTTTGCCTCCTTCTTCCGAGATCATCTCTAAAAAAGTAAGTTGTGATTCCGGCGGCCGACAGATACTTCCGTCCTAACTTTGTGTTGTTCCTACCAAGTTCCCCTTTTTACTTTTCCTTCTTATCAGAGGTCAGTTCTTGCACCACCTTCGGAGTCTTGGGTTGCATGGATTTGGTCACCACCATGGCTAACAATTCTGTCTTGTGTGTGGTCAACCAGGGTACTGCTTGCTCATCTAGAGCTTGAATTTCCACCTTGTTTACTGCAGGTTGCCTAGGTTCGAAAGCCTCGGCTACCTCTATTTATGCTTTGTGCTTTCTCCATATTTCACATTAAAACTTTCGATGGCCTTAGCCATGGAAAAGCATGTGAGGACAAGCCTTCGGGAACTAGCCACTTCCGTGGATGGTTAGTTTCTACATGGGCAGAATTGGGGTCGGCAGTACTCGTCAAGCGTGGCCATTGGGTTGGTGGGCTGGGACTGCCGCGCCCACCACAGGAGGTTGGGGTACTGGTTACAAAGGGGCTCTCCTACCATTGTACCGATAGGCTTCAGTTTTGTATGTGTGGCTGCTACCTTGTAGATGGTGCACTAGAGTTCATTCAAGCCACATTCATCAGCTCCATGTCCATAACTATGACACTTCACACACCAAATTTTTGGCTAGATGGTAGTTGCACCTTTACTAGCCAAATGAGCCCTTGCTACATCCAACTCCTTGGTTGTCTTCCCTATCTTCTTGCTCTTGGACCTATACTTGCAATCTTCCTCCTCCTCCTTCGATTCCTCATTGGCTGTGGAATCATTGGAATCATCCTCTTCGTCAGAAGATCTGGATGAGGATTTCTTGGACTTCCTTTTACTCTAGAATTTTCATTGCTTTTGTGAGGGCCTACCAGCACCCGCTCTCCTTTGAGAGCTAAGTCTAAAAGTTTCTCCATGGTGATGCTAGTCAGGTCGGCAAAAGCAATAGAGTGTTTGAGTTGCTTGTTCAGGCCCTTCATAAAGTAAGAATTGATAATTTTCTCCATAGGCTAATTAGCTGCATCTAGCCTATGGAAAAGTTTCTAGAACTTTGCAACATAATCTTCCACTGTCATTCTTCTTTGGTTCATTCTGCACAGTTTATCCAACACATGTACAGATATCTTGTCTTTTATAAAACGCTCAAGGAATGCATCTTGAATGGCATAATAAGTGGGAAAATAGTTGTATTCATACTTAACAATCCAAAGAATGGTGCTCTTCTAGAGTGTGGGAACAAAAGCAGCCTTTTTGAGGTGCTGGTCCAATCGGGCGAGGTACATTGACACGCCAAGAGGTGTGAAACATCAAGATGTGAGCATCTACATTATCTAAGGATTTATCAAATATTTTGCGATACTTTATATTGATAGATGGTCATTGCATCATGTTGTAGTAGCGGATGGAGCGAGGCTACGAGGGTGCTGGTGGTGGAGGTGGTATGAACAGTGGTGGTGAGGTTGGGGTAATAGGGGTGAGTGGTTCTTCTTTTAAGTGGGATGTGGGTTGTTTTGGTTCAAATACAGTGGGTTGGTCTTCAGGGTTGTGGCGAACAAGATTTTCCAAGATTGGTTGCTTCCAAGTAGCGTCTTTCATATGCTAACATGAGGGACATGTTTGAAAACAAGGGGAGGAGATCTAAACACAACAAGAATTAGGTAGCAAGTGAAATGGCAACAACAAGAAACATCAAAAAGCATCATGGTAGCCAAATCACCCCTCATGCAGCCTACTAAGAATCATAACGGATCTAACACAGAGACAAACGTAACACACGGATCACTAAAAACTATTAGACTAATTACTTAATAAACAGTGCAAGAACATGATAACTTAATAGATAACTCTAATGACCATAACATATAAATCACAAATGAAAACACAAAGATGTAACAAGAAGACAAATTTACAAAAGAAAGAGAGAGAGAACAAAAAGATTGGTCTTGCTTATATCAATCCAAAAAGGAAAATGATACAACCGGTAGCCAACCTTTACAATGCTTAGGATCCATGCTTTTATAATACTGACTTCTTACATTCTTTGTCAGTATTGTGATAAAATGCACTAGTTGGATATTAAGGACGCATCATTTTCTCCAATAAAGTAGGCGTGCCATGACAATTGATGATGCTGACATGTAGCTTTCATGACAGTTGATGATGCTGACATGTAGCTGTCATGACAATTGATGATGCTGACATGTAGCTATCATGACAGTTGATGATGCTGACATGTAGCTGTCATGATAGTTGGTGATGCTGATAGTTGATGATGCTGACATGTAGCTGTCCGACTATTGCTACCGCACTGGCCCGTGGCTCAAGCTAGCCTATGGCTAACATAGAAAAATGGAGATTAAAGCTTCTACCTAGACAAGAGAGGTGAAATTTCTTATGAAATAACATCATGCCACTCTCTTCTTCTCGTTGTTTGTCAAGATCTAAGGTGAAATTTCTTATGAAATAACATCATGCCACTCTCTTCTTCTCGTTGTTTGTCAAGATCTGAGGTGGTTTAGGTAAAATTACCTTCCCATTCTCTTAAACATTGACCAAGTGTTGGGGAGACATTCAATAAATCGCAAGTCCTCTTGAACCACTAAAGAATCTCTCTTGCTAATTATGTGGTCCCAAATATTTGATGCTACACTTTATACAATGTACATTGGATCTAGAAGATGATTGATTCTTAACTTGTCCAATATGGGAGATGAAAGAAGATTTAGTACCTTATCATTCCTGAGACGATGGTGTATTGGACAATCCTTTCCATAATACTTCTTAATCTCCTACACTTAGAGGATGTGGGGGACTCCTTTTGTAGATGGAACAAACTTCTCATGATTGATTGAAAAACATCAGTAATGGTCTTCATACATGACCTTCTTGAGAAGCATAGGCTATGTTGTAACAAATAGGACAAGCATTGTGACCAGATGTTGTGAGTCCTAATTATGCACAATGTGCAAACAAAATATATTTATACCCATATAATATTACATAATTCAAATAAAATGGAAGATGATTGATAATACAAAACATACTAGAGCACTCTCCATATCCTAGAAAGTCATGCATTGTCCACTTGTGCTACGTTGAATAAGTGGTCAGGACACATCATGCACTTGGATGCCACACCATAGTGTCTCAAGCTCCTCGATATCAAAGGTTCAAGGTACACATCCATGTGCTTGACCTTGTGCCTCAATTGGGTAACGACAAGAGCTAGCATCACATGAACCATGTTTATTAACTTCCAAGGATGGAGATTGTAGTGCACTACTACCAGTGGCCATGTGGTCCATGATGCCGATTTGAGACCGAATGGATTGAATTCATCCATACCCAATCCAAGTCATAAGTGATGGGGATCGTCCTTGAATTTCGACCACTCCTCTTCTATGTTTTTCCATGCTAGTGAATCTGTCAAGACCCTCATTGGGCCATCGATGGAACGATTATGTGCATGCCATGTCATGCGTTCAACAATAGACTTGCATTGGAACATGTGTTGAATGCGGGATATGATAGGAAAATGTCACAACAACTTTTGAGGAATCATTGTATCTTGCAAATCACTTTAGTAACAATACTCTCCACATTTTAGACATTGAGTTGCATCTTTATGAGCACCCCGAAATAGCACAAAATCATTGACACATGTAGGTATACATTCATAATCCATGCAAGTACCGTCAATAGTCTCCATGCGCCCTTGTTTTCTAGGCATCTTGTTGTCCAAAGGAACCATCTTCTTATAAGCCTACAAAGAGTTTTAGACAATTTAAAATATTATTTATAAAATATATGGTATATCAAAATTGTGATGGGCTAACCATAAATGCCAAGGACTCACCGAAAGTACCGTCAATAGTCTCCATGCGCCCTTGTTTTCTAGGCATCTTGTTGTCCAAAGGAACCATCTTCTTTATAAGCCTACAAAGAGTTTTAGACAATTTAAAATATTATTTATAAAATATATGGTATATCAAAATTGTGATGGGCTAACCATAAATGCCAAGGACTCACCGAAAGATGCTTGTATTTTATATATCAAAATTGTGATGGGCTAACCATAAATGCCAAGGACTCACCGAAAGATGCCTACAAAGAGTTTTAGACAATTTAAAATATTATTTATAAAATATATGGTATATCAAAATTGTGATGGGCTAACCATAAATGCCAAGGACTCACCGAAAGATGCTTGTAACACTAGCATTGCTCCAACCATACATGGTTTGCGAGTTTAGAAACTCCAAGATTGTAAAGGAAGAGTGGAGTATTCACACTCCTCATAGAGTGGAAATGTCATAATTGAACTTCATCAGTTGAGGCCTCGTGCTCCTCCTCTCCTTCCTCCTCAAAGACATCATCCATCATCTTGTCCATTCCCAAATCTTGTTTGACTTCATGTGCCATTTATGGATGCATTTCTTTCTCATGTTGAGCATGTAGGCTCACCCCAATCGAATCATGAAGGCCTCTAAAGCCTTTACGTAAATCTCCACTATATATGGAGTAATGAGGTGTAGACACTCTCATCCTATGACGTGTCTCCTCCTTGTCATCCTAAAAAACGTGGACTATATATGGAGTAATGAGGTGTAGACACTCTCATCCTATGACGTGTCTCCTCCTTGTCACCCTAAAAAACGTGGACTATCTCATGAATAGTCCATGTTAGAATGTCGTGAGCCTCAAATCCTCATTTGCCTGTATTCTTGGACATGCCAAGCACTTTTATCCACTACAAGGGATCGGGCTCATACCCGCGCTCCTAGTCGCGGAAAATGACGTGGAAAAAAAGTAGCGGACCCGTGTATCAACGCGTGTATCATTGCGGCCAGAGACATGCGTGTAAAAGCGCGTGTATAGACGTAGTCAGATGCGCTGATACGAGGGCTTATACACGCATTTTATCAGTTTAGCTGCGCTTATACACATGCATTTCACAGAGTTTCTGCGTATATACACGCGACTTTTATAGAGTTGACGCATCTATACATGTGAACAGAGAGCAAAAAAAATAATCCAGAGAGTGCTGTTTGGTACCTGAATGCTGTTCCAGCATTCCAGCACCCAATAGCACTCTCTGGATTTTTTTTTACCATCCACGAGGAAGATTTAGTGCATTGTCATTACACGATTCAAGAACGACATGAATGCATACATTGTCAATACACGATTCAAGATAGACATGAATGCAATCCTATCAATTCATGATTCAATATTACTATCAAAATTTTATGTATACACATATATACAAGGGACTCCATATGTCAAAGTAGCCCATTGCTTCAATTATAAACAAATATATACAAAATCAAATTAGCTTGTCTAAAAAAGCCCATGGCTTCAGTTACAAAAATATATACAACCACATCCTCAATATGGAATGTGATACTATAAGTCTGAGTACTACTTAGACCTAGATGATGACCTGTTGCTCCCTCCATGATCAGATGAGCTCACATCGGTATACATGTCTGAGTACTACTTAGACCTAGATGATGACCTGTTGCTCCCTCCATGATCAGATGAGCTCACATCGGTATACATGTCCGATGAGTAGTGCTCACGTCCAGCAAGAGCAGTGGCAACGGGTGGATCATCAGTGGAAGGAGCATCAGCAGCAGCAGCAGCTTGTGCCTGTTCAAGTAATATATCGTATATAAGTATATATATATGTAATTTCATAAACCAAAATCATTCGTTTAGAGTTTTCAAGTACCTGTCGACCGTATGGTCTCATGGCCATCTCAAACTGCGTGTCCGTAATACGTCCCTCAGCTCTGAAGAGGGCCCACGTGTTATGTCTGCTATGCCGGCGAGCATACCCAGTATCGTGGGCTATGGGCTTCCTCCCCATAACCCGTCTCGCTGTATCATAATCAACACAATTTGTAAGATTAAAACAATCATAGAATCAATGAATTAAGTAAACAATAAAATAAAGTGGCAAGATACGAACTCTGCCTCCCATGACTCGATGCTGCCAGATCCGAAATGCGAAGACCCAATGGTCTCCATCTGGATCCGTCGTGCCTCCACATGCTGCCTACTCTTCACGCCACCTTCTACTCGTTTCTTTGCCTCCTTCCACTCGCGTTTGTGCACATTGGCAGGTTTCTCGGCAGGATAGCCACCTGCAGCTACATTTAGCCCATCATCGTACGCAAGTTTCCTAAGGTGAGATCTTTTATTACTTAAGATCTCCCTTATTCGCGTCCTTTCCCATACATCCGAGAATGTCGCATGTGGGGGATTGGGGTACTGATGACTATGTACAGCATCTATCACCTTCCCAACTAATCGGCTATTTTGATCTTTAAATCTAATAAAACAATTTCTGTACAAGTTTGAAACTACCCCACATGTACTCCATTACCTCTTTTCCCCTCGCATCCATCACTACCCGGCCCCTATCCGTCACATCATAGTAAATCACTCCCTCCACCTCTCTCACCTCCTCATCCTCACTGTCTCCTCTAACTCTTCTCCCTCTATCTCCTCTCTCACCATGTGCCCTACTACCTCCCCCACCAAAGCACCTGCCGCATTCTCCACTCCCACTCTTCCTACTGCGGCGTTTGCTGTCCTCTGTACTACGGGTGGAGTCACGCCTGGGGGATTGTGTACGTGACTGTGTACGTGATTGTGGCTATGAGGGAGTACGTGATGGTGGCTGTGAGCCCTGATGTGACAGTGCCTGGGAGGGTGTGCGTAAGTGTGTCTGGGATAGGGTATGTCTCCTCGGTGGTGGGCATGGAAGAGGAGTCGCTGCATGCTGTCTCGTCGGGCTTGTAGGCATAGGCGACAGTGGAGTGACATGGATACTCGAGGACGGGGTATAGATACCAGGGAATCTAGGAGGGGGATGGGCATACATGTACTGTGTAAATGGGGGATGGGCATACATGTACTCTGTAAGCTCAAAATGATTTGCATCTCCATCATCCAAGTGCCGTATGCAAATGGATCGGATGAAGAACCTGGATCCATGAAGAATCTGCAAAAATAAAAGTATATACATGAAGGATCCATGAAGGGGATGGCGATAAGAGCTACTATGAGAGGCGATAAAGGGAATGGCGATGCCGGGAAACACTCTATGTATCAAAGCACAGTCGCCATGAAGGGAATCACTCTATGTATCAAAGCACAAAGATGAAGATTGAAAGCACAAACTTTATGCAGCATCTTGATCAAGGTTGTTCCTATACATGCTTGATGATTCCCCATGATGACAACATGCAAGCTAGCACATATGATTTTGTGAAGGCAAGCCATATGCAGATGGAATCATCTCTCTCTTGCGCTGGATCGACAAGCAAGACACGCAAGCATGGGTAAACTTAAGGACAAACACAATCACGTGTTAAAACCCGTCCAAAAATGCGTGTATCTGCGCGTGAACAATCTGTGCAAACAGGGTACACGCAGGGTACACGCAGACATACACGCGCTCGTACATGCGGCCTGCGCAAAAACTTTTTCGAAAACAACCAACCACCGATAATTCTTTCTTATAAAGAAAGCCCAGACTATCACTATCGTTCACAGAAATACTGAAGCAGCACGACCAGAGAAGGACGGAGACAATCGCATAAGGAAAAGAGACAATCGCATAAACAAATGGAAGGAAAGAGACAGGACAAAGGACAAACTGACTCACCTCTGGAAAAGTGAGTCTTCTTTTTGGCTGGTTTCCTTCACCCGTGTCTGCTCCTTGCACTTGGCTTTAGTTCTCTGTTGGAAGAGGGAAGATTTGGCGTCGACGAAGGAGAGGAAACATGGAGTTTGAAAATGGTTTTTTGAAGAACGCGGGGGGTTATTTTAGGTATAGACAGGTGGTCGCGTGTAGGAGCGCATGTATATTTGCATGTATTATAAAACAACCGCATTCATACACGTGATTTTAGACATCTAGATGTGCTGTTACATGCGATTTAAAACAGTGAGACGCGCTATTACACGCGATCAACACAGGATATAGAGACTTTTTATACTTTCATTAAAAACTGATTATGATTATGTGTTTGCTCTTTTGTACATAGGATGTCATCAACCTCCTCAAGCAGTTCTGGTGAGGATGAGACAATGCGTCATCGTAATCGCGATGTGTGGTTGGGACAAAGGATCAAGTGTATGTATTTATAAGATGGGCGAGCTTGTGAGGTATGTAAAACCCATGTCAGATCACCCTTCATTATACCTTGCAAAATGAACGTGCATGAGGAATAAGTACTATTCATTTATTTTTCAGATATGTTAGTTTCAAAGCAATTGATCCAGCCACATTGGATGATGGGCGTGTTATGGCAGTGGAGGTGGTTTGTTTGGTAGAGGAGACTTTTTCGCGAACCATTCTCACAAGTCAACTACATCTCATTGTGCATTATGGGTTATGCCTCTTCTAGTGAGAGAGGCATCATTAGCACATAGCTCATATGTTCTCATACTCATGATGTAGTGAGCAAGATGATGCCATGTACCCCATGAATAGATAGGTCCACAAAATTTCATAAGAGTGACCTCATAGTGAACTGGGTCGTGTAAATCCTACGCAATAATATTTTTTTTAAACATGAAAAAATTCATATGGAGAGAAGTGTGCGAAGAAAAGAAACCACCCCTTGGGACTACAATGTTGTCTGGGCCATATCGTGCAAGCGTAAAGACAGAGCTTGGTCTGCGAAGATCGTGCATGAACCTTTGTACACCGGCCGCTTCTGTGTGATGTTCTTTAGCTCTTCTACTGGAAAAGGACAAAACAAAGATTGCTCATTAGCAAGAAGGCGCGTGATTCTTGAAACATCGTGATTTCGAAAATGTCGTCGAGTCTCTGTTTCTCAACCTTAGTCAGGCAATTTGAATTTAGTTAAAAGTCACCTACATTAATTAATAGATTCTGCATATCTGCTTAACCCACACGCTCCGGACTTCCCAGTGCAAGTTGCAACCATTCACATGCACATGGCTCGTCAAGGGAGGGAGAGAGAGGGGGGAGGAGACAGAGCGTGTGGCCGTGGAGCAGGTGAGCATGACAACGAGGAGGACGACTGAGAAGTGCAGCTGTCATCGAAAGGCATTCGATGCCAAGGTAGAGACGCCCACAAGGGGTTTCTACTAAAAAGAAGCGTATTTGCTGAAATGAAGCTTGCAAAGGTGGACATGGAAAACTTAACGACCAGTCTGCCCGTGCCCGCCTCTCTCTCGTCCCTTTTGCCCCTCCCCCTATGCATTTCCGGACCCTCAGCTCAGATTTTTTCGGTTGTTACTATGGTGCGCATACAGAAGAGGGGAGAGAGACGGGTCCACATGGAGTTGCTAAGTTAATTAAACCTTTATCAAAAAAATCTTTTCATAAGTTCCTATATTATAACATTTATCAAAACGTTCTTCTCATTGATAAATTAATACAAAGAACACTGAGGGAACAAATTGAATCTTGGATTATAACCTGCATTAAATGACTCTTGGATTATACTGATAATGTTTCTCCTATTTCCTTGTTACCCCTTCGGTGCGGGACTCAGTTGCCCTTTGGGGATGTCCAGTTAGCTGAAAGTTCCGCGTTGACCACGTCGTATTTCCGCTTGGCAGGCTATTATCAAATTCACTCAAGAGTCGGAAAAAACAAGACTTTGCGCTCGAGTTGGAGCCCACGACCGTAGAAGTCGCCGAAAAATGGGGCGTTGACTAATTCACAGCGACCGCTCAGCTTGTAGTATTCAGTGCAGGTCATTGCAAGCTTAGGGCAGATCAAGCTGCGCCGTGTATTTACAAATAGGCTGGCACCTTCCTTACATTTCCCACCTTATCCTTTCCCTGCAGCTTGATCAAGCTAGATACTCTCGTGTGATCACCGCTGTATTGAAAATTAGCCCTCAGCTTCCAGCATTAATATGGCCAGCCGCTGGCTCCTCGCATCATGCCTGCTACTGGCGCTTATCAGCTTCAATGCCGCGCCGGCGTCTTGCCACAAGAAGAAGATCGAGCGCGGCCCGTCCCACTACAGATTCTACCTCCACAACACCCTGTACAACCCGGCCGTGAATAACACCTACTTCACCTCGGTGTACAGTCCGCTCCCTCCGGGCACCTTCTCCAACCCCTTCAGCTTCGGCGTGGTGGCCACCTTCGAGGCCCCCCTCACGCTGGGCACCTCCAACAGCTCGGCGTCGGCCGGGGTGGCGCAGGGCTTCTACGTGCTGGACAGCCAGAAAGGCTACGCGCTCTTCCACACCTTCACTGCCACCATCGACGACGGCACCTACAAGGGCACCCTCACCATCATGGGCCAGATCGTAGAGGTCCAGAAAGTGCGCACCCTTACCGTCGTTGGCGGCACCGGCGACTTCCTCCTCGCACGCGGCCGAGTCATCAATCGACTCGTCGAGCTCCTGCGGGTCCCCCCTGCTCGTTGGGTCCTCTCCTTTGATGTCCACCTCTACTACTAGACCACTTGTTTGCATGCTTGTCTTAGTTCATAACCCAACTCGGGATATAACTTTTTAAGGCATGTTACTTCTCGTCTCTCCGGACAAGCTTAGGAGCACAAAATAATTGGTCATATGTTGGCATATCCAAAGTGCTACAACACATGCTAAGACGACTCATGCTAGGAGTTTCACTCTCTTTAGTAACCACGAGGACTCATGCTAGAAGTTTCACTTGCTTTAGAAGTCATTCTATCACTGGAGATGCTTGATACTCTATTTGTATCTCTCTCTTAAAAAGTCATTCTATCACTGGAGATGCTTGATACTCTATTTGTATCTCTCTCTTAAAAAGTCATTCTATCACTGGAGATGCTTGATACTCTATTTGTATCTCTGAACTTTTGAGGTATTTTTATTGCTTCATCAAGAGTTTTGTTGAAAATATTAGGAAATCTCAGCACGTGTCAACGATTCCATCACCAATATCCCTATTAAGACAAAATGTCATAAAACATGTAAGGTAAAATACCATATGTACTCTAATTATCCTCACACTCTTATACATAATGCATAAGAACTATAAATTAGATCCATTAACTTTATGCATAGCAGTATATGTAAGATAACTCTTACACTTTATTCTTTATGGAAAAAGACTTATACACAAACTCTTATGTGTAAAGACCATTTTGCTTTTATACGTAGCTATATGCATGAAGCTAATAATAGCATAAAATTAATAGTCTTTTTACAAATGCATAGCTCTTATGCATACACTCTTGTGGAGAATGTAAAAGAGCTATATGTTAGTGGTCTCTTATGTATAGCTCTTATGCGTATACTCTTATGTGTAATGTATAAGAGTATTCTTTAATGCATACACTCTTATGAAAAAAGGCATAATCACTTAAACTTGACAAAAAGTTAAAAACATCAATGTACTTAGGGATGCTAAAATTAAGAGATTAGAGAAGGATTGGACTCTTATAAAAAAGAACATTGTAGAGTTTTAAAAAATCCAGAAAATGAGTAAACATAACTTTGTTTAAGTGAAACACAGGAGATATCCATAAGGGACAAAGATGTACTTTCACATGTGCAAATTGAAAGATTCTGTAGAGTTGGATAATTATCTTAGAAAAACGAGCATACAATTTTTCTCTTAAGTGAAACATAAGAGAAACCTTTAATGAGTACAAATTAAAGGATTGAGTATAGCAAAATATTTATCCAAACAAAAAAAACTATATAAAATTTATCTTAAAGTGAAACACAAGAGAAATCCATAAGGAACAAAAACATACTTTCAGAAGTGCAAACTAAAGGATGGAGTACAGTTAAATAAGTATCCCAAAAAATGTAACTAAATTTTGGCTAATTAAGTGACACAGAAGAGAAATCCATAACACACAAAGACTTATTTTCACAAGAGCAATTTAAAGGATGGAGTGTAATGTAATAATAATCCAAAAATAAGTATATATATATATATATATATATATATATTGCTTAAGTGAAACACAAGAGAAATCTATATGGCATGAAGACATACTTTCATGAGTGATAATTAAAGGGTGGAGTATTGCTAGATATTTATCCGTAAAAAAACAAGTATAGTTATATATTTATTTCCTAAATAATAAGTATACAAATTTCCACTTAAGTGAAACACAAGAGAAATTCATAAGGCACAAAGATGTACTCTCATGAGAGCAAATGATGAAAGGATATATTGTATTAAAAAATTTATCTAAGTAAAACAAATGATGAAAGGATATATTGTATTAAAAAATTTATCTAAGTAAAACAAGCATACAAAATCCTGCATGAGTGAAACACAAGACAAATCCATAAGGCATAAAGATGTACTTTCATGGATGAAAATTGAAGGGTGGAGTGCAGTTAAGTTATTATCCAAAAAACCAATATATAAATTTTTTCTTAAGTGAAACATAAGAAAAATCCATATATCACAACACAAAGACACACTTTTCATCTCTCTCTCTCTCTCTCTCTCTCTCTCTCTCTCTCTCTCTCATCAACCTTGGATTTAGGAGATCTTGGCCTAACATCGCATAGCCTCATCCTCACAATAGAATATCAATATCTCTAGTCTTCTTGTATTACCCATGATGGACATCTGTTGGATGGGCCCTTGCATGACGTACAAGATTGGTTAACTATTTTTATTGAGCTCGCCTATGTCCCATAACTTATTATACCTTATACTTGTCATAACATGATCTAGATTTTTAATCTTCTATAATCTCAAATTTCGAGATCTTGCACCACAATACAATGGAGAGTTATCTAGGAAACAATGATAGGATGATAGTAGCTGGGTGAGCCCCACCTAGTTATCTACTCAACTATAGCCATGCCCGGCTGGCACAATAATCGAGTCATTAGCTAGGACAGTAGCCAAGCTAGCTAGTCTACTAGCTGGGAGAGTAACCAGGCTAGTAGGCCAAATCAGTAGCCCACTATTTAAGAAAACTTGAGCAAAAATGAGGATTTTTTAATTTAATGTTTTTATCATACACTTCCTTGTTCCTAAGAGATGGAGTCAATCCTAATGATTTTATTGATTGGGGTAAGTAAGGAGGGTTAGGTGCAGTTTAGAAGAATGCTGACATATGATTAAGGTGAGATGAATGACAAAATAATTCAAAATAAAGAGACGGACCATATCTTGTCTAAAAGGGGAAGATGAGATCATTAAAAAAATCCATCATTGCTTATGTATGAATATAAGTACATGTACTAGATGCCTCATGGTTCATTATTGACTATATGTTGAATTAGATCGATATATGCAAAGGAGTTGAGCTCTAGATCCATACCCCTCCCATGGGAATTCCAATGTCAACAAAGAGATCTAATCCATACTAGTGGTGAACTCTACATCATCATCAATATCATCACCATCACCTTCAGTATCATCATCTCAAGAAGTGATTTTGTGTGTGGGACTCCTTCACCTACATCGGTAGGTGATAACTCATACTCTACATCTTCCATTTGTGCGTCCTAGAATCCCATGTGTACATGCTCTTGATCTTCCACTCAAACATCGATATGTCTATCTTGTACTCCTATGTCTTCCATAGCTCTTAAATATCTTCGTCTTAGAAAATAGTGTTTGATGTAGTAGAAACTTCTATGACATACCACCACTTCTAGGCATGCATGTTTGATTGAAATAGAACATATTAACAACTACAGGAACCGAATATTAAGCATGAACATATAATGTAAGTATGTAATGAGTCACTTTTAATAATGATGTACTTGTTTAGAATGTTAAGATAGTATGAAGGTGTCCTTCTCATGTTGCTAAAACTTTATTGAGGCTATTGCCATGATCCCACATGGATACTTTCTCATAGTTTCTTGAGGACCATGACACACCACAATATCGAACCATTTTCAAATCCAATATGAAGATATCAAATGTCATATAACCAACCTTGATGATATTCTCAATCATGCTACACTAATCAAGATTTCTTCCATCCACTTGCTCAAAACTTTCATAACCCCACAATCTTGTGTATTTGTCTTGGAGTCAATTCTACTTGTGCGAAAATTGTTTCCTTTAGACCACATGAGATTGTAAATGGTATAGTACAGAAAACACCAAATAAATAATATATATATAAGAACAATATAAAATTAATCATGTGGATACACACTTACTTTTTGTAGACATCCTCTTGCATACTCCCATTCCTCTTCACACTGACCTCCTCTCTATCTCTTTCCACCTTCTCCATCTCTTCATAGAGCTAATCAATGTTTCAATCCTTGGAAAGTTGAACAAGGTTCGGTGAAAACACCACACATTTCCCATGTTTCCTCCTAAAAGCATGTCTCTCATCCTTCTTACCTCTTCATACCTTGTGACCCACTCATTCATTGGGTCCATTGAGAATAAAAAATGTATTCATGTTGTTGAGAATTTCTTGCCATCCTCTTTCCTTTCTATGTGGTACATGGCCCACCATGAATTCATCATACTCATTGTTGCATTCATCTTCTTCATTTCTCCATAATCTAGACATGGAGGTATCCACTAATAGAGAGATATTTTAAAATGTAGCCAATGAACCCTTTACCATGCTCCTCTCTAGTTGTGCTCTTTGCCTTACTTCAATGTCTACATGAACCTCTTGAGGAATAACATCCACTAATCATGCTGACATCACAACCTCATCTACCAAATGTACCATTAGATGTAGTTGACTAGTGAGTATGGATCTTAGAAAACTATCCTTGATCAAACACTCCGCCTTAACTTCCATTATGCAAGCTACGTCAATCAAATATGGATCTATCGCCTTTCAGCTTATGTACCTATGGAAATCCCTAATACACACCAATAACTAACACAAATCTAACCAAGTGAAGAGTACTCACCTTTCATGTGTTCTTGGGGAACTTAGTAGCTTACCTAACATCAAGGAAGAGGCAGCCACACAAATATAAGCTAGCACTTGAGAAGACCCACCTCCCGCTATCACCACGAATGTTGTTTATGAAATTCTTGGCACTCCTTGTTGTTGGCAAGAATGTGATCCACCATGCAAAGATAATGGCTCACTCTCACTCTCTCACTAGCGAGTCATAGCAAGACCAAGAGGGAAAGAGGGTAGAACTCTCTCACACACACTCTCACAAAAGCATTACGAAGAGAACAAGAGGGTAGGGTAGAGAGCTAGATCATAAGGAGAAAGATGACACTCTCAATTAGCACTCATGGGAATGTACCTTTATCATTGTATAAATTCACCTATATACACAAGGTAGTTATAAGTCTAGGCATCCACACCCAATAACTCATTGGGAGCCCACTTATTGTCTAACCTTGTCTAGGCTAGTCTAAGCACACATTTAGTGGATGTTGGATCTTTCACTTGTCCTTGAGTACATCATTAAGAACAATTAAGCACAAAATATAATGATTGGAACAAGTTATTAATTCCCACTTAGGCAGACAACACATAAGTAAGGGTGGACAAGGATCTTTTAGAAGGTGCCTATTATGTGTGTTTATTAGTGACTTTGCACTGCTTGTACATGCTCTTGGATTGTTGTATATGGCTTACCTCCACTTGTGACCAATGCACACTTCCATTAAGCTTGTTGTAGATGCAAATGTGTGTTGTTTGATGGATGTCGATGGTCCATGTTAACCTCAAGTTAACATTCCCCCTCTTGGTTCAATATCCATCCTTGGACCTAGAGAGCAAATTTTGGTGGTGCAAAGCTTGAGAGAAGTAATTTGATAGGTTTTTGGTGGCGAAGTTACAAGACATGTCGCATGGTGAGGCTAGTCGATCGAGAGTCAATGTTCAGTGTACAAATGGCAATGCAAATCCACGTGCATGGAAAAATACAAGTGTGCATAATGCATGTGCTTGAATGTTGCAAGTAAGTGTGCATAATGCATGTGCTTGAATTTTGCATGGACCTACATGATTATATGCTTTACAAAATTGAGAGAGTTGATGGGAAGGGTTATCGATGTTGTGGATCAACAATTGGGAAAGTGATGTCCTATTGTGAGAAAATGGCATATATCCTTCACCCTTTTCCCAAAAACAATGAGCTGGCCTTTATGCTTGTCCCTTTGTGAGACAAGAGACTTTGACTTAGACTCTTATGCATGTCTCTCTAGCACACGCGACTTTACTTATACTCATAGGTGTCTCTCTAGCACACGAAAGATGGAATGACATCATGAAGTATATGAGATACTAGCACTCATAGCTTTAGTCTTGTAAGCTAGGTAAATTTGGCTCTCATAGGAAATATTTTGGATTGTTAACAAAAGATTTCAACCTATCAGTGTGAGGATAGGATAATTTTGATAATACGTAGGTGCTAGGGTTCTCCCAAAAATGTCTTTGGATCGTATTTTCAAAAGTGACATGATAGTGCCCATGCAAGTACTGCAAATGATAGTAGAAAAAGATGATGTGATCCATGTCTGAGCCTTCATTCAAGTCAGTCATTCCTAGATAAGGAGGGAGATGTCTCTATAGGAAGCTGCTGTGGAGTTTGTCATCAATAATGGCATCATATAGACCACAACACAACCCGCCCGAGTGATGCTTATTTGTGTTGCTATGGGCCCATCACTACAGGAGTCATTATGGTGCATTTCTTATGCAACTTCAGTAGTGATTCCCAACCGTTGCTTAAGCGTAAAAAAGAATCACTCAAGCGATCCCAAAATCATACTTAAGCAATGCCTACTATTTAGGGGTCACTTAAACGATGGGTGCCTTAGTGTGTCGAGTAAATCATAAAGGGCATCACATAATTGATGAATAATGGATATTTTACACAATTAAAAACCAACAGTAGAGTGCAACGGTTCTCTCTGTTGCTCTAGCATGTACATTGTTTTGAATGATGGTTCTCTCTATCTCTTAGTCTCTCTCATTACAATACTTCTCTCTCTCTCTCACACACACACATACATACAATATCAAAGTACTCATTCTCTCTCTCTCTCTCTCCTCAAATTGAATTGGATTGAGCACACATTAAAGAACTCTCTCTCTCTCTCTCTCCCCTCAAATTGGATTGAGCACACATTAAAGAACTCCCTCTCTTTCTGGAAGGTTGAGCACACAAGTGAGCAAAGATCAGTTCCACATGGCATATTATAACATCGGTAAGCACATAATTATACTTCAACAATTTACATTTGTGCACAAAGTTGAACCAAAATAAAAGCTCATGTAAATATATGTAAGCTTATAAGAGTACAAAGTATATAAAGTGATCAAATTTATGCAAATGGTAAAATATGATGAGTACAAATGGTCGAATGTGAGGCCGGCATAGTCTACCTAATCCTATGCTCATGTATATCGATAATAATACATATAGCTATGTACAATGCCTCCAAATACAAAATGGGGCTTGAAACAAGATAGGGATCTAAAGCAAGGAGAAGGAGGATCCTCTAGTCTCCATGATCTATACCCTTTCCATCCTGATCATCATCGTCCCCCGATGCAGCTCCATCGACATAGGTCTGCATGTCGAATGGCACTCTCTCGATCTACCTCTGTCATGTCTGCATTACCGTGAAAAATCCTACGGTTTAGGAAACTTAATAAGTTGATTTTTTAATAGGCTTCGAAGGACCATTATTTGTGAGTCCTCGAAGTAATTTCTACCTTCATTTTTATAGACTTTTAAAGAAGACGATTCCTCCAAACAACAAGATCTTTATCAAGGGCAAAAATAAAAAATAAAAATTGGCTACACTTACAAACGGATACATCCTTGTATCCTCTTTGAGGGTGTTCACAATGATGTCATCAATTTTTCAAAGTGTCGAGCGCCTAAGTATTAAAATGATTTATAAGGTACCAAGACTTATCAATAGTTTTTGAGGTGATTTCCCATCATTGAATGTATTCAACACATGTTTTGATGCAAATTGATTTGTTGAGCTACATGCACAACACCAATTCACTCATGGTATGCTCAGGATCCTAGTGGATTCACCAGCATGGAAACGTATTGAGGAACAGTATCCCAA
The DNA here is from genome assembly GCF_041138505.1 of Cibotium barometz. Classification (NCBI taxonomy): domain Eukaryota; kingdom Viridiplantae; phylum Streptophyta; class Polypodiopsida; order Cyatheales; family Cibotiaceae; genus Cibotium; species Cibotium barometz. The sequence continues at coordinate 30,744,791 of NC_141097.1, forward strand.
ATTTAACAAGGATCCATCCAATAGGTGTAAGATCAACATCATGGAGAACATGGTCGATCGTGGTGGTGAACTATAATCTCCATCCTTGGAAATCCATCAAGAAAGGTCATGCGATGCTTTCTCTTCTTGGATTGGGGATGGATGGATTCGATCCATTTGGTGTAAGATGAACATTATGAAGAAAATAGTTAATCGTGGTGGTGAACTATAATCTCCGTCCTTGGAAGTCCATCATGAAAGGTCATGTGATGATTTCCCTTATTGTGCCCAAAGCTAGTGAAGAACACGGTCGCTCATGGTGGTGAAATATAATCTCCATCCTTAGAATTCCATTAAGAAAGTTCATATGATGCTTGCCCTTCTTGTGCCCATAACACAAGGTGAAGAACATGAATGTGTACCTCGATCCTTTAATCGATGAGATTCAAATATTATGGTGTGGCATTCAAGTGCATGACGTGTAATGAAAACTTTTATAAGAACATAGTGTGGAGATGAACACAATTTTGACATGGAATATGCATGGCTTTCCAAGATATAGTGAGTGCTCCGATATGCTTTCCATCCTACTTCTCCATTTTTATAAAGGCATGATTTTCGAATATATAGTGAGTTCTTTGATATGCTTTATATCCTACTTCCCCATTTTTAGAAAGACATAGATTCTTTTTTTTATAATGGATATCCATCTTGGGATATTAAATAGGTCTCACAACTTTCGGCCATAATGTTTGCCCAGTTTTCACAAATCTCTAGCCTTGTAATGTGTCGATGTCTCATCATGCTATTAAATAGGTCGCATAACTTTTCTGGCATAAGATTGCCTAATTTGTGGACGATCACATCAAGGCCAGTTCATCTCAACAATCACCGGTTTCTTTTGCCTCAATATCATGAGACACTTGTGCCATCTACAAAATGACTACTGCCACACCCATTATGCAAAGAGCATTGGGAAGTTTTGTGCCATGTTTTGGAGAGGTGTCTGAGAAGCCATTGCTCGGAATGACAAGGAACTTAATCTGATTTAGCCTCCCATATGGACAAGGCTAAAGATAAACCATCTTCTAGATTTGATGCACATCTTCAAGAATGTGGTATCTTGGGATCACTTTATTGGAAAAGAAAAATACTCTAGGCGAATAAGACTTCAAGTTGACAGGTCATTTAGAGATTGCATGACCTAAGAGGAGAATAGAAATGTTGATTCACCTAAAAATATGTAAGTATACCACGTGAGTTCAAACGAAGGGGTTTTTTAATTCAAAATTTTATGGTAAATTTACAGAAGGGTTTTTTTTAATTGATCTTGAAAAAAAATCCTATAATTCCATAAAAAAAGGGGTGATTTCATTAATGAAAAATTCAAAGGTGTGAGGTTTTTAAATACCCCTTGAACACACATGATATATACATAGGGTTTGTTAGTAATGCACCCCTAGAGAAAATGTTTTAAGCAGAACTGTTTAAGAAGCTAGCACTGAGAATGACAAGCTACTCAATCTTCTTTGGCCTCCCATATGGACAAGACTCAATATAAATCATCTTCTAGATCCGATGCACATCTTCAAGAATGTGGTATCTTGGGACCACTTGATTGGCAAAAGGAGTATACTCTTGGGATGCCATGAGAAAACTTGATGTTTATAGGTCAGTAAAGACCGCATGCAATGAAAATGGAAAAGTGAAAACACCCAAGGATGTTGACAAAGAAGGAAGAAAAGAGGGTAAAATATCATTTTTTTCCTTTTGTACATGGACGTCATGCATTCGTTGAAGGGTTCCTTCACCAAAATGGAAAAATGGAAACACCCAAGGATGTTGACAAAGAAGGAAGAAAAGAAGGTACAATATCAAATTTTTTCCTTTTGTACATGGATGTCATGCATTCATTGAAGGGTTCCTTCCCCAAAACAAAAAGCAAGGACTCAACACAATTGCATGATCTAAAAAGACATGATTTGCATAAGATATTGTAGGTAAATGTACATTATTTATATCAAGTTCATGCACCCTTTATGTATGTTAATTTGTGGCCATATACATGGATTATGAAACATTGATTAAATTCTCTTAAATAGTATGGGTGTCCTACAATCATTGAACGGGGCCTTCCATTAAAATTCTAGCACGAAAAACCAATTTTCACATCACGACCGTGAAAATTTGAGTTTTTCACATGAGAATTCCTCCAAGATAATCACATCATGAATTTCTTTAGAAATTCACTCCAAATAATTTCATCAATTGAGAACACTGAGTGGTCCACATGAACTAATTAGATCATTCAAAGTCAACACGAGTGATTTTGGTACAAAAGCATAGAAACATTTTGGTTTTTCATGACCTTAAATTTCTTAAGAAATTCATACCAAAAACATGTCAGCCTTTTAAGGCAACCAAACATTGTAAATAGTCTATGGGACTTAATTGGTAGTGATTTGGCATTCAAGTTTTGAAAAACATTTGGCGTGAAAAACTAGAGTTGTTCATGACCGTGAATGTCTTTGATTTTTCATACATTACTATCTTTTAATTTTCATGTTATGATTATCTTTTGGGATAAATTAATTCTTAATGATGCCTCTAGTAGATCTATGTAAGAAACACTATTGATCAAAAGGGTAACCTTGAGTTTAAAGGATAAGTGAAAAAGTCAAACATGAAAAACTAGAATTATTCACGTCATCGTGAAAGCTTCCAATGCATACCGTGTGATAGTGATGTGAAAAATGAGTTATTCATGTCATCGTCACATCTGGCATGCATTAGAAGCTTCCAAGGCATGCCGGGTGCTACTCGACATGCACTAGGAGCTTTCAATGCATGTCAGGTGCTACTAGCATACACTAAGAGCTTCCAATGCATGCGAGGTGCTACCGGCATACACTAGGAGCTTCTTATGCATGTTGGGTAGGAGCTTCCACCAATGCATGCCAGGTGCTGCCTAGGCATGCCAATAGCTTCGAAGGCATGCTGGGTGCTACCTAGGCATGTTGGGTGCTACCCATGCACTAGGAGCTTTGATGCATGCTAGATACTACATAGGCATGTCGTCATATTCTAAGGCATGCTCGTACCTAATGCATGCAGGGTGCTATCGACATGTACTAGGAGCTTCCAATGCATGTTGGGTACTACCTAGGCATGTCGGTAGCTTCCAATGCATTCCCGATGCTACCTAGGAAAGCTGGTAGCTATTGACATGCACCGTTAGCTTTCAATGCATGCCTGGTGGTATCTAGGAATGTCGTTAGCTTCAGAGGCCTACCGGTAGCTTCCAAGGCATGCCAATAGCTATCGACATGCACCGATTGCTCCCAATGCATGTTGGGTGCTACCGGAATGCACTAGGAGCTTCCAATGCATGGTGGGTGCTACCTAGGCATGCCGTTAGCTTTCAATGCATGAATGTGCTACCTAGGCATGCCGGTAGCTCCCAATGCTTGCCATATCGATAGCTTTGATGGTATGGCGGTAGCTTTCAACATACACCGATAGCTCCCAATGCATGTCGGGCCGTACTAGCATGCACTAGGACCTTCCAATGCATGGCAGGTGCTACTTGTGTGCACTAGGAGCTTCCAACACATGTCCCGTGCTACCTAGGCATGCTGGTAACTTCCAAGGCACACCGGGTGCTACCTAGGTATGCCAGGTGCTACCCGACATGCACTAGGAGCTTCCAATGCATGCTGGGTACTACTGTGAGTCTTCGGCTCAAAAATCACAATACAATTCAAAGATAATACAAATTTCATGAATTTTCAAGGCCAAAAAAGGACAACTCTATATATAATCAAGAAATTTCTTACAACAATTTGATATGAAGCACTCTTGCAAGAAAGAGTTTGAATCACCCAACCACCCCTAAGCTATCGCACTTGCACTCTCTCTCATGAAAAACTCGCACTCACACTCACACACGCACTCTCACTCATACTCTCAATCTTCTTCAATTTTCTGTGTATTCATCTTTTTTTCAGAAAGCCAAAAGAATCCCTTTTCTTGAGATTTCTCGAACTGTGTACCATATTTTTGGCGATGTAGCCCTTTTCTAGAAAAAGTGTGTTCGGAAATCCTTCTTCACACGCGGTCATCATTCCCATGAGAACTTTTCTTATGGCGTGCCACTCATGCCTCGGTGACCTAATGAGGATGCTCAATATCTCATCTCAAACATTCCATCCTCTTCTTCGACTTTGTATTTGTTCATTTGAGGCTAAATCTTTGTCCTTGATCTCCGTTTAGGACCTGCAATGTCTCGACACAAAAATCAAGGCACATTTTTAGCACAAAACCCCTCAAAGATCACTTTGAGGCTAAATCTTTGTCCTTGATCTCCGTTTAGGACCTGCAATGTCTCGACACAAAAATCAAGGCACATTTTTAGCACAAAACCCCTCAAAGATCACTTTGGAGTCACCAAACCAATGTGAAATAATGCGAATCACAAACTTTTCACTGGAGAAAAGTTGTTCTATGTACAAAATGGAAAAACTCTAATACAAAACTTCTCCTAATTCTACCTCTAACCTAATCAAAACTCACCCCCCACAAAAATGGTAGACATGAAAATAACCAAAACCAAAACAATTGTTGCATCACAAAATTTTGTCAAAACACGTCAGATGTCCTAACAAAGCATTTGACACATTTTCTACAACATGAATTTCCAAAAAATATTTATATGAAATTATGAAGTGTCACAACTACTTAGGCATGTCGTTAGCTTCTAAGGCATGTTGAGTGCTACATAGGCATACCATTAGCTTCTAAAGCATGCCAATACTTAATGCATTCTTGATGCTATCGGCATGCACTAAGAGCTTCCCAATGCATGTCGAGTGCTACCTAGGCTTGTGGATAGCTTCCAATGCATGCCTGATGCTACCTAGGCATGCCAATAGCTACCGACATGCACCGTTAGCTTTCACCGGCGGGTGGTGGTACCTAGGAATGCCATTAGCTTTCAAGGGATGCTGATAGCTATGGACATGCACTAGTAGCTCCCAATGCATGCTGTGTGCTACCAGCATGCACTAGGAGCTTGCAATGCATTGTTGATACTACCTAGGCATGCCACTAGCTTTTAATGCATGACGGCTGCTACTTAGGCAAGCCAGTAGCTCCCAATGCCTGCTAGAGCTACCGGCATTCACTAAGAGCTTCTAATGCATATCGATAGCTTCCATGTCATGGTGGTAGCTTTTGACATACACTGATAGCTCTCAATTCATGCTACCTACATTCACTAAGAGCTTCCAATGTATGCGTAACCAAGAACCTAGTAGGCCGCCACAATGATGTAACAAGAATTCTTTAACGTTCTTATGAAAAAGAAATACATGAACATCAACAGAACTTCTAGACACATATCCTAACAACTCCAATTTTTGCAAATTAGAGGATGGAATAGATTCAGGAGACTACACTACATAAGGAATCCAAATGTACACATGCATATGTCCAAGACTTGATCAGTTTAATAAGTGTATAAAAATTAACTAAGGCTTCAATTTATATCATGCTCGTCCCTTGCGTGAGGGCATCCTATATAGCTCCCTTATTTAACTGATAATCTTGTAATAAGGAGCATCGATAAATGTCAAGCTGAAGGAACATTTTTGATTAGTCCTAGTCATTAATCGAGCATGCACTACCTAATTTTTTCATAATTTGAAAAAAAATTATTTTGGTTAGTCTTAGTCATTAATCCCATAATATATATATATATATATATTCTTGGTTTTGATCAATCATAAATCCCCAAAAACGCAGGCCACTCATTCTCTTAATATTTGTAGTCAACTTAGACTATTTCAAAAGAATATTCCAGTTTCAAGTCCAATTTCCAATCATTCCTTCCTCGGTGTATTTATGACATCATTGGCAACCAGAACGCTCACCAGGGGCCTTTTCAATAGTTCCTAGCCCATAGTACCCAGGAATATAATCAAGATCCATATTCCATTCATTTCTTCCTTGGCATACCTATGGCATCATTGACAACCAAAACGCTCACCACCTACTCACTCTCAGGGACCTTTTCAATAGTTCCTAGCCCATAGTACCTAGGAGTATAATCACATAAAATCCATATAGACTCTCCATTGAAGATCAGGTCGATCAACCAACAAGGTCCATGAACTCATTCGTTGAAGACCAGCAAGGCCAATCAACCAAATCCATCCCCATTTTCAGAAAACAACTCCAACTCATTTTCTTCCTTGACGCACGTGTGGGTATCTAGGGCCGAGCAACGTATGGTCAGTACCCTCTAGGCTCCTTTTGCAGGTGACCTAGCGCTTCACTCATAGGCCGCTTCCTTGGTCCTAGACATCCTTCTTTGACACTCCGTTAGTTGTTGCAACATTTCCACTTAGGTCCCCACAAAAGCTTTCCATACGATAGTCAGAATGCTTCCCCCAGCATTCTTGCCTTAAAACAATCTTTAAAAAATAGCTTCAAATACAAAATATAGTTTCCAACAAATATCCCATCTTTCCATATCATTCCTCATCATTTCATATCTTCCACATCATTCCATGTCATTTCTCATTATCTCACATTTTTCTACATCAATTCACATCACATCATTTTGCATCAATTCACATCCATTCACATCATCTCATATCAATTCACATCCATTCACATAATTCCCACATTTATTCACATCATTCCCACATTCATTCACATCATTTCCACATCATTCACATCATCCCACATCATCTCCTCATTCATTCACATCATTCCACATCATTCTCACATTCATTCACATCATCCTACATCATTTATACATTCATTCCACATCGTTTCCACATTCATTCACATCATCCCACATCCTTTCCACATCACTCCACATCATTTCCCATCAATCCACATCACTTCACATCATTCCTCACAACAATCCACATATTTCACATCAATCCACATCATCCACATCTATGCACATTAACCACATCAATCCAACACATCACTTCTCATCACTCCACATCATTCCACACATCCCACACATCACTTCTCATCCCTCCACATCATTTTCCACATTCCAGATCCTTCCACACATCACCCACATCATTCCACACATATCTATACATTAATCCACATCATTCTACACCTTAATTCAATTCCCACAAATAGATGGTCTCTTTTCTCTTTGAGCGAATTTGGTTTGATTATCAACTTTCCTTGATATAGTTATCCGAATTTCTGTTCCACAATCAACCAGGTTAAAAGTATAGTTACTCTACTTTTCACACGCACATAATTTTCTAAGTCTCGGTCATTACTTGGCTTAGTCAGGACAACTTTTTCTCGGTTCAATTCAATCAAGTCTAAATTTTCATTCTTTTTTTGGACTCTACAATGTTCCACTACTCTACAAGCAAGGCAACCATGTCATCACCTAGTACTTTCTTGCACACAAACATGGTAGGTGTTTGTGAGAAAGTGAATTGATTGAACGTCCCAGCAAAAAGATGAATTGGGCATACCCAGCTGAGACCCATAGATTGAGATGGCTTTGCAAACTTCAAAGATCCTTGTATGTCACAAAGCATCTTCGATTTCATGACCATAACCGTCCAAGCATCAGAAGTTGGCCATCCAATAGAAGAGAGGAGAGGAGATGTGATGATCTCGAGCTTACCAAACCCGCCATCATGCATTAGATCCACATAGGAGTATCGGTAAGGCTTCGTAATGGTTTCTCCTCTGCCATGTTGGAAGGAAAAATATCTACAACTTGAAAAAAAGATCATTAAACATGAAAGGTGTAGCGATCGTAATATCTGCAACCCAAAAATAAGATCATTAAAACATGAAAGATGTAGCTATTAATATCACATGCCTCCTTCCTTCCCTATGATACTTACAGTTGCATGGGAATCGAGTTTATTGGCGAAGATGGATGTCTCGTGCCATGTACACATGTTGTAAAATGGTCACCAGGTTTCCATTGATCAAGTCTTTGAATCCCTATAAATGAACCTTCCAATGAAGCTCCATCACATCTCATTGTCGAATCGATGCGGACCAATAGCCGTAGGCTATAGGAAAACCCAAGAGTAGGATGTTTACTTTAGATGTGAACATGCCTAAGGTAAGGTAATCATGTTTGAGCATGGAACAACTGTCATTTGTAGATAATGACATATGGCACAAGTGCATTGGTCATGTGAATATATAGCGGTTGAAGTCTATGGAGGCCCAAAATATTGTTGTAAGTTTGCCAAAGTTTAAGATTGATGATATGCATAAAGTATGTGAAGCATACCAACTTAGCAATAATCATGCCAAACATGCTAGCTTAGCATGCACGCCAAACAGAATTGGAGTTTATTGGTTAAAAATGAGATTTATTACTAAGAAAATAAAATTTTGACACCTCAGGAAGGGGGGAGGGGGCTCGTGAAGGAGGTGCCTAGAAATCACATCAAGGGGGTAATTTCTAATTCAAAAAATCATAAAGTATATCTTCGATTACTTGGTTCACCCTTTCTGTTTGACCATCGGTCTTGGGGTGGTAAGCTGTGCTGAGATATGGAAACGATTAAGAATATAATTCATTTAGATGAAAAAAATAAATTAGTATGTGTGCATAAATATTTTATACTAAAAGAGGAATTTTCATGATATTTTATTTTGAGAAAACTAAGAAGAGAATGTGAAAATATTCATAGGAATGCATCAAGAAATCATGGATAAATTTTAATCAGAAAGAGGAATCACGAACATATTTAACTTTCGAAAAAATGAAGTATAGGTCTAGATTCTCGACAAATAGAATCTTGAGTACATTCTGAACGGGAAAAGGAATTCCCAAAAAAAGACTAGAAACACGCTTAGTTGGATGAACGTGAATACTTGTGAACTGACTTATTCCAAGATTCCCTGGGAAAGGAATCTAGAATCCTTGAAAGGATCAAGTATCCAAAAAAAGAACGAAAATTTAGACTTATTTGAATTGAACCGAGGAAAAGTTGTCTTAACTGAGCCAAGTAATGACCGAGACTTAGAAAGTTATGTAAGTGTGAAAAGTAGAGTAACTGTACCTTTAACCTGGTTGATTGTGGAACAAAAATTCGGATAACTAAATCAAGGAAAGTTGATAATCAAACTAGATTTGCTCAAAGTGAAAAGAGACCATGTATTTGAATTGAGGTGTAGAATGACGTGGATTGATGTATAGAGATTTGTGGAATGATGTGGGTGATGTGTGGAAGGATGTGGAATGTGGAAAATGATGTGGAGGGATGAGAAGTGATGTGTGGGATGTGTGGAATGATGTGGAGTGATGAGAAGCGATGTGTGGGATGTGTGGAATGATGTGGAGTGATGAGAAGCGAGGTGTTGGATGTGTGGATTAATGTGGTTAATGTGCATAGATGTGGATGATGTGGATTGATGTGTGGAAGGATGTGGAATGTGTGGATTGATGTGAAGTGATGTGGATTGATAGCAAATGATGTGGGTTGATGTGGAGCGATGTGGGATGATGTGAATGAATGTGGAAACGATGTAGAATGAATGTATAAATGATGTAGGATGATGTGAATGAATGTGAGAATGATGTGAATGAATGAGGAAATGATGTGGGATGAAGTAAATAATTGTGGAAATGATGTGGAAATGATGTGAATGAATGTGGGAATGATGTGGGATGATGTGAATAAATGTGGGAATGATGCGAGATAATGTGAATGGATGTGAATTGATGTGAGATGATGTGAATGGATGTGACTTGATGCAAAATGATGTGACGTGAATTGATGTAGAAAAATGTGGAATAATGAGAAATGACGTGGAATGATGTGGAAGATATGAAATGATGAGGAAAATGATCACACTCTAAAGATAAATATCAATGATTACGTTTTATTCTATTCTTTGCATGAAGTGATGCTTCAATATTGCATGCCCATGAATGCAAGCATCATTAATTAGGAGCATGGGAGTTATTTTCACAAGAGGCCCATGCTAACCTAGAGAAGACCATGTCTTATCAACACCCTCTTTGGTTTTAGTGATGGTGAGAATGTGGAAAGACTTTGGGCCTATGGTAGACCAACAAGTTGTCTCAAGTGCACTAGTAACCCTTTCGCCGAGCACTCTTACATTCATGGACATGCATATGTGTTGCGACCTCTTTTAATAAGTTCAATCGGGGTATTACTCAAATCTAATATTCTTTCACACATGTTTTTTAGATCAATCAGCTAAAATGGTGCATGGTCCAGAATGGGATTATGTTTATGTTGATGAGGTAAGACATGGAAAAACATCATCTCATATGGAGTGTAAAAGTTGTGGTCATCCATTTCATGGTAGTACTACTAGAAACAAAGAACATTTGTTTGGCATTGGTAATAATGTTGAACATTGCATAGTACCCCATTTATGACTTACATGCTAAACTACATAAGTATGTAGCAAAGCTTAAGGTCAAAGGGGATGTATATACAAAAAGGAAATTAGGCTCTCTAGTACAACCAATGGAAACAGTCGAAGAAGATAATATACATGTGTCTACAAGTGAGTAGTGTATGCCATCTTGTGGTCTGACGCATTAATCTCAATAGTACATGCTGGTCAATCCAATACTTGTCCATCCATAAGTACTCCGTATGCATCATGTCCATCTGGTAGTACTCTGTCTACATACATGACGCAGGGTTCTAGCAATAAGAAGAGTCATAAAGAGAAGACACCTTTCCAGGTAGCATTTGATAAGTAAGGGATGCTTAAATTACATTTGAAATGGACACAAGCATTTGTTGCATGTAGGATTCCATTCAATGTAATCCAAAATCCTATTTTTCAAAATGCACTCATGCGCACAACAAAGTTTGGGTTTCAATAGCCTAATTACAATAAAATGAGGACAGAGAGTATCTTGACAAGATCAAATATATGACTGAACTTGCATTGAAACGAACAGTGTTTGATTTTATGCCTACATTTGGTTGTATAATTGTAATTGATGGGTAGAATAGCTGTTAAAAGAAGCCCTTGATTAATATTGTTTGCGTATGTCGTAGAGGTTCTGTGTTTCTAGAGGCTAGAGACACCTCGTTGAAGGAGAAGACCTCTTCTTGTACATACAAAAAATTTATGACTGGGCAATTGCAAGAGTGGGCGGGCTGAAAAATGTGATAGCATTAGTCACAGACAATGCATCAAATTACAAGAGTGCAAGTTAGGCCATATAAGTAAAGTATCCTGAGATAACATGAGTGCCATGTGCTTCTCATTCTATAAACTTGTTGTTAAAGGATATTGAAAAAATCTCAATCATTCAACCCACTTTATTAGATGCAAACCATGTGGTGAAGTTTGTCAGAGAGCACCAATTTTCACATGCTTTTTTTTGTTCAAAAGCACCTAATAATGGGCTCCAAATCTTTTGTGCCACTAGATTTGCTAGATCATATTATGTATTGCAAAGGTTGTTAGTAGTTTGCCTAGAATTGAATGAGATAGTGGAAGATGGGAGGGGGGATCTTTGGATAGCCCAGGATTCAAAACACGCAGATGCTATAACTAAATGTTTTTAAGTCTTTAAAAAATATATAAAAAAGAGTTTGTGTGACTAAGATAAGTCTTCTACATTCTCTTGGGTTATGCCTCCATCTAAATCACTAGGAGCACCTTGTAAGTGGCCTCAACTAGCACCAGCACCAACTCTTGTTGATGGGCTTCCAAGTAGATCATCATTTTTGAAAAGCTCAACTCACACATTGCTCGAAATTTGATAACATGCAATCAATACAGGGATTTTATGGTTCTCTACATGCAGTGATGCAACCTCTGCTTCCAGTCGAGCAATCCTCTAAGTCACACTCTCTCTTGTTTTTCCTTGGCTTGCAAGGAAAATTCCTTGGCTAGCCATCTCGAAGATCTTCTCATGCTCGTTGTGTTACAAGATGACAGGACGCTTTCGTGCTAGGGAATATTTTCTCTTCTTGCAGTTACTTGTTCCTTATGTCTACCTAGACCAATTCTTGCATTCTTTGGAAGAGAGGTCTAATATATTCGTGTCTTTAGGATATCTTGGACGAACACTCGTTGAATAAAATGTAATGTCATTTGATTGTTGTTTGGCATTGCTCTCTCTTGTTGTATAAACCTTAGTAGCAAGACCTTGGCCAATCCCACATACTGAAGATCAAAGAGTTTCAGCGCGGACCCCTCCTTTGCTCGACCACTTATCCAGAACAAACTGTCATGTACAAAGTGGGAAGGACATAGCTTCTTCACGTCCTTAAAGTGCTTGGGGATGTCCCTACAACCCTTCTTCATTTGAAATGTCCTTAAAGAAATTTGACAGATCTTTCTCGCCAAATCGACGAGTCTCCTCTTGTAGTATACGTTGGGACTCTGCATGATCTCATCCCTCAACCTACAAAGGTCTATATCCTTCGCTAGCTTCAACCGCCATTTGATTAATTTGTCCTAAAAATATATATAATTGATTTTATTATATTTAATTAAAAAAACATATATAAATAAGCAATTAATATGTAGAACATTTAGAGACAATCATATGCAGACAATTTCAAGACAATTTAGTAGAGTCAAACTTGAATATTTGAACAAAAAGGAAGTAGTCACACTTGAATTTTTGAGACAATTTACAGTAACATTGGCATTAATATTCGAGAGAATTAAAATAGACTCTTTGAAATACAAATCTGAGATTTACAATAAATCCATGTTCCTTGTGAATACAATGGAGTTAGCCATCATATGGACGCAAGCCTGAGAACCTATTAATGTCTAGCCTAATTCTTTGGGCTCCATGTATACACAAAGCTAAATCTATTGCTGGTGGCCTTGATAAGAGATATATTGACATCCCTAATCACATGGTTTTGCTTATCCGAGAAATTAATGCATTAACTTCTTCATTTGCAAATGGCTTTGGAAACTAATCAAGCAAGCTCTTGATTTGGAAATTTATAGAATATACATCTTGGGCCTTATTGTAAGGGGGAGGACTTGTAGAAAAGCATTCAGGCGCAACATGTTTGTATTTTTGTCGCCACTCAAAAATGAGATGTGCTTCGTGTGTGTGTGTTGCCCAACCCCAATTTGCCAGGCCCACATAAACATTACTTGTGCTCTCATTAAAATGAAAAATAATATTCCTCCCATGCAAATCATTGTACAGGAGATCCTTATCATGCATGTACTCAAGGGTTTCCAAGAGGCCATTAATTTATAGAAAATTTGGGGAAGCTATGGCAAAATTTATAGCATTAGAAAATGAATTTATGCATAATAATTTTTATGCTAAAAGTGGAATTTTAAGCATTATCATTTTGTAGAAAATGCGTGGAAGCTATGGTAAAATTTTTATCATTAGGAAATGATAAAAATTCATTAGGAAATGAATTTATGCATAATAAATTTTATGCTAAAAGTGGAGTTTTAAGCATTATTCATTTGCCTGAAAAATAAATAAGGTTATGCACAAATGTTTACAGAGAATTATGGAAATGATTATGAATATAATTCATTTAGATAAAAAAATAAATTAGTATGTGTAGATAATGCTAAAAGAGGATTTTTCATGATATTTTATTTTGAGAAAACTAAGAAGAGAATGTGAAAATATTCATAGGAATGCATTAAGAAATCATAAATAAATTTTAATCAGAAAGAGGAATCACGAACATATTTAAATTTCAAAAAAATGAAGTATAGGTCTAGATTCTCGAAAAATAGAATCTTGAGTACATTCTGAACGGGAAAAGGAATTCCCAGAAAAAGATTAGAAACACGCTTAGTTGGATGAACGTGAATACTTGTGACTAACTTATTCCTAGATTACCTGGGAAAGGAATCTGGAGTCCTTGAAAGGATCGAGAGGATGATACCTTCAAGTCCAATATAGTAGAGTCCAATGTTACATTTCAGTATCTTAAAGCTTGTGCTACCTTATACATCCACTTTTATTACGAATGGTGCGAATGAAGAAAAAAAGTAGTTGGGTCCCATTGCAAGCGGATGAACAAGTTGTTTTGCCTCTTGACATATGTGTTAGGTTGCCCAATGGTGTGGTGGAAATTGTAAGTGCAAGTAGGAATTGTAGCCTCCTAAATATTAGGTAGCACCTTAATATCATGAGAAGTGAGGATATAAGTAGGGCATAGTTCAAGGTGAAGAATAAAAAGATTCGAAGCGAATGGAGTCAAAGACCTTGGTAGATTCTGATTGAGAATCTGATGGTATAAGCATGACTTAATAAGAAATCTTTGGATTTTTTTGGTGAATTCTGTTTAGAATTATAATATTTGCCTTCGACTCTTGGGCTCCACTCAAATCAATTTTGTAAATTTACTTATGTAATTTATCAATAAAAAGTTTTGTCTTGTGATTGTTGTGCCTTTGGAAAAATTTAATGTTCTTTAGAATTATAATATTTTGAGTTTTTTTAATGAATTTCTTTTAGAGTTCAAATATTTTCCTTTCAGAGATGAATTCGAGTCACGAGATGACATTTGAAGGCAATTGTGGCACAATATCTCAAAAACATAGCCAACCCATTGTAAACTCAACATGTTCTTACCTTGAAAAATTTAAGTACAAATGTGTTCTAAGGATAGAACATGATAAAAAGAGGAGGATTTCTCAATCTTTACAAAAAAATATGATAAAATTAGAAGAAAATTTACAATGATAAATAGGGAGGTGTGAGATCCCTGTTCCCACCATGCAACGGATTCGGGGTACTAGCAGCGGAAGTAGCACTACTTGTGCGGGCAGAGTCGCACACTCGGGGCCTCGTCCACGGATATCCGGACAAGAGACTAATCCGTTGTTTTTTCTAAAACCGAACCCGAAAAAACTTCCTTTATCTGGAAAGCACGGGCGATTCCTCTAGGATAACTTTTTACTCTAACGTAGTCAAGACCATTACTGATCAAACTGATCCGACCACACCTATAAAGGTACTTGGTCAGATCAAGGAAGAAACTTGCACTTGGATCATTGGGATCAACGCTTTTTTCCCCATCAAGAGGCACAGCCGTTGATTCCTATCCATAGAACAATTACTATCTGGGATTTACTTCATCTATCGTAATAACAGAAATTGAGTCTCGATTTACGGATCCATCAGTCCAGCCTAACCCCATCCAATCCCATGGGTTAGCCAACCTCCCAAGCACTGTAGTGATGGGATCCAATTATGAATTTGGTTAGGTTTTGTCCCGAGTATTAGGGAAAACAGTTCCCAGGCCCCCTAGCCGGAAAATCATGCAAACATAAAACTAGTCACACCACTTACACACCCAATATGAAATTGCCTTTTTCTCAGCATCAGCTAACTTTAAAACAATCCTTCAATGAAACCATTATGTCACTGATGACGATCCTCAAAATCTCTGGTTGAATCTATATTTCCAATCATTCATTCATCGGTGTACCTATGGCATCATTGGCAACCAGAATGCTCACCACCTGTTCACTCAGGGGCCTTTTCGATAGTTCCTAGCTCATAGTACCCTTCAATATTTCCACATATAAAAATCAAGATGGAATTCTCGTTGAAGATTAGCAAGATCAATCAACAGATCCGTATAAGAGAGCCATGGACTCATCCGTTGAGTACCAACAAGGTTAATCAACCAAATCCATTCTCGGTTTCAGAAAACAACTCTTACTCCTTGTTTCAATATCTTCCACGACGCACGTGTGGGTATATTCGACGACCCAGAGCCCGAGCACCGTATGGTCAGCACTCTCTACGATCCTTCGCAG
This sequence comes from Cibotium barometz, assembly GCF_041138505.1. Lineage (NCBI taxonomy): Eukaryota > Viridiplantae > Streptophyta > Polypodiopsida > Cyatheales > Cibotiaceae > Cibotium > Cibotium barometz. The sequence continues at coordinate 30,760,559 of NC_141097.1, forward strand.
GTGACCTAGCGCTTCACTCATAGGCCGCTTCCTTGGTCCCTCATCCATCGTACCGGAAGCTCACCATTTAAATCAAACTGAGGCTGGTCAAGACCTCGGTCGACCTTGCTATGCGAGACGTCCTCCATTGACTCTCCGTCAGCAGTTGCAACTTTATCAGTTAGGTCTCCATGACCTTAATCCACAAGACGGTCAAAATGCTTTCCCAGCATTCTTGACATAAAACAGTCATTTACAAATAGTTCACAAAATACAGTTTCTATATCGAACTCTCATCTTTCCACATTATCCCTCCTCGGTCCACATTATTTATTCCACATTCCATTCATATGTGTACTCATTCTCATCCATTCCCTCATATCGACGACACATTATTTCACATACACATTCACATTCATTATTCTACATACACATTCATATCTACATCCATACATCCACATCCACATCCACATTCACATCCATACATCCACATCTACATGTATACATCCATTTTCACATCCTCATTCAGACATCCACATCCCATATCCGCATTCATACATACACATCCATATCCATATCCACATCCATACACATCCACATTCACATTCATACATCCACATCCACATTGATTCATACATCCACATCCACATTTACATCCATACATTCACACCTACATGCATACATCCATTTTCACATCCTCACATCCACATTCACATTCATACATCTACATCCACATTCATTCATACATCCACATCCACATTCACATCCATACATCCACATCTACATACATACATCCACATCCACATTCATTCATACATCCACATCCACATCCACTTCTACATACATTCATCCACATCCACATTCCCATTCATACATCCACACTCCCATTTTCACATCCACACATCCACTTTCACATTCATACATCATCATCTATTATGCATACCTCTATGCATGAAATCCAAATATGATAAAAGTAATACTTTTTGAATAAAATATTCATCTTTTATGCATACCTCTATGCATAAAAATAAAAATGATAAAAGTAACACTTTTATAATAAAATATTCATCTTTTATGCATACCTCTATGCATGAATTTCAAATATGATAAAAGTAACACTTTTATAATAAAATATTCATCTTTTATGCATACCTCTATGCATGAAATTCAAATATGATAAAAGTAACACTTTTATAATAAAATATTCATCTTTTATGCATACCTCTATGCATGAAATTCAAATATGATAAAAGTAACACTTTTATAATAAAATATTGATCTTTTATGCATACCTCTATGCATGAAAATAAAAATGATAAAAGTAACACTTTTATAATAAAATATTCATCTTTTATGCATACCTCTATGCATGAATTTCAAATATAATAAAAGTAACACTTTTATAATAAAATATTCATCTTTTATGCAACCTCTATGCATGAAATTCAAATATGATAAAAGTAACACTTTTATAATAAAATATTCATCTTTTATGCATACCTCTATGCATGAAAATAAAAATGATAAAAGTAACACTTTTGATATAAAAATTTATCCTTTATGCATACTTCTATGCAATAAAATAAAAATGATAAAAGTAACACTTTTGATATACAAATTTATCCTTTATGCATACTTCTATGCATGATAAAAGTATTACTTTTGATAAAAAAATCAAAATACATCTTCTATGCATGAAAATGATACTTTAGAATATAGAAAACATAAGGATTATTCTTTTGGGATAATAAAAGATGAATTTTATTTCACTAACTTCTAAAAATTTTTGCCATAACCTCCTTTGTATGGCTGACTATATTTCAAATTTCTAAGTCTTAAAACTTAATTAAAAGTGCACCAAAGTATTGAAATTATCTTAAAGTAAGCATTTTTTCACTTAATTGAGATAAACATTATAAAAACTTGACATTAATCAATTTACCATTCCCCTAGGATAGAGAATGGTTGGTTTTGTTAGAGAAGACAGGGGAATGCCTTTTTGTAATGAGGCATAACATTTTTAGAGAAGACATAAAGCATAAAAACCATTTAAACCATAAAATAAGTGAAAAAAAGAGAATCACCAACTTACTAAAGACCTTGATAGCTTTCCTTTGGCTTGATGGTTTGAGGGTTCAACTCTTGTTTGAACAAGAGTGGCTACCAATCTTTGGAAGAGGGAAATGTCAAAAACTCGTGAATTATTAATGAATTCACAGTTCTTGGCTTGGGTGGAGTAGAGTAACAGTGCATAAAACACTATTTTTTTTTCAACAAAGGGGAAGACCTCTATTTATAGGAAAAAGTGAGCTCCTAACCAAACAAACTGATTCTAGAATTTTCCAAATCAATTTGGTCAATTTTTGACCATTTTTAGGTCAGTTAAGCTAACTTTTTGGAACTAGACTTGAATTAGGAGAGAGGAGAGATAAAATATCACATTATTTATGAGTTTAAAACTCATTCAAGCATGTGAAATATGCACCTCCTTTAATGGACTCCCCTTCCTTACATATGTGTCAAAATGGACTCCCCTTCCTTACATATGTGTCAAAATGGAATCATTATACCCAAAATATCTCATATTTTTAATATTGCTCATAGTTTCTTACTAATAAACCTTGTACATATTCAACTCTTCATCTTATGTGAGCATTTATTCATTTTTGGATACCCAAAATATCTCATTTTTTTAGTAATACTCATAGTTTCTTACTAATAAACCTTGTACATTTTCAACTCTTCATCTTATGTGAGCATTTACTCATTTTTGGATACCTAAAATATCTCATTTTTTTTATATTACTCATAGTTTCTTACTAATAAAACTTGTACATAGACAACTCTTCATCTTATGTGAGAATTTACTCATTTTTGGGTATCTTCTTTTACAAAATTGGATTTATCTCCTCCCCACACATGGATTGATCCTATTGGCCCATAGGAACCTTAATTGAAACATAATCCAAAAATTTCTGAAAATCTAGACCCTTAGGCTATCATACCCATTTCCAATTAATTCCAATTGCACATTGAAAAGTTCTTTTTGAATTTCTGTTTCAGGGGAACTTATTTTAATAAGATGAGTTATTTTCTATCCAAAAATATTCATAATCTGAATATTCTCTCTCTAGAATATTTTCTCTCTCTAAGTTAAAACAGTTAGAAACAAGATCTTTTATATTTCAAAAGAGGGATTTAATTACAGGGAAAGGTGCTGGATATCTTGAGAGGCTGGGGAGGAATCTTACAGGAGGAATAAAGTTTTCTATTTTGTCTCCTCCAGTTTTTTCTCCATCTCCTCTGGTTTTTTCTCCTCCTTTGTCTCCATGTTCTTTTCCTTTGTCTCCATGCCCTTCTTTTCCTTTGACTGCTTCTAGTTATTCTTACCAGCAAACTTGAGTTCCTTCTTAGCTTTCTTGCCCCCAACACCCTTGGCACCCACTTGAGGACCACTTTTCTTTGAGGTACTTCCTGGTTTAGTACCCTTGGTTTCTTTATGAGTGCCTTGTTGTTTGAGGAGCACCCTTGGTTCCTTATATGGAGAGTTCCTTGCTTAAACATAAAATGCTCAGTGGTGAATGTACATGCATTTTCTTCTTCTTCTTAGATAGAGAGGCTTGACTTGGGAGTGGAGAGTCTGGATCTTTCGGAGTAATTGAATTATTCAAAATAATATTGATTTCTCTTGCATGAGCACTCCACATCGAAAACTCATGAGATCCAAGAGTCTGCCAAATTAAGAAAATTTCTCAGATTTAAGAACCTGGAACTATAGTAAATAAGTTAAAAATTTTGGTAAGGATTTATAGCAAAAATAGTGGTTTTTTAGCATAACCTACACTCCTATTAATCTCAGTATACTTAGATAAAAGAAATTTCCATGCATTGGCAATAATGGATTGGTGCAGTCAAACGTCATACATTTACACAAATCCTTCCCCAAGTCCCACGACTTTGAGTTCTTTACTTTTTCTGTCTACTCTAGAAAATTTCCTACCTCATATACACTCATAGACACCTATTGTGCCACTTCATGATTCATGTTAGAGGTCTTCTTATTAATAGTAATCTACACATTTCCGCCATGGCACCCAATTGAGTTGAGTAGCTTCTCAACTTTTTGAAGAGCTTCATGTTGTCTTTCCTTGCCTTGCACGGTAAATGCATAATCAATGTGACACTTGAGCAAACGATTAAACAGACGCATGAATGCATGCAAGGTACAAAAGTGAACATTCTTCAATTTGAAGGGAATAATAGGATTCCATTCGCGGTCTCTCAAATGCCTGTTTGGCTCAACTAGCATGCTAGTAGACAAGACACCACTAACGCAATTGCCAACATCATCATCCACTGTGTCGTTTCTATCATCTTGATTCTACAATTTCCTCTTCCTTTGTTGCCTTCTTCTGTTTCTTTTCTCTCACCATTCTCATGCACCATGGATAAGGATTTGAGGTGTTAGCACCTTGTGGATACCCAAGAAGGCACTTTATTGTCTTCAAGTCACCTCCTAATGCCAATCTATTGTATAAGTGCCCGTACCCTCCACTTCTAATTCCCCCCCCTGAATCTATGCTTTGATGACATTGGTTATCCATGGTATCCTATCAAATATCCAAACTAGTACTTCATGTGTCTCCTTTGATACTTCAAACACCCCAAGCCACCATATCTCCCTCTCAGATTGGACATTAAAAGAGGGAAAATTTGACTTGCAAACCCTCTCCCTATCACTCATCTAATTGTTTGGATTTTCATTAGAACCTTCCAAAGGAAACTCATTCTTGTTAGTCATGTTGATCTCACTCTTTGCATATGCCATTGCCTCATTCATAAGTGTGATACTCATTCATTTCTAACCTCTTACCTTTTGCAAGGCTGACACTCATCCACTTTTAACACAAAACTTACCTTGTCACCTTGCATAACAAACAAATGTAGATAAATTTTGGTACTTAAAATATATTTCTATTAGCTTGCAAGGAATGTAAAAAAATACTTACGTTGTTTAGGGAGTCCGTAGAATAAGAGCATAGCTCTCTGAAGATGCTATAGATCAACAAATATATTATTAAACTCATTGTAGGGATACATGATCTTACCATTTGTGCCTCGATTTTTCCCCAAGATCCAATGGCATTAATGTTGTTGAGATATCGAGCTCGTCTAGTGAGGCGGTGGCCACTGATGACCCGCCTGGGGGATAGGCCCCACACTTACACCACTGGCATGGTTGGTGAGATCTTGGGTGATATGCGGCCAGTGGGATGACAGGCTATGTGACAGCCATTCTAGAGACTGGCATAGTTATAGCGCCAGCTCATTTAGTTGCGTTCACACTATAGAGAACCCGTGTTTGTATTTGGTTGAGTACCTTTCATATTGTGTGTACTCTTATCTTATATATGGTGTGTTGAGTGTTGAGTAGAGAAGAAGAAGATTTCAGCCTCTCACCTTGTGTGTTCTCTATTAGGGTTTTGTGAGTGTGTGTGTGTGCTTGCAAGAGCTCAAGCTCTCTTCCCCCTGCATCTTTTCATAGTATCAGAGCCTGGTTCGTGCTAAGGGCTGAGCTGCAAGCAAGAGAACCACAGGAAGCGGTACGAGGGTAAGAGCTTCAACTACTCTTCCCTATTTGTGTTGGTGACTACACCCTTGTCGGGAGCTCTACGGGAGGCACCGGCAAATGATCTCTGATTGAGGAGCTTTCTTCGCGGAAGTAAAGCTATAGGGCAACTATGCTGTCCTATCGGACGAAAATTTTTGGGCCGAAAACGCGTTTCGGGCACGTCTGGACCTCCGTTTTTCAGAAAGCAGGCGATTTCAAGCAGTGCGGGTAAGTCATCGATTCTCTGCAGAACTCTGTTTTAAGAACTGCAGGAAGACAGATTGACTGTGCAGACGCTGTGGGTGCTGCAAAGAGGTCGACAGGTACCATTGGGTGTATGTATGCACATTGAAGTCACTGGTTGTGACATTTGAGAGTACTACAGTACCGCTGCTAAAAATACAGCATTTGTGTAGGAAAAACCAGAGTGTAGTTTCTGGTAAAATTGTGTGTTTGGCAAGATGTCTAATGATGGCATAACACAGATTGTGGCTGAGAAGCTGGATAAGAATAACTTCCACGCTTGGAGGTTCAGGTTGACGAATTTCCTGATGGGAAAAGGCTATTGGGACTACATAGAAGGTGAGCATGAAGAGGCACCGGAGATATCGGGTATAAAACTGCTGCAGATGTGAAAGAGTTTAAAGACTGGAACCAAGGAGCTAGGAAGGTTATGTATTGGCTATCCATTAGTATACAAGACACCATGATTGGGCACATTCAGGATGCCAAGTCCCCCAAGGAGGCGTGGGACACCTTGGTAAAGCTCTATGAAACAAATACCAAGGCACGTAAGATACAGTTGAAGAATGAACTTCATACTGTGGAGAAAAAGAGCATGTCTTTGAATGACTATGCGCTGAAGATAAAGGGTATTGTGGAATCCCTTGCATCTATTGGTGTGTCAGTAGATGATGATGACAAGGTGGAAGTCTGTCTACGTGGTCTCGGGCCACAATACAAGGCGTTCAAGACGTCCATTCAGACTCAGGAAAACATTCCCAACTTTACAGATTTGGTGTCTATGCTGATTATCGAAGAGAAGAGCTTGGGTGAAGACCAACATTCTTCACAAAGCGAAAATAGTTCAGAGCAACAGGCCTTCTACACGAGTTCAGGAAGTGGACGAGGTAGAGGAGGCCATGGACGCGGTCAAGGAGGTGGTCGAACAGGTAATCAGAATTATGGTCAACAGCAGCAACAACAACAACAGTCCTAGAATCAACAACAACAACAACACACAGGTGGAAGAGGCAAATTCAGAGGTAGGGAGAGTCAAAGAGGCCATGGAAATTGGCAAAGGCAATATAATGATGCACGTGAATGCTATTATTGTGGTAAGCCTGGACATGTGCAGGCAGAATGTTATAAGAAGCAGGCTCACATGCAAAATGGGAAAGTGCAGCAAAACAACTATGCATCCTCAAGCAGAAATAATGAGGATAATGAAAGGTTGTTTGTTATGCAGCATGTAGTGAATGCCATGTCTGAAAATGTTGATGCAGCACAAAAAGATAATGTATGGTATGTGGATTCAGGCGCTTCGAACCACATGACGAGTCATGGGAAGTGGTTCAAGGAGATGAAAAACCCGGAAAGACCAGGTTTTGTGGAAATAGGGGATGACACTGCTCATCCAATTGCCCACATTGGAGATGTGCCATTGTCTATGCAGGATGGCAAAGTGAAGTACCTTGCAGATGTACTTCATGTACCGAACATAACAAAGAATCTGGTTTCAGTTGGCCAGATGATTGAGCAGGGTTTGCAGGTTCGGTTTAACCCTGATGGATGTTATGTTGAAGATTTTAAAGACAAGTGTAGGTTGGTTGCAAAAGGCAACAGAGTGGGCAAAATGTTTACATTAAATGTAGACATGCCTGAAATGAGTGCTACGATGTTTGCAAATGGTTCAGGAATTGTTGTAGACACAGACATTTGGCATAAAAGGATTGGACATGTAAATGTGCAGAGATTGAAGTCTATGCAAACAAAAGAAATTGTGACAGGGCTGCCAAAATTTAAAGTGAAAGGTATGCAGAAAATATGTGAAGCATGCCAATTTGGGAAGCAAACAAAGCATGTGTTTCCACGTAACAGATATGTGAGCAGAAATGCACTAGATATTGTGCATTCAGATGTATGGGGTCCTACGAAGACCATATCTATGGGAGGTTACAGGTACTATGTGACTTTCATTGATGACCACACAAGGAAAGTATGGGTATATTTCATGAAGGAGAAGAGTGAGGTGTTTACTCACTTTCAGAATTTTAGAGTTTTGGTTGAAAAGCAAACAGGGAAATATGTAAAGTGCCTAAGGTCAGATGGAGGGGGAGAATACTTCTCCAATGAGTTCTCTAAATTTTTGAAGAAGAATGGTATTCGAAGACAGTTTACATGCAGATACACTCCGCAGCAAAATGAAGTTGCTGAGCAGAAAAACAGGCACGTTGTTAAGATTGCGCGAGCATTGATGGAAGAGAAGAATATGCCGCATTGCTATTGGACTGAGGCTGTTTCTACAGCAGTATATATCATGAACAGGACTCCAACTGCAGCCATACATGATGTAACTCCAGAGGAGAGGTTTACTGGCAGAAAACCAGATTTGACTCATCTAAAAGTCTTTGGATGCATTGCATATGTGCATGTGCCAGATGAGCTGAGAACTAAGCTGGATCCAAAAGCTGAAAAATGTGTGTTTATTGGATATTCCCTTGAGCAAAAGGGATATAGGTGTTATAACCCTGCCACACGTGAGTTGAGGGTAAGCAGGGATGTTGTCTTTGATGAGATGAGCAGCTGGTATGCTGCTGAAAAAGAAGCTGTTTGGGGCTGATTTGAGTGGAAGTGTGGTTGCACAGAATACAGGTCAGCAATCACAGTCTTTGAGTGGACCAGGAGAGTCCTCATCTAGTGGGTCTGTTGATAGACCATGGAGTGGCAGGCTGCGTCATAATACCAGCCCTGCAAATGTGATTACTACATCATGTAAAGGAAAAGAGAAAGTGGTTGAGCCCCTTGGTATGCCTGACATTTCTGCAAGGCATTCTCATGTTGATGGAGAGTTTAGTGGCTCAGATATGAGCCTTGATGAGGAGCTTGGGATCCCAACTATGGGAACACCTGGTGTAAAGAAGGCTATGGAAGCCATGAATGAAAAGCTGTGAAGATCTGATAGAGTGAAGAACCCTGTGCAGAGGTTTACTTATGATGGTTATGTGGCACATCACTATGCATATATGGCAAAGGTTGTGCAGGTTGTTGAGCCTACATGCATTGATGAGGCTGTTGGAAATGTGTGTTGGGAGAAAGCTATGGACGAGGAGATGGATGCACTATATGGAAATGAAACTTGGGATTTAGTGCAATTGTCTGAAGGCAAGAAAGCCATTGGATACAAGTGGGTGTACAAAGTTAAACATAACAGTGATGGAAGCATAAACAGGTGCAAGGCTAGATTGGTAGCCAAAGGATATGCGCAGATATATGGGATTGATTATGAGGAAACTTTCAGCCCAGTTGCCAAGATGGCAACGGTGAAAGTTGTGATAGCACTGGCTGCGTCAAAGCAATGGTCTTTACATCAGATGGATGTAAAGAATGCATTCTTGCATGGGGATTTGCAAGAAGAGGTGTATATGTTACAACCACCTGGTTATGAGGATGTGGGTCACCCCGAGCATGTTTGCAGGTTGAAGAAAGCCTTGTATGGCTTAAAGCAAGCACCAAGAGCATGGTCTGACAAGATTTCTGAATATCTTGTCACTATTGGCTTTCATGTAGCCAATGCAGATTTCTCGCTGTATGTGAGACATGGTGATAGAGGAGTTGTGCTTGTTGTCATCTATGTAGATGACTTGATCATTACGGGGGACCATGATGCAGAGATCTTTGATGTAAAGATCTTGCTAAGACAGAAGTTTGAGATGAAGGATCTGGGGGAGCTCAGATATTTCTTGGGCATTGAGGTGATTATTTAGGTCACCACATGGTATTGGATTACTGCAGAGACATTATGGCTTGGACATGTTGTCCAAGTATGGTATGATAGGCTGTAAGCCTATTTCTGTGCCATTGGATCAGAATGGCAAGTTGAGTGCAGATTCAGGAGAGATCTTGGAGGATCCTACTATGTATAGGCGCATAGTAGGAAGTTTGATCTACATGACGATCACCAGACCAGATTTGAGCTATGCAGTTGGATTGGTGAGTCAGTTTATGCAAGTTCCACGGAAACCGCATTTGGATGCAGTGAGACGCATACTGAGGTATGTGAAGTCTACTTTGCATTGTGGACTATTCTATGAGACTAGGACAGAGATATGTATACATGGGTACACAAATGCTGATTGGGCTGGTAGTATCTCAGACAGAAGATCTACCAGTGGCTTCATGTTTTCTTTGGGGAGTGCTGCTGTGACTTGGAGCAGCAAGAAGTAGCCTACGGTTGCTCTATCGAGTACAGAGGCCGAGTACAAAGGAGCTGCTATGGCAGCTCCTAGATGCTATGACAGCATGTGAGGTAGCTTGGTTGAGAAAGCTACTTGCAGATTTGGGTCTATCAGTGGATAGACAAGTTGTCATTTTCTATGACAACATTAGCAGTATACAGTTGGCCAGGAACCCAGTCTTTCATGCTCGTACGAAGCACATAGAGGTCCACTATCACTTCGTCAGAGAGAAGGTCTTGGTAGGAGATCTTGACCTTGTTTATGTCAGCACAGAGGATCAGGTAGCTGACATCTTCACCAAAGCATTGGGTACAGAGAAGCTCCGCAGATTCAGGGCTTCGCTTGGTGTACATGAGATGGAGTTGAGCTCGAGGGGGAGTGTTGAGATATCGAGCTCATCTAGTGAGGCGGTGCCACTGATGACCCGCCTGGGGGATAGGCCCCACACTTACACCACTGGCATGGTTGGTGAGATCTTGGGCGATATGCGGCCAGTGGGATGACAGGCTGTGTGATAGCCATTCTAGAGACTGGCATAGTTATAGCGCTAGCTCATTTAGTCGGGTTCACACTATAGAGAACCCGTGTTTGTATTTGGTTGAGTACCTTTCATATTGTGTGTACTCTTATCTTGTATATGGTGTGTTGAGTGTTGAGTAGAGAAGAAGAAGATTTCAGCCTCTCACCTTGTGTGTTCTCTATGAGGGTTTTGTGAGTGTGTGTGTGTGCTTACAAGAGCTCAAGCTCTCTATTCTCTAATTTTTCATTGCATATCATCATTGCATTTCCTCTTTGATAATCTTATCTTTCTGGGGGACAGGAAAAATATTCCTTCTAATGCCTTGTTTGCAAAGTGTTTCTTTTAGCAATTGATGGAGGGCTTCATATCCTTTTGTGCTAATGCCCACCTTATCACAAGCATTGTGAACCTCCTCAATGCTTAGAGGATTGGTAATGTCACCCATTATCTCATTTGCGAGTACCTGATGTATCTTCTTGTGGCATGTGTCTCGAATGATGGAAATAATGTCACGCCTCCTCACACAACTACGTAATATTTTCCCAAAATCTTAAGGACCATTATCACCACATGCTTCTTTTAAAAATTTCCTGTCACATAAACCAATGAAAATTACCAAAAACACCTTAATCTATTGCTTATAACAACCATAACAACCAAAAATACCTTAATCAAAATTACTTGAAACAATAATAGACAAAGAACAAAAAATAAACCTTGCTACATGGATTCTTCGCTTGCGAGCACCACCACCAACTACAATTTTTTTAATGTTATTGATTATCCTCTTTCGCTCTCTTGATCCCATGAGGGTGCTCTTCACGTGAGAGATTGTGTTTTATAGCTTCATAACGTGAGCCTCATTCTCTTTGTCTCTTTTCTCCAGCTCTACAATATTATTTTGTGCATCTTGTAGTGCATGTTGTGCACTACTCAAAGTGCTTTGTAAGATTTGTATTTGTGCATGGAGGAATTGGACTCTGCATGCACCACTCATGCTTAGCCTTCCACAGTACCCAAGAATCCCATTCTCACCCTCTCCAACAAACTAAATAAATAAAGGGAGATCATTGAAGGGTGGAGGACAATGTGAAGGATCATTAGGATATAAATAAATGAAGGGAGATCATTGAAGGGTGGAGGACAATGTGAAGAAGGATCATTAGGATATAAATATCCATCAACCTAAAGATCCACATTAGTCCAACACTATTGTCTTCTTGCATGCTTCTCCTGTGCATTCAGACGTTCTTTCTTGATTGGTGTATATTCATTCAATATACGAACATGCAAGTCCACCTTTCACACTATTGTTGAATCTGAAATTTCTCTATGTGCCATTCAAAAAAGGAAGAGATTATTTTGAAGTGACTCAGGGTTGTCTTATTGTATTCACAATAAGGCTATCCTATTGTATCACAATGGGAGATTGGGGAAGAGGGAGAGAGACAGAAAAAGACAGGGAGAGGGAGGTTGTTATATGTACATTATGTGTGCTATGTTATATACACATTATGTGTGCATATACTAGGAGGCTAACCCAGGGAACAAGCTCTAGTGGAGCATGGGTTAGGACTAACCTTAAGGGTTAAGGTTAGGGTCAGGCATCCAAGGGTCACACATGAGGAATGGAAAGTCAAGAGTCACTTGAGGGCCCTCCTATATAATAGGGGCATGGGGCACACTCAAGGGGGCTTGGAAGCTTGGAGGCTTGGAGGCTTATGCTATGGTCTCTTGTGTAGAGGTCCATATCTACTCACCTACCATTTCACACTATAGCTATATGCTATTGGATTGTGTTATACCTCTTGATGGTATGGGACATCAAGGTAGAGGTATGATGTATTTCATTTATGATTCATGTGTGCATCCCTTGGGCTCGGGGGTGGTTGGGTGGTTGAGTTTATGCCTGATTTATGCATGTTTTATGCATAACAATTATCTAGAGAGATCTTAGGGTTTTAACAGTGGTATCAGAGCAATCTCTATTTAATTGTTGATTTTTTTAGTAAATTTTAATATTTACTAATAAAATATTATCTTTTGTTGATTTGTGTTTATGAATTGCACGTGGATCATTGGTATGGTGATTGGTACATGTGTAACTACAATTCAATGGACGAATCGACGTTGCGGGGGAATACCGTGAGTTAATGCTATTTTTTTCTATTTTTTATGGTTAAAATCGAGCATTAATGGAATTTTTTTACAAAAATACCATATGGTTTATGGTGGATATTTTGTAGGATGGATTCCCTGAATTTCTAGAAATTTTAGAAATTTTTTCCTAATTTTTTAGGAATTTTTTGAGCATTTTTATGATTAAAAATGTATTTTTATACATTTTTGCGGGTTTTTTCCGCGGGAATGCGATCAAATTTCTGTCAATTTGCTACTGAAATTCAGTAGGGGACAGCGTGTTGATGCATAAATTGCTCTCCCGTGTGCGTGGGGTCCTCTCCGCCTCTCAAATCTGTTTTTTCTTTCTCTTTTCTGGGTGAAAATTCTCTTAAAAATGAATTTTTTTAAACATTAATCATAATTAATGCTAATTATGATTAAGGGTTTAATTAAAAATCTTAATGAAATATTAAGTTAATCTCTCTGTTTAACAGAGAGGGGTGGAAAGAGAATGGAAGGAAGAGAAGAGGGAGAGGAAAGAGGGGAGAAGAAGGTGAGGAGGGAGTCTCCCTCCATCTCTCTCACTCACGCAGGACACGACCATCCCAGAGCCTAAACATTTCAAGACCTTCCAGATGGCTGACCAATTTTTCCAATATTATTTAGCTCAAAGGTCTGATAGTGGCAGCCACCCAAGGACCTCTTATGATGGTCCAACCAAGGTCAAGGAGATAAACTTTGCAGGCTCGCGTGAGGACCCCAGGGCAATGTATATTGGGGAAGACCTCTCTATATAAGAAGAGACCAAGCTTATCACTCTAATAACAGAATTCCAAGATTGATTTCCTAGAAGTTCACGGACATGAAAGGTGTACCTTCTGAAGTAGTCCAACACACCACTCCAATGGTTGATGAAGCCATGCCGATCAAACAACGAGCTTATTCGATGAACCCAATATACTCCAAGATGGTCTGCAAAGAGGTTGATGCCGGATTCATCTATGAGATTGAGTATATGGAATGGGTATCTCCCATTGTGATAGTGCCCAAGAAGAATGGAAAAGTCAGAATGTGCGTAGACCTCAAAAAGGTCAATGTTGCCAACATCAGGGATCATTACATTAGGGGGAATTTGAGCATAAAAAGGGCCCTATCACGATCCCATCTTAAGGAATTAATACTAATTTTATTGAGTATTAAGGAGAAAGCTCATAATGAATCCTACTTTTGGGCTTAAAAGTAGGGGATCTCTCTAATTTTCGAACTGGGATTCTCTTTCTAGCTATTAAAACCCCTACTAACATAATCACTAATATCTATCGTTTCAATCTTATTTCCTCCACTTTAATAGTCATATTTGAAATTCCCCCCACATTCCGTTTCTTTCACTCATTACTATTATTCATCATGTTTCCTACCAACCTGTGCAAATAAGATTCTCTCTCTCTCTCTCTCTCACTTTTTCCCAGGCTCTCCTCTCCTATTGTGAATACAATAGGTCTACCTCTGTTAAAACCCTAAGATCTCTCTAGATAATTGTTATGCATAAAACATGCATAAATCAGGCATAAACTCAACCACCCAACCACCCCCAAGCCCAAGGGATGCACACATGAATCATAAATGAAATACATCATACCTCTACCTTGATGTCCCATACCATCAAGAGGTATAACACAATCCAATAGCATATAGCTATAGTGTGAAATGGTAGGTGAGTAGATATGGACCTCTACACAAGAGACCATAGCATAAGCCTCCAAGCCTCCAAGCTTCCAAGCCCCCTTGAGTGTGCCCCATGCCCCTATTATATAGGAGGGCCCTCAAGTGACTCTTGACTTTCCATTCCTCATGTGTGACCCTTGGATGCCTGACCCTAACCTTAACCCTTAAGGTTAGTCCTAACCCATGCTCCACTAGAGCTTGTTCCCATGCTCCCATGCTCACAAGCCTAATGTGGGTTAGCCTCCTAGTATATGCACACATAATGTGTATATAACATAGCACACATAATGTACATATAACATACTTCCCCTCTCTCAAAACATTGCACTCTTGCAATGAAAAGAAGGAGAACTGCACTGAACAATCTCAACCGACTCCCAAGTCGAATTCTCAATTTCCCTATCTTTCCACCTTATTTTAACCTCAGGGATTAGTCAACTACAAAGTTTCCTTTCCTTGAATTCAAGTACCTTATCAGGTTCATGTGGAACATAGGATAATTCATCGACTTCAACGAGTTCTTGAGGAGTAACTGTGTCATCCTCACCTCCCAGTTTCCCTTTCAATCTATCGATCTGAAAGACTGGATGAACTCTAACAATTGGAGATAGTTTTAGTTCATACGCAACCGTGCCAATCCGATATATAACTCGAAATGGACCACAATATTTAGGAGATAAATTCGAGCATTTTCCCATTGACAAAGTCTGAAAATCTTTAGGAACATTAAAATAAACCAACGCACTTGGTTCAAAAGACCGAGATGAGCGTCCCCTATCAACATAAAACCGTGCCCTATCATGAGCACTCCTGATAGAATCTCGAGCTTCGGTCAGAATTTCCTACATATCTTGCAAGAAATCCCTCGATGCATCAAGCTCGATGTCCTTAAGAGACTGACATCAATAGGTGCCCTGGGTTGATACCCATACATAAGTATGCACGGACTAAAAAATAATAGCCGTAAATTTAGAACTGTTATAGGCAAATTCCATCATTGGAAGATATTTCCCAATATGATGATTTTCTAAAGACATGCACGAAGCATATCCTCTACAATCTGATTCATACACTCTGTTTGCCCATCAGAATACTGCGGATGATCAGAACAATTCACATTCAAAGTAATTTCCTTGTTGTAAACCATTCGGAATAAAGTAGGAAAACATGGCATTATAACAGCAGAAACCAGGGATTCATCGGCGCCCCGACATACCCACATCTGCATATGGAATAATCGACGTCTCGAGTTACCCATATCAACATAGAGAATCATCAACGTCTCGATGAGTCACATATATCCATCCGTAAACCTATCAGGTTGATTGTGTAAATCACCTAAAGTACGGAACTAAAGAAAGAAATGCCAACAAAGGAAGAATCCAAATTTACTTATCCGAACACAACAAGATAAACTTGTTTGAACTCTAAAGAAAGAGATTTCAACAAGTGAAAATGTCGACGAGATTTCCCTCATCATAACATGCAGGTTATAGATAAAAGAAGTTTATCTAGAGAATGCCCACACTATAACTTTTAGTGAATTTAGAAAATAAGATTGTCTTTGAATGTTGAGGTCAACATGCTAAGTGATGTAAGCAAAGCAACAATCTTGAGCCCAAATTATCCCATAAGATAATATATGTGAGGGATCACTAGCGTCCCATACCACCATGATACCACCCATACATACCTTAACAATTTGAAACTCCCTAGTATGCCGTCTAGGAAAATATGAATAAAATCCTGTATAAAAGGAATAAGATGGCCTTATCCAGACTTTCACATACTAAACCTGTCTCTATATACTTGAGACTACATCAAGGAATAAATCCTTCTGAGTACATCATTAGAAAAGAAATTGTATTATTGGCGCCTTTCTAATGATAACTACCCAAAACACAATAAAGTTAGGGTAGAAAAATAACTCACCTAGATATATAAGCAACTAGGTATCCGAGTTGGAATATATATAAGAGTATAAGAAATATACTCCAAAATTACGTGCAAAAAAATGAAGGCAAATGCTACCTTCAAAGCACATTTAAATATTCAAAAGATCAAAAGATCCTTATAAAACCATGGATAAAAGCATAGGATCCATAAACACCATAGTTGATCATAAAAATCAATGCATACCATCTAATGGACATAAATCATGCCAAAAGAAGCATTAAAATTGGTGGCCAACTCATCAATCCGGAGTATATGAACAGTTTGTCGTTCGAATAAAACTCCAAAGTAAGAAAGTGAAACACATGTGTGTAGCACTCAATAATAAACCCCTAGACACAAGTGATCTAGATAGAACCTGATGAGTCCATATAAAACTTGGAAAATATCCAAAAAAAATCCACCAAAACAAACCGATCAACTAACCCATGATAGACTTTGTCTTAGGCTTAAGAAATTAAGCACAATCCACACTTTAATAAGTGCAAAATAAATTATCATGGAAAAATGTCAAAGGTGAAACACACTTTGAACATAAATTATAGCCAAAAAGAATGGCTAAATAATGATAAAAAATCATGAATACATCGTTTAGAATTAATCCAAACATAAATATCCATTAATACGAGATATAATCGTATTAAAAATATGCGAATAACCCGCATCTATCTAATGTCAGTACGAGAAAACGTACTTCAACATTAAATAACCCTCGAAAATATTAAATTCTCGAGAAAAAGAATTATCATGATTTTTTTCTAATTTTCCCTAATTTTATAGGGCCTCAAAATATGATAATTTTGAATTCCACCAAACCTATCTTATGGCATTCCAAACCTATATTTTTCCAGAAAATTTTTAGCAAATAAATTTGCCAAAATACCATTGATATTTAAAAATATCAATTTTTAGGATTTCTAAAAATAACTTCAGAATATTCCTAAATTTCCCTGAGAATCCCATCGTTCACGAAATTTCCAATTTCGCCCGACAATTCTCAAATCCAATGAAAATTTTCAATTTTAATGGATTTTTCTAATTTTCTGGGTCAAAAAATATATTTTTAAAGGAATTTGAATGGTCATGGACGCCCGAATGGACACACCACATGCCAAACACCAACCCCACATTTTTCCAAAATTTAAAATAACCTTTGTCTAATTTTCCACTAATTTTCAGGAATTTTTTGAAATTTTTAATCAACCCCGAACGCATTTAGAATACGAACGGTCAAAAAATTTCAGAATTCCAACGGTTTTCCCGGAATACGGAAAGCCAAAAGTTTTGGGAAAATGAAAAGACAAAAAAAAAAATTCGGAATGTGAAAGGTCAAAGATTTCCGGAATACGGAAGGTCAAAAGTTTTTCTGGAATTCGGAAAGCCAAAAGGTTTCGGGAAAACGGAAAGCCAAAGGTTTTCCGGAAGTTGAAAAGCCAAAATTTGTCAATAAGAAATTTTCAGGAATTTTCATGGATTTTTTTCCTCAAATCCCAAATTTTTTAGGCTTTTTTTCCAAGCTTTTTTCTTGAAAAATATCAAAAAGCTTTTTTTAAATAAAAAAACTCATTTTTTTTAAAAAATGAAAAAAAATAAAAAAATAAGCTTTATTAGCTTATATAAACTTTGATTTTTTAGGGGGGGGGGCGTTTTTCCGCCGGCGGCTGCTGCGCAGCCCCCCCCCCCTCCCGTGGATGATGGAGATGCTAAATCATTTTGGGCACCATCCTGGTCTAGTTGAGCTTACAGAGTACATGTATGCCCATCCCCCTCCTAGATTCCCTGGTATGGTCACCCCGCCCCCCTGAGTATCCATGTCACTCCACTGCTGTCTATGCCTGTGAGTCCGGCGAGATGGCATGCAGCTTCTCCTCTTCCATGCCCACCGAGGAGACATACCCCGTCCCCAGACACACTCACACACACCCTCCCAGGCACCGTCACGTCAGGGCTCATAGCCACCATCATGTACTCCCTCACAACCAAAGTCACGTACATAGTCACGTACATAATCCCCCAATCGTGACTCCACCCATAGTATAGAGGAGAGCAAATGCCGTAGTAAAAAAAGTGGGAGTGGAGGATGCGGCGGGTGCTTTGGTGGGGGAGGTAGTAGGGCACGCGGTGAGAGAGGAGATAGGGGGAGAAGAGTTAGAGGAGCCAGTGAGGATGAGGAGGAGTGAGAGAGGTGGAGGGAGTGATTTACTATGATGTGACGGATAGGGGCGGGGTAGTGATGGATGCGAGGGGGAAAGAGGTAATGGAGTACATGCGTGGGGTAGTTTCAAACTTGTACAGAAATTGTTTTATTAAATTTAAAGATCAAAATAGCCGATTAGTTGGATGCTGTACATAGTCTCAGTACCCCAATCCCCCACATGCGACATTCTCGGATGTATGGGGAAGGACATGAATAAGGGAGATCTTAAGTAATAAAATATCTCACCTTAAGAAACTCGCATACGATGATGGGCTAAATGTAGCTGCGGGTGGCTATCTTGTCGAGAAACCTGCCACTGCGCACAAACGTGAGTGGAAGGAGGCAAAGAAACGAGCAGAGGGTGGCATGAAGAGCAGGCAGCATCATATGGAGGCACGACGGATCCAGATGGAGACCATTGGATCTTCGCATTTCGGATCTGGTGGCGTCGAGTCATGGGAGGCAGAGTTCGTAAGTATCTTGTCACTTTATTTGATTGTTTACTTAATTCATTGATTCTATGATTGTTTTAATCTTACAAATTGTGTTGATTATGTGAAGCCTACAACCCATGATACTGGGTATGCTTGTCGGCATAGCAAACGTGACATGGGCCCTCTTCAGAGCCGAGGGACGTATTACGAACGCGCAATTTGAGATGGCCATGAGACCATACGATCGACAAGCACTTGAAAACTCTAAACGAATGATTTTGGTTTATTGAATTACATATATATATACTTATATATGATACATTACTTGAACAGGCACAAGCTGCTGCTGCTGCACCTGCTGATGCTCCTGCCACCACTGATGATCCACCCGCCACCACTGCTCCTATTGGACGTGAGCACTACTCATCGGACATGTATACCAATGTGAGCTCATCTGATCATGGAGGGAGCAACGGGTCATCATCTGGGTCTGAGTAGTACTCAGACTTATAGTATCACATTCCATATTGAGGATGTGGTTTTATATATATTTTTGTAACTGAAGTCATGGGCTTTTTTAGACAAACCAATTTGATTTTGTATATATTTGTTTATAATTGAAGCCATGGGCTACTTTGACATATGGACTCCCTTGTATATATGTGTACACATAAAATTTTGATAGTAATATTGAATCGTGAATTGATAGTCTTGCATTCATAACTGTCTTGAATCGTGTATTGACAATGTATGCATTCATGTCATTCTTGAATCGTGTAATGACAATGCACTAAATCTTCCTCGTGGATGGTGCAATGCACCAAAAAAAAATCCAGAGAGTGAACAGCATTCAGGTACCAAATAGCACTCTCTGGATTTTTTATTTGCTCTCTGTTTGCGTGTATAGACGCGTCAACTTTATAAAAGTCGCGTGTACGTGGATACTCTATGAAATGCGCGTGTATAAGCGCAGCTAAATTGACAAAACACGTGTATAAGCCCTCGTATCAGTGCGTCTGACTGGGTCTATACACGCGCTTTTACACGCATGTCTTTGGCCGCGATGATACACGCGCTGATACACGGGCCCGCTACTTTTTTTCCACAAGTCATTTTTCGCGGCTAGGAGCGTGGCTATGAGCCCGATCCCTTGTAGTGGTACGCACATGATACCAAGGGTTTTCTAGTAGTGCACTCCCCGAGAAATAACCTCAAAAAGTATAAGTTTTGATATTAAAGTAAAAAAGTAAAATGATCTATTATATACTAAGTAAAAATTAAAGACTTTGATGTGAGGGCCTACATTGTCTTTTTGTCTTGAGATAAGATCAATTTTTACACTTGACCCATGCAAACCATTTATATCTTGAGTAAAGAAAACATAAGAACTCCATTAATATGTAAAAATATAACTCAAAAAGTACTAAATAAAATATAAAATTATGCTTTTACCTCTAGATTCTGATTTCTTTTAATACTAAAGGTCCTCTTTTTGCACTCCTTCCATGAAGATACTTTTGCATTTTCTCACTAATCTACGCTGTATGCAAATGGATCGGATGAAGAACCTGGATCCATGAAGAATCTGCAAAAATAAAAGTATATACATGAAGGATCATCTCTCTCTTGAGGTGGATCGACAATCTGTATGCTTTGGATGACCAAACATGCAAGCTGGACAAGAGGACAAGCAAGACATGCAAGCATGGGTGAACTTTAAGGACAAACACACTCGCGTGTAAAAACCCGTCCAAAAATGCGTGTATCTGCGTGTGAACAATCTATGCAAATAGGGTACATGTAGACATACACGCGCTCGTACACGCGGCCTATGCAAAAACTTTTTTGAAAACGACAGACCACCGACAAATCTTTCTTAAAAAGAAAGCCCAGACTATCACTATCGTTCACAAAAATACTGACGCAGGCACGACCAGAGAAGGACGGAGACAATCACATAAGGAAAAGAGACAATCGCATAAACAAATGGAAGGAAAGCGACAGGACAAAGGACAAACTGACTCACCTCTGGAAAAGTGAGTCTTCTTTTTGGCTGGTTTCCTTCACCCGTGTCTGCTCCTTGCACCCATGTCTGCTCCTTGCACTTGGCTTTAGTTCTCTATTGGAAGAGGAAAGATTTGGCGGCGACGAAGGAGAGGAAAGATGAGTTTGAAAATGGTTTTTGGAGAAGGCGACGGGTTATGTGTTAGGTATAGACAGGTGGTCACATGTAGGAGCGCGTGTATATTCGCGTGTATAATAAATAGCCACGTTCATACACGTGATTTTACATAGCTAGACGTGCTGTTACATGCGATTTAAAACAGAGAGAACGTGCTATTACACACGATCAACACAGGATATAGAGACTTTTTTTACTTTCATTAAAAACTGATTATGATTATGTGTTTGCTCTTTTGTACATAGGATGTCAGTAACCTCCTCAAGCAGTTCTGGTGAAGGATGAGACAATGCATCATCGTAATTGTGATGTGTGGTTGGGACAAAGGATCAAGTGTATGTGTTCTTATGTGTGCAGTTCATACTACCTATACTAGCATCAACCATTGTGCAAACAAGTGTTTGAAAAAATGTATTTATAAGATGGGTGAGCTTGTGAGGTATGTAAAACCCATGTCAGATCACCCTTCATTATACCTTGCAAAATGAACGTGCATGAGGTATAACGTACTATTCATTTATTTTTCAGATATGTTAGTTCCAAAGCAATTGATCCAGCCACGTTGGATGATGCGCGTGTTATGGCAGTGGAGGTGGTTTGTTTGGTAGAGGAGACTTTTCCGCGAACCATTCTTACAAGTCAACTACATCTCATTGTGCATTTAGTGGATGAAATTGCTTTATGTGGCACTGTGCATGCACGTTGGATGTTCTTCCTAGAGCACTTCATGAAGACCTTAAAAGACTTTGTCAGGCAAAGTGCAAGGCCTGAAGGAAGCATGGCCGAGGGTTGGTTGATACGAGAGTCTCTTGTATATATTTCAGAATTTCTTGGTCAGGTGGACAGCTCTTTGCCACGACTATGGAGCAATGAAGAGGACTTGAGGATGACCTCTATTGTGCCTCCTCAAGGAAAAGGACAGAGTAAAGTAATTGACAGAACATTGATTGATGATCTCAATTTCACTTGCATCCTTAACACTAGTTTGGTACCAAAAAAGGACACTTAAGTGTCCTTTTTCGGATAATGTAAATAAAATGCTACTTGGGCTAGAAAAGACATATTCAAAATCCCTCTTGAGGAGCTTGAATATGTGACCTAGTGTGTCTTTAAAAAATGTAACCTTGCAATTTGGATGTTGGCACGATAAGGAATTACACCCATAAATAGGACTTGCATGAGACTGCGACTCAGGTTTGAGAAAACCACCTTATAAGCTTAGAGAAAAAAAATCACTAAGCCCCATGAAAAATTCCAAGTAATTATTTCATATTTGTGTCAAAGATTTTGCCAAGTTTCACATGAAATAAAATTCAATTGAGAGTGTCTAAAATAGTAGGAAGTTGTGTGTGTTTGATACACCACTTTTTAGCATCCATTTGTATCCAAACCAATACATGGTTTTAATGTGTTTGCAAGTTTTTTAAGGTGATACAATGCTTACTCTATCCATTGAGATTTTAAAGTTATATGTAAAAGCCCCTTAGTAAGCTACAAATATTAATTGTTTCAAAATGTCAAAATTACACACAACAAAAATTCTGGATTTAGATTCTTGAGTCATACGCATTACATTCCTTAGTAAACTTGCAACATTTTGTCTGTATAGAATAATTCCGCTAAGGTACGTTGTACAAACATAGTTTGGCCACCTAAAACCTTTGTTTCATGGTTGTTAAGAGAGAATTTAAAAATTTTGAAAAATGTAGCATGATTGAAAAACTAAGATAGCGCTCAAGTAGCAAGATTTACTTGAGCTTGGGATCCCAAAAAATATGTATTAACTTGGTTTTGAACTATATAATCATTTTCGATTACCAATTTGCACTAACATAACCCTAGTTTTATGGAAGTACCTTTGGAAGGCCAAAATTTTTCTCTTTTTCAGCATCTTGGTAATTATGAGATTTTTGTTATAGTTCACAAGTAGCTTAGGAACTAGGACCTAAAGGAGATTGTGTTGTTTTTTGAAACCCCAAGTTCTACCAATTAACTTTTACAAACATGAAAAACATGATTTATTCAAGAAGTTATAGGCATTTTATGGGATTTTTGACAAAACAGCTTTAAATTTCAATGAAAATTTCAAGTTAGAGTTTTTTTTCAAATTTCTAATATAGCTTGTGTTTTGACATCATGAAAAATCCCCTTTATTTTTTGACTTTTAATCGACCTATGGTTGAAACAAGGTGTAGAAATGTTGTTTCTAGGTTCCCCACCAAAAAATTCCAAAGTTTTGGTGAGAAACAGGACACTAAAGTGTCCTCAGGACAATTTAGTGTCCAATTACAGAACTAGTGTTATTTTTGAATATATTACATTGTTGTAAATGCATGTAGTGGGATTGTGTAATGATATATACTATAATGTACTATGAGATGGTTTAAAGAAAATGGTTTTTAATTTTGTAAAAGAATGGAGTTTTTCTTAATAAAGTTCTCTGTTATCGCGTGTAATGAGGCGTGTAAAATTGCATGTATATACACGCACTGGTACACGCATTTCTGAAACCAGTATACACGCGAATGTAAATGCCAATATACACGCGCTGGTACACGTGTTTTTGAAACCAGTATACACGCGAATGTAGATGCCAATATACACGTGCCCAATACTACTCATATACATGCGCGACCATACACGCGCCCATAACTTATCACGTGTATCGAACGCGTGTATGGCAGCAGTGTCTTGTAGTGCGTTCAAGAGGTATTTAAAAAACCCATTAACTAAAAAAATTTTCCCAATAAAACAACTCCTCTTTACTTATGAACTAACGGATTTTTTTCTAAAGTTGAATTAAAAAACCCCTCCTGTTAATGTAATTCTATTAATTTTTCTCAATGTATCTAATTTAAAAACCCCTACTGGCTGAACTCACGCAGTACACTACCATTTTTTGAGGTGAACCCCCCGAGAGTTATTTATGATGTAGGCGAGGAGCTTCACAAGTGAAGAGATGGAGACGATTCTCCTTAAACATTTTGATGTACATTTTAATTGATGATATGTCAGTGGTTTTGAAAGCCATATAGTCTAATATTATAAGTGAAGATAGTAGTTTTAAGATTAGTTTAAAAGAGACAGGGACTCAAAAGAGGCAAGGACTCAAACTCTTTTGGACATGAGGGATAACCTTGTGTCTTAAATTTTAGAGAGTAGATAAGAATGAATAGAAAGGATTCACATGATTTGAGTGTAGACAATGTGGATAGATTGCTATAGGGAATAGAGATAAGGTTTTTTTAGTGTAAAACTCGAAACTTTATTGTTATGTTCTATTGGAAGTGAACAACTTTTCTTTCTATTTAAACTTAGAGAATGGACAAGTCTTGGTTTAAGAACTGATATTCTTTCATAAGATGTGTTATGCTTATGTTTTCGAGTTATTTATAGAGAGCATCAAACTAAAAATTTTATTGTAATTTATTGTAATTTTTTATTTCATTAGAAGTAAATTATAACTTTATTTCATTAGAAGTGAATTATAACTTTATAGAAGAATGTATGAGTCTTGGTTTAAGTATTGATATTCTTTCATAAGATGTGTTATGCTTATCTTTTTGAGTTATTTATAAAGAGCAGCAACTCGCAACTTTGTTATTATTATTTATTTCATTTAAGTAATTTGTAAGGATGTGTTATGCTTATCTTTTCGAGTTATTTATAAAGATGTGCTATTTTTATTTCATTCGAGTTATTTATAAGATGTGTTATGCTTATCTTTTCGAGTTATTTATAAAGAGCATCAACTCGAAACTTTGTTGTTATTTTTAATTTCATTAGAAGTGAACAACTTTGCTTTCTATTAAAATTTAGAGAATGTACGAGTCTTGGTTTTTCTTTCATAAAATGTGTTATACTTATCTTTATGAGTTGTCTATAAAAAACATCATTTTTTGTGTGAGCATCTAAATGTTTAATCTTCTTTAAGATATTTAATATTTATCATTATGTAATTTCTTGTTGTAAGAAAACTTGTAATCATATTATGTGAGAAATTAAACAAAAGTTCTTTACTAGGTAATATCCTAGGTATAAATATGCTATATAGGGATTTTGCAATCTAGGAAATATTTCATTTTCTCTAGGTTGCACATTCCCTCGGTAGGGGATTGAGCAAACCAAGAAAAATCGTAGACTTAACTAGGTAAATTTGGGTTCTCTATATATGAATATTATTTCCTATGTAGGAAATGCTGTCTATATAGAAAATAAGATTTCTTAATGAAGTTATGTAGGGAACTTTCCATTTTCTTTAACTTTGCACAAAATTTTTAGATATGTTTATTTGTTTTTAGGAAATTACTTAGTAAATAGCTTTTTTTCCCTCTGTAGGAAACATCCAAAAGTTCATTCTGCCATGGCCACAGCCAGAGTCCTGTTAAGAAAGGTCTCTACCGTTTTTTTTTGTTTGGGTAATGGTTCGGTTTCTTCCTTATGGCTATCTGCTGATGAGGGTTTGGGTGCTTCACTCTATTTATGATGTGGCCTTTGTAAGGCTATTGTAATTTCTTTAAAGATGGCGAGTCATGATTACCTCTTTGACAGTATCCTCCTGTGAATATTAAGTAGGCCTTGCTCCTTTCCATCAGAAGCAGCGCTCAATCGCCTTCTCGTTGCATGCTGATGTGCATGTTTCTGCTCCACCAAAACCCTTCTTGGACTACCAGCGTGACAAGTGTACATCCGTCACCTTGTGAGGCTTACTACCTATCTGTGTGGTACCTGTGTGCTGTTGATAATTACGCCCATAGCCTAATTGGGTCCTTCTCCACACTTTTGTAGCCAAGGTATGGAGGACTTGCATTTTGTTCTCTTGCATAGATTATGAAATATTAGCTAGTGTATGCTTGGATTAATGATTGAATTAATCAAAGATGTTCGTTCGACTGTAGAACCAAAGTATTGAACTGTTTCGAGGCTCCTTACGAGGTTGTAAATTAAATAACGGATCTATATAGGATGCTCTATTTTTATACAAGTTTAACGAGTCTTCAACACATGCACGCCTACATTTGGCTTCCTTGTTTACGTACTCTTCTCTTCTTAATAAATCAACCCGCCTAGTGAGCGTTCTTTTTCCTAAGTGAGCGTTCTTTTTCCTAATTGGATGTAAATTTTGTAAGTTTAGTGTTGTATTTCATGCTCTAATTTGCAAAAGTTGGAGTCGCTGGTATGTAAATGTATTTCTTTTACTTGTGGCCCTTGGGATCATAAGAACAATCAAATTTTTGGGACTGTTATTAAAGAAGCCGGTAAGGCGAATGAAAAAAGCAGCATGGAACCAAGTGGTCTAGTAGTAGAGGTGGAGATCAAAGGAGAGGACCCAACGGGCAGGGGGGACCCGCACGAGCTCGACGAGGCGATTTTTGACGAAGCCGCGTGCGAGGAGGAAGTCGCCGGTGCCGCCAACGACAGTGAGGATGCGCACTTTCTGGACCTCCACGATCTGTCCCATGATGGTGAGGGTGCCCTTGTAGGTGCCGTCGTCGATGGTGGCCGTGAAGGTGTGGAAGAGCACGTAGCCTTTCTGGCTGTCCAGCACGTAGAAGCCCTGCGCCACTCCGGCCGACGCCGAGCTATTGGAGGAGCCCAGCGTGAGGGGGGCCTCGAAGGTGGCCACCACGCCGAAGTTGAAGGGGTTGGAGAAGTTGCCCGGAGGGGGCGAACTGTACACCGAGGTGAAGTAGGTGTTATTCACGGCCGGGTTGTACACGGTGTTGTGGAGGTAGAATTTGTAGCGGGATGGGCCGTCATTGATCTTCTCCTTGTGGCAAGACGCCGGCGTGGCATTGAAGCTGATCAGCGCCAGTAGCAGACATGACGCGAGGAGCCAGCGGCTGGCCATATTAATGCCGGGGGCTAATTTTCAATACAGCGGTGATCACCCAAGAATACCTAGCTTGATCAAGAAGCGGGGAAATGACAGAAGGTGGGAAACGTAAGGCTCAATGGGTGATAAAGCGGAAGGTGCTAGCCTATTTGTAAATAAACCACGCCCAATGCCCAAGCTGGCAATGAACTGGCATCGGCACTGAATACTACAGGCTCACCTCTTCGTCAACGCCCCAAAGTTCGGCGTGCTCCAAAACTTAATAAGCACGTTCCAGCGCATGATCTAAAAAGTCCATCCATCAGTCTTGATAATAGCGGCATCATGCATGGCCAATTAGTAGTCGACGCCCCCTTCTCGTGGAACTTTTTGTTAAATTAGACATCCCCCAAAGCACAACTTAACGAAGGGGTAACAAGGAAATAGGAGAAAGATTGATAAGATTAATGCAGGTTATCCAAGAGCCCTAGCTCTTCAGACATTTTACCCTTCACGTAAGAAAATATATTTAAGTTTACATCCTGCAACCCAAAAAACCTTAATTTTGAACATTTATTACGTTGATTTGAGTAATGCTCCTTTGATAATATTTAAGCACAATGGCACCCTTTTGCAATATAAATTTCCTTGTAAGAGCTGCATCTATTACGTTGATTTGAGTAATGCTCCTTTGATAATATTTAAGCACAATGGCACCCTTTTGCAATATAAATTTCCTTGTAAGAGCTGCATCTTGGTGCTGGTGCTGACCAAGTAATAGTGGGGGCAATAGCCCTTATTGCACAAAAGGGTTTGTAGTAGGGGGGAGGGGTAGAGGGTTTGTAGTAGGGGGGAGGGGTAGAGGGTTTTTCTTACATGGGTGGTATACACAAGACCAACCCCCAAAAACTCAATGAAATAAGGCCTTATATAGGGAGCAATATCTGAATGATTTAAACGATTGCAATTTATGATGTCTTTTCGATTTGTGAACACCTTGTGGCTGATGTGACATCATCAACTTGTATGATATCTCAATTTTGAATGATGACACAATCTTAACCACATTTCTCTGCTTTTACGCAAGAACAACAACAAATCCCAAGCTTTATGAAAAAGTAGGTGTTCATATTGTTTATATGTAACTGTTTACCCATGACCTTCCTATATTAACAAAAAATTAAGTCTTAATATGATCTAATATTTATGGCCAAGGATTGAACCAAAACACCCACCATCTGGGAGCTTCTGCCTTATCCATGTGGCAACTCCTCAACTCCCCACTTGCAAAAGTAGCTCCTTTTCTTGCAATACCTTTTTGGTCCCAACTTGCCCACTGCCGAGAGAGAGAGAGAGAGAGAGAGAGAGAGAGAGAGAGAGAGAGAGAAGAGAAGAGAAGACAATAGAAGAGAGAAGAGAGGGAAGAGAGGGAAGAGAGCGAGAAGAGAGGAGATGAAACCGAGTAGAGAAAGACAGAAGGGAGAATAGAGAGAGAGAGAAGAGAGAAAGAAAAGACTAGAGAGAGAGTGAGAGACAAAGAGAGAGAGAGAAGAGAGAGCGAGAGCGAAGAGAGAGCAGAGAGAGAAAGAAGAGAGGAGTGAGAGAGAGAATAGAGAAGATAGAAGAAAGAGAGAAAGGAGAATAACTAGCTAAAGAGCTTGAGGCACAAGCCCCAAAACTAGAGGTCTAATGAAAGAAGACCTCAAGAGTACTCATAAACACAAAGCATGATTAGCTGTCAACAACAATGCTAGGACCATTCAAAGTGGTTTAATTAAATTAGTTGCTTCCCTTACAAAAATAATGCGCAATCTCGTGCTCAAACCAACTCTTCCCTAAGAAAACAACCCCATCAAATACACAAACCTTCCCAAGAAGCTCAAAGAGAAGAGAGAGAGAGAGAGAGAGAGAGAGAGAGAGAGAGAGAGAGAGAGAGAGAGAGTTAGAAGAGAAAAGAGAAAGAGAGAAAGGAGAAGAGAGAAAAGAGAGAGAGAGAGAGAGAGAGAGAGAGAGAGAGAAGAAGAAGAAGAAGAGAAGGGAGAAGAGGAGAGCGAGAAGAGAGATAAGAGCGAGAAGAGACGAGAGAGCGAGAAGAGACAAGAGAGGAGAAGAGAGAAGAAAGAGAGAGAGAAAACATAGAAGAGAAGAGAGTGAAGAGAGAGACCAAAGAGGAGAGGAGATAAAGAGAAAATAGAAGAGAGGAGAGAGGGAAGAGAGACGAGAGAAGAGAGAAGAGAGAAGAGAGAGGAATGAGGAGAGGAGAGCATGGATAGGGGAACAAGAGAGAAGAGAGGAATGAGGAGAGGAGAGCATGGATAGGGGAACGAGAGAGAAGAGGGAATAGAGAACAGAGTACAGAGAACAGAGAACAGAAGAGTTAGATAAGAGAGAGAGAGAGAGAGAGAGAGAGAGAGAGAGAGAGAGAGAGAGAGAGAGAAGTGAAAGAATATAGAGAAAAGAGAAGAGGGAGAGATCAAAGAAGAGAGAATAGAGAACAGAGAGAAGAAAGGGAGAGAGAAAAGAGAAAGAGAGAGAAAAAGAGGGAGAAGAGAAGAGATGAGACGAGAGAGAGAAGAGAGAGAGAAGAGAGAGAGAGGACAAAGATAAGGGACAAGAGATAAAAGAGGGAGAAGCAAGGGAGGAGAAAAGAGAGGGAGAGAGAAGAGCAGAGAGGATAAAAGAAAAGAAAGAGATAAGGGACAAGAGATAGAAGAGGGAGAAGCAAGGGAGGAAAAAAGAGAGGGAGAGAGAAGAGCAGAGAGGATAAAAGAAAAGAAAGAGAGAAGGGAAGAGAGAATAGAGAGAAGAAAAGAGAAGGGAGAAGAGAGAAGAGAGAAGAGACAATAGAAGAGAGAGTAAAGAGAAGAGAGAAAGAGAGACCAAAGAGAGAGGAGAAAAAGAGAGAAAATAGAAGAGAGAAGAGAGAGAAACAAGAGAAGAAAGAGACAAGAGAGAAGAGATAGGAGAGAGAACGAGGAGAGCAAGAAGAGACAAGAGAGAAGAGAAGAAAGATAGAGGGAAGCGCGAATACAAAGAGAAGAGAGAGGAGAGAAGAGACAAGAGAGAGGAGAGAAGAGACAAGAGAGAGAAAAGAGATGAGATGGAAGAGAGAAGAGAGAAGAGAGAGATAAGACAAGAGAGAAGAGAGAAAGAAGAGAGAGATAAGAAAAGAGATGAGATGGAAGAGAGAGATAAGAAAAGAGATGAGATGGAAGAGAGAAGAGAGAAAGAAGAGAGAGATAAGACAAGAGAGAAGAGAGAAGAGAGAGATGTGCGAGAGATGAGAGAGGAGAGAAGAGAGAGAGAGAGAGAGGAGAGAAGAGAGAGAAGAGAAGAGTAATAGAAGAGAGAAGGGAGAAAAGAGCTAGAAGAGAGAAAGAGAGAGAGGGAGAGAGAGAGAGGGAGAGAGAGAGAGATAAGAGACAAGAGAGAGAAAATTTTGAAGAGGAGTGAGATAAGAGAGAAGAGAAGACAAAAGAGAGAGAGAGAGAGAGAGAAGAGAGTGATCAGAGAAGAGAGGGGAGAGAAAAGAGACAAAGAAGAGAGAGGAGAGAAAGGACAGAGAAGATAGAAGAGCGAAGAGAGAGACATATAAGATAGAGAGAAGAGAGAAGGGAGAAGAGAGATGAGAGACATAACATAGAAGAGAAAAGAGTGAGAGGGGAGAGGGTAGAGAAGAGAGAGAGAGAGAGAGAGAGAGAGAGAGAAGAGACGATTAAGAGAAGAGAGAGAAGAGTGACAAAAGGGAAAGGATAGAAGAAAGAGACAAAAGAGAGAGGAGAGGAGAGCGAGAAATGAGAAAGAGAGAAGAGTGAGAGAGAAGCGAGTAAAGAGAGAGAAGAGTGAGAGAAAAGAGAGAGAAGAGAAGATACAAGAGAGGAGAGAGGAGAGAGAAGAGAAGATAGAAGAGAGGAGAGAAGAGAGAGGAGAGAGAGAAGAGGAAGAGAGAAGAGAAGAGAGGGGAAAGAAGAGAGAGAGGCTAAAGAGAGAATACAGGAAAGAGAAGAGAGAGAAAAGGAAGAGAGAAGGGAGAAGGGAGACGAGAAGAGAGAAGCGAGAGAGAGTCAAGAAAGACATGAGAGAGAGAAGAATAGAGAAGAGGGAGAAGAGAGAGAGAGAGAGAGAGAGAGAGAGAGAGAGAGAGAGACGAGGGAGGAGAGAGAGAGAGAAGAGAGAGAACAAGAGTTAGATAAAAGAGAAGAGAAAGAGAAGAGAAAGAGAAGAGCAAAGGAGAAGAGACAAGAGAAGAGAGGGAGAGAAAAAGAAGAGAAGAGAGGAGAGAGCAGAGAGAAGCGAGGGAAGAAGAGGAGAGAAGAGAAGAGGGAAAGGAGAGAAGCGAGAAGAGAGAGGAGAGAGAGAGACGAGGGAGGAGAGAGAGAGAAGAGAGAGAACAAGAGTTAGATAAAAGAGAAGAGAAAGAGAAGAGAAGAGAGAGAGCAAAGGAGAAGAGACAAGAGAAGAGAGGGAGAGAAAAAGAAGAGAAGAGAGGAGAGAGCAGAGAGAAGCGAGGGAAGAAGAGGAGAGAGAAGAGGAGAGAAGAGAAGAGGGAAAGGAGAGAAGCGAGAAGAGAGAGAGAGAGAGGAAAGAGAGAGAGAGAGATAGAGAGAGAGGAAAGAGAGAGAGATATAGAGAGAGAGGAAAGAGAAAAGAGAGAGAAAAGAGGAGAGGAGAGCGAGAAGAGGGAAGAGAGAGAGAGAGAGAGAGAGAGAGAAGAGAAGAGAGAGAGGAGAAAGAGAACATAGAGAAGAGAGAAGAGAAGAGAAGAAAAAAGAGAGGACAGGAGAGGAGAGAGAGAGGAGAGAAAAAAGAGAGGAGAGGAGAGGAGAGAGAGAAGAGACAAGAGAAGAGAGGGAGGAGAGAGAAGAGAATAGAGAGATGAGAGAAGAGAGTAGTGAAGAGAGAGAAAAAAGAGAGAGGAGAGAGGAGAGGGAAGAGGGAAGAGATGATGATGATGATATTTTATTGTCCATAGGAGGCCAAATAGTAACCTATGGGACCAAAAGGTGATACCGAGATTCGGACGATGTTAAAAAAGGACTCGTGCATAAGTCCTGAGGCTTTAGGAATGAGCTTGTAGTAGTTGCAAAAGACTAGTACAACCCTCTAATAAATGGGAAAGTCAAATATGAGTATAATTCAGGCAAACAATCAAGAAGTGTTCTTCATCCTCAACTCCGTAGGAAAGAGAAGAGAAAGGAGAGGAGAGAGAGAAGAGCGAAGAGATAAGAGAAACAAAATAGAGAGAACATAGAGAAAAAAGAGAAGAGAAAAGAAGAGAGAAAAGACAAAGAGGAGAGGAGAGAAGAGAGAAGATAAGAGAGATAATAAAAAGAGAAGAGAGAGAACATAGAAGAGAAAAAAGAGAGAATAAAGAGAGGGGGGAGAGAAAAGAGGGGGAAGAGGGAAGAGAGAGAGGAGAGAGAGGGATGGCAAAGAATAGAGAAGAGGACGAGGAGAGAGAGAAGAGAAGAGAGAGAAGAGAGAAGAGAGAGAGAGGAGACAAGGGAGAAGAGAAAGTGGAGGTAGGAAAGAGACAAGAGAGAACAGAGAAGAGAAGAGTTAGATAAGAGAGAAGCGAGAGAGAAGCGAGAGAGAAGCGAGAGAGAATGAAAGAAGAGAGAACATCGAGAAGAGAGAGACATAAGAGAGGAGAGGGAGAAATGAGAAGAAAGAGAGAGGAGAAGAGAGAGGAGAGGAGAGAAGAGGAGAGGAGAGCGAAGAGAGAAGAAGGAAGAGAAGAGAGAGAGAAGGGAAGAGAAGAGAGAGAGAAGGGAGAAGGGAGAGAGAAGAGAGAAGAGATAGAGGCGAGAGAAGCGAGGGAAGAGAAGAGAGACATGAGGACAGAAGAGAGATGACAAGAGAGAAGAGAGAGAGAAGAGGAGAGAAAGGAGAAGAAAGGAGAGAGAGAGAGAGAGAGAAAGAGAGAGAGAGAAAGAGAGGGAAGAGAGAGAAGAGAAGAGAAGGGAGAAGAGGAGAGCGAGAAGAGAGATAAGAGCGAGAACAGAGGAGAGAGGATAAGAGAGAAGAGAGAGAGAGAGAGAGAGAGAGAGAGAGAGAGAGAGAGAGAGAGAGAGAGAGAGAGAAAACATAGAAGAGAAGAGAGTGAAGAGAGAGGAGAGATAGGACACAAGAGAGATAGTAGAAAGAGAGAGAGAGAACATAAGAGAGTAAGAGAGACAGAGGGAAGAGGAATGAGGAATGAGAGGAGAGAGAGAGAGAAGAGAGAAGAGAGAAGGGCAAGAGTGACAAGAGAGACAAAGGGAAGAGGAGTGAGAGAAGAGAGAGAGAAGAGAAGAGAGAACGGAGAAGAGTGACAAGAGTTAGAGAAGAGTGAACACAATAGAGAAAGAAGAGCGAAGGGAGAAGAGTGACAAGAGTGAGCGATGAGTGAAAAGAATAGAGAGAGAGAGAAGAGAGGACAGAGGACCCACATTGACTGGGCGGCTTGGGATAGCGGCCCGGCTGCTTCGATGCATGCTTGGTCGCAGACACGGCAGCTTCCGGCTGATTTTATTGGGGAGGAGTTCTCCATAGGCAGGGGTATTCTGCCTCGGATTACAGAGATTGATGCAGCTATTCCAGAGCTTTGGGATCGTTCCATTCGGGGTTTACATGAGATGCATGAGCACTCAGGATGGTTATGCATGTTTGGTACTGTAGGTACACCCTTTCTTGTTTGGAGCTCTCATTGTTATTGGCCTATGGTTTTTATCCCTATGGGCATGCCAGATGCTTTTGGCCATGTCAGATTACAGTTTCATGGTTTGGGTTGCCTAGAGGAGCTGCGTCAGGCTGACTGGACTCCCATCCGTGTTGTTGGCTCTTTCAGGAAAAGACGGGAGGTGGACCCGTCTTTTCACATTGGTATGGCTGCCCGTTGTGGCGATTATGGATCTGGGAGGGACGGCCTCTTTCGCAGCCGACTTGGGACCCCGGGGAATGGGAGTGGCCTGCTGTGGAGACCGGCGCTAGGCATACTTCCTTTTTCGGGTATACTGTTCGGATTGGGAGGCACTGCTTGCTTCGACGACAGTTACATAGACCTACGCGTTCGGGCACTTGGCTACATGCAGGTCTCTCTCATGCCTTCCTGGCACAGTACTGGGTATCTATTTGGAGGCTGAGGATTGCTCGGCGGATCACTCTCTTTTTTTGGTTGACTGCTCATGCTGGTCTTGCTGTCGGCACTTGGGGTGCCTTGATGGGCCATGATCCCATTTGTATATGCTGTGATCATCAGGTTCAGGAGTCTCAGGCCCACTGCCTCTGGTCGTGTCCTATGGCTTCCTCTGTTTGGCGAGCAGTGGCTCTTCTCCTCAGCAGAGCTGGTCAGCATGCAGGTTTCCTCAGTTGGGGGTCTGTGTTATGGCTCCTTCCTTGGCCGGGACCTCATGTGTTCTTTGAGGGTGAGGGCACTGATGCTGTGCTTATGCTTACGGCGACAGGGTATCGGAGGGGGTACCTCAGTATGATTCCTCCTGACGCCTTGCACATGGAGCATTGGCATAGGGATGATGTTTTTTATGGTGATTGCTGCGATTGCGATGTGGAACATTTGGAGAGCTCATTGTCTTCATGTCCTTAGTCACACGCGGCAATCGACACGTGATACTCTAGTCCTGATTTGGCTCGATCTTATCCGTGCACTGTGTTCCACGTATGATGATTCCTGTCGGCCTTCTCAGACAGCTCAGGACAGACTCCAGGCCTTCACTCGTCGTTGGGGGCGCATGGGTCTCTTCTTCAGGATTGTTGGAGGACATGCTAGATGGGAGTACACTCCCCCACAGTGGTTCATATTGCACACATCACATCATCCACCGTGATGTAGCACCGACTGCTCACAGGCTCCACGCCTCTCACTGCACAGTTTGTATGCCCCCTCAGTAGGCCACCTCTGGCACTTTGGGGTTTTTTCATACTCAGTATTATAGCTCTGTGTTTCCTCAAAAAAAAAAAAAGAGAGAAGAGAGGACAAAGAGGGCAAAGAGAAGACCAACAACATAAGAGTGAGATAGCAGAGGAGAGAAGAGAGAGATAAGAGGAGATGAGAGCGAGAAAACAGAAGAAAGAGAGAGAGAGAGAGAGGAGAAAGGAGAGAGAAAAGAAAAACAGAAAGAGAGATGCGTGTGTGTGTGTGTGTGTGTGAGAGAGAGAGAGAGAGAGAGAGAGAGAGAGAGAAGAAGAAGAAGAAGAAGAAGAAGAAGAAGCTCTTTTAACGTCGTAGGAACAATCCCAAGAGACCAAATATGATCTATCCGACGGGAGTGAGATTCGAACACGACGTGTTAAATAAAACCTCCATGAGCTAACCAATCTACCACTTATTGGGTGATAGAAAGGTTAGCCCATTTTGTTTATTTACCCACACACCCATTTGAAGAAGCTCTTGTAACGTCGTAGGAACAATCCAAAGAGACCAAATATGATCTATCTGATGGGGGGGAGAGAGAGAGAGAGAGAGAGAGAGAGGGGGGGGGGAAGAGAGACAATAGAGAAGAGAGAAGAGAAGAGTTAGATAAGAGAGAGAGAGAGATAGGGGGAAGAGAGACAATAGAGAAGAGAAAAGAGAAGAGTTAGATAAGAGAGAAGAGAGAAGAGAGAGAGAGAGAGAGAGAGAGAGAGAGAGAGAGAGGAGAGAGAGAAGAGAAGAGTTAGATAAGAGAGAAGAGAGACAGAGAGAGAGAGAGAGAGAGAGAGAGAGAGAGAGAAAGAATATAGAAAAAAGAGAAGAGGGAGAGATCAGAGAAGAGAAGAGAGAGAAGACAGAGAAAAGAGGGAGAGATCGGAGAAGAGACAAAACAAGGGAGAAAAAAGAGGAGAGAGAAGATAGAAAGAGCGAAGAGGGAGAAGAGAGAGGTGAGGAGAGGAGATAGAAGAGAGAAGGGAAGAGTGAGAAAAGAGAGAGAGAGAGAGAAGGGACACTTAGAGATATAGGAGAGAGAAGCAAGGGAAGAAAAGAGATAGAAGAGAAAAAAGAGAAGAGAAGCAAGAAGCGAGGGAAGAAAAGAGAGAAGAGAAAAAAGAAGAAAAAGAGAAGAGAAGAGAGAGAGAGAGAGAGAGAGAGAGAGAGAGAGAGAGAGAGAGAGAGAGAACATAAGAGGAGAGAAGAGAGAGAGGAGAGAGAAGCGAGAAAAGAGGAGAGAGAGAAGAGGAGAGAAAGAGAAAATAGAACAGAGGAGAGAGGGAAAAGAGAAGAGAGAAGAGAGACGAATGAGGAGAGGAGAGCATAGATAGGAGAACAAGAGAGAAGAGAAGAGTTAGATGAGAGAGAGAGAGAGAGAGAGAGAGAGAGAGAGAGAGAGAGAAGCGAAAGAATATAGAGAAAAGAGAAGAGGGAGAGATCAAAGAAGAGAGAACAGAGAACAGAGAGAAGAAAGGGAGAGAAAAGAGGAGAGAGAAAGAGAGAGAGAGAGAGAGAAAGAGGGAGAAGAGAAGAGATGAGACGAGAGAGAGGAGAGAGAGAGGACAAAGATAAGGGACAAGAGATAGAAGAGGGAGAAGCAAGGGAGGAGAAAAGAGAGGGAGAGTGAAGAGCAGAGAGGATAAAAGAAAAGAAAGAGAGAAGAGAAGAGAGAATAGAGAGAAGAAAAGAGAAGGGAGAAGAGGGAAGAGAGACGAGAGAAGAGACGATAGAAGAGAGAGAAAAGAGAAGAGAGAAAGAGAGACCAAAGAGAGAGGAGAAAAAGAGAGAAAATAGAAGAGAGAAGAGAGAGAAACAAGAGACAAGAGAGATGAGATAGGAGAGAGAAAGAGGAGAGCAAGAGGAGACAAGAGAGAAGAGAAGAGAGATAGAGGAAAGCGAGATTACAGAGACAGGAGAGAAGCGACATGAGAGAGAAGAGAGATGAGATAGAAGAGACAAGAAAGAAAGAAGAGAGAGATAAGACGAGAGAGAAGAGAGAAGACAGAGATGAGAGAGGAGAAGAGAAGAGAGAGAAAGAGAGGAGAGAAGAGAGAGAAGAGAAGAGTAATAGAAGAGAGAAGGGAAAAAAGAGCTAGAAGAGAGAGAGAGAGAGAGAGAGAGAGAAGATAAGAGACAAGAGAGAGAAAATTTAGAAGAGGAGTGAGATAAGAGAGAAGAGAGAGAACAGAACACAAAAGAGAGAGAGAGAGAGAGAGAGAGAGAGAGAGAAGAGAAGAGGAAGTGAGATAAGAGAGAAGAGAGAGAAGAGAAGACAAAAGAGAGAGAGAGAGAGAGAGAGAAGAGAGTGATCAGAGAAGAGAGAGGAGAGAAAAGAGACAAGGAAGAGAGAGGAGAGAAAGGACAAAGAAGATAGAAGAGCGAAGAGAGAGACATATAAGATAGATAGAAGAGAGAAGGGAGAAGAGAGAGGAGAGACAACATAGAAGAGAAAAGAAAGAGAGGGGAGAGGGGAGAGAGAAGAGAGAGAGAGAGAGAGAGAGAGAAGATACGATTAAGAGAAGAGAGAGAAGACAAAGAGAGAAGAGTGACAAAAGGGAAAGGAGAGAAGAAAGGACAAAAGAGAGATGAGAGGAGAGCGAGAAATGAGAAAGAGAGAAGAGTGAGAGAGAAGCGAGAAAAGAGAGAGAAGAGTGAGAGAAAAGAGAGAGAAGAGAAGATAGAAGAGAGGAGAGAGGAGAAAGGAGAGAGAGAAGAGGAAGAAAGAAGAGAGAGAGGCTAAAGAGAGAATACAGGAGAGAGAAGAGAGAGAAAAGGAAGAGAGAAGGGAGAAGAGAAGAGAGAAGCCAGAGAGAGTCAAGAAAGACATGAGAGAGAGAAGAAGAGAGAAGAGAGAGAGCGAGAGAGAGAGAGAGAGGGAGAAAAGAGAGAAGAGAGAGAACAAGAGTTAGATAAAAGAGAAGAGAGAGAAGAGACGAGGGATGAGAGAGAGAGAGAACAAGAGTTAGATAAAAGAGAAGAGAAAGAGAAGCGAAAGAGAAGAGCACAGGAGAAGAGACAAGAGAAGAGAGGGAGAGAAAGGAGAGAAGAGAGGAGAGAGCACAGAGAAGTGAGGGAAAAAGAGGAGAGAAGAGAGGAGAGAAGAGAAGAGGGAAAGGAGAGAAGTGAGAAGAGAGAGAGAGAGATATATAGAGAGAGAGTAAAGAGAGAGAGAGAGAGGAGAGAGAAGAGAGGAAAGAGGAAAGAGACAGAAAAGAGGAGAGGAGAGCGAGAAGAGGGAAGAGAGAGAGAGAGAGAGGAGAGAGAAGAGAGGAAAGAGGAAAGAGAGAGAAAAGAGGAGAGGAGAGCGAGAAGAGGGAAGAGAGAGAGAGAGAGAGAGAATGGAGAGAGAAGAGAGGAAAGAAGAAAGAGAGAGAAAAGAGGAGAGGAGAGCGAGAAGAGGGAAGAGAGAGAGAGAGAGAGGAGAGAGAGAAGGAAGAGAGAAGAGAAGAGAGAGAACATAGAGAAGAGAAGAGAAGAAAAAAGAGAGGAGAGGAGAGGAGAGGAGAGAGCGGAGAGAGTAGAGAAGAGAGAGAGGAGAGAGAAGAGAATAGAGAGATGAGAGAAGAGAGTAGTGAAGAGAGAAAAAAGAGAAAGGAGAGAGGAGAAGAGATGATGATGATGATATTTTATTGTCCAGAGGAGGCCAAATAGTAACCTATGGGACCAAATGGTGATACTGAGTCTCCATCCTAGGGAGGGAGGGTAGTGTGGCAATCAAGTAGATTTAGACGATGCACAAAAGGACTCGTGCACAAGTCCTGAGGCTTTAGGAATGAGCTTATAGTAGTTACAAAAGACTAGTACAACCCTCTAATAAATGGGAAAATTGAAGTTAAATGTGAGTATAATCTAGGCAAACAATCAAGAAGTGTTCTTCACCCTCAATTGCGTAGGAAAGAGAAGAGAAAGGAGAGGAGAGAGAGAAGAGCGAAGAGATAAGAGAAACAAAATAGAAAGAACATAGAGAAAAAAGAGAAGAGAAAAGACAAAGAGGAGAGGAAAGAAGAGAGAAGATAAGAGAGAGAATAGAAAGAGAAGAGAGAGAACATAGAAGAGAAAAATGAGAGAATAAAGAGAGGGGAGAGAGAAAAGAGGGGGAAGAGGAAAGAGAGAGACGAGAGAGAGGGACGACAAAGAATAGAGAAGAGGACGAGGAGAGAGAGAAGAGAAGAGAGAGAATAGAGAAGAGAGAGAGAGGAGACAAGGGAGAAGAGAAAGAGGAGTTAAGAGAGAGACAAGAGAGAACAGAGAAGAGAAGATTTAGATAAGAGAGAAGCGAGAGAGAATGAAAGAAGAGAGAACATCGAGAAGAGTGAGACATAAGAGAGGAGAGGGAGAAGTGAGAAGAAAGAGAGAAGAGAAGAGAGAGGAGAGGAGAGGAGAGGAGAGCGAAGAGAGAAGAAGGAAGAGAAGAGAGAGAGAAGGGAAGAGAAGAGAGAGAGAAGAGAGAAGGGAGACAAAAGAGAGAAGAGAGAGGTGAGAAGTGAGGGAAGAGAAGAGAGACATGAGGAGAGAAGAGAGATGACAAGAGAGAAGAGAGAGAGAAGAGGAGAGAAAGGAGAAGAGAGAGAGAGAGAGAGGGAAGAGAGAGAAGAGAAGAGAAGAGAGAGGGAAGAGAGAGAAGAGAAGAGAAGGGAGAAGAGGATAGCGAGAAGAAAGGAGAGAGAGAGAGAGAGAGAGAGAGAGAGAGAGAAAACATAGAAGAGAAGAGAGTGAAGAGAGAGGAGAGATAGGACACAAGAGAGATAGGAGAAAGAGAGAGAGAGGACATAAGAGAGTAGAGAAGAGAGACAAAGGGAAGAGGAATGAGGAATGAGAGGAGCGAGAGAGAGAGAAGAGAGAAGAGAGAAGGGCAAGAGTGACAAGAGAGATAGAGGGAAGAGGAATGATAAGAGAGAGAGAAGAGAAGAGAGAAGGGAGAAGAGTGACAAGAGTGAGAGAAGAGTGAACACAACAAAGAAAGAAGAGCGAAGGGAGAAGAGTGACAAGTGAGCGATGAGCGAAAAGAATAGAGAGAGAGAGAAGAGAGGACAAAGAGGGCAAAGAGAAGACCAACAACATAAGAGTGAGATAACAAAGAGGGCAAAGAGAAGACCAACAACATAAGAGTGAGATAACAAAGAGGAGAGAAGAGAGAGATAAGAGGAGATGAGAGGGAGAAAAGAGAAGAAAGAGAGAGAGAGAGGAGAAAGGAGAGAGAAAAGAAAAAGAGAAAGAGAGATGTGTGTGTGTGTGTGTGTGTGAGAGAGAGAGAGAGAGAGAGAGAGAGAGAGAGAGGGGAGGGGAAGAGAGACAATAGAGAAGAGAGAAGAGAAGAGTTAGATAGAGAGAAGAGAGAGAGGGGGAGCAAGAGAGAGAGAGAGAGACAAAGAAAGAATATAGAGAAAAGAGAAGAGGGAGAGATCAGAGAAGAGAAAAAGAGAGAAAAGAGGGAGAGATCGGAGAAGAGACAAGACAAGGGAGAAAAACGAGGAGAGAGAAGATAGAAAGAGCAAAGAGGGAGAAGAGAGAGGTGAGGAGAGGAGAGAAGGAAGAGTGAGAGAAGAGTGAGAGAGAGAGAGAGAGGACACTTAGAGATATAGGGGAGAGAAGCAAGGGAAGAAAAGAGAGAGAAGAGAAAAGAGAGAAGAGAAGCAAGGCGAGGGAAGGAAAGAGAGAAGAGAAAAAAGAAGAAAAAGAGTAGAGAAGAGAGAAGAGAGAGCGAGGGAAGCGAGAAATACAGAGAGAAGAGAGAGGAGAGAAGAGACGAGAGAGATGAGATAGAGGAGACAAGAGAGAAAGGAAGAGAGAGATAAGACAAGAGAGAAGAGAGAAGCGAGAGATGAGCGAGAGATGAGAGAGGAGAAGAGAAGAGAGAGAGAGAGGAGAGAAGAGAGAGAAGAGAAGAGTAATAGAAGAGAGAAGGGAGAAAAGAGCTAGAAGAGAGAGAGAGAGAGAGAGAGAGAGAGAGAAGATAAGAGACAATAGAGAAAATTTAGAAGAGGAGTGAGATAAGAGAGAAGAGAGAGAAGAGGACAAAAGAGAGAGAGAGAGAGAGAGAAGAGAGTGATCAAAGAAGAGAGAGGAGAGAAAAGAGACAAAGAAGAGAGAGGAGAGAAAGGAGAGAGAAGATAGAAGAGCGAAGAGAGAGACATATAAGATAGAGAGAAGAGAGAAGGGAGAAGAGAGAGGAGAGACATAACATAGAAGAGAAAAGAGTGAAAGGGAAGAGGGGAGAGAGAAGAGAGAGAGAGAGAGAGAGAGAGAGAGAGAGAGAGAGAAGACAAAGAGAGGAGTGACAAAAGGGAAAGGATAGAAGAAAGAGACAAAAGAGAGAGGAGAGGAGAGCGAGAAATGAGAAAGAGAGAGGAGTGACAAAAGGGAAAGGATAGAAGAAAGAGACAAAAGAGAGAGGAGAGAAGAGCGAGAAATGAGAAAGAGAGAAGAGTGAGAGAGAAGAGAGAAAAGAGAGAGAAGAGTGAGAGAAAAGAGAGAGAAGAGAAGATAGAAGAGAGGAGAGAGGAGAGAGAGAAGAGGAAGAAAGAAGAGAGAAGAGAGGGGAAAGAAGAGAGAGAGGCTAAAGAGAGAATACAGGAGAGAGAAGAGAGAGAAAAGGAAGAGAGAAGGGAGAAGAGAGAAGAAGAGGAGAGAAGAGAGAAGCAAGAGAGAGTCAAGAAAGACATGAGAGAGAGAAGAATAGAGAAGAGAGAGAGAGAGAGAGAGAGAGAGAGAGAGAAGAGACGAGGGAGGAGAGAGAGAGAAGAATAGAGAAGAGAGAGAGAGAGAGAGAGGAGAGAGAGAAGAGGAAGAAAGAAGAGAGAAGAGAGGGGAAAGAAGAGAGAGAGGCTAAAGAGAAAATACAAGAGAGAGAAGAGAGAGAAAAGGAAGAGAGAAGGAAGAAGAGAGAAGAGAGAAAGAAGAGGAGAGAAGAGAGAAGCAAGAGAGAGTCAAGAAAGACATGAGAGAGAGAAGAATAGAGAAGAGAGAGAGAGAGAGAGAGAGAGAGAGAGAGAGAGAAGAGATGAGGGAGGGGAGAGAGAGAGACGAGACGAGACGAGGGAGGGGAGAGAGAGAGAGAGAGAGAGAGAGGAGAGAGAGAGAGAGACGAGGGAGAACAAGAGTTAGATAAAAGAGAAGAGAAAGAGAAGAGAAAGAGAAGAGGAGAGAGAGCAAAGGAGAAGAGAGGGAGAGAAAGGAGAGGAGAGAGGAGAGAGCGGAGAGAAGCGAGAAGAGAGAAGAAGAGGAGAGAAGAGAAGAGGGAAAGGAGAGAAGCGAGAAGAGAGAGAGAGAGAGATAGAGAGAGAGAAAAGAGAGAGAGAGAGAGAGAGGAGACAGAAGAGAGGAAAGAGGAAAGAGAGAGAAAAGAGGAGAGGAGAGCGAGAAGAGGGAAGAGAGAGAGAGA
The DNA here is from genome assembly GCF_041138505.1 of Cibotium barometz. Classification (NCBI taxonomy): domain Eukaryota; kingdom Viridiplantae; phylum Streptophyta; class Polypodiopsida; order Cyatheales; family Cibotiaceae; genus Cibotium; species Cibotium barometz. The sequence continues at coordinate 30,802,840 of NC_141097.1, forward strand.
GAGAGAGCGAAGGAAGAGAGAAGAGAAGAGAGAGAGGAGAAATTGACTAATAAAGATCATCTGAGAAGCCAAATATGTCAAAAATTTATCAAGAAGCACAAAAAGGCTGTAATTGTGTGATAAAATTCATACAATTTGATATTCAAACTGAAAATTCGTAAATTAGTAATTGGGTCTTCAAATGGAAGTATCGCAATTGTATGGAACCCTGTCTTGCTTGAGACCTAGACATGATGGTATTTACCTTATAGTTCTAAGTATCATGACTACCCGTATATACCGAGGGTATAACTACAGCTCTTTATCGACAATATATACGAGTAAATCGAAGACTTGAAATTATAAGCATTAATGCTATCCAGATGATGATTTTGAATGTGGTTGATATGATTTTTAATTCTGTTTGAGAAAACTGATGAGTTGATTTGGATTCTGAATTGAAAAATGATGATCCCTGAAAATTGATTGAAATGTAATAAGCTGAGCGAAACCACAATGAGGATGAATGGGATGAGTCCCTGTGATGATATTCATAACTAGAATGATGATAATGATTTCAGCAAATCACTATGAGATTAGTGGATTGTGCTATCAAATTGCTACTGTTAAGACTTGACACGGTAGATCAAGTTAAGGGATGACAAATTGAGAACTTGCTTGACTGAAATTCCCGTGGAGGAATGTTCCAAAAGAAATTTTTGGTCTAATGGACCATTATCGTGTTAAAGATATGAATGATATAATCTGAATGAATTGTTATTTAATGATGAGTTCTATATAAAGGATATTTATCCCAATGTTCTGCTGGGTTGACCAGAATATAAGGAACCCCAGAATAAATTGGATCTTAAGAAAAAGAGTTATCCTCTACTTGCGAGATGAGGACATCTCGCCTTTTTTTTAAGTAGGGTAGAATGTAAGATTCTAAGCTATCTGCACCTAGTCGAGTTCGCCTACAATGCTTCTTATCACAGAAGTATTGGGAATGAACCCTTTTAAAGCTCTCTGTATGGACAAGATTGCTTAACTCCATTAACTAGGTTTGACCTATTGACTAGAGTCGAGATGTCGAGACAAATACTTGACGACATGGAACAACAGATGTAGGCTATTCATAAAGATATAAAAGCTACACAGGATCGACAGAAACAGTATGCAGATAAGAAGAGGATAGTCAGAGAATTCAAAGAAGCAGATATGGTCTTCATTCGAGTACGGCCCAAAAGAAGTTTTTTATCTCTTGGGAAGTATAAGAAGTTATCCCTCAGATATTGTGTGCCATATCTAAATTCAAAGAAAGTAAGTGACTTAGCCTACGAGCTTCTTCAACCTCCTCATCATAATGTATTTCATGTAAGCCTTCTAAAGAAATATGTGCCAAGCCCAAATCATGACGATAAAACTTCAGTGGTAAGATACACCAGCAGCTTCTAGGCTACGCTAGTTCCTTCTTTTATATTTTTTATATAAGTCGTAACTCTTACTTGTCGCTCGTAGTAATCTTACTTCCATCGATCTCCTTTCTTTCTTAATCTCTTTTATGGCTTGGCAGCAGGACTTGGTTTTATCCATGATGATTTCTCACCTTCAAGACACAAGCAAGTCTGTGAAGAAGGATTTTATAGAACTGTATGAGCGCTTACTTTTCCCTCACTTGGGAACTTCTATAGCTCAGACCAAATGGCGGACCTATCGAGACATAACTAGGGTAACACTGTGGGGTTAGCATCACTTTCGTAACAATGTCCGCTTGGCTATGGTTATTGAAGCTTTGGATTTGGGTCCCCGATACTATTGCATGATGAGATCAAGGCATGGTGGGTTTTCTGAGCGGGTCTTCTTACTTGCGTGTTTTCTTCCTCACCAGAAGAGTGTTTTCTTCCTCACCAGAAGATATGCCTTTATCCCATTTTTGGCTTGCCTCTTAGAGGTCCTTTTATTAGGTCACCTTATACCAATGAGATAGGTGCTGCAGTAACTGGCCGAATTATTCCCATAGATGAGTTACCTTATACGTGTGCTGCTTGTGAGTGCTGCTTTTGTGACCATATGATGGACGGATTTATGGAATTGTAAAAAGTTCTTCTATCTTGCTGTATATGTTCCAAGAGTGAATAAAGTTGAAATCTTTGTTCTTGTCTTGAGTCTTGCTCTCTTAAAGACTTTTCTTGGTGGTTACTCTTAATTAAATTTTCTCTTAGTCTCATATTCGTGCATCTTGCAGAATTACCCCCAAATTGCGAGATGAGCAGGGATTTCACTGACGTAAACGAAAACATGTGAACATGTTAATAACATATGTTAATAACACAAAAAATCTTGTGATCACATGTTATATTCACAAAGCTTTCACAAGGGCCTTAAAAAATTATCTTTGTTGGGCATAAAAAATCTTCTTAGGTGGCCACTGACCTGCTATTATGTGAAGATGGTAACATGAGAACATGTGAATAGCTTATTCCCATGTGTAGCCAAGCTTTTAAGGAGTTCCCAAATGGTAAGTGACCTGTTATTTTGTGAATGGTAACATGAGAACATGTTAATAACTTGTTCACATGTGTTATTATCACAAAAAATCTTGTGATCACGTGAATATTAAATCCCTGGAGATGAGGACATCTCGCATTTTTCAAGTGGGAGAGAATGTAAGATTCCTCCCCAGCCTCTCAAGATATCCAGCATCTTCCCCTGTAATCAATCCCCTCTTCAGAAAAAGATATTGTCTCTGCCTGTTTTGACATAGAGAGAGAAAATATTCTACAGAGAGAATATTCAGATTTTGAATATTTTTAGATAGAAAAATTTCTCATATTATTAAAATGAATTCCCCTAAAAGAGAAATTCAAAAAGAACTTTCCAATGTGCAATTGGAATTAATTGGAAATGGGTATAAAGGACCTTAGCCTAAGGGTCTAGATTTTCTGAAATTTTTGGATTATGGTCCAATTAAGGTTCCTGTGGGCCAATAGGATCAATCCATGTGTGGGAAGGAGATAAATCCAATTTGTAAAAGAAGATACCCAAAAATGAGTAAATGCTCACATAAGATGAAGAGTTGACTATGTACAAAGTTTATTAGTAAGAAACTATGAGTAATATTAAAAATATGAGATATTTTGGGTATAATGATTCCATTTTGACACATATGTAAGGAAGGGTAGTCCCTTCAATGAGGCGCCTACTTCACATGCTTAAATGAGTTTTAAACTAAAAAGTAATGTGATATTTTTATCTCTCCTCTCTCTTAAACCAAACCAAATCAAAATGGAACCAAACCGAATAAAAAAAGAACCAAACTAGGTCTAAATCTAGTCCAAATTCAACCAAACTAAAATCTGAAAAATTCTAGAAATCAGTTAACTTTGGTTAGAGTCTCCCTCTCCTATAAATAGAACATGAGTCCTTTGAAAAAAATAGAAGAATTTTACTATACTAGAATTATGCTGAAATAATGCTAATTTTTACTATTCTCTAAAATTATCTCCAAATTGAAGAAATTGGAGCTTCCCTCTTTCTTTAATCCCTATTGGTGGCTCCATCAACATACTTAACCAATTGATTGGTTGGGGGCCTCTACCGTGAACAAAGAATCAAGCAATTTGTAAGGTAAATGGTGAATTTTGATCTTTTCTATAATTTCTCAATGTTTCTCTCTTCTCAACCCCTCTCAAGCTTGAGAAGCTTAATTGGAATGGTTTTTGAATGCTATTGAAGTTAATTGATGAATGGTAATAAAGAATTACATAAATTGATAAATGCTATTGAAGTTAATTGATGAATGATAGTAAAGAATTACATAAATTTTTATTTATGTCTCAATCCAAATGAAGCTTTTCATAAAGCTTTTCCTTAATCCAAGATTAATCTATGCTTGAGATCAAATTAATGGCTTTTTTCTATGTTTTTAGTTTATGTATTTCATGAATATTGATGATTCAATCCATTATGGGTTAATGATCCAATTAGGGATCATTCTAATCATTCTCTTAAAGATAAGCTTTATCTTTTAAAATAATTGAGATTTATCAGTCATAGCAGCAGCGGAGCTATGGCAAAATTTTTGTAAAAATTACACATAAAATAATTTCATTCAAAGCATGAAAAGAGGACTTCCTACCATATTCTAGGAATTATCATCCTAGATTAATTGAAAGAATTTTATTGTAATCATGGAGAAATTGATTCTTATGTTATGCATAATTGATGAATTAAGAAAAAGAGGATTTCTAGTAATTAAATTGTATGCTAAAAGAGTAATTCCTATCAATTTTATACTCTAAAAGTATCTTTTTTATGCATAGAAGATGGATATTGATTATTATATTTGATTTTCATGCATAGAGGTATGCATAAAAGATTATTATTTTAATATAAAAGTGTTACTTTTATCATATTTGATTTTCATGCATAGAGGTATGCATAAAAGATTTTTATTTTAATATAAAAGTGTTACTTTTATCATATTTGATTTTCATGCATAGAGATATGCATAAAAGATTATTATTTTAATATAAAAATGTTACTTTTATCATATTTGATGTTCATGCATAGAGGTATGCATAAAAGATTATTATTTTAATATAAAAGTGTTACTTTTATCATATTTGATTTTCATGCATAGAGGTATGCATAAAAGATTATTATTTTAATATAAAAGTGTTACTTTTATCATATTTGATTTTTATGCATAAATGGGTGCATAAAAGATATTTTTTATACTAAAAGTGTGATTTTCATCATAAATGGATTTTATGCATAAATTAGATGCATAAGAGAAATTCTTTTATTTTAAAAGTGTAATTCCTACTAAATTGGATTTATGCATGGAAAGATGCATAAAGAATTTATTTTAATCCAAAAGTGTTATTCTCATTTAAAATGAATTTATGCATAGGAAGATGCATAAAAGACTGATTTTTAATTCAAAAGTGTCATTCTCATTTAAAATGAATTTATGCATAGGAAGATGCATAAAAGATTGATCTTTAATTCAAAAGTGTCATTCTCATTTAAAATGAATTTATGCATAGGAAGATGCATAAAAGATTGGTTTTTTAATTCAAAAGTGTCATTCTCATTTAAAATGAATTTATGCATAGGAAGATGCATAAAAGATTGATTTTTAATTCAAAAAGTGTCATTCTCATTTAAAATGAATTTATGCATAGGAAGATGCATAAAGATTGATTTTATTTCAAAAGTGTTATTCTCCTTAAAATGGAATCTATGCATAAATAGATGCGTAAAGAAATCTTATATCAAATGTAAGAATTCCCTTGTATTCTATAAATAGATATTAGGATGTGATAAGATGCGTATGAGAAGTGATAGGATGTGATAAGATGCGTATGGGAAGTGATGGGATGTGATAAGATGCGTATGGGAAGTGATAGGATGCGATAAGAGGTGTATGAGATGTGATAGGATGTGATAAGAGGTGCATGAGATGTGATAGGATGTGCTAAGATGAGTTAGGATGTGATAAGATGTGTATGGGATGAGGTAAGAAGTGTATGGGATGAGGTAAGAAGTGTATCTGAGTTAGGATGCGATAAGATGTGTATGGGATGAGGTAAGAAGTGTATCTGATGGGATAAGATGTATATGGGTTGTGATAGGGCGAGAATGGATGGATGTGTATGTATGAATGTAGATGTGGATGTGGATGTATGAATGTGGATGTGTATGTATGGATGTGAATGTGGATGTGGATGTGGATGTAGGAATGTAGATGTGGATGTGGATGAATGAATGTGGACGTGTATGTATGGATGTATGGATGTGGATGTGTATGTATGGATGTGAATGTGGATGTGGATGTGGATGTATGAATGTAGATGTGGATGTGGATGTATGAATGTGGATGTGTATGTATGGATATGAATGTGAATGTGGATGTGTATGTATGGATGTATGGATGTGGATGTGTATGTATGAATGTGAATGTGAATGTGGATGTGGATGTGGATGTATGGATGTAGATACGGATGTGGATGTATGTATGTGGATGTGGATGTATGAATGAGGATGTGAAAATGGATGTATGCATATAGATATGGATGTATGGATGTGAATGTGGATGTGGATGTGGATGTATGTATGTGGATGTGGATGTATGAATGAGGATGTGAAAATCGATCTATGCATGTAGATGTGGATGTATGAATGTGGAAGTGTATGTATGGATGTGAATGTGGATGTGGATGTGGATGTATGGATGTGGATATGGATGTGTATGTATGAATGCGGATATGGGATTGGATGTATGATATGGATGTACGAACATGGATGTGTATGTAGAATAATGAATGTGAATGTGTATGTGAAATAATGTGTCATCGATATGAGTGAATGGATGAGAATGAGTACACATATGAATGGAATGAGGAATAAGTAATGTGGACTGAGGACTGAGGAAGGATAATGTTGAAAGAAGAGAGTTCGATATAGAAACTGTATTTTGTGACCTGTTTGTAAATGATTGTTTTATGTCAAGAATGCTGGGGAAGCATTTTGACCGTCTTGTAGATTAAGGTCATGGAGACCTAACTGATAAAGTTGCAACTGCTGACGGAGAGTCAATGGAGGACGTCTCGCGTAGCAAGGTCGACCGAGGTCTTGACCAGCCTCGGTTCGCCAGCCTCGGTTCGATTTAAATGGTGAGCTTTTGGTACGGTGGATGAGGGACCAAGGAAGCGGCCTATGAGTGAAGCGCTAGGTCACCTGTGAAGGATCCTAGAGGGTGCTGACCATACGGTGCTCGAGCTCTGGGTCGTCGAAGATACCCACACGTGTGTCGTGGAAGATATTAGAATAAGGAGTAAGAGTTGTTTTCTGAAACCGGGCATGGATCTGGTTGATTGACCTTGGTGGTCCTCAACGGATGAGTCCATGGCTCTCTTATATGGATAGATTGATCGATCTTGCTGATCTTCAACGAGGATTCCATCTTGATTTTTATATGTGAAAATATTGTCGGGTACTATGAGCGTTCTGGTTGCTAGGAACTATTGAAAAGGCCCCTGAGTGAACAGGTGGTGAGCGTTCTGGTTGCCAATGATGCCATAAGTACACTGATGAATGAATGATTGGAAATATGGATTCAACCAGAGATTTCGAGAATTGTCATCAGTGACATAATGGTTTCATTAAAGGATTGTTTTTAAGTTAGTTGATACTAAGAAAAAGGCAATTTCATATTGGGTGTGTAAGTGGTGTGACTAGTTTTATGTTTGCATGAACTTCCGGCTAGGGGGCTTGGGAACTCTTTTCCCTTTTACCCGAAATAAATCCTAACCAAATTCCTAATTGGATCCCATCACTACAGTTGGCTAACCCATGGGACTGGATGGGGTTAGGCTGGACTGATGGATCCGTAACTCGAGACAATTTCTGTTATTATGATAGATAAAGTAAATCTCGGATAGTAATTGTTCTATGGATAGGAATCAATGGCTGTGCCTCTTGATGGGAAAAAAAACGTTGATCCCAATGATCCAAGTGCAATCTGTCCCTTGAATCTGACTATGGAACTTACGAGTTCAGTCAGATCAGTTCAGTTAAGTAAGGCTTTTGACTACGTTAGGAAAAAGTTATCCTGGTGGAATCGCCCGTGCTTTTCAGACAAGAGAAGTTTTTTCCAAGTTCGGTTTGGAAGAATCGAGAAATTAGTCACCTATCCGGATATTCGTGGGTGAGGCCCCGAGTGTGGGACCCTGGCCCGTGCAAGATGTGCTACTTCCGCTACTAGCATCCCGAATCTGTTGCGCGGTGGGAATAGGGATCTCACAAAAGAGCAAGAAGAGAGAGAAGACAAAGAGACAAAAAAAGAGAAGAGAGAAGAGAGAAGAGAGAGAGACAAAGAGAGAAGAGAGAGGGGAGAGAGATAATGTAGAGCAGAGAGAAGAGGAAGATAGAGAGAAAAGTGAGAGAGAGAAGAGAGAAGCCAGCAAAGAGAGAAGAGAGATAGAGAAGGCATAAGTGGGAGGAGAAAGTAGAGATAGTAGAGAAGAGTAAGATAAGAGAGAGAGATTAGAGAAGATAGAAGAAATAGAGAGAATAGAAGAGAGAGAAGAGATGAGAGAGAGAGAAAAGAGAGAAAAGAGAGACATATAGAAGAGAGAAGAGAGAAGTGAGAGAGGAGAGAGAAAAAAGAGAAGAAATAGAAGGTAGAGAAAGAGAAGAGAGAGATGAACGAAGCGATAAAAAGAGAGATGAGAGAGAAGAGAGAAGTAAGAGAGAAGATAGAAGGAGAAGAGAGAATAGATAGAGAAGAGAGAGGAGAGAGCAGATAAAAGAGAGATGAGAGAGAAGAGAGAAGTAAGAGAGAAGATAGAAGGAGAAGAGAGAATAGATAGAGAAGAGAGAGGAGAGAGCAGATAAAAGAGAGATAGAAGAGGAAGAGAGAATCGAGAGGAGAGAAGAGAGAGAGAGAGGAGAGAACAAGAGAAGGGAGAGGTAAGGGGAAGAGTGAGGAGAGAGAGAGTAGAGAAGAGAGACAAGGGAGAATAGAGAGAGAAGAGAGAAGAGAGAAAAGAGAGAGGAGAGAGAGAAGAGAAGAGAGAAGAGAAGAGTGAGATAATAGAAAAGAGAGAAAGAGAAGAGAGATATCAAAGAAGAGAAAAGAGAGAACAGAGAAGAGAGAGAAGAGAGGAGATAGAAGAGAGAGAAGAGAGAAGAGAGAGGAGAGGGATAACATAGAAGAGAAGAAAGAGAGGAGAGAAGAGAAAGATGAGAGAGACAAACAAGATGTAGAGAGAAGAGATGTATATGTTTATTATGTATGTATACATACATATATATATATATATGTATATGTGTGTGTGTGTATACAAATACATATATATGTGTATACAGATACATATACGTGTATATATATTGAGAGAAGATAGAGGAGAGAAGAGAGTGAATAGAGAGAGAGAGAGAGAGAGAGAGAGAGAGAGAGAGGAGACATAGGAGTAGAGAGGGGAGAGAGAAGAGAGAGAGGAGAGGAGAGGGGATGGGAGAGAGGACTCAAGAGAGAGAGGGGAGGGGAGAGAGATCCCTCAATTCTAAGGTTCCTTTTCCAGTTGTTCTTTGGCATTCTTATCCCATGTTTTTACTTCAATGTACCTCAAATTTGAGCATATATATCATGATTTATAATCTTGATATAGTGTCTAAGATGGGTTTTTATCTGTGGATCAATCGAAAACTTAGCACATTGTTACTGTCATTGAGATTTACTTTTTGTTTTGTTGTTTCTAACACCACACCCTTTAGAGATCTCTCATTTATAAGGTTCCTTTTTAAGTGATATTTAGAATTCTTTTGGCAAATTAAATAAAGCCCATGTTTTTACTTCAATGTCTCAAAGTGGAGATAGTATTTAACATTATCTTCTTTATATGAAAGGTGTTGTATAATCTCAATTAAGTTTAGTGTCATGTTTTCCCTTGTCCTTCCAATATTGTTGCATTGACGTATGTATCTATACAACTACAAACAAATACGCCAAATAGTTGTGTCAAGATATAATCTAATGGCACAAAGAGTACACCAACAAATAGATGTTAGCTCAAACTACACAGAAATACCGAGTTTTCAACCAATCCTATAAGAAATGGGACTCGAATAATTCTCAAAATTCCTAAATTTGTCTTTCAATATCTTAACACTCCCCCTGATCTCAACTCCCCTAAACCAATCGTCTCACCAATCGCTCGTAGAGCCCGTGTGAGTATTGCCTAGTCGATGGATCCTCTCCTTTGATCTCGACCTCAACTACTAGACCACTTATTTGCAAGTGTGCTTGCTTGCCTTAGGCGATGTTTCTTACCTTGTTCAATAACCAAGAACCTAGTAGGCCACCATAATTCATGATGTAAATTAAAAATCTTTAATGTTCTTTATTGTTCTTATAAAAAAGAAATACATGAAAAACATCAAAACTTCCGATACACATCCCAACAACTCCATTTTTTGCAAATTAGAAAATGGAATAGATTATGGGAGACTACGATACATAAACAGTCTCCCCTCAAAGGCCTTGAAACACCGGGCTCTCTTGGTGAACCAGATGGTGAGGGTGCTGAGGAGCTCCCATCGTATATCCCTCTCCTGTGTCCAGTCGGGCAGACGAGAAATCCAGTGAAGGAACCAGGTGAGGCTGGCCCCTAATGAATCTGATGGCTTGGCTGTCCTGCTCTGTCTCATAGCCCATAGTAGGCCTTGATGAAGTCGACCAAGCAGCGGCACCCCACGTATACATACCCTCTGGAGAGAGGGGGACTAGAATGTGCACCATCCGCAGCCAAATCTGCTGCGCCTGAAGAGAGTCCCATAGGCAATGTCTCTGTGTCTCCATAGGGTTGCCGCATCGGACGCAGGCCACCGGAAGACCGTTGTAGACAAGCCACGTGCCAACTGTAGAGACCTTGTGGGCGACCAGCCACCACTGGAAATTCAAGATCCTGCATGCCTGTTGACTAGCGCAGAGCTTGGTCCAAAAATCCTCCAGGAACTCCTATGAGAGTCCCTATAGCCGCCAATGCTGCGATGCAGCTGGAGAGACCATCCTCCTCGCTGTCAAAATATGTCGCCCCAACCGAATAGTATAATGGAAAAAGGTGATCTCTGTGGCCTGGGGGGATGCATAAGGATCATGCCACTCGTACTCGCCAGGGTCCCACTGGGTGGAGCCGAGCCAAGGGGTGCGCTGCATATGCCCATATGCGCCAATGAGAGTCCACATCTACAGGGTCTGGGTCAATATGCCACTCTGAAAAATGCACTTTGCAACCAAGGGTGACTCCACCTCCCACTCTCTGAGGTCTGCCCTCATCCTGGATCTCATAGTAAAGGCATCTACCATCCTCAGTGCAAGCTCTGATAGCAATCAGGATCTCCAACTATGTAAAGGCTCCCATCCACCGTGGGGCCACTTGGCTAGAGAGGCGTGAACCACTCCTCTATGAGTGCCTCCTAAATGTCATCCCTCATAATCAACCCCCCTCTGAAGTGGCTCAGCCTCTCCACCTGGATCTCCTCTGGGAGACTACAGAAGGCCTGCCAGTCTCCAAAACTACGTGCAGGGCCTGCCACCAATGGTCCCCAGGCTAGACGAGGCCGAGAACCCAACATATGACCCTGCACTATGGGAACCGCTGGGCTCTGGATGAGCGGCTGTCTGGTCCGCTCCTCATCACAAGAAGGAGGTCTCTGAGAGAGTCCTGGTCTCAACAACTCCCAAGCTCGCAGGATGCTCAAGGCAAATCTGTCCTCCCATCCTCTATTGAGGTGTGTCCTCCTCATCTCTATGAAGATCTAGCGTATCTCCGGTGCCCAAGTGTCCCCTGCTCTGCGGGAGCCCGAGCCTCCTGCACAGCCGCTGCAAAGAAGCTCTTTCCAAGGCTCAGCACCTGGAAGCAGCCCCCGAACAATAAGCTTCCCCAATAAGGCTCTACTTTGATCAACTGGATCTATAATGCCCAAGCCCCCTCTGGGCCAGTGAAAGTGTAATAACTACCCAAGCGACCTTAGCCCAGGCTGGCTGACCATCCCGCCCAGACCAAAGAAAGTTCTTGATCAGCCTCTGTACCTGGATGATGCACAAGCTCGAGAAGATCCAGCAAGCCGCCCGAGCCAAGGATAGCCGAGCTGTACTCCAATACAAAAGCTTCTTCCGAATGCTCAGAAGAAGCGGGGCAATCTACTGCTCAGGTGACAAATCTAGTCCAATCTGGCATCCCAAATACCGCACGCTGTGCCAGGAGGAATCCATCTAAAACTCGGGTCTGGGCTCCATGCCAAAGTGGGAGCGCTACTAATCCAAAAGGCCACTGTCTTGCGCGAATTGATCAATGCTCCTGCAGCTGCACTAAAAACCTGAAGCGACTGCTCTGCCCTCTGAAGATTGGCCTCCTAGCCATGCAAAAATAGACCCATGTCATCAGCAAACTCAGCATCGAGAAGGTCCTGGGAGCTGGAGTCCTCTCAAACCAACCTCCTCTGCCGTCAGATACATGCTCATAGCCTCAGTAAAGAAGAGAAGGTCCTGGGAGCTGGAGTCCTCTCAAACCAACCTCCTCTGCCGTCAGATACATGCTCATAGCTGTAAGATTCCTCCCCCAACCCCTTTTTGATGTCTAGTATCTTCCCCTGTAATCAACCCTCTTCAGAAATATAAAGACCTTGTTTCTATCTGTTTTAGCCTAGAGAGAGAAAAATATTCTAGAGAGAGAATATTCAGATTTTGAATATTTTTGGATAGAAAAATATCTCTTGTAATTCAGATGAGTTCCCCTGAAATAGAAATTCAAAAAGAATTTTCCAATGTGCAATTGGAATTAATTGGAAATAGGTATAAAGAACCTTAGTCTAAGGGTCTAGATTTTCAGAAATCTTTAGACTATGGTCCAATTAAGGTTCCTATGGGCCAATAGCATCAATCCATGTGTAGGGAAGAGATAAATCCAAATTTGTAAAAAAGAAGATACCCAAAAATGAGTAAATGCTCACATAAGGTGAAGAGTTGAAAATGTACAAGGTTTATTAGTAAAAAACTATGAGCAATATTAAAATGATTCCATTATGACACATATGTAAGGAAGGGGAATTCTTTAAAGGAGGTGCATATTTCACATAAGATGAAGAGTTGAAAATGTACAAGGTTTATTAGTAAAAAAAAAACTATGAGCAATATTAAAATGATTCCATTATGACACATATGTAAGGAAGGGGAGTTCTTTAAAGGAGGTGCATATTTCACATGATTGAATGAGTTTTAAACTCATAAAAATTGAGATATTTCATCTCTCCTCTCTCCTCAAGTCTAGTTCCAAAAAGTTAGCTTAACTGACCTAAAAATGGTCAAATATTGACCAAACTGATTTAGAAAATTCTAGAATCAGTTTGTTTGGTTAGGAGCTCAATTTTTCCTATAAATAGAAGCCTCCCCCTTGTTGAAAAATAGTTAGTGTTTATGCATCGTTACTCTACTCCACCTAAGCCAAGAACTGTGAATTCATTTAATAATTCACTAGTTTTTGGAGCTTCCCTCTTTCTTCAATCCCCATTAGTGGCTCCATCAACATACTTAACCAATTGATTGGTTGGGGGCCTCTACCGTGAACAAAGAATCAAGCAAGTTGTAAGGTAATTAGTGAATATTGATCTTTCTATAATTTCTCAATGTTTCTCTCTTCTCAACCCCTCTCAAGCTTGAGAAGTTTAATTGGTATGGTTTTTCTTTAAATACTATTGAAGTTTGAATAGTAGTGAAGAGTTACATAAGTTAATAAATGCTATTGAAGTTAATTTTCATTTATGTTTAAATTCTAATGATTTTTATGTAAATTCTCTCTCTCACTCAAGAAATGGTCATACTCATGACCCGTTCTCAATCCAAATCAAGCTTTTCATAAAGCTTTTCCTTAACCCAAGATTAAGCTATGCTTGAGGCCAATTTAATGGCTTTTTTCTATGCTTTTAGTTTATGCATATTGATGATTCAATCCACTATAGATTAATGATCCAATTAGAGATCATTTTAATTATTTCCTTAATGATAAGCTTTATCCCTTAGAAAAAAATTGAGATTTATCAGTCATAGCAGCGGAGCTATGGCAAAATTTTTATAAAAACTATGCATAAAATAATTTCATTCAAAGCATAAAAAGAGGACTTCCTACCATATTCTAGGAATTATCATCCTAGATTAATTGAAAGAATTTCATTATAATCATGGAGAAATTGAATTTTAATATCATGCATAAAGGATAATTTTTTTATATCAAAAGTGTTACTTTTATCATTTTTAATTTTCATGCATAGAAGTATGCATAAAGAAAAAAATTTTATATCAAAAGTGTTACTTTTATCATTTTTAATTTTCATGCATAGAAGTATGCATAAAGGAAAAAAAATTTATATCAAAAGTGTTACTTTTATCATTTTTTTATTTTCATGCATAGAAGTATGCATAAAGGATAATTTTTTTATATTAAAAGTGTTATTTTTATCATTTTTAATTTTCATGCATAGAAGGATGCATAAAGGAAAATTTTTTATATCAAAAGTGTTACTTTTATCATTTTTAATTTTCATGCATAGAAGTATGCATAAAGGATAATTTTTTTATATCAAAAGTGTTACTTTTATCATATTGGATTTCATGCATAGAGGTATGCATAAAAGTTGAATATTTTATTATAAAAGTGTTACTTTTAGCATAATTGAATTTCATGCATAGAGGTATGCATAAAAGATATGGGAAGTGATAAGATATGATAAGATGCATGTGGATGTGGATGTGGATGTATGAATGTGGATGTATGGATGTGAATGTGGATGTGGATGTGGATGTATGAATGTGGATGTATGGATGTGGATGTGGATGTATGAATGTGGATGTATGGATGTGAATGTGGATGTGGATGTGGATGTATGAATGTGGATGTATGGATGCATGAATGTGGATGTATGGATGTGAATGAGGATATAGATGTGGATGTATGGATGTGAATGTGCATGTAGATATGGATGTATATATGTGAATGGAAATGTGGTTGTGGATGTATGTATGCATGTGGATGTGGATATGGATGTGTATGTATGAATGTGGATATGGGATGTGGATGTATAAATGAGGATGTGAAAATGGAGATAAGCATGTAGATGTGGATGCATGAATGTGGATGTATGGATGTGAATGAGGATATAGATGTGGATGTATGGATGTGAATGTGCATGTAGATATCGATGTATATATGTGCATGGGAATGTGGATGTGGATATATGTATGCATGTGGATGTGGATATGGATGCGTATGTATGAATGTGGATATGGGATGTGGATGTATAAATGAGGATGTGAAAATGGAGATAAGCATGTAGATGTGGATGCATGAATGTGGATGTATGGATGTGAATGAGGATATAGATGTGGATGTATGGATGAAATGTGCATGTAGATATGGATGTATAGATGTGAATGGGAATGTGGATGTGGATGTGGATGTATGTATGTATGTATGTGGATGTGGATGTATGAATGAGGACGTGATAATGAATGTATGCATGTGGATGTGGATATGGATGTGTATGTATGAATGCAGATATGGATGTGTATGTATGAATGTGGATATGGGATGTGGAAGTATAAATGAGGATGTGAAAATGGAGTTAAGCATGTAGATGTGGATGTATGGATGTGAATGTGGTTTGGATGTGGATGTATGGATGTGGATATGGATGTGAATATATGATATGTGATGTGAAGGAATCTGAAGTGAAGAGATGGAAAATGATATGATTGGATGAGTACACATATAAATGAAATGTGGAATAAGTAATGTGGATTGTATGAGGGATAATGTGGAAAAATGAGAGTTAATATAGAAATTGTATTTGTAAACTGTTTGTAAATGCTGTTTGTAAATGGCTGTTTTATGTCAAGAATGCTGGGAAAGCATTTTGACCGTCTTGTGATTAAGGTCGTGGAGACCTAACTGATAAAGTTGCAACTGCTGACGGAGAGTCAATGGAGGACGTCTCGCGTAGCAAGGTCGGCCGAGGTCTTGACCAGCCTCGGTTCGATTAAAATGGTGAGCTTCCGGTACGGTGGATGAGGGACCAAGGAAGCGGCCTATGAGTGAAGCGCTAGGTCACCTGCGAAGGATCCTAGAGGGTGCTGACCATACGGTGCTCGGGCTCTGGGTCGCCCAGGATACCCACTCGTGCGTCGAGGAAGATATTGGAACAAGGAGTAAGAGTTGTTTTGTGAAACCGGGCATGGATCTGGTTGACTGACCTTGCTGGTCCTCAACGGATGAGTCCATGGCTCTTTTATATGGATCTGTTGGTTGATCTTGCTGATCTTCAACGAGAGTCCATCTTGATAAGTGATTATATTGCCGAGTATTATGGGCTAGGAACTATGGAAACGGCCTCTGTGTGGACAGGTGGTGAGCGTTCTAGTTGCCAATGATGCCATAGATACTCTGATGAAGGAATGATGGGAAATTATGAATCAACTGGATAAATTGGGAGATTGTGATCAGTGGTACTATGGTTTCATTAAAGGATTGTTTTAAAGTTAGCTGATGCTAAGAAAAAGGCAATTTTCATATTGGGTGTGTAAGTGGTGTGGCTAGTTTTATGTTTGCATGAAATTCCGGCTAGGGGGCCTTGGAACTCTTTTCCTTGGTACCCGGGACAAAACCTAACCAAATTCCAAATTGGATCCCATCACTACAGTGGTTGGGCAGTTGGCTAACCCATGGGATCGGATGGGGTTAGGCCGTTAGGCTGGACTGATGGATCCATAAATCGAGACTCAACTTTGTTTTTACGATAGATAAAGTAAATCCCGGATAGAAATTGTTCTATGGATAGGAATCAACGGCTGTGCCTCTTGATGGGGAAAAAAGCGTTGATCCCAATGATCCAAGTGCAAGTTTCTACCTTGATTTGACCAAGTACCGTTAAAGGTGCAGTCAGATCAGTTGATCCGTAATGATCTTGACTACGTTAGAGTAAAGAGTTATCCTGGTGGAATCGCCCATGCTTTTCGAGTAAAGGAAGTTTTTCCAGTTTCGGTTTTGGACAAACCGACGGATTAGTCTCTTGTCCGGATATCCGTGGGCGAGGCCCCGAGTGTGAGACCCCTACCCACGCATGATGTACTACTTCCACTGCTAGTACCCCGAATCCGTTGATCGGTGGGGAACAGGGATCTCACAATAGCCTCAGTAAAGAAGAGAAAAAGAAACGGGGCGAGAGGAAACCCCTGACGGACTGATCTGGTCAACTCAAAACTCGGCCCCCATCCTCTTGCCATCAGCACCTAGCTACGAGCTGTGGAATATAGAGCCACCACTCCTCGAATCCAAACTAGCTCAAAGCCCAGGCAAAGCATCGTGCCCTCTAAGAAACTCCAATCGACTCGATCGTATGCCTTCTCAAAATTGAGAAGCATCACGACCAGGTCCTCACCGAGAAATCTAGCTCGGGCTGTCGCCTCCCAGAAGGTGAAAATTTTGTCAAGGATACTACGCTCCTTGACGAATCTTGTCTGGGTAGCATGAATCAACTCCCCGGATCCTTAAACTCAAGGTCTTTGCTAAACCTTGTAGATAGTATTGAGGATCGTAATAGGTCTCCAATGCCGAATATCATCTGATACTCCCTCCCCCTAGGGGATAAGAAAGATCAAGCCCTCTGAAAAGCTTTGTGGCATCACCGAGTGTCCAAAACATACTGAAAGCCCCTGCGGAGGTGTGGCCCCAAAAGGTCCCAATAGCGCATAAAAAAGGCAGGCGTCAATCCGTCCTCCCTAGGGCAACTATGGTGCGGAAGGACTCTCAAGGCCTCAGCAAGCTCAACCTCTGAAAGAGGCTCACCCAAAACTGTACGCATACAATCTGTGACCCTCCTCTACACATGGGCCCACACAGTCTGTCTGCAAGCATCCCGAGCCTCAGCGACGACTGGCTCCGCTGAAAGTATGAGGTCCCTGTTCCCACCGAGCAACGGATTCGGGGTACTAGCAGCGGAAGTAGCACTTCTCGCGCGGGACAGGGGTCCCACACTCGGGGCCTCGCCCACGGATACCCAGACAAGAGACTAATCCGTCGGTTTGTCCAAAACCGAAACCGGAAAAACTTCCTTTACCTAGAAAGCACGGGCGATTCCACCAGGATAACTCTTTACTCTAACCTAGTCAAGATCATTACTGATCAAACTGATCTGACTGCACCTTTAACGGTACTTGGTCAAATCAAGGAAGAACTTGCACTTGGATCATTGGGATCAACGCTTTTTTCCCCATCAAGAGGCACAGCCGTTGATTCCTATCCATAGAACAATTTCTATCCGGGATTTACTTCATCTATCGTAATAATAGAAATTAAATCTCGATTTACGGATCCATCAGTCCAACCTAACCCCATCCGATCCCATGGGTTAGCCAACCGCCCAACCACTGTAGTGATGGGATCCAATTTGGAATTTGGTTAGGTTTTGTCCCGGGTACCAAGGAAAAGAGTTCCAAGGCCCCCTAGCCGGAAGTTCATGCAAACATAAAACTAGTCATACCACTTACACACCCAATATGAAATTGCCTTTTTCTTAGCATCAACTAGCTTTAAAACAATCCTTTAATAAAACCATTATGTCACTGATGACAAACCTCAAGTCTCTGGTTGAATCCTTATTTCCAGTCATTCTTTCATCGGTATACTTATGGCATCATTGGCAACCAGAACGCTCACCACCTGTTCTCTCAGGGGCCTTTTCCATGGTTCCTAGCTCATAGTAACCGGCAATATATTCATATAATAGAATGGAATCTCCGTGGAAGATCAGCAAGATCAACCCACAGATCCATATAAAAGAGCCATGGACTCATCTGTTGAGGACCAGCAAGGTCAATCAACCAGATTCATGCCCGGTTTCAGAAAACAACTCTTACTCCTTATTCCAATATCTTCCACAACGCACGTGTGGGTATCTTCGGCGACCCAGAGCACGAGCACCGTATGGTCAGCACCCTCTAGGATCCTTCGCAGGTGACCTAGCGCTTCACTCATAGGCCGCTTCCTTGGTCCCTCATCCACCGTACCGGAAGCTCACCATTTAAATCGAGCCGAGGCTGGTCAAGACCTCGATCGACCTTGCTACGCGAGACGTCCTCCATTGACTCTCCGTCAGCAGTTGCAACTTTATCAGTTCAGTCTTCATGACCTTAATCCTCAAGAGGGTCAAAATGCTTCTCCAGCATTCTTGACATAAAACAGTCATTTACAAACAGTCACAAATACAGTTTCTATAACGAACTCTTGTCTTTCCATATTATCCACTCTCGGACCACATTACTTATTCCACATTCCATTCATCAATGTGTACTCGTTCTCATCTATTCACTCATATAGACTACACATTATCTCACATACACCTTCATATTCATTATTCTACATACATATCCATGTTCGTACGTCCACATCATACATCTAATTTCACATTCATACATACGCATCTACATGCATACATCCACATCCACATTCATACATCCATACCTCCATTTTCACATCCACACATCCACATTCATATTCATACATCCACATTCACATGCATACATCCATTTTCACATCCTCATTCATACATCCACATTCACATACATACATCCACATCCGTATCTACATCTATACATCCACATCCACATCCACATTCACATTCATACATATACATCTACATGTATACATCCATTTTCACATCCTCATTCATACATACACATCCACATACATACATACACATCCGTATCTACATCCATACATCCACATCCATATCCACATTCACATTCATACATATACATCTACATGTATACATACACATCCGTATCTACATCCATACATCCACATCCACATCAACATTCACATTTATACATATACATCTACATGTATACATCCACATCACATTCATACAACCATATTACATCCATTCTCGTCCTAACACATCCCATATACATCTTAACACATCCTAACTCATCTTAACACATTCTATCACATCTCATACACATCTTATCACATCTTTTTACATCTCATACACCTCTTATTACATCCTATCACTTTCCATACGCATCTTATCAAATCTTATCACATCTCATACACATCTTATCACATCTTTTTACATCTCATACACCTCTTATCACATCCTATCACTTTCCATACGCATCTTATCAATTCTTATCACATCTCATACACCTCTTATCACATCCTATCACTTTCCATACACATCTTATCAATTCTTATCACATCTCATACACCTCTTATCACATCTTATCACATTTCATATCTTTTTTTTAAAAGAGAATTCTTATATTTGATATAAGATTTCTCTACACATTTATTTATACATAAATTCCATTTAAGGAGACTAACACTTTCGAAATTAAAATCAATCTTTTATGCATCTTCTTATGCATAATTTCAATTTGGTAGGGAATTACACTTTTAGAATAAAAGAATTTCTCTTATGCATCTAAGTTAAGCATAAAATCCATTTATGAGGAAAATCACACTTTTAGTATAAAAAGAATATCTTTTATGCATACCTATATGCATGAAATCCAATATGATAAAAGTAACACTTTTGATATAAAAATTTTTCCTTTATGCATACTTCTATGCATGAAAATTAAAAATGATAAAAGTAACACTTTTGATATAAAAAATTTTCCTTTATGCATACTTCTATGCATGAAAATTAAAAATGATAAAAGTAACACTTTTGATATAAAAATTTTCTTTTATGCATACTTTTATGCATGAAAATTAAAAATGATAAAAGTAACACTTTTCATATAAAAAAATTTTCTTTTATGCATACTTCTATGCATGAAAATTAAAAATGATAAAAGTAACACTTTTGATATAAAAAATTTTCTTTTATGCATACTTCTATGCATGAAAATTAAAAATGATAAAAGTAACACTTTTGATATAAAAATTTTCTTTTATGCATACTTCTATGCATGAAAATTAAAAATGATAAAAGTAACACTTTTGATATAAAAATTTTTCCTTTATGCATACTTCTATGCATGAAAATTAAAAATGATAAAAGTAACACTTTTGATATAAATTTTTTTCCTTTATGCATACTTCTATGCATGAAAATTAAAAATGATAAAAGTAACACTTTTGATATAAAAATTTTCCTTTATGCATACTTCTATGCATGAAAATTAAAAATGATAAAAATAACACTTTTGATATAAAAATTTATCCACTATGCATACTTCTATGCATGAAATAAAAATGGTAAAAATAACACTTTTGATATAAAAATTTATCCATTATGCATACTTCTATGCATGAAATAAAAATGGTAAAAATAACACTTTTGATATAAAGACTTATCCTTTATGCATGATATTAAAATTCAATTTCTCCATGATTGTAATGAAATTCTTTCAATTAATCTAGGATGATAATTCCTAGAATATGGTAGGAAGTCCTCTTTTTATGCTTTGAATGAAATTATTTTATACATAATTTTTATAAAAATTTTGCCATAGCTCCACTGCTATGACTGATAAATCTCAATTTTTCTAAGGGATAATGCTTATCATTAAGAAAATAATTAAAATGATCTCTAATTGGATTATTAATCCATAATGGATTGAATCATCAATATACATAAACTAAAAGCATAGAAAAAAGCCATTAATTTGACCTCAAGCATAGCTTAATCTTGGGTTAAGGAAAAGCTTTATGAAAAGCTTGATTTGGATTGAGAACGGGTCATGAGTATGACCATTTCTTGAGTGAGAGAGAGAATTTACATAAAAATCATTAGAATTTAAACATAAATAAAAATTAACTTCAATAGCATTTATTAAATTATGTAACTCTTCACTACTATTCAAACTTCAATAGCATTTAAAAAACCATACCAATTAAACTTCTCAAGCTTGAGAGGGGTTGAGAAGAGAGAAACATTGAGAAATTATAGAAAGATCAATATTCACTAATTACCTTACAACTTGCTTGATTCTTTGTTCACGGTAGAGGCCCCCAACCAATCAATTGGTTAAGTATGTTGATGGAGCCACTAATGGGGATTGAAGAAAGAGGGAAGCTCCAAAAACTAGTGAATTATTAAATGAATTCACAGTTCTTGGCTTAGGTGGAGTAGAGTAACGATGCATAAACACTATATATTTTTCAACAAGGGGGAGGCTTCTATTTATAGGAAAAATTGAGCTCCTAACCAAACAAATTGATTCTAGAATTTTCTAAATCAGTTTGGTCAATATTTGACCATTTTTAGGTCAGTTAAGCTAACTTTTTGGAACTAGACTTGAATGAGGAGAGAGGAGAGATGAAATATCTCAATTTTTATGAGTTTAAAACTCATTCAAGCATGTGAAATATGCACCTCCTTTAAAGAACTCCCCTTCCTTACATATGTGTCATAATGGAATCATTTTAATATTGCTCATAGTTTTTTTTAAAACTAATAAACCTTGTACATTTTCAACTCTTCATCTTATGTGAAATATGCACCTCCTTTAAAGAATTCCCCTTCCTTACATATGTGTCATAACGGAATCATTTTAATATTGCTCATAGTTTTTTACTAATAAACCTTGTACATTTTCAACTCTTCATCTTATGTGAAATATGCACCTCCTTTAAAGAATTTCCCTTCCTTACATATGTGTCATAATGGAATCATTTTAATATTGCTCATAGTTTTTTACTAATAAACCTTGTACATTTTC
This sequence comes from Cibotium barometz, assembly GCF_041138505.1. NCBI lineage: Eukaryota > Viridiplantae > Streptophyta > Polypodiopsida > Cyatheales > Cibotiaceae > Cibotium > Cibotium barometz. The sequence continues at coordinate 30,825,104 of NC_141097.1, forward strand.
AACTCTTCATCTTATGTGAAATATGCACCTCCTTTAAAGAATTCCCCTTCCTTACATATGTGTCATAATGGAATCATTTTAATATTGCTCATAGTTTTTTACTAATAAACCTTGTACATTTTCAACTCTTCATCTTATGTGAAATATGCACCTCCTTTAAAGAATTCCCCTTCCTTACATATGTGTCATAATGGAATCATTTTAATATTGCTCATAGTTTTTTACTAATAAACCTTGTACATTTTCAACTCTTCATCTTATGTGAAATAAACACCTCATTTAAAGAATTCCCCTTCCTTACATATGTGTCATAATGGAATCATTTTAATATTGCTCATAGTTTTTTACTAATAAACCTTGTACATTTTCAACTCTTTACCTTATGTGAGCATTTACTCATTTTTGGGTATCTTCTTTTTACAAATTTGGATTTATCTCTTCCTTACACATGGATTGATGCTATTGGCCCATAGGAACCTTAATTGGACCATAGTCTAAAGATTTCTGAAAATCTAGACCCTTAGACTAAGGTTCTTTATACCTATTTCCAATTAATTCCAATTGCACATTGGAAAATTCTTTTTGAATTTCTGTTTCAGGGGAACTCATCTGAATTATAAGAGATATTTTTCTATCTAAAAATATTCAAAATCTGAATATTCTCTCTCTAGAATAATTTTTCTCTCTCTAGGCTAAAATAGTTAGCAACAGGGTCTTTATATTTCTGAAGAGGGTTGATTACAGGGGAAGATACTAGACATCAAAAGGGGGTTGGGGGAGGAATCTTACATTCTACCCCACTTAAAAAACGCGAGATGTCCTCATCTCGTAACTTGTGATAATTTCGCAAGATTCACGAATATGAGACTTAGAGAAAAATTTTAATCAAGATTAACCACCAAGATAAGTCTTAAAGAGAGCAAGATTCAAAATACGAACAAGATTTAAACTTTATTCATTCTCGGAACTTATATTGTAAAGATAGAGGAACTCTTTACACTTCCATAAGCCCGTCCATCATATGGTCACAAAAGCAGTCCTCACAAGCTGCACAAGTATAAGGTAACTCATCTATGGGAATGATTCTGTGGGTTATTGCTGCGCCTATCTCAGTGGTATGAGGTGTTCTAACAAAAGGACCTCTGAGAGGCAAGCCAAAAACAGGGTAAAGGCATATCTTCTCATGAGGAAGAAAACACGCCAGTAAGAAGACCCGCACAGAAAACCCAAGATGTCTTGATCTCATGACGCAGTAGTATCGAGGACCCAAACCCAAGGCTTCGATAACCATGGCCAAGCGGACATTGTTACGAAAGTGCTGCTGACCCCAAGGTGTTACCCTAGTTATGTCTTGATAGGTCCGCCATTTGGTCTGCGCTACAGAAGTTCCTAGGTGAGGAAAAAGTGAGCGCTCATACTGTTCTATAAAATCCTTCTTCACAGACTCACTTGCGTCTTGAAGGTGAGGAATCATTATGGATAAAACTAATTCTTGTTGCCAAGCCATGAAGGAGATTAAGAAAGAAAGGAGATCGATGGGAGTAAGATTACTGTGAACGACAAGTAAAAGTTACGACTTATATAAAGGAAGGAGCTAGCGTAACTTAGAAGCCAACGGTAACTTACCACTGAAGTTTTACCGTCTTTCCATGATTTGGGTTTGGCATATTTTTCTATAGAAGGCATTTAGAACTTTGAGATGAGGAGATAAAAGAAGTTCGTAAGCTAAATCACCTACTTTCTTTGGTCCACAATATCTGGGAGATAACTTCTTATACTTCCCAAGAGATAAAGAACTTCTTTTGGGCCGTACTCGAATGAAGACCAAAACCTTGATATCCAAAACATCGATTCTCACTTCTGAACTCATTGTTCTGAATCTTAAAACAGGTGGGACTCTTGAGAAGTATTCAGGGAAAAGGTTCTTCCTTTTTTAAACAGAATCTTTCTTTTATTTTAGAGAGAGAATAATTATAAGATCAGAAAGGGAGATTCTTACTCCTGTATACCTCGAAGGCTGGGGGAGAATCTTACATTCTACCCCACTTGAAAAGTGCGAGATGTCCTCATCTCGGAAGGTAGAGGACAACTCTTTTTCTTAAGATCCAATTTATTCTGGGGTTCCTTATATTCTGGTCAACCCAACAGAATACGGGGATAATTATCCCTTATATAGAACTCATCATTAAATAACAATTCATTCAGATCATATCATTCATATCTTTAACACGATAATGGTCCATTAGACTGAAAATTTTCCTTCTGAACATTCCTCCACAGGAATTTTAGTTAAGCAAGTTCTCAATTTGTCATCCCTTAACTTAATCTACCGTCTCAAGTGTTAACAGTAGTAATCTGACAGCACAATCCACTAATCTCATAGTGATTTGCTGAAATCATTATCATCATTCCAGTTATGAATATCATCAGTGGGACTCGTCCCATTCATCCTCATTGTGGTTTCGCTCAGCTTATTACATTTCAACTAAATTTCGAAAATCGTCATTTTTCAATCAGAATCCAATTCAATTCATCAATTGTCAAACAGAATTAAAAATCATATCAACCACATTCGAAATCATCATCTGGATAGCATTAACGCTTATAATTTCAAGTCTTAGATTTACTCGTATATACTGTCAGTAAAGAGCTGCAGTTATACTCTCGGTATATACGGGTAGTCATGATACTTGGAACTATAAGATAGATACCATCATGTCTAGGCCTCAAGCAAGTCAGGGTTCCATACAATTGCGGCATCTGAAAACCCAATTACTAAATTACAAATTTTTCAGTTTGAATATCAAATTGTATGAATTATATCACACAATTATAACCTTTTTGTGTTTCTTGATAAATTTTTGACATATTTGGCTTCTCAGTTGATCTTTATTAGCCAATTGTTCTGATGATTGTATCCTGTGACATCAAAATACTCTTCCAAGGCTTCCACCCATTTCTCCACAGCCTCACCCAAGTTCTCCCCTTCTCCTTTGAAGGGTCCTGGCTGAGACCTATGAAGAGCCTTGCGAACATTAAGGTCAAGCTCGTCATCTTCAGAGACAGGGTCTGGTTGACGACCACGGTTTCCTCGTCTCATGATTTTACCAAAATTTATATATTATTAAATTTTTATTTTGATATTATTCACGAGATTCTAAGACTTAAGAGTTCGGAAAACAATTTCTTATATAAGACAAGATCTTAATGGAGATCTATGACATATGTCCGATAACAGATTTTTTTTTCTTTTCTTTATTAGCAGTAGATCGTTCGCCATAAACAATCATTTATTCAACAGGAATTTTTTTAACCGGAAAACGTTTCTTTATTTATATAAAAGTTGCAATATATACATAGAGCAACTCGGCTCTGAGTTCAAAATCTCCTCGAAAGACATATAAGAGGACCGTAGTGGGCCATAGTCATGCCCTGTTACATAAGTTCTCTAACTGCGAAGGGAGCTATTATTTTCTCCTTAGGGATAAATCGACTAAGGAGTCTATAAACTCGGCAAGCACGTCTGAAATTTTGAGGCGTTGAAAGATATAGAATGACACCACGCGTCATTTTCAGCTTTATCAAAATCATGGCCAATGAGAGGTGCTGCCTCAGCAATGCACGCCGGTTATAAGAGGCGTGGATATATAGCCCTGCAAACCACTTATGCTGTTGTCTCTCCACTAGGTTAGGAAAATACAATTCCTCGAAATGGCGTGCGAGTCTTTCTCGGCTTGTTCGTGTTGAAGCGGAAGAGATGAGATGCTCGAAGGCAAATGCAATCATATCTTGAGACTGGGTGAGGTCGGGAATACCAGATAAATGGGGAACTTCCATCTATAAAAACAATTTCTTTGATTAAAATTTCTTCATTAAAGAAGCTTACGGAATGAAAATACATTATGAAAATGCTGTTTCTGAATTCTTATTACCAATTTCAGATAAGAATTTAATTATCCTTATTAGCTTTCAATTTGGCTCTGATACCAACTATGAGGTCCCTGTTCCCACCGAGCAACGGATTCGAGGTACTAGCAGCGGAAGTAGCACTTCTCGCGCGGGACAGGGGTCCCACACTCGGGGCCTCGCCCACGGATATCCAGACAAGAGACTAATCCGTCGGTTTGTCCAAAACCGAAACCGGAAAAACTTCCTTTACCCAGAAAGCACGGGCGATTTCACCAGGATAACTCTTTACTCTAACGTAGTCAAGATCATTACTGATCAAACTGATCTGACTGCACCTTTAACGGTACTTGGTCAAATCAAGGAAGAACTTGCACTTGGATCATTGGGATCAACGCTTTTTTCCCCATCAAGAGGCACAGCCGTTGATTCCTATCCATAGAACAATTTCTATCCGGGATTTACTTCATCTATCGTAATAATAGAAATTAAATCTCGATTTACGGATCCATCAGTCCAGCCTAACCCCATCCGATCCCATGGGTTAGCCAACCGCCCAACCACTGTAGTGATGGGATCCAATTTGGAATCTGGTTAGGTTTTGTCCCGGGTACCAAGGAAAAGAGTTCCGAGGCCCCCTAGCCGGAAGTTCATGCAAACATAAAACTAGTCATACCACTTACACACCCAATATGAAATTGCCTTTTTCTTAGCATCAACTAGGTTTAAAACAATCCTTTAATAAAACCATTATGTCACTGATGACAAACCTCAAGTCTCTGGTTGAATCCTTATTTCCAGTCATTCTTTCATCGGTATACTTATGGCATCATTGGCAACCAGAACGCTCACCACCTGTTCTCTCAGGGGCCTTTTCCATGGTTCCTAGCTCATAGTAACCGGCAATATATTCATATAATAGAATGGAATCTCCGTGGAAGATCAGCAAGATCAACTCACAGATCCATATAAAAGAGCCATGGACTCATCTGTTGAGGACCAGCAAGGTCAATCAACCAGATCCATGCCCGGTTTCAGAAAACAACTCTTACTCCTTATTCCAATATCTTCCACGACGCACGTGTGGGTATCTTCGGCGACCCAGAGCCCGAGCACCGTATGGTCAGCACCCTCTAGGATCCTTCGCAGGTGACCTAGCGCTTCACTCATAGGCCGCTTCCTTGGTCCCTCATCCACCGTACCGGAAGCTCACCATTTAAATCGAGCCGAGGCTGGTCAAGACCTCGATCGACCTTGCTACGCGAGACGTCCTCCATTGACTCTCCGTCAGCAGTTGCAACTTTATCAGTTCAGTCTTCATGACCTTAATCCTCAAGACGGTCAAAATGCTTCTCCAGCATTCTTGACATAAAACAGTCATTTACAAACAGTCACAAATACAGTTTCTATAACGAACTCTTGTCTTTCCATATTATCCACTCTCGGACCACATTACTTATTCCACATTCCATTCAATGTGTACTCGTTCTCATCCATTCACTCATATAGACTACACATTATCTCACATACACCTTCATATTCATTATTCTACATACATATCCATGTTCGTACATCCACATCATACATCTAATTTCACATTCATACATACGCATCTACATGCATACATCCACATCCACATTCATACATCCATACCTCCATTTCCACATCCACACATCCACATTCATATTCATACATCCACATTCACATGCATACATCCATTTTCACATCCTCATTCATACATCCACATTCACATACATACATCCACATCTGTATCTACATCTATACATCCACATCCACATTCACATTCACATTCATACATATACATCTACATGTATACATCCATTTTCACATCCTCATTCATACATACACATCCACATACATACATACACATCCGTATCTACATCCATACATCCACATCCACATCCACATTCACATTCATACATATACATCTACATGTATACATACACATCTGTATCTACATCCATACATCCACATCCACATCAACATTCACATTTATACATATACATCTACATGTATACATCCACATCACATTCATACAACCATATTACATCCATTCTCGTCCTAACACATCCCATATACATCTTAACACATCCTAACTCATCTTAACACATTCTATCACATCTCATACACATCTTATCACATCTTTTTACATCTCATACACCTCTTATCACATCCTATCACTTTCCATACGCATCTTATCAAATCTTATCACATCTCATACACATCTTATCACATCTTTTTACATCTCATACACCTCTTATCACATCCTATCACTTTCCATACGCATCTTATCAATTCTTATCACATCTCATGCACCTCTTATCACATCCTATCACTTTCCATACGCATCTTATCAATTCTTATCACATCTCATACACCTCTTATCACATCCTATCACTTTCCATACGCATCTTATCAATTCTTATCACATCTCATACACCTCTTATCACATCTTATCTATGCATACTTCTATGCATGAAAATTAAAAATGATAAAAGTAACACTTTTGATATAAAAATTTTCTTTTATGCATACTTTTATGCATGAAAATTAAAAATGATAAAAGTAACACTTTTGATATAAAAAAATTTTCTTTTATGCATACTTCTATGCATGAAAATTAAAAATGATAAAAGTAACACTTTTGATATAAAAAATTTTCTTTTATGCATACTTCTATGCATGAAAATTAAAAATGATAAAAGTAACACTTTTGATATAAAAATTTTCTTTTATGCATACTTCTATGCATGAAAATTAAAAATGATAAAAGTAACACTTTTGATATAAAAATTTTTCCTTTATGCATACTTCTATGCATGAAAATTAAAAATGATAAAAGTAACACTTTTGATATAAAAATTTTTCCTTTATGCATACTTCTATGCATGAAAATTAAAAATGATAAAAGTAACACTTTTGATATAAAAAATTTTCCTTTATGCATACTTCTATGCATGAAAATTAAAAATGATAAAAATAACACTTTTGATATAAAAATTTATCCACTATGCATACTTCTATGCATGAAATAAAAATGGTAAAAATAACACTTTTGATATAAAAATTTATCCATTATGCATACTTCTATGCATGAAATAAAAATGGTAAAAATAACACTTTTGATATAAAAACTTATCCTTTATGCATGATATTAAAATTCAATTTCTCCATGATTGTAATGAAATTCTTTCAATTAATCTAGGATGATAATTCCTAGAATATGGTAGGAAGTCCTCTTTTTATGCTTTGAATGAAATTATTTTATGCATAATTTTTATAAAAATTTTACCACAGCTCCACTGCTATGACTGATAAATCTCAATTTTTCTAAGGGATAATGCTTATCATTAAGGAAATAATTAAAATGATCTCTAATTGGATTATTAATCCATAATGGATTGAATCATCAATATACATAAACTAAAAGCATAGAAAAAAGCCATTAATTTGACCTCAAGCATAGCTTAATCTTGGGTTAAGGAAAAGCTTTATGAAAAGCTTGATTTGGATTGAGAACGGGTCATGAGTATGACCATTTCTTGAGTGAGAGAGAGAGAATTTACATAAAAATCATTAGAATTTAAACATAAATGAAAATTAACTTCAATAGCATTTATTAAATTATGTAACTCTTCACTACTATTCAAACTTCAATAGCATTTAAAAAACCATACCAATTAAACTTCTCAAGCTTGAGAGGGTTTGAGAAGAGAGAAACATTGAGAAATTATAGAAAGATCAATATTCACTAATTACCTTACAACTTGCTTGATTCTTTGTTCACGGTAGAGGCCCCCAACCAATCAATTGGTTAAGTATGTTGATGGAGCCACTAATGGGGATTGAAGAAAGAGGGAAGCTCCAAAAACTAGTGAATTATTAAATGAATTCACAGTTCTTGGCTTAGGTGGAGTAGAGTAACGATGCATAAACACTATATATTTTTCAACAAGGGGGAGGCTTCTATTTATAGGAAAAATTGAGCTCCTAACCAAACAAACTGATTCTAGAATTTTCTAAATCAGTTTGGTCAATATTTGACCATTTTTAGGTCAGTTAAGCTAACTTTTTGGAACTAGACTTGAATGAGGAGAGAGGAGAGATGAAATATCTCAATTTTTATGAGTTTAAAACTCATTCAAGCATGTGAAATATGCACCTCCTTTAAAGAACTCCCCTTCCTTACATATGTGTCATAATGGAATCATTTTAATATTGCTCATAGTTTTTTTTTTAAACTAATAAACCTTGTACATTTTCAACTCTTCATCTTATGTGAAATATGCACCTCCTTTAAAGAATTCCCCTTCCTTACATATGTGTCATAATGGAATCATTTTAATATTGCTCATAGTTTTTTACTAATAAACCTTGTACATTTTCAACTCTTCATCTTATGTGAAATATGCACCTCCTTTAAAGAATTCCCCTTCCTTACATATGTGTCATAATGGAATCATTTTAATATTGCTCATAGTTTTTTACTAATAAACCTTGTTCATTTTTAACTCTTCATCTTATGTGAAATATGCACCTCCTTTAAAGAATTCCCCTTCCTTACATATGTGTCAGAATGGAATCATTTTAATATTGCTCATAGTTTTTTACTAATAAACCTTGTACATTTTCAACTCTTCATCTTATGTGAAATATGCACCTCCTTTAAAGAATTCCCCTTCCTTACATATGTGTCATAATGGAATCATTTTAATATTGCTCATAGTTTTTTACTAATAAACCTTGTACATTTTCAACTCTTCATCTTATGTGAAATATGCACCTCCTTTAAAGAATTCCCCTTCCTTACATATGTGTCATAATGGAATCATTTTAATATTGCTCATAGTTTTTTACTAATAAACCTTGTACATTTTCAACTCTTCACCTTATGTGAGCATTTACTCATTTTTGGGTATCTTCTTTTTACAAATTTGGATTTATCTCTTCCCTACACATGGATTGATGCTATTGGCCCATAGGAACCTTAATTGGACCATAGTCTAAAGATTTCTGAAAATCTAGACCCTTAGACTAAGGTTCTTTATACCTATTTCCAATTAATTCCAATTGCACATTGGAAAATTCTTTTTGAATTTCTGTTTCAGGGGAACTCATCTGAATTATAAGAGATATTTTTCTGTCTAAAAATATTCAAAATCTAAATATTCTCTCTCTAGAATAATTTTCCTCTCTCTAGGCTAAAATAGTTAGCAACAGGGTCTTTATATTTCTGAAGAGGGTTGATTACAGGGGAAGATACTAGACATCAAAAAGGGGTTGGGGGAGGAATCTTACAGAAAGCAGGTCTCTATAGAACTTAGTGGCAATGGCTCTGATCTCCCCAGGCTTAGTGGCTATCAATCCGTCCTGCCTCTTGAGCTGGCGGACTCTTGCTCGAGCATGGCGAGGTCCAGTAATCTCAAAAAACTCCCTAGTCACTTTATCACCAAGCTGCGTCCACTGAGAGGCCTGGCGACGATAGTAGAACTCATGTCTCTGCTCCTCTGCCTCTCTAACCTCCTGGCATGCGTGGCTCAGCTGGGACGCCACCCACTCACATGTAGGCTGTTGCTCCTGAAGGCGCTATAGCAAAGCAAGGCTACGTCTCAAACGACGCTCCCGCTCGCGTGTCTCTCCCAGCCGTGTCAAGGCTGCAGCCGTGCAAAAAAGAGTTGAGCTCGATGAGTCCCTGGGCACACTGGCCTGCTGCATCCTGGTCAGAACTCTGGCTATCATGCCATATCCTCTCAATGTCCTCAGTGAGACTAGGATCTCTAAGTACCCTCTCTGGGATCCTCAACTGCAAGCTGGTCACCCGTGTCCTCTCTCCAAAGTGTCAAAATAACTAGCGCATGGTTTGAAAAAGAGGTGCCAACGAGAATGCCAATGGAGCCCCCTCGCTCCCCTAACCTGTCGCCCACATAGAAGTGATCAATCCGTGATAGATTAGTCCCTCCTTGCCCCGACGATCTGACCGAGAGAAATTGAGACTGTCCTGAGAGCGGGAGAAAGCCTCATGCTGCCATGCATTAGTGATCCTCAGTGTCATGCAAAATCTCTCCCAAGCTGCAAGCTCCGTGCCGTGCACTGTAACATGACTGCCTCCCACCCTATCGGTCGGGTCCTCAAGCATGTTGAAGTCTCCCCTGACACACCAATGTGTAGCCTCTGGCAATGCATCCGTGACCTGGGTCCAGAACTCTGCTCTAGCACTAGCATGGTTGGGCGCATAGACTTTGAGCACGCTAAAGAGCTCATCATGCATCCTAAGAATGACATACTATGCTCTACCAGGCACAATGATCCCACGATCCACAATGGCCTGCCGCCATACATCTGCAATGACCATACATACTCCTCCCTGCCCACCCAAGGGGCCAAACCCTGCAGACCAAAAGGTTTCCCATCTACCAGGCATCACCGAACCGTATCTCTGGATCCTGCTCTCACCCAAATGGTGCTCGTGCATCATCAAAATATCAATACTGCTCCCAACCAGGCATCTCTGAAGCTCCTGCCTCAAGCAACCACGATAACATATATAGTGTGCACCACTAAGGCCCTATACATTCCATGAGATGATCCTCATGGATGACCTGCTGAGGTGGAGGCTGTCTCAGCCGTACGGTGGGCCTTCGCGAGTGGCTATGTCCTATGGCGACTGCCTCCCTCCAACCTCGTGTATGCATACATATCCAGGGTCGCATTCTAAGTCTCCCACTATGCGAACCACCAAATGTTAAATCCCAAAGGCATCCACACTCCCGGGATCAAAGAAAAAATGAGCCAACTCCCATAGTCAGCCTATCACGTCTGTCACCTCCAGATTGCTCACATGGTGAGAAAACTCAACTGCCCGAGTCTTCAAAGTGCTAAGAGTGAGATCCATAGTCCACTCCCGGTCGCTAGGGCCACAGAGAGGGAATGAGAAGGCCACCGCTGAATCAAGTGCCTCCTCCCCTCGGGCCGGAGGTATCACTACATGAACTCTGATGGGTGCTGGCTCATGGAGGCCCTCCGCTCCAAAAAACCGTGTGAAGGAATAATCAAAAGCCTCTGAGCACTATCTAGTGTCAAGACAACTCAGCCAACTACGGATAGAGGATATCCGTGAAGCCCAAATCGGCATGGTAAGTCTCCTCTGCGGTGCTCGAGCAAGGTCGGTGCTCCGTCTCGCAGGTGAGCGCCAGGGAACTACCAAGGCCTCTGGGGGAGCTGAGGCAAGCGGGGGGGGTGGAGGGGGGGAGAAGGGGGGGGAGAAGGGGCTGCTGCCGAAACCGGAGAGGGGACGGGAGGAGGCGAAGGTGGAAGCGAGGCAGGGGGGACGGAGGAGGGGGGTGGGGGTGAAGGAGAGGTGCTGGCATCTCCTGGTCCTCAGTCGGCGCTGGGGTCTCCTCCTATAGGGGAGCAAAGCTGTTCCTCACCGCATACAATACAGAAGAATGATAACACTTTAATGTGTTTACATACTTAACAATGTTAAAACAAGTGATCCTATATTATCAATGAGAGCTAGTTACAACAAAACATCCACAAGTTTACTTTTGTTTCATGCTCCCATACTCATCTATGACGATGGCTCCTAGACTTGATTGCATTTCCCTATTGATTGGTGAAGATTGAAATACTAATCTATCTCCATCTCTCTCAAAAATATATAAACTTCCTAGAGGCCTACTTTTTTGTGTATCGGAACGTAGCTCCTCAACACGTTGCTCTATTTCTTGCACATTAACTTGTGATTGTTAGAAGCAGCTGTACCTGCAAAAACAACTCTCGCTGAGAAACATACTTTTTAACACACAAAATTGCTGAATAAATCATCTTAAATAACATCCTATTGAAAAAGATCTAACTTTAGTTTTCTTGGCACCCTCTGCCTGTAGAGTCCTTGATTTCAACTTTTCTCTCTTTATTCGTAGCATATGTAGCCTCGTCAATTTCTTCAACACCCTCTTTCCCACAGAGTCCTTGATTTCAACTATTTTCTGTTTATTCGTAGCATATGTAGCCTCATCAATTTGTTTGACAATCTCTTCTTGTCTCTCCTTGGTTGCAAAAGTCTCTTAAATCTCTTCATTAACTTTATCTTTATTCTCACTAACCTCAACATTAACTTGCAAATCAGGAATGTCCTTAGTCTCTTTAGTCCTATCACTTGAAGGCCTTGAAGATGTTTGCAAAGCTGAATCATTGATGTGATCTACCTCCACCATGTGGTCTTCATTATTTCTAGCATTTGAATCATGAGAGTTGATCTCTCTAGTAGGACTTTCATGATGATATTCTAGTTGAGCAATGTTATCTTCATCTTTCCCTTCTTTGTATATATCTGTAAGATTAAAATAAAATTCTATTACTTTTAGGATTTAAATAATACACCAAGGCTAATACAATACTAGTCATTTTTATATCTACACATATACTTTGTATCCAAACTTAGATTAACTTTGGAGGTATTTGATTGCTTGATACAATAGTGTAAAGATTTGGCTGGTACAATCCAAAAATTAAACCCATCTAAGCACATTGTTTTGGCCAAAGCCTAAGTCTATCTTATGGGCTTTTAGTACAAAATGGCTCCAAAATTTTACACCCAACAAGTCTTGATATTTGTGCAGATTCCATACTTCAAACTGCACGTTTAGACCTTAGAAATGGTTTCCTTCGACCTCCTGCAGAGCAACAACTAGTATGGGTTAGGCTGGAATCTGATTATACTGTCACTCAATGTTTAATGAAACCAGACATTATCCTACCCATAAGCAACAACTAGTATGGGTTAGGTTGGAATCTGATTATACTGTCACTCAATGTTTAATGAGACCAGACATTATCCTACCCATAAGCTCAAGTAAGCCTTTTGTAGCCTTGATATGTATGCTTTTGCTTTGCAACTCCACTTATGCGATGACCACGATCATATCCCAAGCGAGTAGCATAAGCAATAGCGTGTTGATCACTCAAAATCCTTCTTTTGTAACACACTTTTAACAAGCTTAGCTGGTCTTTGGATAGTAATGGTACTCCAGCTTTGGATGCCAACATTGCTAGATCCTTGCTTATGGATTCTACTCTTTTTTCCCCTCTTGATTGGACATACTTTAGCTTATCACCATACAATGGTAAGTGTGAAGATGCACAAGATGAGTTTTCCACTTCATCTGACAGTTAGTTTATCAAAAACCAACACCTTCTCAAAATGCAACATTTGTACGGCAATCAAGGTCAAGTTGGAATCAACAAAAAATCAAGAGGAGCATGCCAGATACATGGCACAAAGAAGGGTACACATGTTGCAGCAAATGAGTTGTAGAAATCTATACTATGCTTGGAGGAGCTCTTCTGAAATGAACCCAAACAGGTATTTGTGTATTATACATGATAAGATGGACCAAAGCAAGACTGCCATACCACAAATTAAACCAGTTCCTAAATCTCTCAATGGGGTTGAGAGGCTTCCAGTATCCTTAACAGGAATGCTCACTCATGGACATGGACAAACAGCTTATGGTCACTTTGCCTTGGGGTTATGGCCAAGTGATCCCAACGTCACAATTTCATCTCTCTCAAAATGTTTAAGAAACTTAGAAAGAGGAGAAGTGCTGATGAAGGAGAGAAATGCATATTGCAAGCAGAGCATTGAGGATGCAGATGCAGAGACACATGTAGAAACAAATGTGGATACAGAGGAAAATTGTTCTTCACATATGCAGTCAGTCTTTCATACTAACACACATGTGCAGGATAGGGGTAATGGCAATGCCTCAAGTTTAATGCCATCAAATTCAAGGACATTTTTCAAGAGATTGCCAAGGACGTTGTTGTTGCAACTTGACAATTGTGGTTCTCAAAATAAGAATCGTTATGTATTTGCCTATCTATCCCTATTGGTTGCACGAGGAGTGTTTGACATGGTGCAGCTTGGTTTTTTTATGGTTGGTCATACTCATGAAGATATTGATGCATTGTTTAGTTGCTTCTCTGAGAAGTTGAGGAAACAAACCATTTTCACATTTCGAGATTTGATGAAGATCTTTAAAATGAGTGTGTTAGCATGCATCCAGCACCCTTTCTCCTACAAAAGGTGGCAGACTTCAAAGGCTTTAGGGATGCTTACATGATGGAGTCGATAGCTTGATTGGACATTCAAAGGCATTGCAATTCAAGTTTTATATGAGTGATGGAATACCTTTGATGCAATACAAATTACACCTCAAAAATGTTGATTGGTTACTAGAAAGCAGTATAGAGTTATGGAAGAGAAATGACCAGGGAGGATCCAAGCTTCCTGAAGGTTTTCCAAAAGTATTGCCACCCTTTGAGTACGTTAAGGAAAATGAGAAGGTTGTGGAGGGCTTAAAAAAACATGTCAATTGGTGGAAAGAGCACTTGCAAGAGAAAGGAGACCAAAGTGATTATGCTAAGTGGATCAATTCCATCCTTGCCTATTGGGAGAATCTTATGCTAAACATGCAAATCCCTAGTGCAAGGGAAGACATTGGATTTCATGACTTTTGGCCAAGGAGTGTATGCGAAAAAGCTAAGCCTCTTAACCTTCAAGTGGAGGATAATGTAAATGAAGGGTTTGATGTAAATGAGGACCATTATTGTGGTCCAATGCGCAACAGACCTGCTGAAAAGTTCAATCCGACTCTTGATGTGTCTAAAGGAGATTTTGTGCTTGTACAACCTTGTGATGTAAATTACCCAATATATGGCTGGGAGTGACAACAAGTGATGTTTGTAAGATTCCTCCCCAGCCTCTCAAGGTGTCCAACATCTTCCCCCTGTAATCAATCCCCTCTTCAGAAATATAAAAGATCTTGTCTCTGCCTATTTTGGCATAGAGAGAGAAAATATTCTAGAGAGATAATATTTAGATTTTGAATATTTTTTTAGATAGAAAAATTTCTCATATTATTAAAATAAGTTCCCCTGAAACAGAAGTTCAAAAAGATTTTCAGAAGGTGCATTAGAAATTAAGTATAATCGGTTCAAGAGGCATTATCCTAGGGGTGAAGACTTTTTAAAATTTTTAAATTAAGGTTCCTATGGACCAATAAGATTCATCCAAATGTAGGGAGAAGATAAATGAAGAAATAAAAGAAAAAGCTCCCAAAAATGAGTAAATACTCACATAAGATGAAGAGTTGACTAAGGACAAGGCTAATAGTTAAAAAGGGGAGATATTTAGAAGTAATGATGCATTTTTGACACCTTTGTATGGGGATTTCCCACTGATAAATGAGGCACCTACTTCACATGTGCAATTGAGTTTTAAATCTTTAAAAATTGAGATATTTCATCTCTCCTCTCTCCTAATTTAAGTCTAGTTCCAAAAGTTAGCTTAACTGACCTAAAAATGGTCAAAAATTGACCAAGCTGATTTGAAAAATTCTAGAATCAGTTTGTTTGGTTAGGAGCTCAATTTTTCCTATAAATAGAAGCCTCCCTCTTTGTTGAAGAATAATAGTGTTTTATGCACTATTACTCTACTCCTCCCAAGCCAAGAACTGTGAATTTATTAATAATTCACTAGTTTTTGACATTTCCCTCTTCCAAAGATTGGTGGCCACTCTTGTTCTAAGCAAGAGTTGAACCCTCAAACCATCAATCCAAAGGAAAGCTCTCAAAGTCATTAGTAAGTTGGTGATTCTTCTTTTTCACTTATTTTATGGTTTTTATGGTTTAAATGGTTTTTATGCTTTATGTTTTCTCTAAAATTGCAAATAATGTTATGTCTCATTACAAAAAGGCATTCCCCTCTCTTCTCTAGCAAAACCAACCATTCTCTATCCTAGGTAAATGGTTAATGATTAAAGTCAAGTTTTTATAATGTTTGTCTTAATTAAGTGGGAAAATGTTTACTTTAGGATAATTTCAATACTCTTGGTGCACTTTAATTAGTTTTAAAGATTTAAAAATTTAAAAATGGCCAGCCATACAAAGGAGGTTATGGCGTAATTTTTAGAAATTAGTGAAATAAAATTCATCTTTTATTATTCTAAAAGAGTAATCCTTATGGTTTCTATCTTCTAAATTTTCATGCATAGAAGATGCATTTTGATTATTTGCATAAAAGATAAATTTTTATTATAAAAGTGTTACTTTTATCATAATTGATTTTCATGCATAGAAGTATGCATAAAAGATAATTTTTTTATTATAAAAGTGTTACTTTTATCAAAATTGATTTTCATGCATAGAAGTATGCATAAAAGATAAATTTTTATTATAAAAGTGTTACTTCTATCAAAATTTATTTTCATGCATAGAAGTATGCATAAAAGATAATTTTTATTATAAAAGTATTACTTTTATCATAATTGATTTTCATGCATAGAAGTATGCATAAAAGATAATTTTTTTATTATAAAAGTGTTACTTTTATCAAAATTGATTTTCATGCATAGAAGTATGCATAAAAGATAATTTTTATTATAAAAGTGTTACTTTTATCATATTTGATTTTTATGCATATAGGTATGCATAAAAGATAATTTTTTATTATAAAAGTGTTACTTTTATCTTCATAATTGATTTTCATGCATAGAAGTATGCATAAAAGATATTTTTTAATTATAAAAATATTACTTTTATCATAATTGATTTTCATGCATAGAGGTATGCATAAAAGATTATTTTTTTATTATAAAAGTGTTACTTTTATCATAATTAATTTTTATGCATAAATGGGTACATAAAAGATATTTTTTTATACTAAAAGTGTGATTTTCATCATAAATGGATTTTATGCATAAGAGAAAATTCTTTCATTCTAGAAGTGTAATTCCTACTAAATTGGATTTATGCATGGAAAGATGCATAAAGAAATTATTTTAACCCAAAAGTGTTATTCTCATCAATTTTGATTTTATGCATAGAAATATGCATAAAGAAATTTTATTTTTAATTCAAAAGAGTTATTCTTTTCAATTTTGATTTTATGCATAGAAAGATGCATAAAGAATTTTATTTTTAATTCAAAAGAGTTATTCTTATCAATTTTGATTTTATGCATAAATAGATGCATAAAAGATTTATTCTAAAAGTGTTAATTTCATTAAGATGAAAATTTATGCATAGAAAGATGTATAAAAGATTTATTTTTATTTTAAAAGTATTATTCTCATTAAATTAGAACTTATGCACAGTAAAATGCATAAAAGGATTATTATAAAGTGTTATTCCTAGTAAAGTTATCTTTATGCCTACTAAGATGTATGAGATGTGATAGGATGAGATAAGATGTGTATGAGATGTTATCTTTATGCCTACTAAGATGTATGAGATGTGATAGGATGAGATAAGATGTGTATGAGATGTGCTAGGATGTGATAAGATGTGTATGAGAAGTGATAGGATGTGATAAGATGCGTATGAGATGTGATAGGATGTGATAAGAGATGTATGAGATGTGATAAGATGCGTATGAGAAGTGATAGGATGTGATAAGATGTGTATGAGAAGTGATAGGATGCGATAAGATACATATGGGATGAGTTAGGATGTGATAAGATGTGTATGGGATGAGGTAAAAAGTGTATCTGATGGGATAAGATGTATATGGGTTGTGATAGAGCGAGAATGGATGTGATGTAAAAGTATAGATACGGATGTAGATGTATGTATGCGGATGTGGATGTATGAATGTGGATGTGTATCTATGAATATGTGGATGTGAATGTGGATGTATGGATGTAGATATGGATGTGGATGTATTTATGTGGATGTGGATATATGAATGAGGATGTGAAAATGGATGTATGCATGTAGATGTGGGTGTATGGATGTGAATGTGGATGTGGATGTGGATGTATGTGTTGAAATTAGAGGAATGTGATGAGCTATGGTGGATCATACACTAGAATCAACATCATTAACAAAGTCATTAGTAAATAATTAAGACGTTATTAGTGGGTAATTAACAAAAAGATTAATGTAGGCATGGATACTCAAAAACCAGCAAATTCTCATTAGGGCTATGCCTCAATTTATAGAGTTTACATCAAGCATCAAATCCCACTGATTTCTCCATGATTCACTCCACCTCTTTTCCTTGATTCTCTCCACCTCTTCACTTTTCTTAGAATATCTCCCAGAATATCTCCACACTTTATAAATATTCTCATGCTACCCTTTATCCTCTCCCAGTAGATTCTTCTCACCTTTTCACAGGTTCTTTCACATTTACTCATTCTCTTTACAGCCTCTAACCAAGGGCTTGTTCCCGCACACATCCTTTTCACTTGTATATTTCAACACCTCCCCTCAAGTGAATACTCTCTAGCATGCCTGGACCTTATACAAAGTTTCCCTCTTACTTGATAGTCCACGACCAGTGTCTAGCACACCTCCCCTTAAGTTAACTTAGCACACCTGGACCCTATACCAAGTTTCTCTCTTACTTGATAGCCCGCGACCAGTGCCTTAAGTCCCTAAACTCATAGTCCTTGACACTCTCTCTCTCTATGTGTCCAAGGCTTACTATAGTTGCCCGCCGTGACCTTGACTAAAGTGCTCACACATACATCTATCTACCACGTGGCCTACATTATCGGTGGCTCAGAGGTGGTTTTACTTTGTTGGGGCAGGTTACATTGGGTTGTGGGGTCTCTCTCTCTCTCTCTCAGAGATTTTCACATGGCTCCTCACTCTTTGGAGCCTCACATCTTCTCTTGTCTTCAGTCTTCTTGTCATGGCAGCTTCTCTCCATGCATCCATGTCGTCCTCTTCTTTCAGTCTTCTTGGAGCAGCTTCTCTTCTCGTGTCCATGTCTTCCTTCAATGTTTCCTCTAGCTTTTCTTCTCGGTGTGGATCCGCTTCTTGGAAAGAGGTATTCTTCTTCTTTCATGGCTGGGGCCATGAGCTTGTCCGTCAGGTCTTTTTGCTCCATGTGAGCAACATGTTTCAATGTTTTGCTGACAGTTTCTTTGGGCTTTTGTTGATGTTCATCTTGTGTCATTATGCAATGCAAACCCAAATTTATGCGGGAGGTCTTACCTCTTGCCTTATTCTGGACAAGGGCAGTGTCTAATCCCATTTTTACACTGATGTAATGTGCCCAATACATAATGCGTATAGCATTCATTCTCATGCACATTACCAAATGCAACTCTGGCTGTGAATAATCTGGATTTTGAGTGAGATTTACAGGCATTAACCAAGGGTTAAATGCAAAATGATGATTATCACAATTTTATCAGCACAATTTTACCAGAAATTACATTAAATTCGGAGTATCAAACCAACTCCGAATTGCAATCTGAAGTTATAGGGATCTGTATCAAATACCTAATGGTTAATTTGAACCCTCAATTGCACCAAAATACAGTGATTAGCACTGATTAATCACTCATTAGCAAATTAATCCACTATTTTGTGTGCAAAAAATAGAGTATTTGGGGAGTCCAGATCTGGTGCCTTAGACTTCAAATGAGCTCAAATTCTTTCAAAGCCATCAATATCAATGAGTCTAGTAGAGGATTAAGCCAAGAAACACAAGATTTGACCAAATATTGAAAGCTTAATCTCTGTTTTACCAAAGTCACCTGCAGATTTGATGAAGAGCTTGGATCTCACTGTAGACTTGATGAAATTGAATTCTGTCTTACCAGCTTGTAGAGCATGCTTGAAAACACCTTGGGCTAGGAGGAATTAGAAACATTTGATTTGTGCAAGTTGCAATGTCAATTTTACTCAGAAAAAAACACGCCTGAAAAACATGCTGCCGCCGGCGATTTGCGCTGATTCCCTTCAATTCATTGGAGTAACTTGTAGCCCCTTGAGTGTAGTTTAAGCTCCGAAAAGGGCTTGGCCTAATTTGAAGTGTGCAAGGAGAATGGACTCCTCCACTGGCTGGGGGTACAGAGATGAGTTGAAAACTAACTAAAATTTTGATTATTTTCTAATTATCTATTAATCCTAATTAATTAGATAATGGGCTCATAAACCTGATGGATTCTAGGCATGGCTCTGATACCATATTGAAATGGTTATTGAAGCTTTGGGTTTGGGTTCCTGATACTATTGCGTGATGAGATCAAGGCATGGTGGGTTTTCTGAGCGGGTCTTCTTACTTGCGTGTTTTCTTTCTCACCAGAAGATATGCCTTTATCCCATTTTTGGCTTGCCTCTTAGAGGTCCTTTTATTAGGTCACCTCATACCAATGAGGTAGGTGCCGCAATAATCGACCGAATTATTCCCATAGATGAGTTACCTTATACGTGTGCTGCTTGTGAGTGCTGCTTTTGTGACCATAAAGTTCTTCTATCTTGTTGTATATGTTCCAAGAGTGTATAAAGTTGAAATCTTGTTCTTGTCTTGATTCTTGCTTTCTTTGAGACTTTTCTTGGTGGTTACTCTTAATTAAATTTTCTCTTAGTCTCATATTCTTGCATCTTGCGGAATTACCCCCAATTTGCGAGATGAGGGCATCTCACGTTTTTCAAGTGGGAGAGAATGTAAGATTTCTCCCCAGCCTCTCAAGATATCCAGCATCTTCCCCTTGTAATCAATCCCCTCTTCAGAAATATAAAAGATCTTGTCTCTGCCTATTTTGGCATAGAGAGAGAAAATATTCTAGAGAGAGAATATTTAAATTTTGAATATTTTTAGATAGAAAAATTTCTCATATTATTAAAATAAGTTCCCCTGAAACAAAAGTTCAAAAATATTTTCAGAAGGTGCATTAGAAATTAAGTATAATCGGTTCAAGAGGCATTATCCTAGGGGTGAAGATTTTTTCAAAATTTTAAATTAAGGTTCCTATGGACCAATAAGATTCATCCAAATGTAGGGAGGAGATAAATGAAGAAATAAAAGAAAAAGCCCCCCAAAAATGAGTAAATACTCACATAAGATAAAGAGTTGACTAAGGACAAGGCTAATAGTTAAAAAGGGGAGATATTAAGAAGTAATGATGCATTTTTGACACCTTTGTATGGGGATTTCTCCCTCATAAATGAGGTGCCTACTTCACATGTGCAATTGAGTTTTAAATCTTCAAAAATTGAGATATTTCATCTCTCCTCTCTCCTAATTCAAGTCTAGTTCCAAAAGTTAGCTTAACTGACCTAAAAATGGTCAAAAATTGACCAAACTGATTTGGAAAATTCTAGAATCAGTTGCCAAGAACTGTGAATTTATTAATAATTCACTAGTTTTTGACATTTCCCTCTTCCAAAGATTGGTGGCCACTCTTGTTCCAAACAAGAGTTGAACCCTCAAACCATCAAGCCAAAGGAAAGCTCTCAAAGTCATTAGTAAGTTGGTGATTCTTCTTTTTCACTTATTTTATGGTTTTTATGGTTTAAATAGTTTTTATGCTTTATGTCTTCTCTAAAATTGCAAATAATGTTATGCCTCATTACAAAAAGGCATTCCCCTCTCTTCTCTAGCAAAACCAACCATTCTCTATCCTAGGTGAATGGTTAATGATTAAAGTCAAGTTTTTATAATGTTTGTCTTAATTAAGTGAGAAAATATTTACTTTAGGATAATTTCAATACTCTTGATGCACTTTTAATTAGTTTTAAAGATTTAAAAAGTTGAAAACTGGTCAGCCATACAAAGGAGGTTATGGCAAATTTTTTAGAAATTAGTGAAATAAAATTCATCTTTTATTATTCTAAAAGAGTATTCCTTATGGTTTCTATATTCTAAAGTATCATTTTCATGCATAGAAGATGCATTTTGATTATTTGCATAAAAGATAAATTTTTATTATAAAAGTGTTACTTTTATCATAATTGATTTTCATGCATAGAAATATGCATAAAAGATAAATTTTTTTTATTATAAAGTGTTACTTTTATCAAAATTGATTTTCATGAATAGAAGAATACACAAAAGATAATTTTTTATTATAAAAGTGTTACCTTTATCATAATAGATTATAAAAGTGTTACTTTTATCATCATTGATTTTCATGCATGAAAGATAAATTTTTTTATTATAAAAGTGTTACTTTTATCAAAATTGATTTTCATGCATAGAAGATAATTTTTATTATAAAAGTGTTACTTTTATCATAATTGATTTTCATGCATAGAAGTATGCATAAAAGATAAACTTTTATTATAAAAGTGTTACTTTTAGCATAATTGATTTTCATGCGTAGAAGTATGCATAAAAGATAATTTTTTATTATAAAAGTGTTACTTTTATCATAATTGATTTTCATGCATAGAGGTATGCATAAAAGATTATTTTTTTATTATAAAAGTGTTCCTTTTATCATAATTGATTTTTATGCATAAATGGGTGCATAAAAGATATTTTTTTATACTAAAAGTGTGATTTTTATCATAAATGGATTTTATGCATAAATTAGATGCATAAGAGAAAATTCTTTTATTCTAAAAGTGTAATTTCTACTAAATTGGATTTGTGCATGGAAAGATGCATAAAGAAATTATTTTAACCCAAAAGTGTTATTCTCATCAATTTTGATTTTATGCATAGAAATATGCATAAAGAAATTTTATTTTTAATTCAAAAGAGTTTTTTTTTTTCCGAGAAAAGATCCTTTCATTAGTTATGTAAAAAACGCCCGTAGGGCTACAAAAGAGATCTCTCCTGCTCCTAACAGAGAGAAGAGCAGTGAATACATCATGGCAGCCCGGGAGACTCTCCCTAGGTGCTGCAAAATACAAAAATCAGTCTAAAGGACTGAACGGCTAAATCATACAATGGGGGGGGGAAGAGCCAAACAGGAGGCCTGTAGTGCCAACGGGGGGATCCCGTGTGTAGGGTGTAGAACGGGCCGCAGCGCCAAGTGGTATGAAAGGCCTGGCGCCGTAAGATCGCCTCATCCGAGTCTCCCCGGATGCGGTCGTACTGTCCTCGCAGGGTGTGGATCAACTCCTGCCAAATCCCTCGAACAGTCTCTGCTGGTGGCTCCAATCTCCCCTCAAAGGCAGTGAAGCACCGGGCCCTCCAGGTGAACCAGATGGTGAGGCTGCTGAGGAGCTCCCATCGTAAATCCCTCTCCTGTGTCCAGCTGGCGGACGAGTAATCCGGTGCCGGAACCAGGCGAGGCTGGCCCCTAATAAAGCTGATGGCCTGACTGCCCTGCTCCATCTCATAGCCCATAGCAGGCCCTGACGAAGTCGACCAAGCAGCGGCACCCCACGTAAACATACCCTCTGGAGAGAGGGGGGCCAGAATACGCAGCATCCGCAGCCAAATCTGCTGAGCCTGAGGGCAGTCCCAAAGGCAATGTCGCTGTGTCTCCATAGGGTGGCCGCATCGGACGCAGGCCACCGGGAGACCGCTGTAAACAAGCCAAGTGCCAACTGCTGAGCCCCTGTGGGCGACCAGCCACTGAAAAGCCGAGATCCTGCGGGCCTGTCGACTAGCCCAGAGCCGAGCCCAGAAATCCTCCAGGAACTCCTGTGATAGTCCCTGCAATCGCCAATGCCCCGATGCCGCTGGAGAAACCGTCCTCCTCGCCGTCAAGATATGCCATCCCAGCCGAACAGTATACTGGAAAAATGTGATCTCTGTGGCCTCAAGGGATGCATAAGGATCATGCCACTCGTACTCTCCGGGGTCCCACTGCAGCCGGGCCAAGGGGCGCGCTGCATATGCCCATATGCGCCAATCCGGGAGCACGTCAGCAGGGTCGGGGTCAATATGCCACTTCCGAGAAGCGGCAGCCACTACCCGAATCCTCTGAAAGGTGCACTCTGCAACCAAAGGCGACTCCACCTCCACTCTCTGGAGTCGGCCCTCATCCTGAATCTCATAATAGAGGCATCTGCCATCCTCAGTGCTAGCTCTGACAGCAATCAGGATCTCCAACTGTGTGAAGGCACCCATCCACCGTGGGGCCACTGGCTCGAGAGGTGTGAACCACTCCTCTGTAAGTGCCTCCCGAATATCATCCCTCATAATCAACCCCCCTCTGAAGTGACTCAGCCTCTCCACCTGGGTCTCCTCTGGTAGACTGCAGAAAGCCTGCCAGTCTCCAAAACTACGAGCTGGGCCTGCCGCTAAAGGTCCCCAGGCTAGACGAGGCCGAGAACCCAGCATATGACCCTGCTCTGTACGAACCGCTGGGCTCCAGATGAGCGGCTGCCTGGCTCGCTCCTCAACACAAGACGGAGGCCGCTAAGAGAGCCCCGGTCTCAGTAGCTCCCAAGCTCGCAGGATACTCAAAGCAAATCTGTCCTCCCATCCTCTACTGAGGCCTGTCCTCCTCATCTCTATGAATATCCAGCGAATCTCTGGTGCCCAAGTACCCCCTGCAGGAGGCGCCCGGGCCTGCAGTCGCTGCAAGAGGAGCTCTTTCCAAGGCTCAGCGCCTGGAAGCAACCCCCGAACAATAAGCTTCCCCAATAAGGCTCTACTCTGATCGACTGGATCTATAATGCCCAAACCGCCCTGAGCCAACGGAAGTGTAATAACTGCCCATGCAACCTTTGCCCGGGCTGGCTGACCGTCCCGCCCAGACCACAGAAAGTTCCTGATCAGCCTCTGTACCTGGCTGATGCAAGAGCTCGAGAAAATCCAGCAAGACGTAATGTACCACATAGTCGCTAACAGCACCTGATTTGCCACCACCACCCTCCCAGCCAAGGATAGTCGAGCTGTACTCCAATACAATAGCTTCTTCCGAATGCTCAGAAGAAGCGGGGCAATCTGCTGCTCGGGTGACAAATCGAGGCCAATCTGGCATCCCAAATACCGCACTGCTGTGCCAGAAGGAATCCATCTAAAACCGGGGTCCGGACTCCATGCCGGAGTGGGAGCACTACTGATCCAAAAGGCCACTGTCTTGCGCCAATTGATCAATGCTCCCGAAGCTGCACTAAAAACCTGGAGCGACTGCTCTGCCCGAATAAGATTGGCCTCTTGGCCATGCAAAAATAAGCCCGTGTCGTCTGCAAACTCTGCATCAAGCAAATCCTCCCCCCGGACTAGGAGCTGAAGTCCTCTCAAACCAACCTCCTCTGCCGTCAAATACATACTCATAGCCTCCGCAAAGAAGAGAAAAAGGAAAGGGGCGAGAGGACACCCCTGACGGACTGATCTGGTCAGCTCAAAACTCGGCCCCCGACCTCCTGCAATCAGCACCTGGCTGCGAGCTGTGGAATACAAAGCTGCCACCCCTCTGATCCATCCTGGCTCAAAGCCCAGGCGCAGCATAGTGCCCTCTAAGAATCCCCAATCAACTCTATCGTATGCCTTCTCAAAATCGAGAAGCATCACGACCAAGTCCTCGCCAAGAAACCTAGCTCGGGCCGTCGCCTCCCAAAAAGTAAAGATGTTGTCAAGGATACTGCGCTCCTTGACAAATCCTGTCTGAGTAGCATGAATCAACTCCCCCAGGAAGGGCTGGATCCTCAAACTCAAGGCCTTTGCCAAGACCTTGTATACAGTATTGAGGATCGTAATAGGCCTCCAATGCCGAATGTCATCCGATACTCCCTCCCCCTTGGGGATAAGATAGATCAAGCCCTCTGAAAAGCTCTGCGGCATCACCCCAGTGTCCAAAACATGCTGAAAGCCCCTGCGGAGGCCTGGCCCCAAAAGGTCCCAATAGCGCATAAAAAAGGCCGGCGTCAGTCCGTCCTCCCCTGGGCAACTATGTCGCGGCAGGACCCTCAAGGCCTCGGCAAGCTCAATCTCTGACAGAGGCGCACCTAGAACTGTGCGCATATGGTCTGTGACCCTCCTCTGCACATGGGCCCACACTGTCTGTCTGCATACATCTCGATCCTCAGTGGCTGGCTCCGCTGAAAGCAAGTCACGATAAAAAGCAGTGGCAATGGCTCTGATCTCCCCGAGCTCAGTAGCTATCGATCCATCCGGTCTACCAAGCTGGCGAACCCCTGCTCGCGCATGACGGGGTCCAGTGATCTCAAAAAACTCCCCAGTCACTCGATCACCAAGCTGCGTCCACTGAGAGGCCTGACGACGATAATAAAACTCATGTCTCTGCTCCTCTGCCTCTCTAACCTCCTGGCGTGCCTGGCTCAGCTGGGACGCCACCCACTCACATGCAGGCTGCTGCTCCTGAAGGCGCTGTAGCGAAGCAAGGCTGCGTCTCAGCCGTTGCTCCCGCTCGCGAATCTCTCCCAGTCGTGTCAAAGCTGCAGCGTGAAGAAAAGAGCTAAGATCAATGAGTCCCTGGGCACACTGGCCCGCTGCATCCTGGTCAGAGCACTGACTATCATGCCAGATCCTCTCAATGTCCTCAGCGAGACTGGGGTCTGCAAGTACCCTCTCTGGGATCCTCAACTGCAAGCTGGGCTCCCGTGTCCCCTCCTCCAAAGTCAGTATAACTGGCGCATGATCTGAAAATGAGGTGCCAGCAAGAATGCCGACGGAGCCCCCTCGCTCCCCCAACCAATCGCCCACATAAAAGCGATCAATCCGAGATAGATTAGTCCCTCCCTGCCGGCGATCCGATCGAGAGAAACTAAGACTGTCCTGAGACCGGGAGAAAGCCCCATGCTGCCATGCATCAGTGATCCTCAATGTCATACAAAACCGGTCCCAAGCTGCAAGCTCCGTGCCGTGCACTGTAACATGACTGCCTCCCACCCTATCTGCCGGGTCCTCAAGCATGTTGAAGTCTCCCCCAACACACCAATGTGCGGCCTCTGGCAATGCATCTGTAACCTGAGTCCAGAACTCTGCTTTGGCACTAGCATGATTGGGCGCATAGATGTTGAGCACACCCAATAGCTCATCATGCATCCTCAGAATGACATACTGTGCTCTACCAGGCACAATGATCCCTCGATCCACAATGGCCTGCCGCCATGCATCTGCAATAACCATGCATACTCCTCCCTGTCCTCCCAAAGGACCAAACCCTGCAGACCAGAAAGTATCCCATCTACCAGGCATCACCGAACCATATCTCCGGATCCTGCTCTCACCCAAGTGATGCTCCTGCATCATCAGAATGTCAATGCTGCCACCAACCAGGCATCTCTGTAGCTCCTGCCTCAAGCAGCCTCGATAGCGTATAAAGTGTGCTCCGCCAAGGCCCTGTACATTCCATGAGATGATCCTCATGGATGTCCTACTGAGGTGGAGGCTGTCTCAGCCGTGCGGCGGGCCTTCGCAAGCGGCTTGGATGGAGAGTAGTCCCCATCCGAACGGCTGCGAGTCTGCCCACCCGGTGTACTGCAAGTATCCCGGATCAGGCGCCAGTGGCTGTGACCCATGACGACTGCCTCCTGCTCGGACATAGTAACCTCGTGAATACTCACATATCCTGGGTCGCGTGCCAAATCTGCAACTATGCGCACGACCAAATGCCGAATCCCGGATGTATCCACTCCCTCGGGATCCAAGACAAAATGAGCCAACTCCCAAAGTCGGCCTAGCACATCTGTAACCTCCAAGTCGCTCATGTGGTGAGAAAACTCAACTGCCTGAGTCTTCAACGTGCTGAGAGCGAGCTCTAGAGTCCACTCCCGATCACAAGGTCCACATAGAGGGAACGAGAAGGCCACCGCTGAGTCTAGTGCCTCCTCCCCGCGGGCCGGGGGTATCACTACATGCACTCGGATGGGTGCTGGCTCATGGGGGCCCTCTGCTCCAAAAAGCCGTGTAAAGGTATAATCAAACGCCGCCGAGCGCTGTCGAATGCCGAGACGACTCAGCCGACTGCGGATAGATGAAATCCGTGAGGCCCTAATCGGCATAGGTCTCCTCTGTGATGCTCGAGCGAGGTCAGTGCTCAGCGCCCTCCGGACTGCAGGTGAGCGCCAGGGAGCTGCCAGAACCTCCCGGGAAGGCGAGGCGGGCGGAGGGGGAGGAGGGGGAGGAGAGGGAGGAGGAGAGGGAGCCGCTGCCGAGGCCGGAGCGGGGACGGGAGGAGGCGAAGGTGGAAGCGAGGCGGTGGGAGGGGATGGGTGTGGGGGAGGTGAAGGAGGGGGAGCTGGCATCTCCTGGTCCTCGGTCGCTGCAGGGGTCTCCTCCTGAAGGGGAGCAAATCTGTTCCTCACGGGAACCCAGTGACGCTGAGACTGTTGCTGCTGCTGCAGCGGTACCGGGGCGTGCTGCTGTGGCTGTCTCCCTCGACGGCGCCCCTGTCCAGGCTGCCACTCCGAGGTCTCTGTGGCCTGAGCAGGTGTCCCTGAGGCAGCCTGCCGAGCCGAATCTGTGGGCGGGCCATCCGTGGCCTGCTGCTGTGGTGAGGGCCGAGGTCTCCTGCGAGGGCAGGCCTTGGCCAAATGACCGACCTGCCTGCAAATGAAGCACTGGTTCGGGAGCCCCGAGAACTCCACTCTCTGATCAATCCACCCCCCCCCTATCCTAGGTAGCTGAATGACCTTAGGAAGGGAGGAGATGTCAGATACCAACACTCTGACCGAAGGTAGCCCAGCTGCTCTGGCCACCACTGAAGCTGCTGAGGGGCCCGTCTCAAGAACCGAGCCCACCAATGCTCCGAGCCTGGAGAGGAGCGGAAGATACTCCCGGCGGAGACCAGGGAAACAAACTGTAATATGGAAGAGGCGCTCTCCCTGCTCCGCCGCAGCTGGGTCAAATCCATGCTGCCAAGGCCTGAAGAAAGCCCGAGCACCCCTGATATCCAGAGGACTCATGGCAAGGACCTTGGCAACGCTCTGGGCAGCCTCGAACTCGATCTGATAATGTCCCCGGCCCAAGAGCTGTACATCAAGGATCTTGCCCACATCTGCAAGAAGGCGAGCCTGAAGTAGATCCCTGATCTCCCCTCTGCTGGGGCGAGTGCCGACTATACGGCAGATGGTGGAGTGAGCCTGAAGGCGTTCCACCTCTGCGGTGAGGCTCGCTTCCTCTTCCGGCGAAAGAGAAAGCCTGATGGGGATGACCTCGGGGGCGGGCGAGGGGGCTGCGGAAGAGTCCCTCTGAGGCGAGGCGGGAGGAGTCTCCATCAGAGTCTGAAGCTCAAGCGAAGGCGAGGCGAAAGCGAAAAACCCCAGCAAGAAGCGGGCTGCACACCAAGAGGCGGAAGACGGATGACGAAGAGGGAAAAAAAACCACAAACCCCCAAGGGGGGGAAGGCAGCGCGACAGAGGAGGGAAGGGGGGGGGCGGCGAACGCGAGAAGGAGAGGGGGGGGGCGCTGCTGAATGGAGGCGGGCGAGATGAGATCGAGGCGGCGGGGGGGTCAGCAGGCGGAAGCGGGGGGGGGATGGCGAGCAGGCGGAAGCGGGGGGGGGA
Source organism: Cibotium barometz (assembly GCF_041138505.1). NCBI lineage: Eukaryota > Viridiplantae > Streptophyta > Polypodiopsida > Cyatheales > Cibotiaceae > Cibotium > Cibotium barometz. The sequence continues at coordinate 30,854,210 of NC_141097.1, forward strand.
TGGCGAGCAGGTGGAAGCGGGGGGGATGGCGAAAAGGCGGCAACGGGGGGGGGGAACAGGCGGAAGCGGGGGGGGATGGCGAGCAGGCAGCAGCGGGGGGGGCAGGCGCAATGGCGCAGAGGGGAGGGGGCGAAACAGGCGAGAAGGGGGGGGCGGCGCAGCAGCGAGGTAGGAGAGGGGGGGCGCAGCGGCAAAAGGGGGGGGGGGAACGAAGGTGCGCAGAGCTAGGGGGGGGGCGGGAGCTTCAGCGAGCGGTGGAGCACAGATTTGTGTGAATTCAAAAGAGTTATTCTTTTCAATTTTGATTTTATGCATAGAAAGATGCATAAAGAATTTTATTTTTAATTCAAAAGAGTTATTCTTATCAATTTTGATTTTATGCATAAATAGATGCATAAAAGATTTATTCTAAAAGTGTTAATTTCATTAAGATGGGAATTTATGCATAGAAAGATGTATAAAAGATTTATTTTTATTTTAAAAGTATTATTCTCATTAAACTAGAATTTATGCATAGTAAAATGCATAAAAGGATTATTATAAAAGTGTTATTCCTACTAAAGTTGTCTTTATGCCTACTAAGATGTGTATGAGATGTGATAGGATGTGATAAGAAGTGTATGAGATGTGCTAGGATGTGATAAGATGTGTATGAGAAGTGATAGGATGTGATAAGATGCATATGAGATGTGATAGGATGTGATAAGAGGTGTATGAGATGTGATAAGATGCGTATGGGAAGTGATAGGATGTGATAAGACGTGTATGAGAAGTGATAGGATGTGATAAGATGCATATGGGATGAGTTAGGATGTGATAAGATGAGTTAAGATGTGATAAGATATGTATGGGATGAGGTAAGAAGTGTATCTGATGGGATAAGATGTATATGGGTTGTGATAGGGCGAGAATGGATGTGATGTAAAAGAATAGATATACGGATGTAGATGTATGTATGTGGATATGGATGTATGAATGTGGATGTGTATGTATGAATGTGAATGTGGATGTGGATGTGGATGTGGATGTATGGATGTAGATACGGATGTGGATGTATGGATGTAGATACGGATGTGGATGTATGTATGTGGATGTGGATGTATGAATGAGGATGTGAAAATGGATGTATGCATGTAGATGTGGGTGTATGCTTGTGAATGTGGATGTGGATGTATGCATGTAGATGTGGGTGTATGCTTGTGAATGTGGATGTGGATGTAGATGTATGGATGTAGATACAGATGTGGATGTATGTATGTGGATGTGGATGTATGAATGAGGATGTGAAAATGGATGTATGCATGTAGATGTGGGTGTATGGATGTGAATGTGGATGTGGATGTGGATGTAGGAATAAGGATGTGAAAATGGATGTATGCATGTAGATGTGGATGTATGGATGTGAATGTGGATGTGGATTGAATGTATGATGTGGATGTACGAACATGGAGGTGTATGTAGAATAATAAATGTGAATGTGTATGTAGAATAATGAATGTGTATGTGACATAATGTGTCGTCGATATGAGTGAATGGATGAGAATGAGTACACATATGAATGGAATGTGGAATAACTAATGTGGACTGAGGAGGGATAAGGTGAAAAGACGAGAGTTCGATATAGAAACTGTATTTTGTGACCTGTTTGTAAATGACTGTTTTATGTTAAGAATGCTGGGGAAGCATTTTTACCATCTTGTGGATTAAGGTCATGGAGACCTAACTGATAAAGTTGCAACTGCTGATGGAGAGTCAATGGAGGACGTCTCGCGTGGCAAGGTCGACCGAGGTCTTGACCAACCTCGGTTTGATTTAAATGGTGAGCTTCCGGTACGGTGGATGAGGGACCAAAGAAGCGGCCTATGAGTGAAACGCTAGGTCACCTGCGAAGGATCCTAGAGGGTGCTGACCATACGGTGCTCGGGCTCTGGGTCGCCGAAGATACCCACACGTGCATCGTGGAAGATATTGGAACAAGGAGTAAAAGTTATTTTCTGAAACCGAGCATGGACCTGGTTGATTGACCTTGCTGGTCCTCCAACGGATGAGTCCATGGCTCTCTTATATGGATCTGTTGATTGATCTTGCTGATCTTCAACGAGGATTCCATCTTGATTTTTATATGTGAAAATATTGTCAGGTACTATGAGCTAGGAACTATTGAAAAGGCCCCTAAGTAAACAGGTGGTGAGCGTTCTGGTTTCCAATGATGTCATAAGTGCACCGATGAATGTATGATTGGAAATATGGATTCAACCAGAGATTTTGAGGATTGTCATCAGTGACATAATGGTTTCATTAAAGGATTGTTTTAAAGTTAGCTGATGCTAAGAAAAAGGCAATTTCATATTGGTGGGTGTGTAAGTGGTGTGACTAGTTTTATGTTTGCATGAACTTCCGGCTAGGGAGCCTGGGAACTCTTTTCCCTGGTACTTGGGACAAAACCTAATCAAATTCCTAATTGGATCCCATCACTACAGTGGTTGGGCGGTTGGCTAACCCATGGCTGGACTGATGGATCCGTAAATCGAGACTCAAATTCTGTTATTACGATAGATAAAGTAAATCCCGGATAGTAATTGTTCTATGGATAGGAATCAACGGCTGTGCCTCTTGATGGGGAAAAAAGCGTTGATCCCAGTGATCCAAGTGCAAGTTTCTTCCTTGATCTGACCGAGTATCTTTATAAGTGCAGTCGGATCAGCTTGATCAGTAATGGTCTTGACTACGTTAGAGTAAATAGCTATCCTGGTGGAATCGCCCGTGCTTTCCGGGTAAAGGAAGTTTTTCCGGGTTCGGTTTTGGAAAAACCGACGGATTAGTCTCTTGTCTGGATATCCGTGGGTGAGGCCCCGAGTGTGGGACCTCTGCCCCACGCAAGATGTGCTACTTCCGCTGCTAGCACCCTGAATCCATTGCGTGGTGGGGACAGGGATCTCACAATGTTGATCAAAACAACAACTGGATAAACTACCTACAAGTTCAGATACAATATTGGGCACCAATTTCAAAGAATAAGAATGCAAATGATGTGAACACCATATTAGTGAATTTGGGAATTTCCCAATTCCCATTTTTGAATACTTAAAAAAGGGGACATGGATAACATGTTTGTAAGTTTCTCAAAACCCTATCATATGACCTATCGTTGGAAAGCGCTTGAAAAATGGAATCTAAAGAGCTATAAAGCGCTCATTTTGGATTAGTGGTGTTCAAGTTATGGTTAATCCAAACTTTTGACCACGTGTCCCAAACTTGTGGGAAATTTCCATATTCCCCAATATGGTGTTTGTGGAGGTTTATAAGGATTACTGGAACAAGTATTGGCGAGAGAACAGAAATGATCCTCAGCGCTAGGAAGACACTAGCTGCATCATTTGGGCATGGAAGCCCAAGGGTGGACGACTTCCAGAGAAAATCAAGATTCTAAAGGCTATAATACTCAAGGCCAAACAGAATCAATTGAAGCAACATGAAAGTGAGGCACCATCACACATTAGTGCAGTTGAGCAAGAATGATTTGTCAACACATGGACTACTAGCTTCGTAATCTTTTAGCAATGTTGTATGAAGCTACCAAACTCATAGTTCAATCATTATTCAGATTGTAAGGCTTTTTTAAGATTTTAGACCTATGGTTCAAGAATTTTGATTCAATACAGATGGTGATCTTTTTAATTCTATCACCTAGTCTTTCTTACAACTTAAAGTTACATTGAATATCCTTTCTTTGTTAAAGTTTCTGTGTTTGATGGTCAACTGGAGGCTATGTGATATAAACAAACTTAATTCTTGGTGTGCATGTGTGTGTGTGTGTGCAGGCAAATTTACATCCCACCAACATCATATATACTTGTTACAAATGTACAATAGTACATAAATCATATCGCATTATTCAAATGCTTGTTGAGAACATCCAATAATAAATCTTGCATATCGCACAATAAACATTGTATTGGATCTAACAAAGAATTGTCCCAAAATTGTGCATATTTCCCAAAATTCCTAAATTTGAGTTTTGATCTCAACTAGTGCTGCATGAACATTGAAAACCCACCACCTGAGTGATAGCTTCCACACTTATACCACTGGCATGGTGCCAGTGGCTGATAGGTTGTGTGATAGTTACTTTGGAATACTAGAGTCATGGCATAACTATAGCATCAACTCCTATAGTTGGGTTCACACTATGGACCAACCATTGTATGTTATTGTAGAAGAGGACTTTCCTTTTATGTATGTACTCTTATATTTTAGATATATGGTTGTAGAGAAGAGAAGCATATAGAAGAAAATTCAGTCATCCATCTCTCTTTTGTGTCTTGCACTCTTGTGTGTGTGTGTTTGTGTTTTCTTGCAAGGAACTCAAGCACTCCCTCTCCCCCACACTCTTTACCCTCCACATGCATACATTCTCTCTCTTGTTTTGTGTCACAGGGTGAAATCATGGTTAGGTGTGGTACATGTTTTACTACCCAATTAGGTTCTACGTGATGGGTACTTGTCTAAGGTGGGAAGGGCTTATTTTTTTTATTGTTAAAGGAGCACTTATTTTTACTGTTAAAGGAGAACTTATTCTCCGAATCCGATTGACCATGACATCCTGCACAACTGGCACTCAAACCCCAACATAGGAACTATTTGTTTGTTTCTATGCTCGCTTATCTGCTAGTTATTTATTCTGAGCAACAGAGTAGGCAGGGAAGGTCGAGACACCGGTTCGTGGCACCTTACATCCACTCTTAAACTTAGCACCTAACAGGGCACTGTTATACTTGGTACTTTACAAGGCACTATTATAATGAGTACTTTAGAAGGTATTGTATGTGATTTGTTACTTTAAACAAGGTACTTTACTACCTAACAGGGTACTATACTATATTTTACTTTACTACCTTACATCCACTATACTATATTTTACTTTACTACCTTACATCCACTATTACTCTTAGCACCTAACAGGCACTGCTATACTCAGTACTTTACAGGGCACTATTACAAACAATAAGTACTTTACAAGGTACTGTATGTGATTTGTTACTTTAAACAATACAATGGTACTTTGGTTTACGACAGAAACTCTAACACAAGACATTGTAGAATACCAAAAACTAACCAGTTAGTCGCTTACATGCACACATCATTTTGTCTTTATAAAAAATTTATGACTTCACTATAAGGAGTAGTCTACCACACAATCTATTGGGAGCAGTGTACAAAATAGGTAATCCATAACACCATTACTATTGCATCACAGATGCATCATCATCACTAGCCTCATCATATGGCATACCATTGTATATGTTTTCGTATAACTCAATGGATAGATTGAACAGGTTTTGGTATCCTGGTATAGCCTCTACTGGAAACTTTACGGCTCTTACAAGGTGTGAGTAGATCATAACAGGGGGGTTAACCATCTAGAAGTGTGTAGGTATCAATCTTACCTTGAAATTGGGCATAGTAAAAGCCTTCAACTACAAAAGCACCTCTTACAATTGGGCATAGTAAAAGCCTTCAACTACAAAAGCACCTCTTACAATTTTGTTGTGCCATGCATCCTTTTGTGCCTTCATTGTCTAGTACACCACTTTGGTGCATTTTAGTAGATAGAAATCCTCTCCCTATTCTGTTGCTTTGACTGCAAAGTTGTCTCCAATTGGACAATACATTTGACAAAAGTTGGGGGTCACCTTCATACATTGGCATGTTGAAACAGTAATTCATTGGCTGATTGAAGACCGGATCATCAACATCTTCATCATCATCATCATCATTGCATACTGTTGCCTGAATCTAGTAATTCTTTAATGCTAAGATATAACCATGCATCTACATGTTTTTTGTTTTTACATCTTCTCCATTGTCCACGAATACATGGGTCACAGAAGCAAGAGAAGTGATAAACTCAAAGAGCACAACCATATTCCTTTGAATACCCATCGACACAATGAAATGAACATAGCCTATAATATGCTCATAGTCCCATCATTGATGCTCGCATGACACATCCTCCGGCCTCACCAACCAAAAAACCCTCTTTGTACTGCATCGGTGGTTATTTTCTTTGAGAGTAAATGTGTACCTTAAATAATTGACTACATTAGATGCACACTTCATAGGCCAAGGATTTGGTTTCAACTCCTCATGCGTGAGAGTTCTCTTTATAACAGCACCTGCACCATCATGCTCTCCTTTTCCATGACAACCCGATGCAAAAAAGTTATGCGTTATTTGCAAACTTGTGAGCTGATAATATGATAATACATAGCAACAAAATAGAAGGTCCTTCATGCTTTAAACTAAGAGGTTGCACCATTAGACCACACCCAATGATGTTGTAGAGAGAAGCCTTTTTGTTTCACCCACCAGCTGTCATGAAGTAGAAAACAATGTTGGACAAAAAGTGTGTCATCATGCATCTTATCGTTAGATATGTAGAAATGGTGGTTTTTTTAGTTGAACCACTATAGTTTCTCACATACGTTATGTGAACAAGTATTGTGACTTGAGTCGAGTACTAATGCATGGATTGTATCTCATTTTGAAATTTAAATGAGTAATTCTCTGCAAAGTCAATGACTGAAACCACAACATCTGATGGAAAGTTAAGCAAGCATTATTTAAACTATGTTGACTACCACCTAAACATGAAGTTATGTTTTGTGAAACTTGTGAGTTGAGAAGACAGTAGGTTAACAAAGTCTTTACTTCTCATCTGCTGCACTACCAAGCCCTTTCTTTTCTTCTCAAAACCACCTTTATCAAGTTGTCCTGTGCCAACATCTGAAAATATCTTAACAGTTACTTCCCTACTATCCCCCCCCTCTCCCATTGGTCCAAACTTGATTCAAATGTCATTTAAAATTAATCCTAGAGGGCCCTTTTTGCAGTCCATATTTCCTCTAATGCATTGACATTGCAAGCGCTAGATCTAGGGACAAATGCACTCAATGGGCCCTTGCCCGACACCATAGCTAGGCTCAATAACCTCACTTGGCTGTCTTTGCCACTCAACAACCTTGATGGTGGTATTGCATCCCAAATCACAACTTTGTCTAAGTTACAGTACCTTAATCTAGGACATAATCAATTCACAGGAAGGATACTTGAAGGCATCAACAACTGTAACGCTCTAATATTGATCTACCTCAGTCAAAATCTTCTTATTGGAATTGTAGCTACAATGATTGGACAACTCAAGCTTCTTAACATACTATATTTTTTATGGGGCATCAACCCTAATAGCAAAGGAGAAAGCAACAATCATATCTACTATGATTGTTGGACAAGAAGACATTGGCAATGCTCAACTTGCCTAATAGCAATAAGGTTTGCTAGCTGATATGGTTATAAAGGTTTATGTACATGTAATGATTTACTCAGTGAATTGAAGGGTCATGTATGTAGCTGGCACAATTTGGTGAATGTCATGGTTGAAGAGGGATGTGCTATGGTAGAAATTCCTTGAGTACAAATGACATTCAATACGGAGACCCTAAAGGTAAAGAGGTGACATCAAGCCATGTTTCTAAAAGTGTTAGTAGGGAAGGTCATTTTGCTAATCACAACATCAACAAGCATATTGGAGTGAAATTTATAGACATGTGAACAATGTATATGAGTGTGTTTTTGTACAAGATTGTGAGCTTCTTAACACACTCTCTGTATTTTGAAAGAAAGTGGCAATCTAGATTGATCCTCATTAGCCTAAGATTAAGGTAAACATGAGAGATTAACCTAGGATTAAAACATGTAGAGAAAGAAAAGTCTTGTGTAGCTTGATTATTAAAAAGGTATCAAAAGTATGGTGTATGAGACCTATATACATGACCCCCATTTCACACTATCAAAAGTGTTGTCCGTGGGCATGCTCAATTGGCCTTGGGCCCATTATTCATATGAGACCATGCCACTTTGTTATAAACCATCCCCACCTAAATGGTTTCGTCCTCAAAACCATTGATATGTACAATCACAATTCCCATGGAGGATATATGTCAATGGGCATGTAAATTGAGGCTTATGCTTTCACCATGTATGGGATATCAAAATCACATGTATATGGCTGTAAACTACTCAATAAGCCTTCAAAACATGCTATAACTTCTTCCCCACCATAATGGTAAAAGAACCTTGAGTAGCTTCTAATCATCATGCATGCAATTCCCAAAGGTATAGGGATGTCCACAATTTACAATAATTTCCAGCAGCAAGCTAATTCACCATTAAGGCCCCTCGTTAGACTTCCAAAATGAATCCAACAACCCTTCAAATCCTTCCAATGTAGAGGCAGGTTGCCACCAAGAAGATTATTCCTTACGTAGCCCTCGCCATGTGATCAAGTATTGCACTAATGTACGATTGTGATGGACTCTTTCTCTTGTGCCCAAAACTGCTTTCGGCACATACTCAATCATTCCCTCCTCATCCACTAGAGGCAATTCATCTTGCACAAATACCTCTGGCCCAAGGTAAGCTTTAAGGTGTGATACATGGAACACATCATCAATCTTTCAGGTTGATGGAAGTGCCAATTGTTGATAAGAAACTTTACCAACACACCTCACCACCTTGTATGGCCCATAATAGCGATGAGTATTAGCATAATGACTCATCCTTTCTTGCAACAAAGGCCCTTCTTTTGCATTGTTGCAAGAGCTTTTCCATCTCTTCTTTTGCATTAGGATTCACCCCTTCTTGCTTTTGAATCATCATTGGCATATTCACTTTGTACCCATAAAGTGCTTCAAAAGGTGACATGCCAATGCTCTCATGATGCGTACTATTATAAGCAAACTCGGCAAGTGACAACCACTCATCCCAAACACCTTGTGTATCATGACAATAGTGCCTTAACTAGTTTCCACCCACTTATTCACCCTCTCGGTTTGCCCATCCGTTTCGGGATGATAGGCGGTGCTAGGTGTCAAAACACTCCCCATGATCTCAAATAATGTCATCCAAAATGAACTCATAAACTTCACATCTCGGTCACTACTAACAATTTGTTGTGGCACTCCATGCAACTTGAATACATGATCTAGAAACAGTTTTGTAACCATAGATGCTGTAAATTTGACCTTGGAAGAGATAAAATGCACCACTTTTGTCAAGCAGTCTACCACCACATATATGCTATCCCAATGAAAGAACGTGGCAATCTAGATTGATCCTCATTAGCCTAAGATTAAGGTAAATATGAGAGATTAACCTAGGATTAGAACATGAAGAGAAGACAAAGGCTTGTGTAGCTTGATTATCAAAAAGGTATCAAAAGTAGGGTGTATGAGACCTATATACATGACCCCCACTTCACACTATCATAAGTGTTGCCCATGGGCATGGTCAATTGTCCTTGGGCCCATTATTCATATGAGACCATTCCACTTTATTACATATTTAGTGTAAAGATACCTAGATGGACGAAGCAGTTGGGGGCACGAATGGATGGAGAAGCGACGACGGTAATAGTTGGCGATCGTTCGGACTCAATGGCAAAGGGAAGCGATGCAAACAAAGGAGATGGCTCCTGAAAATTTGCGGGAGCCATCTATTTTGGGCTTTTTTTTCAATTCCTAGAGCATCGTGTAAGTGAAGGCTCTATAAATGACGTCTCTTAAGCAACACATTTACAATTTGCTAGCATCGCTAAAGGCATCATTTATACAAGGCATAATAATATGTTGCTTATGCGACCCCTATTGTGAAGGGCTTTGCAATGCAACTTTCTCACATTTAAAACGCGTCTCTTAAGCAAAGTTTGTCATTGCTTAAGCAATTCCTTTGGAAAAATGCATCATTATGGGCCCATGGGGGGTTTGTTGTAGTGTGAGTGTGGTGGTTTTGGTCTTTCCATTGGCATAGCATTGAGGAAAGCAAGGTTATTTTCCTTGGTGTTTGTGTAGACTCTTGTGTAGGGTTTGTTTTCTTTATGCCATTCAGTGAAAGATTCAGTATTTGTTGTTACAATCGGTGAAAGATCTATTGCAGTGATCTAATTTGGTTGAGAGGAAGCACATTTTTTAGTTGATTTTGGGATAAAGTAATAGATTGGGCGGTTTTGATTTATTTTGGTAGACTTGCAAGTTTGGAAAACGTAACTTTGTTTGATTTTTTTAAAACACTATTGTGGTTTTGAGATTAGTTAGCCTTTTTCCTTTATTATTTTAAGGTTACTAGATGAGGATTGTTAGCTTTGATTAGCATTCTAAAATAGTTGGTTGCATTAACATTTGTTAGTCCTTATTAGTTGTTATTATTATTAGTTTTTAAAGTTAGTATAAATAGTTAATATTGATAATAGGTTTAATTATTAATAATAGTTGGTGATTAATATTAAGATTAGCATTAGGAATTGTATTAGAATAAATATTAGTGTCAATTAGTGACTGTTAGTGTTAGCAATTCGTATTAGCATTAATATTAGTTTAGCTAACAAATATTAATAGCATTAAAAATACTAGTTATTATTAGTATTAGTTTATCAAAAATAGTAATATTAAAATTAAGTTAGTTGTAGGTTACAGGAGGTGGAAAATTAAGTATTAAATAATAATAAAATAAAAAAGGAAAATCATGCAAAAATAGCAACAGCAAGTGGGGGTTCTTTTTTGCCCTAGGATTTTGTGGTGCATAGAACAAATAAGGGCTTGTTGTGGAGTCTTGGCACACATTCCATTTTGAGGAGCTCAATAAACCGAGTACAAGGATCTATTTTAATATCAATTATATTTAAGATTATTTTTTATCATTTGAATAATTTTCCAGGGTTTGCCACATTCATGAAGACATGCCTTAGAAGAAAAATGCTAAAATACCCCTCCCATTCACAAGATATGAATTTTTTTATAGACCTCTCAAAAGACATATTTATGTCCTACTGAGCTACCAAACTAGTGTGAACACATCATCAAGGAGGGAGAGTTTCCACCTCACTAAATTACCACATTATTAGTTTTTATCATCAAAAACTCCACCATGGATATATCACATCATCTTCAGTTTTGGTGCCACTAGAGAGAGAGAGAGTTATGGTGTTTTTTGCTTGGATGCAAGATGAAAGAATATGAGACCTCTCTCTATATATCTATTGTAACATACGTGTATGCCACATCACCATTCTACCATTCCACATCATCAACTCGAGTTTCCATGTCATCATCACTTCCCATGCATGAGTGCATCCAATAATAATTTCACAGATATGTAAAATATATATATTTGATTTATAAATAATCCATGCATATGAATCTAAAATAAATTTATGATATTTATTTCTTTGATAATTTATACATTTATTAAAAAATATATTCTTACAAATATATGATTTTTTAAAAAATTACCTATTTGTAAATATATTTAATATATATATATATATTAAAGATACATTTTTTAATTTTTTTTCTTTATCTTTTTAAAAAAAATCTCTAAAAATTATAATATATATAAATTAATTATATATTATTTTAAACTTAAAAGAAATATACTTTGTGTCTTATTATTTTAAAAGAAATATATTATATGAAACTTCTCTCCATTTTAAAAATCCAACCAAATATTTTGTATATATTTAATTAAATATATATATCTATTAATCCATAATAATCCAATTAAATAAGAAAAATCTTATCTTATGAATTAGAATATCTAATGTAATGCAATGTAAGAGAGTGTTGTTTCCTACAAATGCACATACTTTTATGCTCATTTCATTCATAGCTTAGTGTCTACTCTTCATAGCATTTTTGTAGAGAATGGACTCACAAAGGCATAGGAGTAATAAATTTGATAGGAATAGGAAATATGCAAGAAAGGGAACCTAGGCATTGCAGTCATTAGCATGGAGTACATACATGTTCTACTCATCATAGGGAGTACCACCTATTGCACTTATAATGGAGTATAAAGCTTCTCAAGAGGGAGAAATTCACCATGGAAGCTTAGAGATCCAAACTAGAGTAAGTGTACTCATGAAAGTATAATGATCAGAAAGGGTATAATGCCCATAAACCCTATACCTAATATAGCCCAAGCCCCACCAAAAGTACACATGTAAATATTACTAAGCCCAAGCACCTAGGCCCTATTTCCCATGTGCATGTGCAACAAAATATACTTTATTACAAACTATCCCCTCCTACAATCATTTCGTTCTCAAAATCGAAGAGTGGTCGTGCCCAAAGAAAAGACATATACAAGTGGCTATGTACAAAAGCTAAAAATCACATCCATGACTAAATGTCAATGTGGGCGAAAGACCCATACATGAATCATATGACCCGCAGGGTCAAAGGGAAAGGATAAAGGGCTCCCATTGATGATGAGGGTACCTATGCATATGTCTAGATCAAAAGGAAATCCGAGGCATGCAAAATACAAGGCAATGGTCCCACGATAATGTGGAAAGGAGCCACTCTCAATGACGAAGCTAGTCAAGTATTCTCCAAGATCAAAAGGACATGTATGGTATACATCCAAACTCTCCCAAATGAAATGGTAGTAGATCCTAGAACAAAAGGAAAGCTTGACTCCAAAGAAATAGTAGCTCTAGGGTTGAAAGGAAAACTCGTAAGCCCATCCTCACGATCGCAATGTAAATCTAGCACAAAAGGTATCCACCAACAAAGCTCAAAACTTCTAGCAAGAATGTCAAACGGTCTTGGCATAAAAGAGCCATTGTGTAGCCGAGACTAAGATATATCATAGGTGCATCTGAATGTTGAGCTACATATTGAAAAACCATGCTCCTCAAGACTTAGTGGCAAAGAATGCATTTGAAGGACGATTTCCTAGCTCCAAAGAACATAGGCTCGTGTCGACATCCGTAGGAGCCAAAAGAACATATCTCAAGGTTGACATCATTCAAGGGTAGTGAAACAATGCTGTCATCCTAGGTAGTATCACTCAAAATGTCAAAGACATGATCCACTACGTCAATAGGTATATGGGCATGAGCCAAACCACACACTATCTCTTCTTGTACAAAACCCTTTATATGTGTATGATGATCTAAGATATCAAGATGATGGGCATGGAGCCAGAGTGATAGGATACGAGCGGATTTCGCGTGATCAACACCTAGGATGAAATCGTAGTGATGTCGACGAGACGATGATGGTGGACAGCATGACGATCATAGGCGAGGTAGAGGTAGTAATGGATCCCCATGTCCAAATTTGCTCAAGAATTCCACACCGCATGTGGAAAGCACCAATATGCTCAAATGACCACCCGCATGTGAACAAAGGCCAAAATAATGACTCAGAATGATCACCCGCATGTGAATAAGGGCCAAAACTGAATGCAAATCACCACCAAATGTCCAAAATAGTGCAAAACTCAATCCAGAAGGTAGGGCTCACGTGTGAGCACTCTCAAATGCACCAAAGTAACCAAAAATGCCCGTGTAAATGCCCAAAAAATGCACCAAATGGCAAAAAATGTACGTGTGAATGCCCAATGACGGGTTTTATTGAGGTGTGAAAAGCAGCCCAAAAAGGTATACGTGTTTCCTCCTTCACTCTTCTCTTTCGCTTTTGTCTTTCTCACTCTCTTCCTGCAGGTGCAACCCTTTTCTCTCCCTGTGAGGGTAAGAGCCACGTTGTTTTCTTGCTTGTTGAGCCCCCAGGCTATGATACTTATCTCAAACGCCTGACGATTATGTGGTTAGCTGCTGTATTGGCCGACGTAGTGATGTTGTTACCATGCCGTTACTAGCTATGTCGTGGTGATGACTGCTCTGGAATGTGCTAAAGCCCACCTGAAATATGCTAAGCCCACGTTGGTGAACGACCAGTTACCTTGAGTGCTTCACGTTGCCAAAGAACGTCTGTTTTTTTGTGCTTCGGCTGCCAAAGAACGTGTGCGCCTTTTTTTTATCTGCACTGAAGATGTTCTACGTTGTAGAGAAAGAGAAAATCGCCTCTGCCAGAAAATCCAAGCCTATGCGATGCAGTGCTGCTGGAAACATTGATCGTTTTTTAATGAAATATTTGCTAGCTGCATTGCAGAATTGGTTGTATGATGCGTGAAAGACTGTGCTAATTGCAAAGCTATCTACTATGATTGAGCTCTTCTCTTTTTTTTTTATAACGACGTTCTGCGCTTTGACTGAGCAGCTGTGAGTGCACCAAAAGCTTCAAGAAAACCTTGGCTCTACACTCCACGCTACTGCTCTGGGTTGCTCCTCTGAGTGTTGTTGCCTGTGATAGTGAAGCTAGGCATTTATGCTGCGAAGCTAACTGCAAAGAGTGTTTGTTGCAGTAGCGCTTGAGCACAACAATACCCCTTGGCGTTTATTGCAGTGGCTCTTTGCAGTGTTGCTTGCAACACTTCAGTTTGCTAAAGACGACGATGTGCGACTGTTAGACGACACTGGGCCGCAATATAGATCACATTATCACCTAGAGCACAATCTTCTTGCAACACTTCAGATCGTTGACAAAGACAGCTGAATGTAGGTAAACAACGCTCTGTAGGTAGAGTTAGCTGAATAATGAAACGCTTCAAATCATTTTAAATCTTGTCGCCTACAATGATGTGAACTGTTAGACCCAAAAACTGTTACGTCTGTGCTGCGCCTTGAAACAAGCAAAAGTAATGAAATTCTGTACAGGCAACCCCTAACGTTACAACTGGATCAGCTGAGATAGATGTGCTCTGAAATTTGCTAACATCAACTGAATATCTTGCTGAGTGCTGAGCCTAAGATGATGCTGCTGCCAAGAACGCTTGCTTGATGCTGCTTCCGTGGACACTGTTGTGGTCTTCGATTTGGTCATGGTGAAGTGCAATTACGTATCTTTTAGTTGTGGGCTGCATAATTTTAGAGTTGTTGTGTGTCTGAAAGCTGGGAAGCAACGCTATCTACTGCCGATGAAGCACTACTGAGGCGAAACAGAGAATGAAGTGAAGCACTCCCTGCTCTTGCTACTCTTGGAACCATCTATTTTGGGTTTTTTTTAAAAAAAATTCCGAGAGCTTTGTGTAAGTGAAGGCTCTATAAAAGAGGTCTCTTAAGCAACGCTTTGCAGTTTGCTAGCATCGCTAAAGGCATCATTTATACGAGGCATAATAATGTGGCTTATGCCACCCCTATTAAGATGGCGGGCTTTGCGATGCGACTTTCTTACATTTAAAACGCGTCGCTTAAGTGACATTCATCATCTCTTAAGTAATTCCTTTGGAAAAATGCATCATTTTGGCCCGTCATTAGGGGGGTTGTTGTAGTGTGAGTGTGGCGGGTTTGGTCTTCCATGACTACAAGAGAATGAGAACATAGACGCACAAACTAGAGAGAGATGGAAGTGAGAGAGGGGCCATGGGTGATTTTGCGATCTGGCGAGGTTTACGTAGCCATCTGCACGGATATAAGTGCGTCTATGTGCACGTTTATAAGCGCGTCTATAAGCACGTCTATACTGAGATAGACACGCTTATAGACGTGCCTATAGACGCGCTCTATTTTTTAAAAAAATCGAATAATCCCGCCCGCGTCGACGCCGCAACTACTTTCGCTTCCCCTCTGCTTCCTCTACTGTACCTCTTCCTCATGATGGCTGCACCTCAACCTTTGTGTTCTCCTCACAAAGTCTCTTCTCAAGTCTCCTCCCAAGGACGATTCCTCACAGGGTAATCTCTATCTCACTTGTCTCTTCCACTTCTTCATATATTCATGGTTTTGAATGGTATGTTTAGAATTAAGGTTTTTGATTGGTATTCTCTTCACTCTCTTTCTCTCTCCCTCATGCATAAGCTTCTTATGTTTAAAATTTTTGAATGGTATTCTCTTATCTATCTCTCTCTGTCTCTCTCTCTCTTTCCTATGCATAAGCCTAAAAGGCTTATGCATAAGAGGCCTTTTATGCATAAGAGGCTTATACTTAAACCTCCTTATGCGTAAGGCTTAAACCTCCTTGTGTATCCATGCTATTCACACTTTTAGGGTTTTGTATTATTAATTCTTTTCTTAACTTTTTGTTTTGCTTTGTAGGTCTTATAATCCTCTCTTTCAACTTCACCGAAACGAGGTAAATGCTTTTCTCTCTTTCCTGTTTTTTTGATTTTGTATACATGCATTACTAATCCTTTCCTCACCCTTTTGTTGGTTTTGTAGGTCTTCTAATCTTCTCTTTCAACATCACCAAAAAGAGGTAAGTGCTTTCCTATATTTCCTCTCTTTCCTATCTTTTTATCCTCTCTCTTTCCTATCTTTTTATCCTCTCTCCTCTATTTTTATCTACCAAAAAGAGGGGTTTTGTTTTGTAGGTCCTCTATGTATAGAGCTAAATCATAGAGCTCTAATCATAGAGCTTAATCTATAAATAGAGCTTAATCTATAAATAGAGCTCTAATCATAGAGCTTAATCTATGTATTAAGCTCAATTCTTAGATCTTAATGTATAGATTAAGCTCTATGCATGCATTCATAATGCATAGAGATCTATGTAGAGATTAAGCTCTATGCCGAGATTAAGCTCTATGCATAGAGCTCTATGCATGCATAGAGCTTAATGCATAGAGTTTAATCTCGAGGGGTGCACTACTAGAAAACCCTTCGTATCACGTGCGTTTAAGAAGTATTTAAAAAACCCCTTAACATAGCAACACTAAAGAATGTACGTGAATTGAAGCTACACAAGATACAAGGAGCTCTACTAGAGCAAGAAAGCAGAGGCAAAGAGAAGAAATGGCTAGACTCAACACCAGGAGAAGAAAAAGCATTCTTCACCCGAGGAGGATTCTCTCGAGGACGAGGACGAGAAAGAGGCAGAGTAGGAGGAAGGACCTTCACTTGCCACAAGTGTGGAAAGCCAGGACACATGGCAAGAGACTGCTACAGCAAACCCAGTGGAGAAGGAACGACATCGGTAAACTTCATGGAGGCTCCTAAGGACTTAGTGGAGTCGGATCATCTTTTCTGAGAGAGAGAGAGAGAGAGACCCCACAACCCAATGTAACCTGCCCCAACAAAGTAAAACCAACTCTGAGCCACTGATGATGTAGGCCATGAGGTAGATGTATGTGTGAGCACTTTAGTCAAGGTCGCGGGCACTTGTAGTAGCCTTGGACACATAGAGAGAGAGTGTGTCAAGAACTATGCTCTAAGATTGAATAGTCATAATGAGAGGGGGGGAAGAATTAGGGCTTTTAATCTCGACTGAGTTAGGGTTAGGGTTTGGAGCCAAGGAACATATGTCACTCTCCAATTGGTTCCTTGGAACACACGTGCCATACATGCATTGGTACACCCACGTAACTCGAATGAGTTACATGGAGAATTGAAGATTTGAATTTTCTAGATTTTTTATTTCATTCACAAGGTTATTGACCTAGACATGTGTACATACTTGATTGGGTTTCCATGTAACTCACTCGAGTTACACAGGAAATTAAAAATTATTATTTTTCATTGTCATCGAGCTTGACACGTGTTAATAACCAGTTCAATACTCAATCAAGTTACCTGAATTTTTTTCTAAGCAATTGTTTTTCCCTAATGGAACATAAAAAAAGCACGTGTCCATAATCGGTTGGGTACCAACATAACTAGGTCAAGCTATGTGGAAAAATATTATTTTTCCTCAAGTTCGTCGTGCTTTACACATGTTCATCATTGGTTGGCTACTATCGATGTAACTCAGTTGAGATGTGAATGCTTTTGATATGGACATGTAGCCATGATGTAAATATGTAACTCGATTGAGTTACATATTGGACTTCCATGGACTGCTCTACTCACTTTGACTTACTGACTTCCACTTTAACTAACTGATACTTTGTTTTGAACACCTTCACTCTAGGACTCCACCTCCCAAACCTCTACTATTTGCCATTTGGGATGTTGTGATTGAATGTCTAGCTCGATTGAGGTACTTCAAGGGTTTCCTATCTATACGACACAATCCCAAAGTGAGGACCCCTACATTCCAAATATATTTATACTTAAAATAACATCAATCCTCAAGGATTATCATGATGTGCCTTACTTAAGACATATAGGATTCAAAAAAACCTATACGAACTTACAAAAATCATTCTTTTGGCTACGACTCAAAAATGATATTCTAAATCATGTAAGAGCATGGCTCTTTAGAGTTCAAGAGATACAAGAAGAGTTCCTAGGGAAATGGAACCTTTTAAATTAGATGCTTCAAATCAAAAGCAGGAGTCCATTTCTATGGTTTCATTACTAAATTGTCCACACTAGTAAAGGTGGACATAACACACTTTTAGTGGTAGTGGACGTGCTCACTAAGATAGCACATTTATTTCATGAAAAAGATAGATGCAGCCATGGAAGTAGAAAATCGTTTTATGAAAAAGATAGTTTGACTCCATTCTTCACCCAAAAACATAGTGTTGGGTAGAGATTCTACATTCACTTCCAATTTTTGCAAGAAATATTCAAAGCCATTGGAACAAAGCTTAGAGTGAGTACTAGCAAGTAATTGGATAGAGATGCTAGATTCACTTTCACTTTCTGGCAATAAATATTCAAAACCATTGGAACAAAGCTTAGAATGAGTACTGCTTTCCATCCTTAGACTAATAGAGATACTGAAAAGCTTAACTACATTCTTGAGGGCATGCTTAGAATGTATGTGAAAGAGAAACAAACCATTTGAATTTATTTTTTTCAATTGTTTATCTTTGGTTACAATAGCTCGTGGCATTCTTCTACCAAAATGTCTCCTTTATGGACAAGATTATTTTACCATCCAACTTTTCTAACTCAATCAATAGAGTAAAAGCATCCAAAAAGATTGGAGCTAAGGACATGGATGGCAATCCAGATTCATGTCTACTAGATCTAGCTTCGTAGAGGCTTGTTAATAAGTACTCCATATCCATATGCCTTTTAATTATAAATGTTATTATAAGTTGCATATTGGCCCACTTGTACTATGGTACAAGTAGGCCATGTTATTATAGCTTGCATATTGACCCACTTGTACTGTAGTACAAGTGGGACAACATTTATAATTAAATAGGCTTGTTATAGTAGGTACTCCTTATGCCATATAATTATAAATGTTATTATGCATTGCATATTGGCCCACTTATACATGGATCTATGAATCCTTAGTCACCCTCCACTACAGGGGGTTTAGTTGCTTGGAACAACCTAAAGTTAGTGGAGCAGTTTGAGCTCCTGTAGGAGGTAGTGCTCACATAACCCGATTTGTAGTGTAATTTTCTTGACTGAAATTCAAAAACGCAGTCGAAATTCGAGGTTGCCTTCAATTTAAGGGATGAAATTTGTATATTTTAGTTATAAATCCCAGCATTTGTATGATTTCTAGTGATTTTTTAGTCTAAATCTTGGTTTAGCCTAAACATTGCCTTTAATTTTAAGGGTTGAAAAAAAAACATTTGTTTCAAGCACTAGAAGGAGGATACAATTTTCTCTTTGTAGAGGACCATGTATATATATATGGATGCACTTTGTATTGGTGTTGTTTTATTGCTTGAGTAGATCATCATTATGTATCATTCCGTGTTTACGTATGACATGTTGACTAATCAGTCATGAATGAGGGCGTGTACTTTGCCAGGCTGTGCCATTTATTTTATTTATCCTATATTATCATATCAATTATAGATATGGATTGCTTAATTTGCTTATTATCAAAAAAGTCGCCAGAATCTTTAATATTTTTTATTAAGAAAAGGTAAGAGAAGGCAACATGCAAACCTACAAAAATGTTGACATCCGAACTTAAAGAAAAGGTTTTGAATGAACGCACTTGTGCTTGTAGTGTGCCTACTAGCTGCGCTGCTCAGAATCTCAGCTTGTCCCGCTTGCCCCTTCCACTTGAGTCGTAGATTTTTGCCCAGCAATATGGCCAGCCGCTGTCTTCTCGCACCATGCCTGCTACTGGCGCTGATCAGCTTCAATACCACGCCGGCGTCTTGCCAGATCAAGGCCGGACCTTCCCACTACACATTCTACCTCCACAACACCGTCTACAGCCCCGTCCTGAACCACACCTACTTCACCTCTGTGTACGGTTCCCTCCCTCCGGGCACCTTCTCCAACCCCTTCAGCTTCGGCGTAGTTGCCACCTTCGAGGCCCCCCTCACGCTGGGCGCCTCCAATACCTCGGCGTCGGCCGGGGTGGCGCAGGGCTTGTACGTGCTGGACAGCCAGAAAGGCTACGCGCTCTTCCACATCTTCACCGCCACCATCGACGACGGCACCTACAAGGGCACACTCACAATCATGGGGCAGATCGTTGAGGTCCAAGGGCACCCTCACCGTCGTCGGCGGCACCGGCGATTTCCTCCTCGCGCGCGGCCTCGTCACCAATCGCCTCATCGAGCTCGTGCGGATCCTCTCCTTTGATCTGGACCTCTACTATAACTAGACTACTTCTTTGCATGTGATGCCTATCCTCCTTAATAATCCCAGCACACGTGTGCTACCTGCAGCCACACCCCAAATAACCAGAGACAATGTAACATGGCATAGCAAATAACCAGAGACAATGTAACTTGGCATAGCAAATGGCTATTAAGAGAATTAAATAATAATCCCAGATTAAAAATAACATCCAAGTTCGATATAAGCAAGGGATGGAGCATAGCTTGGTGTGTATCAAGCCATCATTGTGTGGGTCTAGATCTGGAGTAGCCCTTGAGGTGACTCTTTGGCTACCGAGCTTTGTAAAAATTTTCCTAGGAGTGGCACTTTCCTAGGTGGTTGCATAAGATGATTAAAAAAACCCAATGGGTTAAATAGCTTATAAATCAGAGTTCGTATATGGAGGATTTATAACCTTCGTAGATTCCAGCATTAAATATTCATTGAAAAAATTATGTATAAATCTGAGTTCCATTGGAGGATTTATAACCTTTATAAACTCTAGAATGGGTTTAACATAAATATTTATTGGGAAAAAATATAACAAATAATTATTAATGGTTTTGAAAGGTGAGTGCATGAGGAGCAGGTGGCAATCGAATGAGTTGCATATGAGCATACTCATGGTGGATTGCATATGAGCATACTCATGGTGGATTGTCTAGTTGAATGGGGAACATCCATAGGGTGGGTCCTATAAATCTAGGCTCCTCGTCCTCCTTCCTCCTTCATATGTGGTATAGGAGAAATCTAGGTTACACTGACTTGCTACTACTACATGGAATGGATATAACGTAATTGCCTAATTTTCTAGGATGATACCAAAGAGATGGGACCTGGTGTTCTTTCATTGAGCTTCTCAAAATGGAATGTGTAGTGTTGAAGGCAAAGGGATAATTGGGAGGGCAAGGGGTCTCATTAGTCAAACTAATTGTTGTTGATTCTACTTCTCTAGGTTTTATCATTCCTTACTACCAATGGAGAGGGGACATGCTCCTAATTGGGATGCTAGCTAAGGTGTCAAGATATTCACACAACAAGTAGGTCAATTTATATAAGAAGGTAGCAAAATGGATCCTATGAAAATAGTCATCATTTGGTAGCTAGGTATTCACATGACAAAGGTAAAGTAAAAGGTTAGTTTTATTTACACAACGGTTGAAGTGTTAATCTTTGATATGCATCCCAAAAACTAAAACTTTTATTAGTTGAATTATATTAAGCACTACAAGATAATGAATTGCATAGCTTCTGCGAAAGGTAGCTCCAAAATAGTGAGAGAAGGTAGTGAAAGAGTTGTGCAAGTAGTGATATAGACAATGGCACCGACTATCACATGGCTATTTTACAGCTATACATGCGATTACATGCATGGTTGTGTCATGTATATAGTCGCGTTTATAGCCACATAGATAGCCGCATTGACTGCTTGGACCGTGATGCGTTACAATATCCTTGTTGCATAACCTACCTACCTTGCTCTTTCTTTGTCTCATTCATCTTCTTCCTTCCTTGTTCTTCCATAAGCATAGTGCTCTCTTCCACAAGCATAGTGCTCTCAATCACAAGAATATATGTCTCCTCTCTTCTACGTTTTTCAATCAGAACATATGTTCTTGTCCATTCCTCCTTTCCAATCTCTCTAGATTAATTTAATATATTTTTTGTATTTTTATATATGTGTTAATGTTAGGACATGCTCTCTTTAGCTAGATCTTAAGGTAAGCTCCAAGACTAAACATAATAATGGTGTAGATTAATTATGGTTAACCTGGCTATAAGAGCAAAGTTCGTGAAAGTTAGAACCTTCAACTTGTGCAAAACCTTTGATGGACCAATCAATGCCTTGTAATTTTTTAAAGTACCATCATATCTATATTTTTCATTATAAACCCACTTAATGTTAATCACCTTGGAGGATGATCTCTCGATGATCTATAAGGTTCTAGTGTGGTTTTTAACGATAGTCATATTATGCTTGCATGGCTGCTACCATCCACTTTGGATCCCCTTATGCCTCAACAAAGGGGTCCTAAAGCTTAAGTACCTCTGTCATAAGTGAAATGGTGCTAGGCTCCTAAAGCTTAAGTACCTTTGTCATAAGAGAAAAATTTACAAGATTCTTGAGCCCTGTTTTGCTCCTCTAGCCTTTTGGATCTGTGAATATCTTGAGGCACATCCTTGATATGTCGAAGGTTTTGCTCCATCCAAAAGTTTCCTATGTAGTACCACATAGGGAATGGCTTACCGTTTTATGACACATCATGCTCTTGTTCTTTATCTTCAAAATTCATGTCCATAGGAAATGGGGCATGCTATCGGCCTCCATCAGAATGGTTTACCTTTTTATGGCACATCATGCTCTTATTCTTTATCTTCAAAATTCATGTCCATAGGAAATGGGGCATGCTATTGGCCTCCATCGTAATGTGAGGAAGTGCGTGGTACTGCTTGTGGAGGTTGTGTTGCTTTGGTAATTTCCTTGTTGCAAGCTTCTCCTCCATCCATGACGTGGTTGTTCTTAGAATACTACATCATGACTCACTATGTCTTCTTTACCTAAGGGTCAAAGATCCGATATCCCTTTGACTCCATGCTATAACCTTCTCAATACATGCATAGAGAGCTCTGATCTATGCATGCATAGGGCTCTCTAAACATGTATATAGGGCTCTACCACCTTATGGATAGATCTCTCTTTGCATACATATAGAGTGCTCTCTATGCATGCATAGAGAGCACAACAGAATGAGAGTTTAGCAATGAAAATAACAGCACTTTTATAACTAGAAGGGTGTGGAGATGTCGGGCCTATATCACTGCTAAACATGCTACTATTTTTGCTGCAAGATGGGTTTGCTGCTCATCAGTGCGAAACTAGCAGCAAAATACTGCTGCTCAGCAAACAATATTGCGCTACTCAACAGTGAAACACTGAAATAGCATTGCTAGTTTTGCTGCTGAGCAGCGAAAGTACTGCATAATTAAAAAAACCAAGGCACACTAGGTAGTCTGCACTTCTAATGTAGAAATAGTAAAACTAACATAACTTCACATCATCATGGACAAGTGTAATGTAAAACTTACAAATACCAAAAGGAAAAGACATTTGCAAACCATGGTTTTAGGAATCATGTCAAAATTCAATTACAATACTTAGCCGAATTACATAAGTGTATGTTTCCAAAAAACTCATATACAAGATAAAGAGTAATAAAAACCTATGGAGCTAGGGACTATCTAGATCTCGTGTTATGCGATTGGTATTGTTCCTTGTAGCTCCAACCTCTTCGCTTCTCACATTTTCATTGCTATCGGCATGGACATTTACACCACCATTTCTAGTTACATGATCCTAAAACACAATAAAGCTAACACAAGTGAGAATCAGTTTTGCAAAAAAAAAAGAGGTTTAGGGTTTAGGAATGTACTTACTTACCATGCTTGCCAAGCATCTCCTCCAATAATAACAATATATCCTTCATCTTTCGTGCACCCTATTAAATAGAGCTTACAAACCCCGTTGTAATAATGCAAAATCATATTCCTCTTGTGTAGGGGGGCAGTCCACTACTTCAAGCTATAGATATACAAACAAATGAACATTTTAGAAAGTTGTTAGTTAAGATAACCTTCTTTAATTAAAAGATAAAATATAATTTGAGGCTAATATATACTTACAAATATTGTTGATAGCGACTCCTCCTTCACGTGTAACATCACGTCTCAAGTTATTTGCCATCTATCCAAGAAAAAATATAAATACTTAAAACTCTTATGCATAGGAAGCTACCAGCATACGTTAGTTGTTGCCGGCGTGCAAAGGAAGCTACCGGCATGTATTGATTGCTACCGGCTTCCATAGGTTGATACCGGCATGCATAGGAAGCTACCCACATGCGTAGGAAGCTATCGGCATGTAAATGTTGCTACCAGCGTTGATTGCTACCGACATGCGTAGGAAGCCATCGGCATGCGCAGGAAGCCACCGACATGTGCAAGATGCTACCAGCATGTGTTGGTTGCTAGTGGCATACGTTGGTGCTATCAGCTTCCATAAGAAGCTACCAGCATGCGTAGGAAGCTACCGACATGCGTGGGAAGCTATCGGCATGTGTAGGTTGCTACCAGCATGCCTACGAAGCTACCAGCATGTGTAGGCTACTATCGGCATGGGTTGGTTGCTACCGACGTGCGTAGGAAGGTACCGGCATGCATTGGTTGCTATTGGCATGCATGCCGGTAGCTACCTATGCATGTTGGTACCGTCCCACTCTCTTCCCTCTCTCTCTCCTTGTCCCACCACCGCCCAGCGCCCACACTACCCTCT
The DNA here is from genome assembly GCF_041138505.1 of Cibotium barometz. Taxonomy (NCBI): domain Eukaryota; kingdom Viridiplantae; phylum Streptophyta; class Polypodiopsida; order Cyatheales; family Cibotiaceae; genus Cibotium; species Cibotium barometz. The sequence continues at coordinate 30,878,908 of NC_141097.1, forward strand.
CTCTCCTTCTTCCACCATCTTCCCTCCCTTTCACTCTCCCACCCTACCTCTCTCTCCTTCTCTCACCCTACCTCTCTCTCCTTCTCTCACCCTCCCTCCCTCTCTCCCACCCTACCTCTCTCTCCTTCTCTCACCCTCCCTCCCTCTCTCTCCTTGTCCCACCCTCCCTATACATAATCTCTTCATCCAGATGTTATTGCATCTGGATGTTATTATATGTGCATGTGATTGCATGGTACTCTATGCCCTTTGCATGTGATTTCATAGCATTTAAATCCTTCGCATGTGACGGCATATATTTGCATGTGAGTACAATTAACAAGGTGAATAATTTTAAGATTTATACATACAAGCTATCTACTATGCCTTGTGTAAGAAGCAATGAAGAATGTAAATTTATTAACATCAATAATTTTTTAATTATGATTGAGATCATGGCCTAATTATTTAAGAGGAAGAGGGAGTGAGAGAGATAAGAACATGATGCTGCTATTCAAAACATACAATAAACCAAGAATTTGATATAATTAATCATAACAACAACAAACCCACAATTAATACAAAAGACATGGTGATCTATAGTTAAAACCACATTATTCCAAAAAAAGGTTATTACATGGGCTACTACAATCTAACATTGTTTAAAATTGAAAACAAACTATAACTACCTATGGATCCTACACCTATACACTTTTATTCTTTAACTCCTCCCGTAAGGGCTCCTCTGTCTCTTTAGCAATATATCTGAAACTTTGCCAAGTACTGATATCACTTCCAATCTTCATGTTCCACATAAACAAATCTCTAGAATCAATAGGTTCATCTGCCTATAGCATCTTTTTCCAAAGATTACGGGCCTCTGCCATGATTCTGAGTGTTCTATTGCATCTCCGCCCGTTTTGTCGTAAAAATCTTTGTAAAACCTTTCCAGGGTTTTCTTCAGAGTATAGCGAGGGCCATTAGAAGAAGACATTAGAGATAAACAAAGGTAGTTGATGGTCGTGAGGCTTGTAAGCAAGAGAACAATAGAGAGGGAGAGAGAAATACAATGAAAGGATGAGGGAGGCAATAAGACAGAGAGGGAGGCAACAAGATTTGGAAGTGAGGATTAGAGTAAGCGACAAGGGTCAAATTTATAGATGTACAAAGCAAATAAAAAAAGGCTACTTTGCATGGTTAATAAATTTAGAAAAGCAGATGCTTTGATTTTTTCTAAATTTAGAAAAGTACATGCATGGCTTTTCCCTAAATTTAGAAAAGTAGATGCATCTCTATCCACTTTTTTTTTGAAAAAGTAGATGAATGGAATGAACATATTCAAGGCATTGACGTATAACCATATTAATTGTCCTGCTAAAACACTAAAAGAAAAAAGTAAATAGTCGAACATTTTATTATTGCAATATGAAGGATCTTTTCAAAACTACAGTGCAATGTCATCAATAGTACTAGGTCCTTTTCACATTGTTCTCATGCTGTTGAACATTCGCATTATGTCCTCGTTTTTTAGAGTGGGTTGGTGTATAAACATATTATGGTTCGCATCTAGCCCAAAGATACGCAAATATACAAAGTAAAGGTGCTTGCATGCACAATATGGTCATAAAGCACCTACCCTGATTTGAAAATTGGGACATGTGCATAATGGATTCTTTCCCATAGTCACCTGGTATTTTTCATTTTGCACTAGTGATTCCTCAATCTCAATTACAAAAACTTCCATCTACCCAACTTTAATGACTAAATGCTCAAAGACCATATTTGTACTTAAAAATACCGAATCTATTCGCTTGGCTGCCATATCTGATATGCCACTTCTGTACCTTGTTGACCATTAGCCTACACCATTTGCTTCTTGAAATTGTCCCTTTTGCAACACAAACCCACCACCCTCCAATTCTTGAATCTCATCCACAGTAAGGTTTGTACCTCATTCCATTGGCCAAACAACCGGGAGTCTAGCAGGTGATTGACAGGTGGTGTTACATACTCACCAAGTATGATCCACACTGCTGCTACAAAACCACATGAACTTACGCCTTGGCCTCCTAGACCATTCTCTCATACCATAGAAAGAAGGAGCTGGAACACCTTGCCTGCAGTTCTTGATGCTCTTTTTTCACTTGCCATCTTAGCCACCTAAACATCCTTGGTAAGTTACCTTGTTGTGTAGAGATGTTCGACGTATAGCCCACATTGAATCGTGTATGTCACTCTCCACAATTTCCTGTAGCTCTACTTTGGTTGTCTCTCCCTTTGTATTTTTTTGACCACTTCTAGTTAAAGGAATAGTGGGTGGAAAGCTTAATCTCCTACCTTGTTTCTTGTGTAGCTAGTTTTTTGTGACATACTCTGAACAATGTGATGAGTTATCTTCCTCAAGATTTATAACTATGTTTTTTCAACACCGGCTAAAAGTAATGTTATCACTAAAAAAGTTTGGTTGCACGTGCATTGGTGTGCCACTCAGTGCTTCCCCCACCAATCTGCTAGTGCTTGATGGACTTGGAGCTTTTGACGTTTTGGCCTTCTCCATTGACTTTGTTACCGTAGGGCTTACTCCATGATATTTGTCGATTCTAAGGATCATCAAGAACATGAGATCCATTCGAGGAAAGCTCTTCACAAATTGAGAGACCATAAATTATATACAAAAATGTCTAAAAGTTTTTTTTGCAAAGGACATGATAATTATTTATCTTGGTCGATCCATCTCAAAGGATGGAGTCCATATGGACCCATAGAAGTTCAAGGCAATCATATAGTGGCCTTCCTAATGTGCCTATTACTAAATGTGTCTGAGATTTGAGAAGTTTAGGGAAATCATAGAATGGCCTTTTCCTAAATGTTTTTGAGATAATTTGAGAAGTTTTCTTGGATTAGCTCACTATGAGAGAAGACATATTCTAGATTTCTCCACGATATCAAGACCTTTGAATGACTTGACAAAGAAGGGTGTAAAGTTTGATTGGTTGGATAGGTGTCAGAAAGCATTTAAAATCATAAAGCAAAAGATAATCAGGAAGTGTATCCTCGAGATTAGTAAACCATTTGTAGTAATATGGGATGCAAGTGGATACGAAATAGGTTACGTATTTCTCAGTGTGGGAGATTAGTATCTTAGAATTATGAAGAAGATATGCTATACTGTAAAAATATCTCACTTTTTGCTGCTTCTTTTGTCACCACGTAGTTTTATCTTTTGAATACAATAAACTTGTACTCTGAGTTTTTTTTGCATGCTTTTGCCTTGTCTATCACTTCTACCTCTCCTACCCTATCCTCCTCAAGCTCAAGCAAGGTATGTGTACTATTTTTATTTATCTCCTATGTAAACAAGCTTTTCATAAAAGCTATCTTTTGAGTATTTCCTTTCTCTTATCTCTCTTTTAAGTTTTTCTTTTCTTCTTTTTTCCTAATTAAGAGCTCTCCATTAAAGCTTCATATAGTAAGAGATCTTGAATTTTCTTAAATTTTTTTTTCTTGACTTGGTTTAATTTTGTAGGTTTTCAACACATATAAGCCTCACAAGAGATCTCTTTCTCTTGAATGTTTCTTCTCCATACTTTTACATGTTTATAGGGTTTGTAAGTTTTAGGCTTTAAGATTAGGGTTTGTTATAAATATTTTTTTTTCTTATTTTGGTTTGATTTTGTAGGTTTTCAACACATACAAGCCTCACAAGGTGAGAGATCTCTTTCTTGCATGTTTCTTCTCTTATGCTTTTACATGTTATAGGGTTGTAAGTTTAGGGTTTGTTTATTTTCCCATGCTCTACACCGGCTTCCATACTTCATTGCATCACTTGTAGTAGCAAATAAAAACCTTATTTCTATGGACCCATACAAATGTGTACCCACCCCTCCTATATGAGTTCTCTAACCTTTGAAAACAAGAATGAGACTTATGAGACATTATAAAGCATAAAGAGGGGGAGGGAGAGCTATGATTAAGACTTAAAAAGATAAAATTGACTCATGTAAGACTTCCATCATGAGAAATTACTAGGCCGATGGAAATTTAAAGAAAAAATAAAGAAAAAATGTATTGATACCATCCCCAAGGAAACCATTTTACAATAGGGGGTAGAAGCAAAATTAATGTCACGAGGAAGGAATATAATTGGTTTCGAAAATTGATAAACAAGGTTTGGAAGCACGAGCAAAACCGCAACCCTATGCTTGGCTCAAAAAGCAGCCTAAGCCTCGGTCGGTGAATTTGAAGATCGATTGGAGGATGGAGCAGACGGGGTGGAGGATGGATGGCTTTTTGGCGGTGTTGAGGGAAGAGCTGGAGAGGCTGGTCTGGAGGTAGACCCTGGCCGCCTGCTCCAACAGCTTGTTCTTCAGCTCCACCTGCGACACGTCGCACCACAGCTGCTCCCGCGTCTGGCCCTTGCTTTCACTAAGCAAATCCCGCAAGCTCGTGTAGTGAAAGATCCCCCCGCCCTCGCCCTCCACCTCCACCGCCGCCGCCTCCTCCCCCTTACCATGGCCGCCATTCTTATCTTCATAATTTACCACCTTCTCAGCATCTTCCTCCTCCGCCACCTTCTCCTTCTCTCGCAGATTAGGCGCATCCATGTTGTCCTTTTCCTTTGTCCTGAAGAAATTAGCGCTCGACATCTATATGAAGGGTTTTCCTTGCTTTTCGCTTTTCCGCCACATTTAAAAAAAGCACCGTAGACGCATAAAGTTTTTGAGACAGACAATTAGCGTTTTTTTGCTTTGTTGAGTAGTACGCTCTTCTAGCGTTTGACCAATAATTGGTCAAAATCCCATAAGTACTTTAAGGAAAAAGAAAAAAAAAAGATGACACCACAACAAACAAACTCTACCTACTATTGCTCGCCTCCGAGTGTGGTCCGAGGAGGGATTCGATCCCATGACCTCAAGGAGGCACTTGAACTCTTCCACCCAGAGGAGCCATATCTTGATGCATCCAACATCACATTTGTTCTTCTAAGTTTTAAATTATTGGCTTCTTATTCTTTTTGCTATCATACATAATTGTTCTTTTAAGTTTTGTTGTTTGCTTTTTATTATTTGCGTGTTTGTGTGTTGATCGCATGTGTAAAGGAACCACCAATTCGTCTCGGAAAGCAAAGCGCCACATCTCACGACATGAGCTGACGACATCCATGCAGCACCTGTATGAATTTTTCGTTTCATCTCGTCAGGTAAATTGGGGAGGTTCCAGTCTCAATAGACCCACATTTGGTGAAGGTGTGATTTGATTGGGAAGCAACTCCTTTACTCGTGTATCTACAATTGATGCAACCTCAGATGCTACAGCTCCAATTTTTGATGGATCTTGGTATCAAGCAAAATGTTCCTGTGGATAAAAGTATTGGAGAGAAATGGTTGCGTCCTAAAAACCATACGTTATAAAACTTCACGCTGCCCCAATTGGATATAGTGTAAGATTCCTCCCTAGCCTCTCAAGATGTCCAGCATCTTCCCCTATAATCAAATCCCTCTTCAGAAATATAAAAGATCTTGTTTCTACCAGTTTTGGCCTAGAGAGAGAAAATATTCTAGAGAGAGAATATTTTGATTTTAAATACTTTTGGATGGAAAAAATTCTCATCTTATTAAAATAAGCTCCCCTGAAACAGAAGTTCAAAAAGATTTCCAGAAGGTGCATTAGAAATTAAGTATAATCTGTTCAAGAGGCATTATCCTGGGGGTGAAGATTTTTTCGAAATTTTAAATTAAGGTTCCTATGAACCAATAAGATTCATCCAAATGTAGGGAGGAGATAAATGAAGAAATAAAAGAAAAATCCCCCAAAAATGAGTAAATACTCACATAAGATCAAGAGTTGACTAAGGACAAGGTTAATAGTTAAAAGAGGGAGATATTTAGAAGTAATGATGCATTTTTGATACCTCTGCATGGGGGAATTTTCCTCATGAAGGAGGCGCCTATTTCACATGCTTGAATGAGTTTTAAACTCCCAAATAATGGGATATTTTTATCTCTCCTCTCTCCTGTTTCAACTAGATCCAAAAAGTGAGCAAAACTGACCTAAAAATGGTCAAAATTTGACCAAATTGATCTGGAAAATTCTAGAATCTAGCTCACTTTTTCCTATAAATAGAAGCTCTCCCCTTTGTTAAAACTCAATAGTGTTTTGCACTGTTACCCTGCCTCTCCCAAGTGCCAAAAACCGTGAATTTTACTCATAATTCATTAGTTTTTTCCCTCTTCCCAAAAGATTAGTGGCCACTCTTGTTTTAAACAAGAGTAGAACCCTCAAACCATCAAGCCAAAGGAAAGCTCTCAAATTCATTAGTAAGTTGGAGATTCTTCTCTTTTCCATTCATTTTATGGTTTTTTATGATTTTTGTCTTCTCTTCATTGCACATGATGTTATGCCTCATTGCAAAAGGCATTCCTCTCTCTTCTCTAGTAATCCAACCCTTCTTTATCCTAGGTGAATGATTAATGAATAAAATCAAGTTTTTCATAATGTCTCTCTTAAATAAGTAGAAAAATGTTACTTTAGAATGATTTAAATACACTTGGTGCATTTCTAATTAATTTTAGAGACTTAAAAATTAAAAAATGGTCAGCCATACGAAGGAGGTTATGGCAAATTTTTTAAAAATTTAGAAATAATTATTATCTTTCATTATTCTAAAAGAGTAATCCTTATGATTTCTATATTCTAAAGTGTCATTTTCATGCATAGAAGATGCATTTTGATTATTTGTATAAAAGAAATTTAGTTTTATTATAAAAGTATTACTTTCATTATATTATTGATTTTTATACATAAAAGTATGCATAAAAGATTATTTTTTTATATAAAAATGTTACTTTTATCATATTTGATTTTTATGCGTAACAGATTTTTTTAAAATTTAAAAGTGTTACTTTTATCATATTTGATTTTTATGCATAGAAGTATGCATAAAAGATTATTATTTTTATTATGAAAGTGTTACTTTTATCATATTTGATTTTCATGCATAGAAATATGCATAAAAGATTATTTTTTTATTATAAAAGTGTTACTTTTATCATATTTGATTTTCATTCATAAAAGAATATTATTTTTATTATAAAAGTGTTACTTTTATCATATTTGATTTTCATGCATAGAAGTATGCATAAAAAATTATTATTTTTATATAAAAGTGTTACTTTTATCATCTTTGATTTTCATGCATAGAAGTATACATAAAAGATTTTTTTTTAATTATAAAAGTGTTACTTTTATCATATTTGATTTTCATGCATAGAAGTATGCATAAAAGATTATTAATTTTATATAAAAATGTTACTTTTATCATCTTTGATTTTCATGCATAGAAACATGCATAAAAGATTATTTTTTTAATTATAAAAGTGTTACTTTTATCATATTTGATTTTCATGCATAGAAGTATGCATAAAAGATTATTATTTTTATTATAAAAGTGTTACTTTTATCATATTTGATTTTCATGCATAGAAGTATGCATAAAAGATTATTTTTTTATTATAAAAGTGTTACCTTTATCATAATTGATTTTCATGCATAGAAGTATGCATAAAAGATTATTATTTTTATTATAAAAGTGTTACTTTTATCATATTTGATTTTTATGCATACAAGTATGCATAAAAGATTATTATTTTTATTATAAAAGTGTTAGTTTTATCATTTTTGATTTTCATGCATAGAAGTATGTATAAAAGATTATTTATTTCTTATAAAAGTGTTACTTTTATCATATTTGATTTTTATGCATAGAAGTATGCATAAAAGATTATTTTTTTATTATAAAAGTTTTACTTTTATCATAATTGATTTTCATGCATAAAAGTATGCATAAAAGTTTTATTTTTTTATTATAAAAATGTTGCTTTTATCATATTTGATTTTTATGCATAAAAGTATGCATAGAAGATTATTATTTTTATTATAAAAGTGTTAATTTTATCATATTTGATTTTCATGCATAGAAGTATACATAAAAGATGAATTTTTTATTATAAAAGTGTTACTTTTATCATATTTGATTTTTATGCATAAATGTATGCATAAAAGATTATTATTTTTATTATAAAAGTGTTAATTTTATTATATTTAATTTTCATGCATAGAAGTATGTATAAAAGATTAATTTTTGATTATAAAAGTGTTACTTTTATCATATTTGATTTTTATGCATAAAAGATTATTTTTTTATTATAAAAGTGTTACTTTTATCATAATTAATTTTTATGCATAAAAGATTATTTTTTTATATAAAAGTGTTACTTTTATCATATTTAATTTTTATGCATAAAAGATTTTTTTTTTATTATAAAAGTGTTACTTTTATCATATTTGATTCTCATGCATAGAAGTATGCCATAAAAGATTTTTTTTTTAATTATAAAAGCATTACTTTTATCATATTTGATTATTATGCATAAAAGTATGCATAAAAGATTATTTTTTTAATTATAAAAGTGTGACTTTCATCATAAATGATTTTTATGCATAACCATATGCATACAAGATATTTTTCTTATATTAAAAGTGTGATTTTCATCATAAATGGTTTTTATGCATAAATGGGTGCATAAAAGATATTTTTTATTAAAAGAGTGATTTTCATCATAAATGATTTGTATGCATAAACATATGCATAAAAGAAATTCTTCATGTTAAAAGAGTGATTTTCATCATCAATGATTTTTTATGATGATAAAAGTGTGACTTTCATCAGAATCGGATTTTATGCATAATTAGATGCATATAGAATCTTTATAATTAAATAAGGGTTCTCCTTAATCCTCAGTTTAATTTTCGTAAAAATTGGAAAAATGAATAAGTAGATGATCTGTGAGAAGAAATGCTACCGTTTCATATTCACTAAGATGGTAAGGAGAAAATTCAATTAAATTATTGAAGTCAGAGATTGAGATAAATGATTATTTTATTCCTCATAAGAAATTCATGCTTTAGAATCTGTAAGCAAATATTCGTCAAACGAAATTTAGAAAAAGAGAAATTGAAATAGTACCTTTCGAGAAAGATAGTTTAAGAAGAACCTTTCCAGACCCAAACTCTGATTCTGACTATTAACCAAGACCTAATTCCTTCGTCAATGACGATGTGCTCAGTTCAAGAAAAATGTACTCAAAACACCCACCGAGTCTGAAACTAAGTTAAGACTTTGGATTTTGATCTAAGGATCAAGTTGACAAAATTCGAGGAATTCTATTTGGAATTCAGACCTAGATCTAGAAATATTGAGATAAGGATTTAAGATTATTCATAGTTTTCAAACAAAAATCAAAACTGAAAACTTGCATAGAAACCCTGTTTTCTTAAAGGACTGTCTTACGCCAGAATGCTGGAGGGAGCATTTGGCATATATGTTTATCCAAGGGAAGTTCGGTTGCAACAGCTGGCGGGGAGTGTTCGAGGGACAGTTCATGCGGCAAAGCCTGCCAAGGTCTTGACCAGCCTTGGTATGGTTAAAATGGTGCGCTTCCGGTACAATGGGCGAGGGCCGACGAAGCGGTCCTTGAGTGAAGTGCCAGGACACCTAAGGAGGATCCTGGAGGATTCTGACCAGGCGATGCACGGGCTCGCAGTGCCGAGGACACCCAAGCATATGTCGAGGAAGATATTGTATGACAGACCAATGTTATTGTAATCTATCACTGGAGTGTTAACTCGCTGGTCTCAACAGAGAGTCCAGAGTGATTCTGTTTTGTGAGAAACAAAGACTCAAAGGAAATTTCGAAGTATGACATGTGTAACCAGTAAATTGTTTGTCAATGGATTTTTTTATATATTAAAGTTTTAAAGAGGAGTGTGTGCGTATCTGTTTTCTAAAGCTAAAGTTAAGAAAGGCATTTCAACTATGGGTGGGTGAATACTTGTTTGGATCTACCAATTTCAGTGCCAGGGTGGTGGCTAACCCATGGGCCGGATGGGGTTAGGCTGGAATCAGTGGAGTTTTAATAATCAAACTGAAAAAATCTTAGGATTACGCTAGGATTTGAGTAGATAGTTAATTCCCTGATAAATTTCTCGATTGAGTGGATCAACGGCTGTGCCTAATCTTGATTCGAAAAAAAGTGTTAAATTGCTCAGATGATCAAATTATATCAGTGATAGTTTTCTTCTATTTGGTTTATTCAGGTGGAGGATAGTTTAGATTTTGATCTCGTTAGAAAACACGTTAAGAAAAATTCAAAAAGGTGGAATTGTCTCTGCTTTCCGGGCATGGAAAATTTTCCCGGTTTCGGTTTTCGGAGTGACCACCAGCCTAGTCTCGTGCCTGGACATTCGTGGGCGAGGCCCCGAGTGAGAAACCCTGCCCCGCGCATGAGGGGTCTGCTTGCACTGTCAGCTACTGAGAGTCCGGTGCGCGGAGGGGACAGAGGGATCTCACAGTTGGTATCAGAGCCGAAATTGCCTAAATTTTTAATAGAAATCTGGGAGGAAAGAAATGTTTTTCACTTATTAATACTATGTGAATGAACTTCAAAAATTGAAAACTTATAAATTGAATTGGAAATTTATAGATGGACACCCCAAACCTATCTGGAATTCCTGGACTCTCTCAGAGTCAGGATATGATAGCTTTTGCGTTTGATCACCTCATCAACTCTACTACGACCCAAATGAGCAGAGTGTGACTCGCTCGCCATTTTGAGAATCTTTACATTCCTGATCCTCTTGAGCGACGTCCGTATATGTGGTTCTGTGGAGGACGGTGTATTAACATCAGTACCAATGAACGTCAGAGGCTCAGGCAAAATATTTCCTTGGCCATGATTCTGATAAGACTAGGGCTTGTTCAGCACGTTCTACTCTGTGATCATTCACCCAGGAACTTCAGAACTTCATGCCGATTTTTTAGACTTCTTAGCCGCTTTATCCCGAGAAATAGAATTAGAGCACCTCTTTGTGTAATGAATCGTGTATACCATGGTATGTCTTCTTCGTAGTTTCGCTTCTTTATGTGATTACGACTGAGGCGGTGATTCTCGAGCCGAGCTGCTCTATGTACATATTGCAACTTTTATATAAATATAGAAATGTTTTTTGGAGAAAAAAAATCCCTGTTGTGATTGTTTACGGACGATCTGATAAAGAAAAATCTGTTTTTATCGGACATATGTCATAGATCTCCAATAAGATCATTGTCTTGTTTAAGAAATTGTTTTTCCGAACCTCTTAAGTCTTAGGATCTCGTGGATGATATCAAAATAAAAATTTAATAATATATAAATTTTTGGCAAAATCATGAGACGAGGAAACCATGGCCGTCAGCCAGACCCTCTCTCTGAAGATGATGAGCTTGACCCTGATGTTCGCAAGGCTCTTCATAGGACTCAGCCAGGACCCTTCAAAGGAGAAGGGGAGAACCTAGGCGAGGCTGTGGAGAAATGGGTGGAAGCCATGGAAGAATATTTTGATGTCACAGGCTACAATGAGCGGAGCAAAATGGCACTAGCCCGATTGAAAATAGTGGAAACAGCCAGGGTAGCATGGAGAAACCACTGTGACACCAACCATCTGGACAGAAATACTCAGTCTTGGAACGACCTAAAAACCTATCTAAGAAAGAGATTTTGTCCCCCTAGATTTTTGGAAACCAAAATGAACGAATTTTTAGAGCTAAAGCAGGAGAGCAAAACCATTGAGGAATATCACCAGGCCTTTGTTCTTCTACTCAAATATTTGAAAAGATGTAGGGGGGAAGAGAGCTTGAGCTCTTGCAAGCACGCACACACTCACAAAACCCTAATAGAGAACACACAAGGTGAGAGACTGAAAATCTTCTTCTTCACTACTCAACACTCAACACACCATATACAAAGATAAGAGTACACTCAATATGAAAGGTACTCAACCAAATACATACAAGGATTCTCTATAGTGTGAACCCAACTAAATGAGCTGGCGCTGTAACTATGCCAGCCTCTAGAATGGCTGTCACACAGCCTGTCATCCCACTGGCCGCATATCACCCAAGATCTCACCAACCATGCCAGTGGTGTAAGTGTGGGGCCTATCCCCCAGGTGGGTCATCAGTGTCCACCACCTCACTAGACGAGCTCGATATCTCAACAATATTCACCACCTCTAGACGAAGAACAACTCATGGCCAGGTTCATTCGGGGAATGAACGAACCCTTGGACACACTGGATGCAGGAAGATTCCGAAGTGAAGGAAGAACCTTCCCCCAGAATACTTTCTCAGGAGCCCCACCTCTTTTAAGAAATCAGAGGGATGAGCTCAGAACTAAAAACCGATGTTTTGGATGCCAGGGTTTTGGTCACCAGTTAAAAGACTGCCCAACTCCTGCCATGTCAAGGGGATAGGGAAGTCAAGGACCCCGAGTTCAGAGACCAACCCCTTCATACCAGTCTAATCAGGGTCCGTCTAATCCAAGCCAGGGTAACCCCAGAAGAACTCTAGCTCAGCCATCTGCCTCTGTCTAGAGGAGCTTCAGAACTCCTTCCCTAAACTGGGGCAACCAAAGAGAAAGAGTTTTGCCTCAGACTGCACGAGCTAGAGTAGTCACAATTTCAAATTTAGTAGAAGAGGAAAGAGGGCAGATCTATGCTGCAATTGAAAATCAAGGGTCTAACCATCAGTTCTCAGTCATCTATACTCCAGCAGAGTATCAGGGTAAGCCTTTTACGCTTTTGATTGATTTAGGCAGTTCTCATTCATTCATTTTTCCTAGATGCTTACGTAAGCTATTCTTAAAATAGAAATTAGGAAAACCTATGCAAGTTGAATTGGCCAGCGGGAAGACTCTTTTCACTCACCACCATGAGACAAATCTTATCCAGTTCAAACTAGATGGTAATGTAACCGACTGTCAGTTCAAAGTCTTACCTCTGGGAGTTTTTGATGGGATCCTTGGAATGGATTGGCTCTACAAAAATCAAGCTGACATACACTATCATAATGGAACCATTTCCTTCCATGACAGCTATTAGAACAAGGGTTTGTAAGACCCAGTGTTTCACCTTGGGGTGCACCAGTTCTCTTTCAGAAAAAGAAAGATGGAACGCTTAGACTCTGTGGATTACAGAGGTCTAAATCCGTTGACAGTTAAGAATAAGTATCCTATCCCAAGAATTGATGAGCTTCTGGACAGGCTAAATGGAGCCCAGATCTTCACAAAGATAGATCTCAAATCCAGGTAGTATTACCAGATCACGATCAATGATCAAGATATATCAAAAACAGCCATCAATACTCGCTATGGGCATTATGAATCTACTATCATGCCATTCGGATTAACTAATGCCCCAGCTACATTCAATCGCCTAATGCAGGACATCCTCAGAGAATACTTGGATGATTTTGTTCTAGTTTTCTTTGATGACATTCTGATTTACTCAAGGAATACAGTTGACCATGAGACTCATGTCAGAAAAGTTCTTGAGATTCTAAGGAAGCATCAACTCTTTGCCAAAAAGAGCAAATGCACTTTCTCTACTGACCACGTTGAATACTTCGGCTTTCTGGTATCCAAAGATGGAATTTCTCCAGATTCCGCTAAAGTACAAGCAGTCATAGATTGGCATGAACCAAAGACAGTGAAAGAAGTGAAAGGATTCTTAGGATTAACTGGTTGGTATAGGATTTTCATACCAAAGTATGCTCTCATAGCTTCCCCCTGACTAACCTTCTCAAAAGGAATACCCTTTTCAATGGTCTGCCAGGTGCCAGAGTGCTTTTGATAAGCTGAAGACCGCCTTGGTAACCAGTCTCGTTCTGAAGTTGCCAGATTTTTCTCTACCGTTTGAGGTAGTAACTGTTGCAAGTGGTTTTGCCTTGGTAGGTGCACTCATGCAAGAAGGTCATGCAGTGGCCTATGAATCCCGAAAGCTCAGAACGCATGAGAGGAATTATGCTATCCACGACCTAGAATTACTTTCAATAGTCTATGCCTTAAAGTTGTGGAGACATTACCTACTGGGAAAAAGATTCACTTTGATGACAGACCATCAGAGCTTAAAGTAGATCTTTACTCAGAAGGACCTCAACATGCGCCAAAGAAGGTGGATGTAGACCCTGCAGGAATTTGATTTTGAAATCAAGTACCGCCCAGGCAAAGAAAATGTGGTAGCCGATGCCCTCATCAGAAAAGCCTCCTTGCTTGCAATTACTGTAGTATTAAATCCTTTGATTATTGAAGCAAGAGAGAAGATCATGCAGGATAGATTCTTTGGCCCTATTGCTACCCTACTTATGCAGGAAAGTAAAACTCCTCATGAGTTGAACAGAGTTCAAGGGTACAGCGTGGATGATGGCATTATGTATTATAATCGCAGGCTATGCATTCCCAATGATGAGGGAACCAAAGATCAAATTCTGAATGAAGCCCATGACAGCCTTATAGCAGGATATCCAGGCTCCATCAAATCCTACATGTCTGTAAAGAAAAGCTTCTTTTGGCCAAGTCTGAAAAAGGATGTACTGAATCATGTACGTCAATGTCTAACATGCCAGAAAGTCAAAGCTAAAAGAGTAAAAATGCCTAGGAAGCTACATCTATATCCTACATGTCTGTAAAGAAAAGCTTCTTTTGGCCAAGTCTGAAAAAGGATGTACTGAATCATGTACGTCAATGTCTAACATGCCAAAAAGTCAAAGCTGAAAGAGTAAAAATGCCTAGGAAGCTACATCCCTCAGATGAAGTGGGAATGTATCAGTATGGATTTTATTACTGGATTACCTTCAGTGCAATCAGGTTACAACTCCATTTTCTTGGTAGTTGACAGACTAACCAAAGTTGCCCATCTGATCCCAGTAAAAGAAACCTACAGTGCACTGGATGTGGCCAGAGTGTTCCTCAAAGAAATCTTCAGATTGCATGACTACCCAGGAGAATAGTACGTGATCGAGATCCCAAGTTTACTTCAAGGTTCTGGACTGCATTTTTCGAAGCAGTGGGAACTTTCTTGATCTCAGCACAGCTTATCACCCTGAGACCGATGGTCAAACTGAAAGGGTAAACCAAGTAATCGAAGATATACTTCGATCATGCTGTGTGTGGCAGGGAACCCTAGGAGTGGCTAAGCTATCTGCATCTAGTCAAGTTTGCCTACAATGCTTCTTATCACCGAAGTATCAGGATGAGCCCTTTTAGAGCTCTGTATGGACAAGATTACTTAACTCCATTAACTTGGTCCAACCCATTGATTAGGGTTGAGATGTCTAGACAGATGCTTGACAACATAGAGCAGCAGATGCAGTCAATTCATAAAGATATAAAAGCTGCCCAAGATAGACAAAAGCAATATGCAGATAAGAAGAGAACAGACAGAGAATTCAAAGAAGCAGATATGGTCTTCGTTGGAGTACGGCCCAAAAGAAGTTCTCTATCTCTTGGGAAGTACAAGAAGTTATCTCCTAGATATTGTGGGCCATATTTGATTACAAAGAAAGTAGGTGACTTAACCTACGAGCTTCTTCTGCCTCCTCATCTCAAAGTTAATAATGTATTTCATGTAAGCCTTCTAAAGAAATATGTGTCAAGCCCAAATCATGTGCTTGATGATGAAATCCTAACCTCTTCAACCCAAGGACAGATGGAACTCCAACCTGAAGAAATTCTTGATATTCGAGAAAAGATTCTCAAAAATAGAATTCTCAGAGAATTATTGGTAAAATGGAAGTTCTATTCTTTTGAAGATGCCACCTGGGAGAATGAAGTCGATCTGTTGCGAGATTACCCTCAGTTTGCAAGATGAGGACATCTCGCGTTTTTCAAGTAGGAGAGAATGTAAGATTCCTCCCCAGTCTCTCAAGATGTCCAGCACCTTTCCCTGTAATCAAATCCCTCTTCAAAAATATAAAAGATCTTGTTTCTACTAGTTTTAGCCTAGAGAGAGAAAATATTCTAGAGAGAGAATATTTTGATTTTAAATATTTTTGGATGGAAAAAATTCTCATCTTATTAAAATAAGTTCCCCTGAAACAGAGGTTCAAAAAGATTTCCAGAAGGTGCATTAGAAGTTAAGTATAATCTGTTCAAGAGGGCATTATCCTGGGGGTGAAGATTTTTTTGAAATTTTAAATTAAGGTTCCTATGGACCAATAAGATTCATCCAAATGTAGGAAGGAGATAAATGAAGAAATAAAAGAAAAATCTCCAAAAAAATGAGTAAATACTCACATAAGATGAAGAGTTGACTAAGGACAAGGTTAATAGTTAAAAAAGGGAGATATTTAGAAGTAATGATGCATTTTTGACACCTCTGCATGGGGGAATTCCCCTCATGAAGGAGGCACCTATTTCACATGCTTGAATGAGTTTTAAACTCCCAAATAATGGGATATTTTTATCTCTCCTCTCTCCTGTTTCAACTAGATCCAAAAAGTGAGCAAAACTGACCTAAAAATGGTCAAAAATTGACCGAAAATTCTAGAATCAGTTGGCTTGGTTAGAAGCTCACTTTTCTCTATAAATAGAAGCCCTCCCCTTTGTTGAAACTCAATAGTGTTTTGCACTGCTACCCTGCCTCTCCCAAGTACCAAAAACAGTGAATTCTACTCATAATTCATTAGTTTTTGACCTTCCCTCTTCCAAAAGATTGGTGGCCACTCTTGTTTCAAACAAGAGTAGAACCCCCAAACCATCAAGCCAAAGGAAAGCTCTCAAATTCATTAGTAAGTTGGAGATTCTTCTCTTTTTCATTCATTTTATGGTTTTTTTTATGATTTTTGTCTTCTCTTCATTGCAAATGATGTTATGCCTCATTGCAAAAGGCATTCCCCTCTCTTCTCTAGTAAATCCAACCCTTCTTTATCCTAGGTGAATGATTAATGAATAAAATCAAGTTTTTCATAATGTTTCTCTTAAATAAGTAGAAAAATGTTACTTTAGAATGATTTAAATACTCTTGGTGCATTTCTAATTAATTTTAGAGACTTCAAAATTGAAAAAATGGTCAGCCATACAAAGGAGGTTATGGCAAAATTTTTTAAAAATTTGAAAATAAGTATTATCTTTCATTATTCTAAAAGAGTAATCCTTATGATTTCTATATTCTAAAGTATCATTTTCATGCATAGAAGATGCATTTTGATTATTTGTATAAAAGAAATTTAGTTTTATTATAAAAGTAATACTTTCATTATTATTGATTTTTATGCATAAAAGATTATTTTTTATATAAAACTGTTAGTTTTATCATATTTCATTTTTATGCATAAAAGATTATTATTCTTATAGAAAAGTGCTACTTTTATCATATTTGATTTTTATGCATAGAAGTATGCATAAAAGATTATTTTTTTAATATAAAAGTGTTACTTTTATCATATTTGATTTTCATGCATAGAAGTGTGCATAAAAGATTATTTTTTTAATTATAAAAGTGTTACTTTTATCATATTTGATTTTCATGCATAGAAATATGCATAAAAGATTATTTTTTATTATAAAAGTGTTACTTTTATCATATTTGATTTTCATGCATAGAAGTATGCAAAAAAAAATATTTTTTAATTATAAAAGTGTTACTTTTATCATATTTGATTTTCATGCATAGAAGTATGTATAAAAGATTATTATTTTTATATAAAAGTGTTACTTTTATCATATTTGATTTTCATGCATAGAAGTATGCATAAAAGATTATTTTTTAAATTATAAAAGTGTTACTTTTATCATATTTGATTTTCATGCATAGAAGGATGCATAAAAGATTATTTTTTTATTATAAAAGTATTACTTTTATCATATTTGATTTTCATGCATAGAAGTATGCATAAAAGATTATTTTTTTAATTATAAAAGTGTTACTTTTATCATATTTGATTTTCATGCATAGAAGTATACATAAAAGATTTTTTTTTAAAATAAAAGTGTTACTTTATCATATTTGATTTTCATGCATAGAAGTAAGCCTAAAAGATTTTTTTTATTATAAAAGTGTTACTTTTATCATATTTGATTTTCATGCATAGGAGTATGCATAAAAGATTATTATTTTTATTATAAAAGTGTTACTTTTATCATATTTGATTTTCATGCATAGAAGTATGCATAAAAGATTTTTTTTTATTATAAAAGTGTTACTTTTATCATATTTGATTTTCATGCATAGAAGTATGCATAAAAGATTATTTTTTTATTATAAAAGTATTAGTTTTATCATATTTGATTTTCATGCATAGAAGTATGCAAAAAAGATTATTTTTTTATTATAAAAGTGTTACTTTTATCATATTTGATTTTTATGCATAAAAGATTATTTTTTATTATAAAAGTGTTACTTTTATCATAATTGATTTTCATGCATAAAAGTATGCATAAAAGATTATTATTTTTATTATAAAAGTGTTACTTTTATCATAATTGATTTTTTATGCATAAAAGTATGCATAAAAGATTATTATTTTTATTATAAAAGTGTTACTTTTATCATATTTGATTTTCAGGCATAGAAGTTAACATAAAAGATTATTTTTTTATTATAAAAGTGTTACTTTTATCATATTTGATTTTTATGCATAAAAGATTATTGTTTTATTATAAAAGTGTTACTTTTATCATAATTGATTTTCATGCATAAAAGTATGCATAAAAGATTATTTTTTATATAAAAGTGTTACTTTTATCATATTTGATTTTTATGCATAAAAGTATGCATAAAAGATTATTTTTTTATTATAAAAGTGTTACTTTTATCATATTTGATTCTCATGCATAGAAGTATGCAGCATTAAAGATTATTTTATTATTATAAAAGTGTTACTTTTATCATATTTGATTTTTATGCATAAAAGTATGCATAAAAGATTATTTCTTTTATTATAAAAGTGTTACTTTCATCATAAATGCTTTTTATGCATAAACATATGCATAAAAGATATTTTTCTTATATTAAAAGTGTGATTTTCATCATAAATGGTTTTTATGCATAAATGGGTGCCTAAAAGATATTTTTTTATTAAAAGAGTGATTTTCATTATAAATGATTTGTATGCATAAAAGAAATTCTTCATGTTAAAAAAGTGATTTTCATCATAAATGATTTTTTATGATGATAACAGTGTGACTTTCATCAGAATCGGATTTTATGCATAATTAGATGCATATAAAATCTTTATAATTAAATAAGGGTTCTCCTTAATCCTCTGTTTAATTTTCACAAAAATTGGAAAAATGAATAAGTAGATAATCTGTGAGAAGAAATGCTACCGTTTCATATTCACTAAGATGGTAAGGAGAAAATTCAATTAAATTATCGAAGTCGGAGATTGAGATAAATGATTATTTTATTCCTCATAAGAAATTCATGTTTTAGAATCTGTAAGCAAATATTCGTCGAACGAAATTTAGAAAAAGAGAAATTGAAATAGTATCTTTCGAGAAAGATAGTTTAGGCAGAACCTTTCCAGACCCAAACTCTGATTCTGACTATTGACCAAGACCTAATTCCTTCGTCAATGAGACGATGTGCTCAGTTTAGGAAAAATGCACTCAAAACACCCACCAAATCTGAAACTAAGTTAAGACTTTTGATTTTGATCTGAGGATCAAGTTGACAAAATTCGAGGAATTCTGTTTGGAATTCAGACCTGGATCTAGAAGAATTGAGATACGGATTTAAGATTATTCATAGTTTTCAAACAAAAATCAAAACTGAAAACTTGCATAGAAACCGTGTTTTCTTAAAGGACTTTCTTACGCGAGAATGTTGGAGGGAGCATTTGGTATATATGTTTATCTAAGGGAAGTTCGGTTGCAACAGCTGGCGGGGAGTGTTCGAGGGACAGCTCACGCGGCAAAGCCTACCAAGGTCTTGACCAACCTCGATATGCGCTTGCGGTATGATGGGCGAGGGCCGATGAAGTGGTCCCTGAGTGAAGTGCCAGGACACCTAAGGAGGATCCTGGGAGGGTTCTGACCAGGCGATGCACGCGCTCGCGGTGCCGAGGAAATCCAAGCGTATGTCAAGGAAGATATTATATCACATACCAATGTTATTGTAATCTATCACTGGATCTCATTGTTGATGCGCTATGGTCTCAACAGAGAGTCCAGAGTGATTCTATTTTGTGAGAAACAAAGACTCAATGGAATTTTGAAGTATGACATGTGTAACCAGTAAATTGTTTGTCAATGGATTTTTTTATATATTAAAGTTTCAAAGAGGAGTGTGTGCGTATCTGTTTTCTAAAACTAAAGTTAAGAAAGGCATTTCAATTATGGGTGGGTGAATACTTGTTTGGATCTACCGATTCCAATGGCGGGGTGGTGGCTATGTTGAGAAGGAGACAAGAAGACTATAGAGACCTCATGTACGCTCCCGAAAGAATGAATTGTATTGATGATAAGTCACTTATATATAGGTGAGACCTAGGTGAGAGGAAAGCATGCCATATATAGTAGCAACACCCCCACTCAAACAAAGGTCTCAGCCAACAGGTGAAAAAAACCCTTTGGGAGTACAAGGGAAAAACCTGTGCCCCTATATACAAATGTTACAAAGTTGTTCAAAGAGGAATTATTGTTCAATGGTTGTGTGTGAAGTGCTAGTGCTCTATATACATGGTTACAATGATCCAAAGATTCAATGGCTGTGTGTAGTGCTAGTGCTCTATATACATTGTTACAATGATCCAAAGATCCAAAAAATAATCTAATGTGATGTGATGTGAAAGATACCTAACATGATACGATACTTCCTATGACAAGGCTATGTACAAGGCAAAAATCCTAGTTGTTGAAGAAGGAGACTGCAACAACTCCAAGCACTGATCGTAGTAATGTAAAGCGTGCCTCAGTTAACCCTTTAGTGAGGATGTCTGCAATTATTTGATCAGTTGGACAATGATCAATCATAATAGTGCCTTTCTAAACCTCATAGCGAATATAACGATAATGAACAACAATATGCTTGGACTTGTGGCGTTGAACATAGTCTTTGGCCAAGCTAATAGCACTTTGTTTGTCGCAACGCAAAGGAGTCCCATGACAAAGGTGGATGTCCAATATCAGAAAGCAATTAACAAAGCCATACCAATTTACGAGCTGCGAGAGATGCAGCCACATACTCCGATTTTGTTGTGGAAACAGAAACACAACATTGCTTCTTACTTGCCCATGAAACCAAACAACCATTGATGAGAAACAATTGTCACTTATTGAGCACATTGAAAGATGACAACTTGCCCAATCGGCATCTGTATATCCCACCAAAGAGAGAGAAGAAGATGAACCATTGGATACTTGTTGGCGACGATATAAAAGACCAAAATCCTTGCCTTTCAAATACTTCAATACATGTTTTGCTGCAGTCCAATAGTTGACAAAGAAGTAAAACTCCTTTGTCGCGATAGCGTAAAACTTCAATACCAAGACATGAATGAATCTCACCAAGATCAACCATGTCAAAGGCGGATGATAAGAGCTTCTTTATATGTTGTAAGAACCAAAGTTGGTTGGAGATGAGAATAGTATCATCCACATAGAGAGCAAGTATCACAAAATAAGTACCTTCACGCTTGAGGTAGAGATTAGGGTCAGCAAAGCAAGAGTGGTCAATCTTCTTGTACCAAGCACGTGAAGCCTGTTTTAATCCATAAAGTGCTCGAAAAAGTCGACATACCGAATCCTCTTGACCAGAAATTTGAAAGCCTTTGGGTTGCTCCATGTAAATCTCTTCCTTGAGATCACCATTAAGAAATGCAGTCTTGACATCCATTTGATGAATCTCAAGATCATGTTGAGTGGAAAAAGCTAAAAGAACACGAATACTTGTAGTACGCACAATAGGTGAAAAAGTGTCATGGTAATCTATGCCTGCAATTTGTGAGTACCCTTTGGCAACCAAGCGAGCTTTAAACTTGTCAAAAGAACCATCTACTTTTGTCTTTGTTTTATAGACCCACTCGCATTTTATTGGAGTATGACCAATAGGAAGTTTAGTAATAACCCATGTACCTTTGGAAATAAGTGAGTCGTATATTCAGCTTGCATAGCCTCTTGCCATTGAGCTTTGTGCGGAGAAGATATAGCCTCCTCATAAGAGGTGGGATCATCAGAAGAAGTAGCCAAAGCACAATCAAATAGATCGAAAGAAACATCCTCATAAACATGGTTTGTATCATGCTCAAAGTTAATGGGAAGATCAATGTAGATGTCGACATGATTATTATCAAAAGCATTTGTAGGTTGTGGAAACGAATCCACAGATTCTGCAGATGGAATTGCTGGAGAAGAAGATATATCCGTACCTTTAGAGGAAATATCACGAGCAAACAGGAATGGGAAAGCATGAAGTAAAGATTGAGTGTCATCGGCATCATCATTGGATCACGATCCACCCATTGTTTGCTCACTCATCAAAAAACCGCATCACGATTGAGGATGGCTTTTTGGGATGTAGGATCATAAAATTTGTAGCCTTTGGAATTCTCAGAATAGCCAATGAAAATAATGCCAGGAGAGTCTAGCTTGTGATGTGTCTCCTTTGGAACAGGAATATAAGCAATGCAACCAAAGGTACGAAAATATGAAACTGAAGGTTTCTTACCCATCCACATTGTAAAGAGTATCTTGCTAGCCGGAGCACTTGTTGCAATATGATTTTGGATGAACACAGCTGTTAAAACCACATCGGGCCAAAAGCTTCGAGATAAACCGGAATGAATGAGCATACATCGAATAGCATTAAGAATAGTGCGATTCTTGCGCTCTGCAACACCGTTTTGTTGTGGAGAATATAGAATAGTGTAAGTATGTTGAATGCCATGAGCAACACAATAGTCATCAAAGAGATGAGATACATACTCCCCACCATTATCACTAAGAAGCACTTTGATACAATGACCTGTATGAAGTTCTGCTACCTTATGATACTGTTGAAACTTGGACAAAGCTTCAGCGAGGGCACAATACTCACAAATGCCCATATGATGATGGGATGTAAGCTCCATTCCATGTCGAGGAGCAAGTGCAGTAGTTTGTCCGTTCTTTTCAATACGACAGGTGGTGTCATCAAAGCCAACAAATAGTCCAAGATCAACAAGTCGTGCAACAGAAAGTAGATTGTGTTGAAGTTCTGGAACATAGAATACACCTCGCAAAATTCTTGTGGAAGTAACTGTACCAATATATAAATCTCCAACACCCAAGACTTCACAAGTAGTGTCATCAGCAAGATAAACAAGCTTTTTATATGGAAGAGAATGATAATTATGCAGCCATTGTAACTGATAAGTCATATTACCAGTGGCACCAGAATCAATAATAAAGGAGGATCCATCACGAACATGAAGTATGGTATCAGGAGAAACATCACATTGAATAGAATTGATTTCATGCAGATTGGGCTGCTCTGAAGTTGAAGTACATTGCACTGCATATGCTCGATTACGATCATGGTCATAATCTCTTTTGAAACAACGAGAAGACGAATGATCTATACGACCATAATAATCACAAGAAAAAGAATTCTGAGATAGACGTGGTTGTTTGGTCATATTGCTGAGCCGAACAATTCGATGCATCATGACCAGTCTTTTCACAATAAGAGCAGTGCTTATGAGGGTACTTGAAACGAGACGATGATCTACCACCACGTGAATAGTTACCTCGAGACGAACTACCACCACGAGCAAATCTTGAGAAAGAACGTTTACGGGCAACATATGCTGTGTCTGAAGGAGTGTCCTCTTGAGTCACAATAGCTGTTTCAAGAGCTGTTGTATGACGTTCATGACGTTGAGCATACTCAATGAGGGAAGTACACGTATGATCAAAATCAATGCCATCCTTGTTAGACAAGATGGTAACAAGGTTGTCATAAAGCGGATTTTTCATAGTTTCAAGAAGATAGGATACCAACTGTTTCCGTGGAATGGGATCCCCAGCCGCAGCAAGCTGATTCGACGATCCTTTTGAAAGACGCAATATGAGATGTCATGGATGTGCCCACTTTATATTCGGCCTTCAAGAGAGTGCAAAGATGTAATATTTCGGTAATAGACTTCTTCTCGAATGTAGTAAGAAGATAATCCCATATAGCACGTGAAGAAGAAAGATGAAATACATCCAACATGATTGAATCGGGAAGAGCAGATAGAATATATCGATGTGAGCAGCTTTGTCACGAGATGAATCCAAGCATCATGATCACTTTTCCATTGCTCAAAAAGGGAACCGGTAATCACATGAGCATTATTCTGCGCCTCATCAGTAGGTTGCAATGGACAAGTGGAAGTACCAAGGATAATATCAGAAAGTTCATCACCGCAGTTGAATATGAGACCGCAGGATTGTCAGACGAGCACAACGATGAAATATGAAGACGTTGAATATGATACCGCGGTTGAATATGAGACTGCAGGATTGTCAGACGAGCACAATGATGAATATGAAACCGTAGTTAAATATGAGATCCTGCAGTTGAATATGAGAGCCCAGAACAGACGAGTAGAACGATGAAGTAGGACAACATACGGAACGTGACGGGAGGGAAGGCGACCACGATTGGAAGGCCCAAAATAGAAATCGTGAAAAAGCAAATTTGCTAAAAATAACAAAGACGTAATGAAAACCGAACCAAAACAGACGATGAAGCTACTGTCCTGTGTGAAGAAGCTGCTGCAAGGATTAACAGAGTACTGTTTACCTGAACGGGCATAACTTTTGACAGAGAACTCGGATTAACAAACTGTTTGAACAGGATGAAAGTACACAACATGCTCTACATGTTTTTTAGCTATACCCTGCATTTAAAAAAAATTATGTGAAAATAGAAAAGATTTAGCTATCAAGATACATAACAAACTTGCTAATTATAATAGAGTACTCCTTGTTATCACCATGCTCTGATACCATGTTGAGAAGGAGACAAGAAGACTATAGAGACCTCATGTACGCTCCCGAAAGAATGAATTGTATTGATGATAAGTCACTTATATATAGGTGAGACCTAGGTGAGAGGAAAGCATGCCATATATAGTAGCAACAGGCTAACTCATGGGCTGGATGGGGTTAGGCTGGAATCAGTGGAGTTTTAATAATCAAATTGAAAAAATCTTAGGATTATGCTAGGATTTGAGTAGATAGTTAATTCCCTGATAAATTTCTCGATTGAGTGGATCAACGGTTGTGCCTAATCTTGATTAGGAAAAAAGCATTGAATTGCTCAGATGATCAAATTATATGAGTGATAGTTTTCTTCTATTTGGTTTATTCAGGTGGAGGATAGTTTAGATTTTGATCTCGTTAGAAAACGCGTTAAGAAAAATTCAAAAAGGTGGAATTGTCCCCACTTTTCAGGCATGGGAAATTTTCCCAGTTTCGGTTTTAGGAGTGACCACCAGCCTAGTCTCGTGCCTGGACATTCGTGGGCGAGGCCCCGAGTGAGAAACCCTCCCCCGCGCATGAGGGGGCTGCTTGCATTATCAGCTACCGAGAGTCCAGTGCGCGGAGGGGACAGAGGGATCTCACAGTTGGTATTAGAGCCGAAATTGCCTAAATTTTTAATAGAAATCTGGGAGGAAAGAAATGTTTTTCACTTGTTAATACTATGTGAATGAACTTCAAAAATTAAAAACTTATAAATTGAATTGGAAATTTATAGATGGACACCCCAAACCTATCTGGAATTCCTGGACTCTCTCAGAGTCAGGATATGATAGCTTTTGCGTTTGATCACCTCATCAACTCGGCTACGACCCGAATGAGCAGAGTGTGACTTGCTCGCCATTTTGAGAGTCTTTACATTCCTGATCCTCTTGAGTGACGTCTGTATATGTGGTTCTGTGGAGGACGGTGTATTAACATCAGTACCAGTGAACGTCAGAGGCTCAGGCAAAATATTTCCTTGGCCATGATTCTGATAAGACTAGGGCTTGTTCAGCACGTTCTACTCTATGATCATTCACCCAGGAACTTCAGAACTTCATGCCGATTTTTTAGACTTCTTAGCCGCTTTATCCTGAGAAATAGAATTAGAGCACCTCTTTGTGTAATGAATCGTGTATACCATAGTATGTCTTCTTCGTAGTTTCGCTTCTTTATGTGATTACGACTGAGGCGGTGATTCTGGAGCCGAGCTGCTCTATGTACATATTGCAACTTTTATATAAATATAGAAATGTTTTTTGGAGAAAAAAAAATCCCTGTTGTGAGTGATTGTTTACGGACGATCTGATAAAAAAAAATCTGTTATCAGACATATGTCATAGATCTCAAATAAGATCATTGTCTTGTTTAAGAAATTGTTTTTCCGAACCTCTTAAGTCTTAGGATCTCGTGGATGATATCAAAATAAAAATTTAATAATATATAAATTTTTGGCAAAATCATGAGACGAGGAAACCGTGGCCGTCAGCTAGACCCTCTCTCTGAAGATGACGAGCTTGACCCTGATGTTCACAAGGCTCTTCATAGGACTCAGCCAGGACCCTTCAAAGGAGAAGGGGAGAACCTAGGCGAGGCTGTGGAGAAATGGATAGAAGCCATGGAAGAATATTTTGATGTCACAGGCTACAATGAGCGGAGCAAAATGGCACTAGCCCGATTGAAAATAGTGGAAACAGCTAGGGTAGCATGGAGAAACCACTGTGACACCAACTATCTGGACAGAAATACTCAGTCTTGGAACGACCTAAAAACCTATCTAAGAAAGAGATTTTGTCCCCCTGGATTTTTGGAAACCAAAATGAATGAATTTTTAGAGCTAAAGCAGGAGAGCAAAACCATTGAGGAATATCACCAAGCCTTTGCTCTTCTACTCAAATATTTGAAAAGATACAGGGGGGAAGAGAGCTTAAGCTCTTGCAAGCACACACACACTCACAAAACCTGATTCCAGTGGGTGGCAGGATGGTGGCTAACCCATGGGACGGATGGGGTTAGGCTGGAATCAGTGGAGTTTTAATAATCAAACTGAAAAAATCTTAGGATTACGCTAGAATTCGAGTCGATAGTTAATTCCCTGATAAATTTCTCGATTGAGTTGATCAACGGTTGTGCCTAATCTTAATTAAGAAAAAAGCATTGAATTACTCAGATGATCAAATTATATCAGTGATAGTTTTCTTCTATCTGGTTTATTCAGGTGGAGGATAGTTTAGATTTTGATCTCGTTAGAAAACACAGTAAGAAAAATTCAAAAAGGAGGAATCGTCCCTGCTTTCCGGGCATGGGAAATTTTCCCGATTTCGGTTTTCGGAGTGACCACCAGCCTAGTCTCGTGCCTGGACATTCGTGGGCGAGGCCCCGAGTGAGAAACCCTGTCCCGCGCATGAGGGGGCTGCTTCCGCTGTCAGCTACCAGGAGTCCCAGTGCCCGGAGGGGGCAGAGGGATCTCACATCTAGTGTGTATTTATAGTTGCTTGGATGTGCTTCTTGGTTATACAATTGTGTCTAATTAGTCGTCACATGTAGTGGACTCTTACTTGGCGTGTTTCATTTGGTATCAGGACATAAATCCTTTATTGATTAGTGCTTTGAATTATGCCTAAGTGTTGGTTTAATTAAATGTTGCTTAGAGAGCACTTTGGTGCATGATTTTTTAAGCAATTAAATTATGCATTATGAGCTATGGAAAACCATTATAAATAACCATTTAGTTAGACATTTAAATGGTGGGAAAAGAAATTGAATAAGGTTATTATCAATGTTTAATTTGGGTAAAAGTGGGTGTAAAGTGCACAAACTCAACTTTTGTTGCCAATCAAATGTAGGTTTTTGCCGATTATAATATTTATTTATTTGGGTAAAAATTGGTGTAAGGTGCTTTGCACGAACTCTGAGATAACCAAAAAATTGTGAACTTTTTGTAGGAGAAATAGGAGTTAATTGGGTGTAATTTGAATGGTTTATAAACTATTTTTAGTTCATGGCTTGAAAATCAAGGTAAAATTACAAATTTGAGCTTAGTCTATGTGAGATTTGGGTGTTTAGGAGATGAGAACTATGCATCAAAATAGGTATGGGTTTTTCATACATGGCTAAAACATATTGGGATCACCAAAATAGGTGTTATTATATCAAGGGAATTGCATGAGAGTGAAGCATAGTACCTTCTATAGTGATCAATGGTCCATAGATTTTACCTTTGCCTTTCTCTAATGGACACAAATTATCTTTGGGATTTTTTTTTTCAAAAAAAGGAGCTTCTTACATAGAGAGGCTTGATGGAGGAAAATTTTATGATATCTGTAAGTGAAGGGGGGGAGCTCTTGAATGCTGCCATGTGTCATATAGGGGATCACCATGTGGGGGATAGGCATGGAGTGAGCTTTGTTTGATATCCACTCTTTCTCTATACCCTCTATTACCCCTATCCTCTTTCTCTTGTTCGCTCATCCTCACTCCTCCCAGCCCAGCCCAACCCTTTCTATTACCCCTATCCTCTCTCTCTTGTTCACTCATCCTCTCTCCTCCCAGCCCAGCCCAACCCTTTCTATTACCCCTATCCTCTCTCTCCTCCTAGCCCAGCCCAGTGTTGAGATATCGAGCTCTAGTGAGGCGGTGGACACTGATGACCCGCCTGGGGGATAGGCCCCACACTTACACCACTGGCATGGTTGGTGAGATCATGGGAGATATGCGGCCAGTGGGATGACAGGCTGTGTGACAGCCATTCTAGAGACTGGCATAGTTATAGCGCCAGCTCATTTAGTCGGGTTCACACTATAGAGAACTCGTGTATGTATTGGTTGAGTACCTTTCATATTATGTGTACTCTTATCTTGTATATTGTGTTGAGTGTTGAGAAGAGAAGAAGAAGATTTTCAGCCTCTCACCTTGTGTGTTCTCTATTAGGGTTTTGTGAGTGTGTGTGTGTGCTTGCAAGAGCTCAAGCTCTCTTCCCCCCTGCATCTTTTCATGGTATCAGAGCCTGGTTCGTGCTAAGGGCTGAGCTGCAAGCAAGAGAACCACAAGAAGCGGTACGAGGGCAAGATGTCAAATGATGGGATAACTCAGATTGTGGCTGAGAAGCTTGACAAGAATAACTTCCATGCTTGGAGGTTCAGGTTGACTAATTTCCTGATGGGAAAAGGCTATTGGGACTACATAGAAGGTGAACATGAAGAGGCACCGGAGATACCGGACATAAATCCGACTGCTGCAGATGTGAAAGAGTTTAAAGACTGGAACCAAGGAGCCAGGAAGGTTATGTATTGGCTATGCATTAGTATACAGGACACCATGATTGGGCACATTCAAGATGCCAAGTCCCCCAAGGAGGCGTGGGACACCTTGGTAAAGCTTTATGAAACAAACACCAAGGCACGTAAGATACAGTTGAAGAATGAACTTCATACTGTGGAGAAAAAGAGCATGTCTGTGAATGACTATGCGTTGAAAATAAAGGGTATTGTGGAATCCCTTGCATCTATTGGTGTGTCAGTAGATGATGATGACAAGGTGGAAGTCTGTCTACGTGGTCTCGGGCCACAATACAAGGCGTTCAAGACGTCCATTCAGACTCGGGAAAACATTCCCAACTTTACAGATTTGGTGTCTATGCTGATTATCGAAGAGAAGAGCTTGGGTGAAGACCAACAATCTTCACAAAGCAAAAACAGTTCAGAGCAACAGGCCTTCTACACGAGTTCAGGAAGAGGACGAGGTAGAGGAGGCCGTGGACGCGGTCAAGGAGGTGGCCGAACAGGTAATCAGAATTATGGTCACCAGCAGCAACAACAACAACAGTCCCAGAATCAACAACAACAGTCCCAGAATCAACAACAACAACAACACGCAGGTGGAAGAGGCAAATTCAGAGGCAGGGGGAGTCAAAGAGGCCGTGGAAATTGGCAAAGGCAATATAATGATGCACGTGAATGCTATTATTGTGGTAAGCCTGGACATGTGCAGTCAGAATGTTATAAGAAGCAGGCTGACATGCAAAATGGGAAAGTGCAGCAAAACAACTATGCATCCTCAAGCAGAAATAATGAGGATAATGAAAGGTTGTTTGTTATGCAGCATGTTGTGAATGCCATGTCTGAAAATGTCGATGCAGCACAAAAAGATAATGTATGGTATGTGGATTCAGGCGCTTCAAACCACATGACGAGTCATGGGGAGTGGTTCAAGGAGATGAAAAACCTGGAAAGACCAGGTTTTGTGGAAACAGGGGATGACACTGCTCATCCAATTGCCCACATTGGAGATGTGCCATTGTCTATGCAGGATGGCAAAGTGAAGTACCTTGCAGATGTACTTCATGTACCGAACATAACAAAGAATCTGGTTTCAGTTGGCCAGATGATTGAGCAGGGTTTGCAGGTTCGGTTTAACCCTGATGGATGTTATGTTGAAGATTTTAAAGACAAGTGCAGGTTGGTTGCAAAAGGCAACAGAGTGGGCAGAATGTTTATGTTGGATGTAGACATGCCTGAGATGAGTGCTGCGATGTTTGCAAATGGTTCAGGAGTTGTTGCAGACACAGACATATGGCATAAAAGAATTGGACATGTAAATGTGCAGAGATTGAAGTCTATGCAGACAAAAGAAATTGTGACAGGGCTGCCAAAATTTAAAGTGGAAGGTATGCATAAAATCTGTGAAGCATGCCAATTTGGGAAGCAAACAAAGCATGTGTTTCCACGTAACAGATATGTGAGCAGAAATGCACTAGATGTTGTGCATTCAGATGTATGGGGTCCTACGAAGACCATATCTATGGGAGGCTGCAGGTATTATGTGACTTTCATTGATGACCACACAAGGAAAGTGTGGGTATATTTCATGAAGGAGAAGAGTGAGGTGTTCACTCACTTTCAGAATTTCAGGTTTTTGGTTGAAAAGCAAACAGGAAAATATGTAAAGTGCCTAAGGTCGGATGGAGGGGGAGAGTACTTCTCCAATGAGTTCTCTGAATATTTGAAGAAGAATGGTATTCGGAGACAGTATACATGCAGATACACTCCGCAGCAAAATGGAGTTGCTGAGCGAAAAAACAGGCACATTGCTGAGATTGCGCGAGCATTGATGGAAGAGAAGAATATGCCGCATTGCTATTGGGCTGAGGCTGTTTCTACAACAGTATACATCATGAACAGGACTCCAACTGCAGCCATACATGATGTAACTCCAGAGGAGAAGTTTACTGGCAGAAAACCTGATTTGTCTCATCTGTTTGGATGCATTGCATATGTGCATGTGCCAGATGAGCTGAGAACTAAGCTGGATCCGAAAACTGAAAAATGTGTGTTTATTGGATATTCCCTTGAGCAAAAGGGATACAGGTGTTATAACCCCGCTACACGTGAGTTGAGGGTAAGCAGGGATGTTGTCTTTGATGAGATGAGCAGCTGGTATGCTACTGAAAAAGAAGTTGTTGGGGCTGATGTGAGTGGAAGTGTGGTTGCACAGAATGCACGTCAGCAATCACAGTCTTTGAGTGGACCAGGACAGTCCTCATCTAGTGGGTCTGTTGATAGACCATGGAGTGGCAGGCTGCGTCATAATACCAGCCCTGCAAATGTGATTAGTACATCACGTAAAGGAAAAGAGAAAGTGGTTGAGCCCCTTGGTATGCCTGACATTTCTGCAGGGCATTCTAATGTTGATGGAGAGTCTAGTGGCTCAGATATGAGCCTTGATGAGGAGCTTGGGATCCCAGCTATGAGAACACCTGGTGTAAAGAAGGCTATGGAAGCCATGAATGAAAAGCTGCGAAGATCAGGGAGAGTGAAGAACCCTGTGCAGAGATTTACATATGATGGTTATGTGGCACATCACTATGCATATATGGCAAAGGTTGTGCAGGTTGTAGAGCCCACATGCATTGATGAGGCTGTTGGAAATGTGTGTTGGGAGAAAGCTATGGATGAGGAGATGGATGCACTATATGGAAATGAAACTTGGGACTTAGTGCAATTGCCTGAAGGCAAGAAAGCCATTGGATGCAAGTGGGTGTACAAAGTTAAACATAACAGTGATGGAAGCATAAACAGGTACAAGGCTAGATTGGTAGCCAAAGGATATGCGCAGACATATGGGATTGATTATGAGGAAACTTTCAGCCCAGTTGCCAAGATGGCAACGGTGAGAGTTGTGATAGCTGTGGCTGCGTCAAAGAAATGGTCTTTACATCAGATGGATGTAAAGAATGCATTCTTGCATGGAGATTTGCAAGAAGAGGTGTATATGTTGCAGCCACCTGGTTATGAGGATGAGGGTCACCCCGAGCATGTTTGCAGGTTGAAGAAAGCCTTGTATGGCTTAAAGCAAGCACCAAGAGCATGGTCTGACAAGATTTCTGAATATCTTGTCACTATTGGCTTTCATGTAGCCAATGCAGATTTCTCATTGTATGTGAGACATGGTGATAGAGGAGTTGTGCTTGTTGTCATCTATGTAGATGACTTGATCATTACGGGGGACCATGATGTAGAGATCTTTGATGTAAAGATCTTGCTTAGACAGAAGTTCGAGATGAAGGATCTGGGGGAGCTCAGATATTTCTTGGGCATTGAGGTGATTAGGTCACCACATGGTATTGGATTACTGCAGAGACAGTATGGCTTGGATATGTTGTCCAAGTATGGTATGACAGGCTGTAAGCCTATTTCTGTGCCATTGGATCAGAATGGCAAGTTGAGTGCAGATTCAGGAGAGATCTTGGAGGATCCTACTATGTACAGGAGCATAGTAGGAAGTTTGATCTACATGACGATCACCAGACCAGATTTGAGCTATGCTGTTGGGTTGGTGAGTCAATTTATGCAGGTTCCACGGAAACCGCATTTGGATGCAGTGAGACGCATACTGAGGTATGTGAAGTCTACTTTGCATTGTGGACTATTCTATGAGACTGGGGCAGAGATATGTGTACATGGGTACACAGATGCTGATTGGACTGGTAGTATCTCAGACAGAAGATCTACCAGTGGATTCATGTTTTCTTTGGGGAGTGTTGCTCTGACTTGGAGCAGCAAGAAGCAGCCTACGGTTGCTCTATCGAGTACAGAGGCCGAGTACAGAGGAGCTGCTATGGCAGCATGTGAGGTAGCTTGGTTGAGAAAGCTACTTGCAGATTTGGGTCTATCAGTGGATAGACAGGTTGTCATTTTCTGTGACAACATTAGCAGTATACAGTTGGCCAGGAACCCAGTCTTTCATGCTCGTACGAAGCACATAGAGGTCCACTACCACTTCGTCAGAGAGAAGGTCTTGGCAAGAGACCTTGACCTTGTTTATGTCAGCACAGAGGATCAGGTAGCTGACATCTTCACCAAAGCATTGGGTACAGAGAAGCTCCGCAGATTCAGGGCGTCGCTTGATGTACATGAGATGGAGTTGAGCTCGAGGGGGAGTGTTGAGATATCGAGCTCTAGTGAGGCGGCCGGACACTGATGACCCGCCTGGGGGATAGGCCCCACACTTACACCACTGGCATTGTTGGTGAGATCATGGGAGATATGCGGCCAGTGGGATGACAGGCTGTGTGACAGCCATTCTAGAGACTGGCATAGTTATAGCGCCAGCTTATTTAGTCGGGTTCACACTATAGAGAACTCGTGTATGTATTGGTTGAGTACCTTTCATATTATGTGTACTCTTATCTTATATATTGTGTTGAGTGTTGAGAAGAGAAGAAGAAGATTTTCAGCCTCTCACCTTGTGTGTTCTCTATTAGGGTTTTGTGAGTGTGTGTGTGTGCTTGCAAGAGCTCAAGCTCTCTTCCCCCCTGCATCTTTTCACCCAGTCCAACCCTCTCTATTACCCCTATCCTCTCTTTCTCTCTCCTCCCAACCTAGCCGAGCCCTCTCTCTCTCTCTCTCTCTCTCTCTCTCTCTCTCTCTCTCTCTACCTCTATCCTCCTCCTCCTCCTCCTCCTACTCTTCTTCTTCTTCTTCTTCTTCTCTCTCTCTCTCTCTCTCTACCTCTATCCTCCTTGTCTTCTTCTTCTTCTTCTTCTCCTCTCTCTCTCTCTCTCTCTCTCTCTCTCTCTCTCTCCCTCACACACACACACACACACTTTGATGGTATTGAGCAAATGGTATTGGAAAAATAATTATTGCTACCTCTTTGATACACATAATGAGGGTATTACATAAATATTAATCTCTTCCATTATGACACACTTGAATAAAGGGAGCAAGGTTTCTTATTTATTTCAATTTCAACAGTACAGTAGTACATCTAGACATTTTTCTTCTACTCTTCTTTTTCTTCCACCTTTTTTCCAAGCTCTTGTCTCGAAGGACAATTTCTTCAGTATGGTGATGTGGCCATATGCACACCAAGTCTCTATTATAGTAATAAATTTTAAATTCCATTGATAAATGTCTCTTTCTTCAAACGGCCCTTCTCCATTCGTTTTCTCCCACAATGACTTTCCTTTGAGACTCTACTTCATTTGATCTAAGATTTTGTGATCATCTTCTTTGTTATCTTTTTTCTACGCCTTCATCTTAGCTAAGATATGGCCTATGTGATGATGGTTATAACGCTGCTACTGGAGCTAGACATGATGTTTAGTGGTTTGAGATCAAAGAAAGAGTGAGAGCCAAAGTGCACCAAGTCTCTATTATAGTAATAAATTTTAAATTCCATTGATAAATGTCTCTTTCTTCAAATGGCCCTTCTCCATTCGTTTTCTCCCACAATGACTTTCCTTTGAGACTCTACTTCATTTGATCTAAGATTTTGTGATCATCTTCTTCGTTGTCTTTTTTCTACACCTTCATCTTAGCTAAGATATGGCCTATGTGATGATGGCTATAACACTGCTACTGGAGCTAGACATGATGTTTAGGGGTTTGAGATCAGAGAAAGAGTGAGAGCCAAAGTGCAATGGCAGGGGGATATAAAAGAAAGCATGGAGCACAAGAGATAATATGAGAGAGAAAGAGAGAGAGAGAGAGAGAGAGAGAGAGCTCGTTATTGCAAAAGGATATGTCATTGTAAAGACCATGTGCTAAAAAGAAATAAGAGGACTTTATATTATAGAGGTTGTATTAATGTATATTGAGAGAGAGAGAGAGAGAGAGAGGGTACACTCTTTGTAGAGACCATACATTAAGAAGTAATGCAAGATCTATTTATTCCATAGGTTAAATTACTATATAAAATATGTATGCACACCAACTCTATCATAGGCCCGATTCCTAGATTTGTGTGCCCTATAGGTAGGCTTATTTCATGAAAGAAAAGTATGTGAACTAAGTTCATATAAAAAGGATGTAAGCCTATGTACATGAGCTTGAACACATACGTCTAGAGGCATGAACCTAGACACGTGAACCTGCATTCATGAACTTAGATATGTGAACCTACAAACGTGAGCCTAGAGATATGAGTCTAGAGGTGTGAGCCTAGCCATGAGAGCGTATAGATGTGAACCTACAAATATGAGCCTAGAGGTGTGAGCCGAGCCATGAGAGCTTATAGATGCGAGCCTACAAATGTGAGCCTAGAGGTGTGAACCTAGACACGTGAGCCTAACAAAAAAAACCCCGACCCATTAGGACCTCAATAGAAGGCTTCTTGGGCCCTTTAATTTGGCAGTTTAAGGAGTCAAACCTTTTCTCTTAAGAAGAAACGTTTTCTAATTAGAAGCTTCAAAACGGCTACTTTATTTAAATTTGAATTTTGGAGGGAAAATGGAATTTAAAATCTAGCGGACAAAACCATATCATGTAACATATCTATGGAAAGCTCTTGATGTGTAGATCATGGATTTATAATCTCTGCTCAAATCGGAGCTTGTATGTAGAAGTTATGGAGGTCCAAAAATTGTAAAATTGCCTCCCCCCTTTTTGGGGGGAAAAGTGCACCCTTTGACCACTCTTACACCTCTCTTACAAACCCAACATTTCACTCCACATGGCAAACCCCCATTTGGCTATTCCTTAATCACTTTGATTAGGCTTGGGCAAATTAAAGGGCCCAAGAAGACCCCATTCACTTCCTAATGATTTTCAGACCTGCACTAAAAGCACTAAGAACCCTTGATGCAAACCCGATCAGGACTAATTATTTGAAACGAACTGTCTCCAAGCCTTCAGTCCTAGTAAATGACTAGCACTCAACAGAGTGCTCCTGTCTTAAGAAGGTGAGACTCCTTTGAATCCACTTCAAAAAGCGAGGAGATATGGGAAGAATTGAGCCAATGAAACACATACGCGAGCAGGAATAATAGAACACGTGGAAACATGGCTGCCATGATCCTTCGAGCTATGTTAACAATGTATTCAACGACCTTTTCTTTGGGCGAAGGTTCAATGAAAGGAGTGAGAGTGAGGCTAGGATTCTCACGATGGTTTTCTCATGCAGGAAAGTGGTCGACCCAGACTCCACAATGTATTTGGTGTTAATCATGAGTTGGGTTTATCCTAAGAAGAAGCAGACCATGAGCTAGGTTTATCCCAAGCAGACCAGCAAGCAGCCCAATAACAACTGCACAATGACCGACAAGAAGTCCAATAACAACTATAGTTATGGCAAGCGAGACATATCTCTTTTTCTATACCACCAAGGACAAATATCCCTCAATACACCCATCAATACGTGCACACAACACAGTAGGAGTCCCACTTTCCACATGAGCTCATTATAGAAGTGCCTTTACGCCGAAACCAAGTTACAGTTCTCCATTTGGATGAGGAATAAGGAACATGTGGAAGGGTAAAAGAGTGAGTGTCAAGGCCTATCTCACATGAGAGCATTCTCACACTAGAAAGGATAAAGAGCGAGGATAACCTCACGCGAGAGCAATCTCATGATGTGTTCTCAGGTGTAGCGGGCCTATAGCCTACATGTGCCATTGGAAACTATACAGTCTAGCCCCATAGGGTAAGAGATCTCGTACCTAAAAACATAGGGTTCAACACAACCACCTCCTAATGTTTCCTTGCCACGTCAATATGCAAAAAACATACTAAGGATGGTGTCTCAAATGGGAAGGGGGTGTGCAACCATTAGAGCACCTAGAGGCTTAGAGTTAGTCAAAACCAAAAGCCAATCCACATCTCAAGGATTTAATAGAACTGGAGATCCCATTCAGTACCCAGACGGGTTTGCAACCAACATAACACCTAGAAGCTCAGAGAGGCAAAACCAAGCCAATCCACATCTCAAGGATTTGATGGAACTGGAGATCCCAATTAGTACCCATAGAAGTTTGATCAAATTTGTAAGGCCATGGATGATCCCACCAAGATCTTTCCAAATTTGAACTTTGCCTTGAAGGCAAAGCATGCTAGTAGTTTAGACCTCTAAACCCACTTGAGCATTGGGCTTTATCTCTTCATATCCTCCTCTTTATTATGCAGTGTACTTGATCTGCTATCTTTTGTAGCAGTAATTGATCATGTAGACTACAATTATGATTTCTAGTAGATCTACTAGGTTTAGATTCATTAGCTTAGTGTGCCTAGCCACATTTTCCCATCTGGTTGCTTCCCCTTCTTCCATTGGCATTGCTTCCCCTTCTTCGATTAGCATGGGGTCTTGCAAGGGTTACATTTGATTCATCAATTTTTGTATTCATTGGGTGGCATATCCATGATAACATCTGTACTTTAAATTTCAATCTTCCTCATAATTTTATTATTATTATATATTACATATGCACAAAGACTCGTTAAAAATAAAGTGAATAGTGATTGATATATATATATATATATGTGGGCCCATTAATAAGGGTACAAGGCTACAACTAAGAATCCAAGCGTTCTTGTTGAAGCATGGTGAAAAGGCATCGGCTAGTGTATGACCTACTGTTGCAAGAGGAGCTCTAGAATGGCCTTCATGCTCTTTCCTTTGTAGCCAAATACTTGCTGACGCTCAGTAGGGTTCGAGTTCAGAGCCCCATTTTTTGAGCCTTTTTCTCTCTTGTCGACCACGTAGACCTGCTCCAAGAGGAGCTCCAGAATGGGCTGCATGCTCTCTCCTATGATTGGCTTTATCGACACCCTAGACAAAGCTATAAGTCCTCGCCGCGGTAAGAAGACTAAGACAACATGCCAACCTTGAAGCTAGCACAACCACCTACTCCATGCCCAACTCAAAACTCCTCTTTAGTGTTTTAGTTACCTCAAGTAGCCCCTTACCTCAACAAGGTTAGTCTCACTGCATTTTGCAAACCAATCCCCATGGGCTCCGGATCTCCCTCTTACCCTACATTACATTGAGTCTTACCATAATCTGAATAATTTAGGGGTTGCTTGGTCAAATCCCGCTCACCGAGGACCTCTCGGCCCATGTATCCAAATTCTAGAGTGGGAAGGGAGACGTGACCAAGGTTTGGTACCTGATTGCCCACGATAGCCTCAATTCCAATGGGGCTAAATTTGACGACATAGTTATCCTATAATGTCCCACTAACCTATGTGCTCACCTTCCTCACTCACTAGATGGCTTGAGACCACGGCAATAGGGTGTCCCTCATCACCATCCTACCCAAGCTTATTTCCATTAATCACTGGAGCTTCACTCACGCTGAGCTCCAAAGCTCTTGCAAGGACTTGGTATAGGCAAGGTACATTGCATATATATACTCACAAAGATTCTTTATCATTCCATTGATAGAGAGCTTCCCACCCTTGTGCCTTGCCTAGCCCATTCACACCTTGTGATGCCGTGTTCACATCCCCAACCTCTTCCAAAGAAACATAAAAATGGGAGCCATCCCATACTCCTTGCCATTGGCTCTAGCCCCACCATGACCTTAAAATTATGTTGCCACCATCCATGTTCCCCAATCCACTCAAGGAAAAGCTCATCTTGACTCTACTAGTGATATGTTTGAGCCTTAGGACTTTTTTGTACCTAGCCCACACCTGAGAGAGGCATGTGGAGCCAAGCTAAAGATGGCCCATGTGATGGCTCTCCCACCAACCTCCCCAAATCTATAACTAACTCCTACATTTGAGAGAGGCAGTACATGGAGCTCAAGTAAAAGATGGTCCATGTGACCGGCTCCCACCAGCCTTCCCAAATCTGTAACCAACTCCCACTTTGTCCTAAACTCCACCACATTCACTTTGGTCAGCCTCCCACCCACGTCGGAGCATCCCATACCACCTCTACAACACTCTCAAGCATGCTATACACTGGTCTCTCATAGACCATCTCTTTCCACCGAAACTGGCTGATGATTTTGTAGCTCCCTTCCAAATACTTCCAACATCAACACCCACTGATGGGTTAAGCTTATTGACCATGTCACGAAGAATCATATCACCCGGCAATAACAAGAGCTCAAGAGCTTGCATGCATACATTTGGGAAGAAGGTCGTAAACTTAGCCATTCCCAAGCTTCAAGCCACCCATGAGAAGAATGGAAAGCTTGAAGAAGAAACTGCCAAGCTCAAGAAAGCCACATGTGAAATCCATTAGCTTTAGAATGAGCTCGTTGTTGTTGGCAACCAAAGCCACCTAGGAGGAGCTAGCAAGCACATGACATGGATGCTCTCTGAAGTGCGCAGATTGAATAGAGAACAAAGCTTCAATGGTGGATGCCATGTAGGTGAGAGAGAGAGAGAGAGAAGAGACAATGACACAGTGTGTGGGTACAATAGTGTACCTCTTTTTGGTTTTTCGCCTTTAATACCAAGCCCTTAAAACCTCCAAGGTTGTGATAGCTTGTGCACATGAGGCCTACAGAGGCCAACTCCTAGATGAGCTTACTCAAACTAAAAAGACCAACTCTTAGAGGAGCTCAAGCAACCTAAAGCCTGAAGAGACTAACTCGTAGATTAGCTCAATCAAGCTAAAAAGACCAACTCCTAGATGAGCTCAAGCCCATGCAGCCTAAAGAGACAAACTCCTAGATGATCTCAAGTAAGCTAAAGCCGAAGAGGCCCAAGTGGTCCATGCGGAAATGTGCTATGATGCTACCCTCATCACAATACATGAGGAAATCAAAGCTCTCATTGAGTTTCAAGAGGAGTACAACCATGTAGTGAGAAAAGTGGCTACTAAGAAAGCCAGTGGCCTACTGGGACCTCCTTTTCCACAAAGAAACCCTCATCAGCGAGGCTAACCAATTTTCAAAAGAGTATCATGTATTGTCACAACACATGAGGCCACTAAAGCTCATAGGATTAGAACCATGTAGTGAGCAAAGCGGCTGCTAGGGAAGCCACTTTTACCAAGGTCTTCTTCTCTACATAGAAACCCTCAACACCCACTGAGGCATATGCCAAAATTCATAAAATAGAGACCCTTACCTTGGATGAAAAAACATCATGCTTGGAGTAAGTTTGCACAGATTGATCACAATATAGTTGCCCAATACATTGAGCGTTTGTGGAAATTACTCTTACAACTTGGCATGGATGAAGAAGTACCTGAAGATGCTCTCCAATGCAAGTATGAAGACGGTTTGGATGAAGGCATCCAAGCAGGGGTAAACATGTTTAATCCTCTATGAAGCTATGTCTCTTGCTCATGATGTAGCGAAGAAAATTCATGCTCTTACAAAAAGTGTGCGCCCTTCACAAAGCTTTGCCCCATTTAATAGCAGGGATTTCACTGACGTAAACAAGAACATGTGAACATGTTAATAACATATGTTAATAACACAAAAAATCTTGTGATCACATGTTATATTCACAAAGCTTTTACAAGGGCCTAAAAAAATTATCTTTGTCGGGCATAAAAAATCTTCTTAGGTGGCCACTCACCTGCTATTATTTGAAGATGGTAACATGAGAACATGTGAATAGCTTATTCCCATGTGTAGCCAAGCTTTTAAGGAGTTCCCAAATGGCAAGTGACCTGTTATTTTGTGACCTGTTATTTTGTGAACGGTAACATGAGAACATGTGAATAACTTGTTCACATATGTTATTATCACAAAAAATCTTGTGATCACGTGAATATTAAATCCCTGTTTAATAGGCAAGCTTCATTTGTGAGAAATAATTAGTGCTATAAGAAGTTCTCTCATTCTCCTTTCTCAACCTCACCACGTATAAGCAATTTCAATGGCACACGTGCACCCAGTTTTGCTCCCAAAAATGTATCTAATGTGGTTGATTCTAAGCCAAGTAATGTAAATTGTAATCCCAAGCCTAGCCACACGAATGTGCATAATATAGTTAAGCCACCTAATTATGTTTCTACCGGTTGCCTTAAAAAGGGACATGTTAAGGCTAATTATGTTTCTACTTGTCACCGGTTGCCTTAAAAAGGGACATGTTAAGGCTAATTATGTTTCTACTTGTCACCGGTTGCCTTAAAAAGGGACATGTTAAGGCTAATTGATATGCAAAGCTTCCTGCTTTGAATACAACACATGCTTCGGTGCATAACATTGAAGAAGATGCTCATAATGATGACTACAAATTCAACCTTGAGTGTTCAGATGATCTTCAACAAGAAGCCAATCAAGATTCAATGGACCCCCTAGGTATTCCAAAATCTTTTCATTCATTATCACAAATGAAGGGTTGTGTGCATGATAATCAAGTGTGTGTGTTGCACGATGATGGTAGATCCCATGATTTCATTTTAGAGAGATTAGTCATGACATTGAAATTAACTACATCACCATCTACTTATAAAGTAAAATCTACATTCCAAGAAACTTGATATAATGGGACTTGTGAAGTTAAGGGTTTAGAAATACAAATTGGTCCATACAAAGAGCATCATGATTTTTTAATTGCACCCTTACACTCCACCCACATAATTCTTAGCATGCCATTTCAACACCAATACAATCCCAATATTGACTATCTCACACACACACAATGCAATTTGAGTACAATAATCAATCATTGAGTCTTGTAGTGATTTGTCTCTTGACACTTTTCCATTGATTACTCTTACACAAGTAAAATGAGCACTTAGAAAGCATGAGAATGCATGCATGATCTATGTGATGGAAGATGAAAGCACAAGAGCACTCTCACTCCACATTAAAATCACTTTCTCGATGCATTTAAAGATTGTTTTGTAGATGATTATCCTCCCCACCTTCCCCCTTCTTGCCCTGAAGACCATTAAATTTCCTTACTAGTCAACCACCACCCCATAGGGCTCCCTATAGGCAAAAACCTATACACCAAATGGAAATTAAGTATCAAATCAAGGACCTACTTAATAAAGGATTGATATGTCCTAGTAGTTCCCCCTTTGGTGCCCCTGTTCTTTTAGTGCAAAAGAAAACAAGACCTACTATGTGTGTGTAAATTGCTGTGCCTTGAACAAAGTTATCGTAAAGAACTATTATCCTATTCCTATAAT
This sequence comes from Cibotium barometz, assembly GCF_041138505.1. Lineage (NCBI taxonomy): Eukaryota > Viridiplantae > Streptophyta > Polypodiopsida > Cyatheales > Cibotiaceae > Cibotium > Cibotium barometz. The sequence continues at coordinate 30,921,072 of NC_141097.1, forward strand.
TGATGATTTGCTTGACAAATTAAAATGTGCAAGTCTATTTAGTAAAATAGATCTCAAGTATGGTTATCACCAAGTCCATATGGACTCAGCTGATATCTATAATACTACTTTTCGCACTCAGTCATGCCATTTTAAATTCTTAGTAATTCCTTTTGACCTTACTATTGCACGTGTAACCTTTAGTTGAATGATAAATAGGATTTTGCTACATCACTAGGATTTTTTTGTTGTCTTTTTTAATAATATTTTGGTTTTTAGTAACTCTAAAAGTGACCATGAGCATCATTTAAGCATTGTTTTTTGTTTGCCTAAAGAAAATCACTTGTGTGCTAATGCTACTAAAAGCATTTTCGTTTAGAGTAAAATTGAATATTTAGGACACATTGTTTCTAAATATGGCATTCATGTTCACCCAAAGAAGGTAGCTACCATTAAAAATTGGCCTATTCCAAAGAATTTGCATGAAGTTAGAAGATCCTTTTTAGGTTTCTATGGTTTTTGTAGAAAATTTGTGCATAACTTTTCCCTCCTTGGTTTACCTTTGACCTTGCTTCTCAAGGAGCACATAGTTTTTCGTTGGGGTGATACAAATGTCTTTTGATCATTTAAAATACCTCTTGACTACTGCTCTTGTCCTCTACTAGCTCCTTGACTTTTCTCTCAACCTTTCTTCTTTATTGTCACAAATGCTAGTGGATCCGGCATAGGAGCTGTTTTAATGCAAGATGACCACCACATAGCTTTTGAAAGTAGAAAGTTAAAACCTACTTAGCTTCATTATAGCACCTATGACAAAAATGCTTCTAGCGGTCCTACATGCACTTCGCATTTGGAAGCACTATCTCATGGGTTATGAATTTTTTATCAAGACAAACCACCAAAGCATTAAGGACTTGCTTAGTTAACCTTTGATCTTAAGCTACCATATTAAATGGGCTTCCTTTATTTAAAGCTTTCACCCTATGCTCCAGTACCACCTTGGCTGTGCGCTAATGTTGTTGCCAAATCATTTCTTTTGATAAGATGCATGATACTTACCATGATGATCTTGATTTTTCCACTTTCTAGACTGCTTTGATGCATAATAATTAGTTCCCGATGCTTTAAGGCATAAGCATGTTGTTAATAATATTTCTATTGTTCAAATCACTTCTTTTTATAAGATGCATGATACTTACCATGATGATCTTGATTTTCCCACTTCTTGGACTGCTTTGATGCATAATAACTGGCTGCCTTTGAATGATTATTCTTACGCTAATGATTTCCTATATCATGGCACTCAATTTTGCATAACTACACCATTTAGGCAAATAGCTTTGTAAGAAATGCATGCAGCTACATACATTTCTAGTAGTTACACAGGATATCATGGCATTGCATCCATGCTAGCTGCTTATCAAGAGAAATTCTTTTGGCCCACACTTCGAAAGAATGTCACATACTTTATTTCCACTTGCATTGTATGTCAGCGCATTAAGCGTCAGCATGGTAAAGCACAAGGTTTATTGATGACCACCAGTTCCATATGGTCCTTGGGAGGATATCTCAATGGATTTCATCATGGGATTGCCCACTATCTCATCACATAATGACATGATTTAGATAATTATGGATAGATTTAGCAAACAAGCGTACTTTGTTGCATGTAAGAAGACCTTGAATGCTGCTTTGGTTGTGCCAAATTTTTTATAAAAACTATTTTCACTCACCATGGCTTTCCAAAAGATATCATTTCTGATAAAGACTCGCTTTTGTAAATCACTTTTGGGTAGCATTATTTTCAAATCTTGGTTATAAAATGGACTTTAGTTTTGCATTTCACCCTGAGACCAATGACCAAACAGAGGCTACCAATAGCACTATCATGGATCTTTTAAGATCTTACACTATGGATGGACCTTCAAATTGGGATGTGCATTTGGATATTTTACAATTTTCTTACACTACTACATGGTAGCCTAATACCGGCGCTTATACCGACATCATTGAACGGGGTCTAAAAAAGCCCCGTCATCGGTATAAACGTCGGTATATGTGCCGGAACGACGACGTCGGTATAAGCGTCGGGGAATAATACCGACGCCTATACCGGTGTCTATACCGACGTTTCACCGGTGCTAATACCGACGGCTATACCGGCATTTATACCGGCTACTATACCAGCACTTATACCGGGGTGTATACTTGTCCCTATACCGACATTCACTAGCATCTATACCGACGGCAATACCGACATGTATACCGACACATATACCGATGAATATACCGGTGTATATACCGAGGAATATATCGACGCTGTACCAAATTTTTTTTTTTGGACAGAATAGTGTTGCCTGGCTATTGCCTGGCTACCTGCAATGAACAGGATCAACAACAGCAAACAGACAGCACCATTCTGTCTAACATAGAGCACAAAAACAACCGTGCTCGTTTTTTTATTTTTTCAGATCGATAAACAAGAAATTAAATTAAACATTAATACTCAAGAATCTTTTGATCATATACCATTAGTTTGAAGGTCATCTTACATCATGGTAATGCCTCCCAATTTACGGTCTCTCCTTCTTCTTCAAGCATCTTAAATAAGGCCACAAGGCCATGTTTGTGAGCATACTTCTCCTCTCGCCTACTTGGTGGGCGATTCATGGCTAACTCCTACACAAACGATTAACAATTATAACTTTTAGAAATCAACATTTAGCCCACATACATACATTTACATAAATAAAATTGCTACAAATACTTACGAATTCATGGCGCATGGTTTCGTAACCACCACTCCCAAGATGAGAAGCCCCTACTGTTTGGAGTCTTGCCCTTGCCGCCTCTCTTTGTTGTTGAAACCTCTCTTTTATGTGAAGAGGTGGTAGATCGAGCTGTAAGAGGAGTGGAAGGCTATGTGGTATGAGGTGTGGGAGCTGCTGTCGTACCCACGGGTGTGGGAACTGGCGTCGGGAAGCCAGATGGTGAGGCAGATGTCCCATTAGGACCTCAATGGAAGGCTTCTTGGGCCCTTTTATTTGGCAGTTTAAGGGAGTCAAACCTTTTCTCTTAAGAAGAAACGTTTTCTAATTAGAAGCTTCAAAACGGCTACTTTATTTGAATTTGAATTTTGGAGGAAAAATGGAATTTAAAATCTAGCGGATAAAACCATATCATGTAACATATCTATGGAAAGCTCTTGATGCGTAGATCACAGATCTATAATCTCCGCTCAAATCGGAGCTTGTATGTAGAAGTTATGGAGGTCCGAAAATTGTAAAATTGCCCTCCTTCCCTTTTTGGAGAAAAAGTGCACCCTTTGACCACTCTTACACCTCTCTTAAAAACCCAACATTTCAGTCCACATGGCAACCCCCCATTTGGCTATTCCTTAATCACCTTGATTAGGCTTGGGCAAATTAAAGGGCCCAAGAAGACCCCATTCACTTCCTAATGCTGCTCCAGAACCCCAATAACTCTGAGCCATGGCTCTCTGCTCTGGAGTCATGGATGAAAGAAAACCATATAACTGCTGGGGACTCATGCCCTGCGGTGTAGGATTAAATGAGAAATCAGGACTGTAGTCGTAGGGCGGTGAGTCATTACCCCATGGCCTGTTGGACAAAAAACCATATGACAAACTTGTGCGAAATGAAAATTACACGGTAAACAATGAAAGAACCATATGACAAACATTAACAATGATAAACAATAATGGTAAAACTATATCAACTTGCACCTATAGTAGTGATTATAACAGTAAACATTAACAATGGTAAACAATGAAAGGACCTTCAATGTCATAAAATCATTACAAATATGTCATAACTATTTGCATAATCATTAAGATACATCATTTTGAAAATCATGATCTATTCTATCATCCTCATTAAGATCAGTAGCCCCAAAGAGATCTATGTCTATGTACATTTCAGCATCCTCATCATTAAAAGTCCCTTGATGAAGGATGTCCTCATCATCTATGTCTTCTTCCTCAACATGTTTTTCAGCTTCATTGGTTTGCACCTCTTCATTTGGATCTTGCTCTAGTTGCTCCTCTTCATTTGCTTGCTCCTCTTCATTGTTGATATCGGCTTGTTCTTGCTGCTCTCCACCACCCTGTGCATCCACATCACCCTGTTGTAGCTCAAATTCTTCAAAAATTTGCTTACTGCGGGGGGCGACTTGAACCACAAATAGCCAGCGTGGATCTTTTGGATCCGCTTTAAAGACAACCTGCTCACAATGCTCTCGGCGCACAAAAGTATCTTGCTGATCGGTCCATACCTTTGTGGAGTCCACTTGGATGAGGCCACTCTTGTCTCTACGTACAGTTGCATGTGGCCCATTCATGATTACCTTGAACCACTTCACATCAAAGATAAACAACTCAAAACTTCTGAAGCCAACCTTTAATATATCGCAGATGTAATGTATGTAGACAAACCACCTTCATTTTATAATTTAGTGGATATATTTGTGTATTTTGCAGAATACAAGGTTCCATCAAGAGAAGGTGTTCATGGAGAATTATATGACATACCTATTCCCACATTAATGTCACTCAAATGAGAAGTTCCTGATCCAAATACCATAACAAGCTTCAAATCCAAAATTAAAGATGATATTCTTAAAGCTATGTCTCCTGGAAGGATTTCAAGAAGAATAAAAATTCAATGGTTCTTGCCTATACATGTCTTTGTGGCATGTTTCAATACAATGGAATTGGAGAGGACAAGAACGATGTGGCTTAATAGAAGACTATCTACGACTGATCTGGACACTGTACTTGGAGAAGGATGGAGTATCAAGGAAACTTTTCATATTGGCGACAATATCAGTTGTAGAGTAAGCCCAAATTCTATGTCTATCTCATACCAACTATGTCGTCAATCCTTAGTTTTGGGCTATGACTATAGGAGATGGAAAAGCAAGCTTGGTAGTTGGGTCCCTTTGGATTCTGAAGAGAATTGTCCAGAGTTTGAATTTAACATCATAGTCCATCCATTCATAGATCCTAGGAACCTTATAGTAACATCAAACTGGAGACTACAACATGTAAGAGAGTCGCTTGAGTTTCTGGACGAAACATCACCTGAATATAGATTCAAAGTAGATGATATTGTTATCAGTACAAGGATGGAGAGTGTAACCTCATGCATCACATGTCTTCCCCCAAAAAAAGTTATATTTGAGCCACTTGCAAGGGCAAGTTTGTTAAGCTGAAAAGGATTTCTCCAATAATGTAATCAATATATTCTGCTAAATTTTGTCTTGACTTCTTTACAAAAATGGTCAACGTATTGTTCGCAACACAAAACAAGGTTTAACAGTTGAATATCAAATTGTTGATACTGAATTTAAGTACAGAATATAGTCCCAAAAAGGGTGTGTTCATATGGACAAAATGAACAAAACAAAAGCCAATTTGTGGAATCACTCAACAAAATCAACTTTTCTTTTGGTATGGGATGACCGTGGATCTTTAGAGAATCTTTCTCTCTTCAGTTTGCTTCGATCAAATTTGGCTGATTGAGGTTCAAGTTCCGGTGTTTTGAGCTCTTGAGGTGTTGGAAAGGAAGACTTTGCAGTGGATTCCTCAACTGGTGGTAAGTTGGGCTCTTCTCTAAGATCTTTAGGTGTTGGCGAGGGAGATTTGGCAATGGGGTCTGGTTTTGGAGAAGGTTCCTTGGAGGTTGGCTTTGGAGACTTGGTAGTCTTCTTGGGGAACATGAAAAAGAAATTGAATGGAGAGCCAACATTTGCCCTCTTACTTTCTTTGTTGGATAACGACGCTTCTGAATTTTAAATTTCACTGGTGAGTGAAACAGAAGACCTTTAGTAGTACTCTTCTCTTTGACAGGGGTCTTCTCTTTGATTGGGGTTTTCTCTTTGACAGGGGTCTTCTCTTTGATAGGAGTCTTCTCTTGAGTTGGTGAAGAGCTCTTCTCTTTAGCAGGAGGGCTAGGGCTCTTCTCTTTAGCAGGAGGGCTAGGGGTCTTCTCTTTGATTGGGGTTTTCTCTTTGACAGTGGTCTTCTCTTTGATAGGAGTCTTCTCTTGAGTTGGTGAAGAGCTCTTCTCTTTAGCAGGAGGGGGGTCTTCTCTTTAGCAGGAGGGGGGTCTTCTCTTTAGCAAGAGGGCTAGGGCTCTTCTCTTTAGCAAGAGGGCTAGGGCTCTTCTCTGTAGCCTGAGGGCTCTTCCCTTTAGAATGGGTCTTCTCTTTAGTAGTGCTCTTTTTTCCCTTGGAAGATCTGCTCTTAGTAGGGCTCTTCTTTCTTTCCTTCTTCTCTTTGGCAGAGGTCTTTTTCTTTTTGGATGAGCCATCCTTGACATGGCTTTTCTTCTCCTCCTTTTTTCGTTGAAGTTGTACCCTTGGCTCCTTTCTCAGGTGGAAAGGGGGAATCAGGATCAACTGGATTGATAGATCTTTCCAAAACCATAGACACTGCCTTCTCCCTTACCCAACTTACCCAAGAATCTGGATATTCATGCAACTAAGGCAAAAGAAAATGATAAAATTTCTTAATATGAGAAAGTCACTAAATGTATTAACCCAATCAATCAATGCTATCATTACATGAACTTACAGTAAGTGTTGTCATTCTAAATCTTGACTCAAGATATCTCCAAGCATTAGCAAGCACCATCCATCCTTAAGATGTTGAGTCTTTCTGCAAAGGAACTTCCTGATTGTAGTACTTAAAATCTTCAAGTTTGTAGTCTTTATAGGTGGAACCTAGAAAACACAAGATAAGTTTGGCAGCACTGCAAGCATAAAATATTGAGGGTCAACCAAACAATTGAAAACTTACAAAATATTTCTCTAGAACATACACCATGGTAAAGTTGATTCTTACATTTTACTTCTCCCATGAATGGATGCTAAAGAATTCTTAAAGATTACATCTCTATCTAATAGATTGAAGATAATGACTCCAATGGCCTCTGTGATAAGATGAATACTGCAATTAGTTGTGAATATTGTAATGATGGACAAGAGATAATTGAGTGTGAGTCTTACACTTCAACATAAGGGTATACAATGTAATTGCATGTCAGCATATCAAAGTTTTTTAGAAAACTTGCAAGATCCCCTTGCCTATTGAGAAAAGGCACTGTGTAACAAGGGGATCAAGAATGGTCACTTGCATAGCCATTGAGTCAGGAAGATCCCTCATAAGACATCTGGAGACATAAACAAAACATATCAATAAAATATGGAATCTGAGAAATTCATCAAGAAAGCAAAAGGAAATCCACACAAACCTCAAACAGATGAAGAGGACTGTGTCAAATATCTCAATATTGTGATTCACAAGCATACTTGTGTCTTCAGGGGGGGCAATATCAATAAACCTCATCCTCTCCATGCATGGAGACAACTACTATCATTTGACCTGTTACATTTTGATAAAGTTTTGAACTGGATGCATGAAGAATTTCAGCTTGCTGAGAAAGAATGGCATCCTCTGTAATCTTCTCCTGCTCTCTCTCTTTCTCCACTTCTTTTTTAATATCTTGAGCTTTTCTTGTACTATAAGTATGCGAAACATCTTCAATAACAACTGATTGTTTGGGTTGTCTTGCTGGAGGAATATTTGATCAAAAAATCCTCAGCAGCCTCTTGAAGACACATAAGGGCCTGTGACTCCCATCGGACTTTATCAAGATTTGTGTTTCTCATTCTGCCAATTAACCTTCCTGATATGTCCCTGACAACCCGCATAAATGGCAGTCAAGGGATGAGAAGATTAGTAGATTTCTGTGCCACTCTGATCTCTCTTAGTGACTTCACCTGATAGTTTAATCTCTTTCTTGCTATTGCCCTTGCACGAGGCTTTGGAGGAGGCTTTTCTTGTTTTTCATCGACAACTGGCTTTTTGGAAGATCCTGGTTTGTCTTGAGCTTTTTGAGTCTCCAAAGGGGCGTAGACTTTCCTTGCAGTCTGTTTGTCCTCGCCATTGAAGTTAAAGAAGAAGAATAGACCCGATCGGGGTGATTTGTGAATTGCGATAAAAAAACTAACAGTGGCCCGAACTAAGCGATGGGGCGAATCCGAATTGCTTGGATTAGCTCTATCGCTTGATTCGGGCTGAGACTATAGGAGATGGAACTAAGCGATGAAAAGTTTCCAAAAGCATTGGAATAGCTCAATCGCTTGATTCGGGCTGAGACTATAGGAGATGAAACTAAGCGATGAAAAGCTTCCAAAAGCATTGGAATAGCTCAATCGCTTCATTCGGGGAATTTCTAAGTGATAGGGGAGGATCCGGAACCAAGCGATCAAGAAGGTCCAAGATGTTCGGATGAGCGTTATCGTTTGATATGGGTGAGAAGGGTAAAAGGAGATTCCGGGAATTTCGGAGGAGCAATTTTGCTTGATACCGTGTCGGTGAAAAATAGAAATGTTTTCAAGAAAAATAAATTTTTATACCTCGAATCTATCGTACATAGGACCGTTGGATACATATGTCATGCAATCATTTTTGCCACGTGGCACGAACGGTTACTATTTAAGGTATTTTTGCCACGCTCCACGTGCTCCGTTGGATATTCTCAAAATTCTCTCTCGTTTTTTTTTGCCAAAGCCTGCACCAAATGATAGAAACATTCCTTTACTTTTGGACCACTTATTTTCGCTTAGTCGGCCTCTACTTTGCAAGCTCTATTTTGCAAAAACTCTCTCTCTCTTTTTTGAACCTTCAAATTGCCAAAGCCTGCACCAAGCGATAGAAGCATTCCAAATATTTTGGACCACTTATTTTCGCTTAGTTCGGGCTTTGCCATATTGTGACTTCCAAGCCTTCTTTCAGAATTGTTCCAGCATTTTTCTCAAATATCACAATGAGTAAAAGTGTTGGGAAGACATGAACTTGTTGAAGAAAGCCCAAGTGAAAGACTCTTGAATGCTATTTTGCAAGATGGTCATGACATGAAGGTATACGCAGATGCAGTGGAGATATTCAATCCAAGGTTTGTTCTTTCAGATGTTTTGATGAAGCTTAAGGACATTCTTGAAGAGGAGTACAAACAATTTGAAATGTCAATTGAAGGTCATTGTTTTCATATCGGAGACAATGATTTTTATCACCTTACAGATTTTACTTAGCTGCTGACAGTGGAGAAAGCCAAAGTTACAAAGAGATTCAGTACATTTTCAAATAGAATCTCTTTCACATGCCCTTCATCCATTTCTTGTCCAATTCATAAGAAGCTTTGTAACCTTGTCCCCAAAGATGTCTCCTTTCTTTTCTTTCTATTTTTGAGAGCAGAAATAAAAGATAAAGAGCAAGAATCAGATATTGATGCAGAGAAGGAGGAAGAAAACTTAACCACAGTCTCAAAGCTAGAGAAAAGAGAGATTTTAGAAGAGGAAGAAATTGATGTTCAAGGTGAGGAGAAAGAAAGTGCAAATCTTGATGTTGCTGAATTTAGGGCTTTCACTGTTACTGAAGAGCCCTCAGAGGAAGCAAGCATATCTGAATCCTCTGTTATCGTTCCAAGCCTTCCTTTCTTCTATATCAATGAGAAAGATTTTATTCCTTTGTCCTATCTTCAATGTCTCTTCAATATCAGGGAAGACTACTGTATTGCAGCAATTTCAGAAGCTTGTGAGGTGACCAAAGACTTTATTGATACAGAAGTAGAGTCAAAGGAAGAGTTTTTGGCACTTGATTTATAAACATCTGACCACTCATTTATCCCTGCTCCTGATGCACTTGCCTTGTGTCTTAAAAGAGTGGATGAGGAGAAACCTTCCCTTAGAGATGAGGATTTTGAGAACAGGCTTATTGAGTTAGGTGTAGAGTCTTTTGGTAGAGATTTCAAGCTTCAGGTAGATTCTGATAAAGTGGAAAGGGTTGGCTCATGCAACTTGATGAAAGACAAAGTAGTAAGTGAGGATGAGTTGCAGAAGGTAGTTTCCTTTTAATCTTTTGCAAAATGTTATTGTGATTGTAATTTTTTTAAAGTGAGGTTTTTGTCTTGCAGATTGAATTGCTTGATAAGGATGATTTTCTAGGAATAGCTAAAGGCAGCAGAGTGAAAGCTACATAAACTAGGTCAAGAAGGCCTTCATCTGCTCTCATGCACTACTTACCTACATTGGATAAGGCTGTGTTCTGTGCATTCCACATGAACTTCTCTGAAGATGCTGAGTTGCCAATATTTGCCTTGAAGGTGTTGTCAAGGTTCATGGGATACACTCCCCTTGCTAACAAGGTCTTGCTTATCCTAGAAGGGTAGTAACATGATCTCTTACAAGTTTTAACCTTTTTTTCCTTTATCCAGATCTCTCTGTCAAGTTAACTATATCCCGCATTCGTTTTACTCGTGCTCTTAACCCTATTGGAGTTTCTTTTAAGGTTTTCAATTGATCATTTTCTTGTTTCAAAGACACTATTTTGTTTTCAAGTTCTATAATTTTTTTTGCATTCAAAGATAAAGTATTTTGAAGATATGTAATATGTTCTGCATGTGATTGAGATAGTCTTGAACTATAACCAAGTAAGCCATCCACCGCATCACCAACAAATCTCATCAAATAATGTGGTGTGTGAAAAGAAGGATACCTTCCTGTTCTGGGATCCGGTGGATATAGACTTCCATCTGTCCATAGGTCAATATGCTTCTTTCCTTCGTTGCGAAGATGTTGAGCTTCATTCGCACATGAAAGGGGTCTTTGGTAGACACTCCATGTAGTTGCATACTCTTGGTTGAGCTTGATATTCAAATGAAACTTACGATTAGATGTATCACTCATTACTAACAGAGCTAAAAATATTAGCATAGCTATTAGAAGATGAGAGACGCAGAAGAATGAGAATGAGATGTAGCTTGTGAAATTCTTAGAGAAGCAGAGGAGTGAAACTAAGAATAAGCTTGTGAAATTTTTTGGAGAATGGATGAGAGTGCGTTCGGAGGGAATGGTCATTCAAAAGAGGACAAATTTCGAGACGAGCCATTAAAGAGTAGCATGAAAACGATATATTTTTTTAGATTTTAAAATACGTACTTAGATACGTGTTCAATCACATAGATACGCTTTAAATATCCAAAACGGCCAAATTTGGAGCCGTTTTGACCGTCAACGTTCTACTAATTAGCAAGTTAGCGAATTCCTTACACAGCCCATTTTGAGACATTTTTGGCCCTAATGGAAAGTTTTTCCGGGTCCGGTTTTGGAAAAATTGACGGATTAGTCTCTTGTCCGGATATCCATGCGGATGAGACCCCGAGTGTGGGACCCTGCGTCGCGCAAGAAGTGCTACTTCTGCTAGCACCCCGAATCCATTGTGTGGTAGGGACAGGGATCTCACAGTTGGTATTAGAACCAATTGGCCAATAAAGATCAACTGAGAAGCCAAATATGTCAAAAATTTATCAAGAAGCACAAAAAGGTTGTAATTGTGTGATATAATTCATACAATTTGATATTCAAACTAAAAATTCGTAAATTAGTAATTGGGTCTTTAGATGGAAGTACCACAATTGTATGGAACCCTGACTTGCTTGAGGCCTAGACATGATAGTATTTACCTTATAATTCTAAGGACCATGACTACCCGTATATACCGAGGGTATAACTGCAGCTCTTTACTGGCTGTATATACGAGTAAATCTAAGACTTGAAATTATAAGCATTAATGCTATCCAGATGATGATTTTGAATGTGGTTGATATGATTTTTAATTCTATTTAAGAACTGATGAATTGATTTGGATTCTGATTGAAAAATGATGATTTCTGAAATTTAGTTGAATTATAATAACCTGAGCAAAACCACAATGAGGATGAATGGGACGAGTCCCTGTGATGATATTCATGACTAGAATGATAATAATGATTTCAGCAAATCACTATGAGATTAGTGGATTGTGCTGTCAAATTGCTACTGTTAACACTTGACACGGTAGATCAAGTTAAGGGATGACAAATTGAGAACTTGCTTGACTGAAATTCTCATGGAGGAATGTTCAGAAAGAAATTTTCGGTCTAATGGACCATTATCGTGTTAAGATATGATCTGAATGAATTGTTATTAAATGATGAGTTCTATATAAGGGATATTTATCCCAGTATTATGTTGGGTTGACCAGAATATAAGGAACCCCAGAATAAATCTTATCTTAAGAAAACGAGTTGTCCTCTACTTTGCGAGATGAGGACATCTCGCATTTTTTTTAAGTGGGGTAGAATGTAAGATTCCTCCCCCAGCCTTCGAGGTATACAGGAGTAAGAACCTCCCTTTCTTATCTTAATTATTCCCTCTCTAAAATAAAAGAAAGATTCTGTTTAAAAAAGGAAGACCCTTTCCCCAGAATACTTTCTCAGGAGCCCCACCTGTTTTAAGGATTTAGAACGAGGAGTTCAGAAGTGAGAACCGGTTTTGGATGCCAAGGTTTTGGTCATCAGTTAAAAGACTGCCCAACTCCTGCCTTGTCAAGGGCATAGGGAAGTCAAGAACCCCAAATTCAGAGACCAATCCCTTCATACCAGTCTAATCAAGGTCCGTCTCGCCCAAGCCAGGGTAACCCCAAAAGAACTCCAGCTTATCCATCTGCCTCTGTCCAGATTAACCTCAGAATTCCTTTCCAGAACTGGGGCAACCAAAGAGAAAGAATTTCGCCTCAGACTGCACTAGCCAGAGCAATCGCAATTTCAGATGTAGTAGAAGAGGAAAAAGGACAGATCTATGCTACAATTGAAAACCAAGGGCCTAACCGACAATTCTCAGTCATCCATACTCCAGCAGAGTATCAGGGTAAACCAAGTAATCGAAGATGCACTTCGGTCATGCTGTGGAAGGGAACCCAAGAAGTGGCTAAGCTATTGCACCTAGTCGAGTTCGCCTACAATGCTTCTTATCACAGAAGTATTGGGAATGAGCCCTTTTAAAGCTCTATATGGACAAGATTGCTTTACTCCATTAACTAGGTCCGACCCATTGATTAGGGTCGAGATGTCCAAACAAATGCTTGACGACATGGAACAACAGATGCATGCAATTCATAAAGATATAAAAGCTACCTAGGATCGACAGAAATAGTAAGCAAATAAGAAGAGAACAGTCAGAGAATTCAAAGAAGCAGATATGGTCTTCATTCGAGTACGGCCAAAAAGAAGTTCTTTATCTCTTGGGAAGTATAAGAAGTTATCCCCCAGATATTGTGGGCCATATCTGATTTCAAAGAAAGTAGGTGACTTAGCCTACGAGCTTCTTCTACCTCATCATCTCAAAGTTCATAATGTATTTCATGTAAGCCTTCTAAAGAAATATGTGCCAAGCCCAAATCATGGTAAGATACACCGTCGGCGTCTAGGTTACACTAGTTCCTTCTTTTATATAAGTCGTAACTCTTACTTGTCACTCGCAGTAATCTTACTTCCATCGATCTCCTTTCTTTCTTAATCTCTTTTATGGCTTGGCAGCAAGACTTGGTTTTATCCATGATGATTTCTCACCTTCAAGACGCAAGCGAGTCTATGAAGAAGGATTTTATAGAACTGTATGAACGCTTACTTTTTCCTCACTTGGGAACTTCTAAAGCTCAGACCAAATGGCAGACCTATCGAGACATAACTACGGTAACATCGTGGGGTCAGTATCACTTTCGTAACAATGTCCGCTTCGCTATGGTTATTGAAGCTTTGGGTTTGGGTCCCCGATACTATTGCGTGATGAGATCAAGGCATGGTGGGTTTTCTGAGCAGGTCTCCTTACTTGCGTGTTTTCTTCCTCACCAGAAGATATGCCTTTATCCCATTTTTGGCTTGCCTCTTAGAGGTCCTTTTATTAGGTCACCTCATACCAATGAGGTAGGTGCTACAATAACCGGCCGAATTATTCCCATAGAAGAGTTACTTATACGTGTGCTGCTTGTGAGTGCTGCTTTTGTGACCATATGATGGACGGGCTTATTGAATTGTAAAAAGTTCTTCTATCTTTGCTGTATACGTTCCAAGAGTGTATAAAGTTGAAATCTTCGTTCTTGTCTTAAGTCTTGCTTTCTTGAGACTTTTCTTGGTGGTTACTCTTAATTAATTAAATTTTCTCTTAGTCTCATAGTCTTGTATCTTGTGGGATTACCCCCAATTTGCGAGATGAGGGCATCTCGCGTTTTTCAAGTGGGAGAGAATGTAAGATTCCTCCCCATCCTCTCAAGATGTCTAGCATCCTCCCCCTATAATCAATTCCCTCTTCAGAAATATAAAAGATCTTATCTCTGCCAGTTTTGACATAGAGAGAGAAAATATTGTAGAGAGAAATTATTCAGATTTTGAATATTTTTAGATAGAAAAATTTCTCATATTATTAAAATAAGTTCCCTTGAAATAGAAGTTCAAAAAGATTTTCAGAAAGTGCATTAGAAATTAAGTATAATCGGCTCAAGAGGCATTATCCTAGGGGTGAAGATTTTTTTGAAATTTCAAATTAAGGTTCCTATGGACCAATAAGATTCATCCAAGTGTAGGGAGGAGATAAATGAAGAAATAAAAGAAAAATCTCCAAAAATGATTAAATACTCACATAAGATGAAGAGTTGATTAAGGACAAGGCTAATAGTTAAAAAGGGGAGAGATTTAGAAGCAATGATGTATTTTTGACACCTCTGCATGGGGATTTTCCCCTCATGAATGAGGCACCTACTTCACATGTGCAATTGAGTTTTAAATCTTCAAAAATTGTCATATTTTTATCTCTCCTCTCTCTTGAACCAGACCAAATCAAAAAGGAACCAAAGCGAATAAAAAAGGAACCAAACTAGGTCCAAATCTAGTCCAAATTCAACCAAACTGAAATCTAAAAAATTCTAGAAATCAGTTGGTCTTAGTTAGAGCCTCCCTCTCCTATAAATAGAACATGAGTCCTTTGAAAAAAAATAGGAGAATTTTACTATACTAGAATTATGCTGAAATAATGCTAATTTTTACTATTCTCTAAATTTCTCTCCAAATTGAAGAAATTGGAGCTTCCCTCTTTCTTCAATCCCCATTGGTGGCTCCATCAACATACTAAACCAATTGATTCGTTGGGGGCCTCTACCATGAATAAAGAATCAAGCAATTTGTAAGGTAAATGGTGAATTTTGATCTTTTCTATAATTTCTCAAAGTTTCTCTCTTCTCCACCCCTCTCAAGCTTGAGAAGCTTAATTCGAATGGTTTTTGAATGCTATTGAAGTTAATTGATGAATGGTAGTAAAGAATTACATGAATTGATGAATGCTATTGAAGTTAATTGATGAATGATAGTAAAGAATTACATAAATTTCCATTTATGCTTAATTCTAATGGTTTTTATGTAATTTCTCTCTCTCACTCAAGAATGGTCACACTCATGACCTATTCTCAATCTAAATGAAGCTTTTCATAAATGTTTTCTTTAATCCAAGATTAATCTATGCTTGAGACCAAATTAATGGCTTTTTTCTATGCTTTTAGTTTATGTATTTCATGAATATTGATGATTCAATCCATTATGGATTAATGATCCAATTAGGGATCATTCTAATCATTCTCTTAATGATAAGCTTTATCTTTTCGAATAATTGAGATTTATCAATCATAGCAGCGGAGCTATGGCAAAATTTTTGTAAAAATTACACATAAAATAATTTCATTCAAAGCATGAAAAGAGGACTTCCTACCATATTCTAGGAATTATCATCCTAGATTAATTGAAAGAATTTTATTGTAATCATGGAGAAATTGATTTTTATGTTATGCATA
This sequence comes from Cibotium barometz, assembly GCF_041138505.1. Classification (NCBI taxonomy): domain Eukaryota; kingdom Viridiplantae; phylum Streptophyta; class Polypodiopsida; order Cyatheales; family Cibotiaceae; genus Cibotium; species Cibotium barometz. The sequence continues at coordinate 30,936,790 of NC_141097.1, forward strand.
ATTGATGAATTAAGAAAAAGAGGATTTCTAGTAATTAAATTTTATGTTAAAAAGAGTAATCCCCATCGTATGAGTATTCTTAAAGGGTTAATTTTCATTCTAGGCATAGAAAAATGTATACTAGAAATACTTTATTATAAAAGTGAGATTTTTATCTCATAAATGATTTTATGCATAAACTAGATGCATAAAAGAAATTCTTTTATATTAAAAGAATGATTTTCATCATAAATGAATTTATGCATAAGAAGATGCATAAAAGATTGATTTTTAATTCAAAAGTGTCATTCTCATTTAAAATGAATTTATGCATAGGAAGATGCATAAAAGATTGATTTTTAATTCAAAAGTGTCATTCTCATTTAAAATGAATTCATGCATAGGAAGATGCATAAAAGATTGATTTTTAATTCAAAGTGTCATTCTCATTTTTAAAATGAATTTATGCATAGGAAGATGCATAAAAGATTGATATTTATTTCGAAAATGTTATTCTCCTTAAAATGGAATTTATGCATAAATAGATGCATAAAGAAATCTTATATCAAATATAAGAATTCTCTTGTATTCTATAAATAGATATTAGGATGTGATAAGATGCATATGAGATGTGATAGGATGAGTTAAAAGTTATATGAGATGTGATAAGAATGAGTATGGGATGAGTTAGGATGTGGATGTATGCATGTAGATGTGGATGTATGGATGTGGATGTATGTATGTGGATGTGGATGTATGAATGAGGATGTGAAAATGGATGTATGCATGTAGATGTGGATGTATGGATATGAATGTGGATGTGGATGTGAATGTATAAATGTGGATGTATATATGTGGATGTGGATATAGGAATGAGGATCTGAAAATGGATGTATGCATGTAGATGTGGATGTATGAATGTGAATGTGGATGTGGATGTGGATGTGGATGTATAGATGTAGATACGGATGTGGATGTATGTATGTGGATGTGGATGCATGAATAAGGGTGTGAAAATGGATGTATGCATGTAGATGTGGATGTATGGATGTGAATGTGAATGTGGATGTGGATGTATGCATGTAGATGTGGATGTATGGATGTGAATGTGAATGTGGATGTAGATATGGATGTGGATGTATGAATGAGGATGTGAAAATGGATGTATGCATGTAGATGTGGATGTATGGATGTGAATGTGGATGTGGATGTGGATGTATGTATGTGGATATGGATGTGTATGTATGGATGCGGATATGGGATTGGATGTATGATGTGGATATACGAACATGGATGTGTATGTAGAATAATGAATGTGAATATGTATGTGAAATAATGTGTCGTCGATATAAGTGAATGGATGAGAATGAGTACACATATGAATGGAATGTGGAGTAAGTAATGTGGACTGAGGAGGTGTGGACTGAGGAGGGATAATGTGGAAAGATAAGAGTTCGATATAGAAACTGTATTTTATGACCTGTTTGTAAATGACTGTTTTATGTCAAGAATGCTGGGGAAGCATTTTGACCGTCTTGTGGATTAAGGTCATGGAGACCTAACTGATAAAGTTGCAACTGCTGCTGGAGAGTCAATGGAGGACGTCTCGCATAGCAAGGTCGACCGAGGTCTTGACCAGCCTCGGTTCGATTTAAATGGTGAGCTTCCGGTACGGTGGATGAGGGACCAAGGAAGCGGCCTATGAGTGAAGCGCTAGGTCACCTGCCAGAAGGATCCTAGAGGGTGCTGACCATACGGTGCTTTGGCTCTGGGTCGTCGAAGATACCCACACGTCGTGCCATGGCACGTCTATGGTGTGAAACCATGCATATGAGGCCATTAAATGCAAATCCAGATGCATGGGATTAAGTGCCATGACTTGAGTCATTATATGATGCCTAAGTACATATGTTCATATTGTAAATGAGGTTCAATAAGACGAGCTGAGGCAGAGTCAGGTCTCGAAGCTTCTGTACATCAGTGTGGTGTGAATTATGGAGCTTTATGCTTATGGTAGACCTTGTGAGTAGGGAGGTGGTGGGGGTGGTTCTGCTGTTACTCAGACCTCATGGGTAAGTTGGAAACACTCAATTATGTACATGGTCTGCGTGGCTATGTTATGATGGTATGGGTGGCTCGTCAAAGGGTTATGTAAATGATGTAAATGGCTACCCATGTGCATGATGTGTAGTAGCTTCTCTATGGTATCGATGGGTCGAGCCAGTGATTACCTCTTATGGGAGTGCATGCATGATGCATGCTTTAGTAGATTTATGATATGTACATGATGTTTGATGCTGCTTTGGTCCATGCATATGCATACGAGGAGTAGATATATCAGATGTATAGGAGGTATATAAAGGCGGCAGCTTGCGTGGCAATAACAAAAAAGGAGATATCCGAATTTAATGCTAAAAAAAAAGGAGACGCAAGTGTATTTGAATTTTGGGAAATACGAAATATTAGCTGCAAAAGGGAAGTGCGCCCGAATCCCTTGCGGGAAAGAGAGAAAAACCAGAAAAATGGCGCATATCAGTGGGGGGGGTGTGCAGAAAATGAGAACCAGAGCTACATGTAACCAGAGATTTTAAAAATGAGAAGGCGGCTACTGTATGGAACTTCTTGGGGTTAGAATTAAAAGGTGAATGAAGCGCTATCAAAGGTGATGAAGTACAAAAAAATCACACATTATATGACGTGTTTTGATCCTGGCGCAAACGGCAGTGCAAGGGAAATAGCAAAATCAAAAGAAAAATTCGCTTTTTTTTACTCAGATAAGTGAAACTTTTGTTTGATGTTACTTACGATTTGAAAAATCGTATAGAAGTTTTTTTTTACAAAAAAACAAGAAGGCTTTGAAAGTATATATGGTTTTGAAGAACCATGGAATAGAAAGGCACTTGATTTTGGATTGTTAGACATGGTGATTTTTTTTAAAAGACTGATGAATATGTTGTACATGTGCCATGTGCCATCTTTTGCCTTGTGAGTTGTTGGAATCTGAAAGCAGGTTTTCAGGTGATTAAGAGACATTTTAAAATGATGGAATTGGCATTATATGGTACATGTGATGTGAATGGTCACATGTATATGGAAATCATTTGTAGAATGTGTTATGCCTACATGTGATTGGTTTGAGACATTTGGAAAAAGGAGTCAGGAAATCTATGCTTGGAACTGGACATGCTCTTGATACACAATTTATGTGCAATCATCAGGCTGAATTTGGGGATGTATTGAAGTGAATTGGCACATGTATATGTCATCAAAAATGGAGATGTCTTATGCTCCTTGAAGAGTTATGTGTGTGTGTTTGCTTGCTGGGGATTAGAATGTACTCTCACAGCTAGAAGTCTCGCACTTTCCCAGTGAAAAAGGTGGATCAATTTGATGGTAAGAACATCACAAAGTACCTGCGCAATTACACAAAGGAAATGGAGCTAAACAGGGTGACTGAGGAGGATATGGTTCGAAGCTTTGAGCTGGTATGTGTTCCTGAAATAAGAGAGCGCATAAGAGGATTGCAGACAGCACATGGTGGCAGAAATTGGGAGGAGTTCAAGCTTGCTTTAAAGGATGAATATTTCATGGAGGATTCCGAGCGGGTGACCAAACGAACTTTCTTGGAATAGGTCACAAAACCCAAAATGGGAATTTCTGCCCCACAGAGTTGCTAAGAGAGTTTGAGAAGCACTATGCCCAGCTGTCAAGGATTGAGCGCACAACCTTGGACAGGGAAAAAACAGAGCTCTTCTTACAAGCAGCTGGGAAAGATCTCCAAGAAAAACTGGAAATTCTCCTTGAGGATAAGGATACAGAGCAAGGGCTAAATAATGATTGGAATGATGTCGAGTATGCGATCACCATGCTAGCAAAGCGACAACGAAGGAGGGATAAAATGGTGATGAGCTCGGCAACCCCTATAACTGCTGTTATCCCTGAGAATCTACCAAAACCAGCTGCTACAATCCCAAAGGTAGAAGGGCCAATGGATGAGCTTATTAAAGGCATGCGAGACCTAAAACTGAAGATGTCTAGGATTGAAGAAAAAGGGCTACCATTAGGGCAGGCTTCTATGCAAAGGCCTCAAAGCAAAGAAGGGTTTACATTCAGATGTATATGGTGTGATGACCCAGAACATGCAAAGAAAGACTGTGCTAGCTATAAAGAAGCCCTCAGAAATCAACTTGTGTTTTTCAAAGATGGGAAAATCCACCTTACAGAGACTGGTCTTCCATTAAGCACAAACTTTGGAAAAGGAGGGATGAAAAAGCTGGTTGAGGCCCTATGGTTGCTAGCCATGCTATCTCTATGGTTGAGGCAGCAACCCATGGGTTAAATGCTGGTCAATCAAAGCAGGGATCTGAGAATGATGAAGATTTTTGGCCATCAACAATGGAATTAATTGCGTCAAAGAAGGTGTCTAAGCAAGCTTTGCATGAGGCAGGTGACTGTATACATCTTGAGACTGGCTGGGAGGAGCCTGTGGATTCTTTATTTGTTCATGCCTACATTGCTAAATGCCAGAATAATGAGGCACAGGTAGAGGAGAAGCGTAAAAGGGAAAATGAGGAAGGAGGGTCATCAAAAAGAGTTACCCGTGGAAGTGAAAAGAAGGATCCTGGGCCATCACATATGCCTCCACCGCATAGCAGACCTCCACAGGAAGTATCAATGGAAGAAGTGCCAGCAAAAATGAAGCATGAGAAGGAGAAGGGTAAAGGGAAAAGTCCACTCTACAAGCTTCAATCTGATATTGAAGCCGCAACAACAGATCTCAAAAAGGTGCTTGAAGAGAGGATTCTAAACAGCAGGGTGGAATTTACACTAGGGGAAGTCTTGGGGATTGCAAAGAAAGAATTCCATGATGAGATAATTGATATTATACGAAGGAAAAGGCAGTCCATAATTGAATCTATTCCATCACAAGGGGAGGCAAGCACTTCCAAGACTCATGGAGTACACGTACAGCAAAAGGAAGAGAGAGAAAGTGTGGTGGAATGTAATCACTCTACTGAAGGGGCACGACAAGTGCGCTTTGTGGATGAGGATGATGAAAAAGAAGTTCTTACAGTCATTAATCCAGGAGCCATTGGGCAAGAGCAACCACTGAAACCCTTGTCAAGATAGGTGACTTGGAAGAGCCGTATGTCGCTCTAATTGATCATGGGTCTGAAATAAATCTTATGGCTAAAAATCTCTACAACAAATGTAAGTGGCCAATGGATGTAGATCATGGGTGGATGATTAAAGCAACTAATAACTCATCTGGAGAGCTCTATGCAGCATGTCCAAATGTAAGGGTAACTATAGGGGATGTGAAAGATGATCAGAACTTCTTTGTTCAGGAGATGTCATCGTATCCCCTTATCCTTGGGCAACCCTACATTACAGCTGTGAGGATGGAAACAAAGGTTTTGGATGATGGCTCGGCATATGCAAGAATGAGTAAAGATGGCAAGAAAGCTGTTCACTTCTTGACAGTTTGCATTAACCATGAAAGGAACCGTGAGTCTCTTCGAGCACAGTCACTCCCAAAGATAAACAGAGAATTCATGAACTACAGGGAGATGAGGGATTTTGGCCAGGTGCCATTGTAAAGCGGGATTCCAATGGTACAAGGGAAAATGAGTTCTCGCAGGACTCAATCAATGTAAATAAATTTTCAGCAAATTTTCAGGGATTTTCTAGCTATGGGTCACTGGTCTTTGTAAAAAGCAAGGACTTGAAGCGTGGTATGCGTCGACATGTACAAAATGAATAAAAAAGTCTTGAGCAGTGTGGTCTTTTGGAGAAGAATGAGTTTATTTCAGGGGTGCTTGATGAGGTGTCATTTGTGGATACTATGGATGTGCTTTTTGCTATGGGAAGAGCATGCTTACAGGGTGGAAATGAGATGATAGAGGTGTCATCTGTGGGGATGTATGATATAATCCGGGAATTTGAGGGGATGGAATGTAAAAACATGAATTGTGAGATGGATGCTCATGTTGATACAAAGTATAAAACGATTGCAAAGAAGGTGAAACCAGATGCCTTGCCCTTGCCACCAGGAAGCAAGGAGAAATTAGATGAAGCCTCTATGCAACCGAATCTCAGAGATCCGAAGAAAATTGGGCATAAGTTTACACAAGAAACCCTAAAAGAGCTGAAGATTGGTGAAAGGAATTTTCTGTTGCCAGTTGAAAGGGAATGCTTTGAGGAGATGCTTGTAAAACATGGGAAGGCCTTTGCTTTTCAGCCGCATGAGATAGGCTGTGTTGATCCAAGCATAATAGCACCAATGGTGATCTTCACTGTTCCACATGTGCCCTGGAACCTGCAGCAGCCGATTCCAGTACCAAAGGCTCTCTTGCCAAAGCTGATGGAATTACTAAAAGAAAAGATCAGGATGGGAATTTTGGAGCCATCATGCGCTCCATACTCCAACAGATGGTTTACCGTGCCAAAGAAAAATGGAACATTGCGCTTCATTCAAGACATGCAACCTATAAACAAGGTCACAATCAAGAATGTGGGAGCAGGTCCGATTGTGGACGAGTTTGCAGAAGCATTTGCAGGGAAAGCTATATACTCTATGGGTGATCTGTATTCGGGATATGATCAGTTTCAGCTGGATATACAAAGCAGGGACTTGACCACAATGAAAACTCCTTTGGGATTGGTAAGAATGTGTACCTTACCACAGGGAGCCAGCAACTCAGTGGCGCATATGATGAATGGAATGAATAAAGTCTTGCGAGACTTCATACCACAAATAACTATGCCTTTTCTGGATGATGTGCCAATAAAGGGCTGTGATGAGAAAAATAAAGATGAGGATTTGGATTCGAAAGGGTGCCGCAAGTTTGTGGCAAATCATATAAAAGATTGTGATATGATTCTATCCAGGCTTGAAGAGGTGAATCTTACTTTGTCTGGATCGAAATCAGTGTTTGGGGTTGGTGAAGTGCTAATAGTGGGGCATCTTTGTAGTACTAATGGACGCCAACCTTGTCCAGCCAAGATAGATGCAATACAAAGAATGAAAGAGATATGCATTAATGTTACAGAGCTGAGGAGATTTCTTGGTGCATGTGTCTTTTATGTTATTTGGATCCCACATTATGCACATGTAGCAGATCCTCTTTATCAACTTTTGAGGAAAAATCAAATATTTTTGTGGAGTGCAGTACATATTAAAGCTATGCGAAAGCTGAAATGTTTGCTCCAATCATCACCTACTCTAAGGAAGGCAGATTATGAGTGTGGCAGGCCTGTGATTGTTACAGTTGATACTAGTCCTACTGGGATAGGATGGGCAGTAGGGCAAGATGATGAGGATGATCACAGGTATGTAATCAGATTTGGAGCAAAGGTATTAAGCATTCGTCAACGAAAATATCCGCAGATTAAGAGAGAGTTATGGGGAATAGTCACTGCTCTAAAATGTGAAAAAGAATATCTTATTGGAGCATCTGTACTTCTGGAAATTGATTGCTTGCCACTCCTTGGGATGATTGCAAGCTGCACCAATCCAGATATCACTATGCTTAGGTGGATTGCCTATATCAAGTCACTAAATCCTGAGTTTGAGCATATTGCAGGAAAAGATAACCCAGTTGCGGATATGCTATCAAGAGCCAGGTATGAAGATGAAGAAGGGATGATTAGTGACATTGATGATGTAGGTATGAGATTCTATACTACTGCATATGCAAAAGGGGACCATGCTTGCTTATCAAATGCACTTGAGTCTTTTAGTGAGGAAATGTATGAAGGAGATTGGTTGCTTATTGGTCAATACTTGAGTACTTTGACAAGACAGGGAAATTGGTCTGACTCAGAATTTAAGAGGATCCACAGAAAAGCATATGGTTATTTTCTAAAGGATGGGTACCTCTGGAAGCATCCTAAGCAGAGGAATGCTATGCCACAGAGAGTCATATGTGATAAAAAGACTCAAGGGAAGCTCATGAAAGAATTCCATGAGAGTCTCTGGGCTGGACATCGAAGTGTGTGGGCCACCTTTACCAAAATAAAGGAAAGATATTGGTGGAAAGGAATGTACAAGGATATTTCCCAATATGTGGAAACATGCATGGTATGTCAAATGTACTCAAATGTGCGACATCGTGATGGCTTGCAACCAACCTACCCACCTGCCATGCACTACAAATGGGTAGTGGATCTAGTTACAATGCCCTTGGGAATTTGGCAAATGCAGTACATAGCACTTGCAAGAGAAGATTTGACAAATCAGGTGGAAGGACGTGCTCTTAGAACAAAAAGTACGGAAACAGTAAGCAAATTTCTCTTGGAAGATGTGATTTGCCGGTATGGTTGTGTTGGGAAAATAACAGCTGATAGGGGTGAGCTAGATGTTGAAGAAGCAAAGGAATTCTTCTCTAGAATTGGCATCAAACTGTCCCTAACATGTGCTTACAACCCTAAGGGCAATGGTAAAAGTGAGCGAGGACATCCTCCAATCATTAAAGATTTGGCTAAGGCATGCAGAGAAAGAATGCGAGAGTGGCCAAGGCTGCTACCATATGCTTTATGGGCTGACCGTACAACTCATAGCTCAGTGACAGGATACATGCCTGCAGAATTAATGTATGGTCAGAAGCCAGTAATGCCGGTTGAAGAAGTAGTTCCAACTTGGAATGTATTACCCTGGATGGAAGGATTGAACAAGGAAGACCTCCTTGCATTGCGAATAAGACAGCTGGAGAGGAGGCCTGAAGATGTAGAGCTTGCTAAAGCTCGTTTGAAAGATGCAAGGTTGAAAAATAAAGAAAGATTTGATAGAAGACACAGACTCCGGCCAAAACCTATTGAAGAAGGTGATTGGGTCCTAATGTATGATAGTAGTCTTGACAGCCAGTTCACTGTGCAAAGGAAGTTTGCAAAAAGATGGTTTGGCCCTTACATTGTCAAGCATGTGCATGGAAATGCCACGTATACCCTGTGTGAGCTTGATGGAACAGAGATAAAGAATCTTGTAGCAGGCAAAAGGATCAAGATGTTTAAAAGAAGACATGACAGTGATCCTTTTGATTCACAGGAGACTCAGGATGAGAGGCTTGATAGTGATAGCATGGATATGGCTGAAGAGGAAGAGAATGATTTCCCTGATAATGTAGAAGATGAAGACGACATCCAGATATATGTGGATCTTGATGATGAATTGGCACATACCAGAGGATGTGCAGGTTTAGAGGGGGTGGATGTCGTGCCATGGCACGTCTATGGTGTGAAACCATGCATATGAGGCCATTAAATGCAAATCCAGATGCATGGGATTAAGCGCCATGACTTGAGTCATTATATGATGCCTAAGTACATATGTTCATATTGTAAATGAGGTTCAATAAGACGAGCTGAGGCTGAGTCAGGTCTCGAAGCTTCTGTACATGAGTGTGGTGTGAATTATGGAGCTTTATGCTTATGGTAGACCTTGTGAGTAGGGAGGTGGTGGGGGTGGTTCTGCTGTTACTCAGACCTCATGGGTAAGTTGGAAACACTCAATTATGTACATGGTCTGCGTGGCTATGTGCATGATGGTATGGGTGGCTCGTCAAAGGGTTATGTAAATGATGTAAATGGCTACCCATGTGCATGATGTGTAGTAGCTTCTCTATGGTGTCGATGGGTCGAGCCAGTGATTACCTCTTATGGGAGTGCATGCATGATGCATGCTTTAGTAGATTTATGATATGTACATGATGTTTGATGCTGCTTTGGTCCATGCATATGCATACGAGGAGTAGATATATCAGATGTATAGGAGGTATATGAAGGCGGCAGCTTGCATGGCAATAACAAAAAAGGAGATATCCGAATTTAATGCTAAAAAAAAGGAGGCGCAAGTGTATTTGAATTTTGGGAAATACGAAATATTAGCTGCAAAAGGGAAGTGCGCCCGAATCCCTTGCGAGAAAGAGAGAAAAACCAGAAAAATGGCGCATATCAGTGGGGGGTGTGTGCAGAAAATGAGAACCAGAGCTACATGTAACCAGAGATTTTAAAAATGAGAAGGCGGCTACTGTATGGAGCTTCTTGGGGTTAGAATTAAAAGGTGAATGAAGCGCTATCAAAGGTGATGAACTACAAAAAAATCACACATTATATGACGTGTTCTGATCCTGGCGCAAACGGCAGTGCAAGGGAAATAGCGAAATCAAAAGAAAAATTCGCTTTTTTTTACTCAGATAAGTGAAATTTTTGTTTGATGTTACTTACGATTTGAAAAATCGTATAGAAGTTTTTTTTTTTTTTAACAAGAAGGCTTTGAAAGTATATATGGTTTTGAAGAACCATGGAATAGAAAGGCACTTGATTTTGGATTGTTAGACATGGTGATTTTTTTTAAAAGACAGATGAATATGTTGTACATGTGCCATGTGCCATCTTTTGCCTTGTGAGTTGTTGGAATCTGAAAGCACGGGTCATCCTGGGATTCAGAAGACCTATGCACTAGTAAAAAGACAGTTTTATTGGCCTAGTTTGTTTACAAACGTCCAAACTTATGTGCTGAAATGCAGTAAGTGCCAGGTCAATAAACATGAACGTCTTAAGGTTGGAGGACTACTCCGTCCACTGGAGATTCCTCAAGGGAAATGGGAAACATTTCCATGGATTTCATTACCGGTTTACCCAAGACGAGTCGAAGGAATGACTCGGTGTGGGTGGTAGTGGACAGGTTAACTAAAATGGCAAAGTTTATTGCCACGAAGAAAACTGTAAAAACGCCAGAGTTGGCAAAACTCTTTATTGAACATCTCTACAAGCTATATGGCCTGCCCGCAGATATAGTGTCAGATAGAGATAGAAAGTTCAACAGCCACTTTGGAGGGAAGTCTTCAAAAAACAGGATACTACTCTGAGTATGAGTACGGCGGACCATCCGGAGTCTGATGGTCAAACAGAAAGGGTTAACCAAATACTCGAGGATATGTTGCGTTCTTATGTAAGTAAGAAGCAATCAAATTGGAAAGAATATTTGCCCATATTGGAGTTTGCTTATAACAGCTCCAAGCATTCAGCGACTGGATTTACACCATTCATATCAATGTATGGATTCCAGCCGAGATCTCCGATGGCTGTAGGCCTGGAAAAGGAGAAGATTCAATTTGTCAAGGAGTTCCTTGATAAATGAATTATATGCTCAAAGCTGCACGCGAGAGCATCCGTAGCGCACAGGATCGCGCTAACACATTTGCTGATAAAGGACGCAGACAAGTGACCTTTGCAGAAGGTGACTTTGTATTTTTAAAGGTTCCTGCGAGGTCAGCAACCATGCAAACGGGAAAGTGTGATAAACTTTCTCCTAGATATTGCGGTCCTTTCAAGGTCCTTAAGAAGATTGGGGACGTAGCCTACAAACTTGAGTTACCGGAGAGTTCTCAAGTTCATCCTGTCTTCCATGTTAGTAACCTGAAGAAATCAGTTCACGGGTTAGAGAACGTAGTTTCTCTAGATATTTTGGTGGAATTGATCACTCCACCAAAGATACCACATGAACCGGAAAGGATTCTTGGGTATCGAGATAGACAAACCTGACATAAAGTGTACCAGGAGGTACTTGTTAAATGGATAGATAGGGATGAGGAGGTAGCTACCTGGGAATGCCGTAGTGCAATTTCCAAAAGGTTTCCCCAGTTTGTTTTCGAGGACGAAAACTCTTCTTAAGGGGGGGTAATGTCACGTAGGCTGTAACGCCTGTGAGACCGACGGGGCAGACCAGATGGCTATATCCGGGGTTCAGTGGGAGAGGACGCCCATGGGGAGTCATGGGCGGCCAGGCTAGTGTGGACGGCAGGCCACACACTATATAGCCTGGGGGATGAGGGGCAATCCTCATTCTTCCTCTATGGCTGGGTGGTGAGCCAGAGGCCGTCCCCTCTTGTGGTAATGCCCGTAGCGGCGTTACAGGAATGTAACAGATCTATAAGGTTCGAGTGTGGTTTTTAACAATAGAGTCATGTTATCCTTGCATGGCTGCTACCATCCACTTTGGATCTCCTTATGCTTCAACAAAGGGGTCCTCAAGCTTAAGTACCTTTGTCATAAGAGAAAAGGTGCTAGGCTCCTAAAGCTTAAGCACCTCTGTTCATAAGAGCAAAGGTGGTAGGCTCCTAAAGATTAACTACCTTTATCATAAGAGAAAAAATTACAAAATTCTTGAGTCCTCTTTTGCTCCTCTAACCTTTTGGATCTGTGAATATCTTGAGGCACATCCTTAATATGTCGAAGGTTTTGCTCCATCCAAAAGTTACCTATGTAGTACCACTTAGGGAATGGCTTACCGTTTTATGGCACATCAAACTCTTGTTCTTTATCTTCAAAATTCATGTCCATAGGAAATGGGGCATGCTATCGGCCTCCATTAGAATGGTTTACCTTTTTATGGCACATCATGCTCTTGTTCTTTATCTTCAAAATTCATGTCCATAGGAAATGGGGCATGCGATCGGCCTCCATCATAATGTGAGGAAGCCCGTGGTGCTGCTTGTGGAGGTTGTGTTGCTTTGGTGATTTCCTTGTTGCAAGCTCCTCCTCCATCCATGACGTGGTTGTTCTTAGAATACGACATCATGACTCACTATGACTTCTTTACCTAAGGATCAAAGATTCGATATCCCTTTGACTCCATGCTATAACCTTCGAGAGCTCTAATCTATGCATGCATAGGGCTCTGTATACATGTATATAGGGCTCTACCTTATGGATAGATCTCTCTATGCATACATATTGCATACATATAGAGTGCTCTCTATGCATGCATAGAGAGCACTACAACAGAATGAGAGTTTAGCAACGAAAATAACAACGCTTTTATAACTAGAAGGGTGTGGAGATGTCGGGCCTATATTGCTGCTAAATATGCTACTATTTTTACTGCAAGATGGGTTCGCTGCTCATCAGTGCAAAACTAGCAACGAAATACCGCTGCTCAACAAACGATATTGCGCTACTCAACAGTGAAATAGCATTGCTAGTTTCGCTGCTGAGCAGCGAAAGTACTGCATAATAAAAAAAACCGGGGCAGACTGGGTAGTCTGCACATGACTCCCTAGTCTGCCCCAGCTCTTTTTTTTTCTAATGTAGAAATAGTAAAACTAACATAACTTCACATCATCATGGACAAGTGTAATGTAAAACTTACAAATACCAAAAGGAAAAGACATTTGCAAACCATGGTTTTAGGAATGTCAAAATTCAATTACAATACTTAGCCGAATTACATAAGTGTATGTTTTCAAAAAATTCATATACAAGATAAAGAGTAATAAAAACCTATGGAGATAGGGGCTATCTAGATCTCATGCTATGCGATTGGTATTGTTCCTTGCAGCTCCAGCCCCTTCGCTTCTCACATTTCCATTGCTATCGGCATGGACATTTACACCATCGTTTCTAGTTACATGATCCTAAAACACAATAAAACTAACAAAAGTGAGAATCAGTTTTGTAAAAACAAAGAGGTTTATGGTTTAGGAATGTACTTAGCATCTCCTCCAATAATAACAATATATCCTTCATCTTGCACCCTATCAAATAGAGCTTGCAAACCCTGTTCAAAATCATATTCCTCTTGTGTAGGGGGGCAATCCACTACTTCAAGCTATAGACATACAAGCAAATAGAGCTTGCAAACTCCATTCAAAATCATATTCCTCTTGTGTAGGGGGACAGTCCACTACTTCAAGCTATAGACATACAAACAAATAGACATACAAACAAATGAACATTTTAGAAAGTTGTTATTTAAGATAACCTTCTTTAATTAAAAGATAAGATACAATTTGAGGCTAATATATACTTACAAATATTGTTGGGATATCCACTCCTCCTTCACATGTAACATCACGCCTCAAGTTATTTGCCATCTATCCAATAAAAAATATAAATACTTAAAACTCTTATGCATAGGAAGCTACCGGCATGTGTTGGTTGCTACCGGCATGCATAGGGAGCTATCGGCATGTATTGATTACTACCGGCTTTCATAAGTTACTATCTGCATGCATAGGAAGCTACCGGCATGTTGCTACCGGCGTTGGTTGCTACCAACATGTGTAGGAAGCCACCAGCATGCGCAAGATGCTACCGGAATGCGTTGGTTGCTCTATCGGCACATGTGTTGGTTGCTACCGGCATGCGTTGGTGCTATCGGCTTCCATAGGAAACTACTGGCATGCGTAGGAAGCTACCGACATGTGTAGGAAGCTACCGGCATGCGTAGGTTGCTACCGACATGCGTAGGAAGCTACCGCAATGTGTAGGTTACTACCAGCATGAGTTGGTTGCTACCGGCATGCGTAGGAAGGTACCGGCATGCGTAGGTTACTACCGGCGTATGACATGCCGGTACCTTCCTATGCATGTCAGTACCTACCTATGGAAGCCAGTAGAGCATGGAAAAATAAAGAAACCCTAAACTTACAACCCTATAACATGTAAAAGCATAAGAGAAGAAACATGCAAGAAAGAGATCTCTCACCTTGTGAGGCTTGTATGTGTTGAAAACCTACAAAATCAAACCAAAATAAGAAAAAAAATGTATTAATAACAAACCCTAATCTTAAAAGCCTAAAACTTACAAACCCTATAAACATGTAAAAGCATGAAGAAGAAACATACAAGAGAAAGAGATCTCTTGTGAGGCTTATATGTGTTGAAAACCTGCAAAATTAAACCAAGTCAAGAAAAAAAAAGTATTAAGAAAATTCAAGATCTCTTACCATATGAAGCTTTAATGGAGAGCTCTTAATTAGGGAAAAAGAAGAAAAGAGAAACTTAAAAGAGAGAAAAGAGAAAGGAAATACTCAAAAGATAGCTTTCATGGAAAGCTTGTTTACATAGGAGATAAATGAAAACAGTAGACATACCTTGCTTAAGCTTGAGGAGGATAGGGTAGGAGAGGTAGAAGTGATAGACAAGGCAAAAACATGCAAAAAAAAACTCAGAGTACAAGTTTAATGTATTCCAAAGATAAAACTATACGGCGGCAAAAGAAGCAGCAAAAAAAGTGAGATATTTTTACAATATAGCATATCTTCTTCATAATTCTAAGATACTAATCTCCCACACTGAGAAATACATAACCTATTTCGTATCCACTTGCGTCCCATAATTACTACAAATGGTTTACTAATCTCGAGGATACACTTCTCCATCATCTTTTGCTTTATGTTTTTAAATACTTTTTGACACCTATCCAACCAATCAAACTTTACACCCTTCTTTGTCAAGTCATTCAAAGGTCTTGATATCTTGGAGAAATCTCGAATATGTCTTCTCTCATAGTGAGCTAATCCAAGAAAACTTCTCAAATTATCTCAAAAACATTTAGGAAAAGGCCATTCTATGATTTCCCTAAACTTCTCAAATCTCAGACAAATTTTGTAATAGGCACATTTAGGAAGGCCGCTATATTATTGCCTTGAACTTCTATGGGTCCATATGGACTCCATCCTTTGAGATGGCTCAACCAAGATAAATAATTATCATGTCCTTTGCAAAAATACTTTTAGACATTTTTGCATATAATTTCTGGTCTCTCAATTTGTGAAGAGCTTTCCTCGAATGGATCTCATGTTCTTGATGATTCTTAGAATCGACAAATATGTCATCTAAGTATTCATGATACACATTCAGACACAATACGCGCGTTTGATGATTAAGCATGTCTCCAGCATGTTACACATGCATTCTATTGTTATCTTTTTCTCTCTCAAAACTAAAAATACTTAATCGACTAACTCTTCAATTGTCCAATGTGGCTCTTGAATGAAATTTATTATGCTATTAAGGTCAGTCGTTCTTTTGTCTCGTTGATTAGGCTCTGATTTAACAAATTATTCGAATCATGATGACATTTACCAGCGTGAGATTCTGATAGCTTCAAATGAAACCGTGGGCCAAGTGAATTTTTTCAACTGTGTTATTGCAACATGAAGGACTCCAAGCAGTGCTCACATAACCCGGTTTGTAGTGTAATTTTTTCGGTTGAATTTAGAAATTTGGTTGGAATTTTCACGATTGAAATTTAAAAATCCGGTTGGAATTCTACGTTGCCTTTAATTTTAAAGGTCAAAACTTAAATCCCAATGTATGATTTCTAGTGATTTTCAACTCTAAATCCCAGTTAAACCTAACCATTGCCTTTAATTTTAAGGGTTGTAAAAAGGTGTCCTAACCATTGCCTTTAATTTTAAGGGTTGAAAAAAACACCTTTTTACAGTAGTGTAAAGTAGTATAACCAAACCAAGCTAGATTTGTGTTCATCCTTTTCTATTTATTATCTATTACATATTAACCATGGACAACCAAAGCACAAGGAGAGGAGAGAAATAAGAAATGTTGGATTTCTAAAAAATAAGAAGAAAAAATCATTTCCACTCACCCTTTGTATTCTGGCTTCCATTCTTCTTAATGGATGCGGGCACCGGTAATTTGATTAACATTTATTACTGTGATTGTGATGCTCCGTAATCGCTTGCCAACTGTCACTTGGGACACAAGGATCCACAAAAAAAGTTGCGTTGACGAATTGGCCGGCCCATTTTGTATTCGCTTGTTGAATCTAGGAAAGCGGGGCGCTTGTTGCCAGCTTGTACTTATATATAGTAGTAGCATGACGCGCTTTTTGTTAGACCTGGTCAAGCTTGCGTGGTGATTCAGAAATAGAGCGCTCCCTCTGTCACATCTTATACCGCGCTCCTCATCATCACATCTATTTATATCCGTCACATCTCTCATCAGTTTTTCCTGCAGCTTTGATCAAACGAGGTACAGCTTCCGTGTGATCACATCATGGCCAGCTGCTGGCCTCCTTCCATGCAACGCCGGCGTCTTGCCGCAAGGAGAAGATCAAGGCTGGGCCGTCACACTACAGATTCTACCTCCACAACACGGCCGTCAATAACACCTACTTCACAGTCCGCTCCGTCCGGGCACCTTCTCCAGCCCCTTCAGCTTCGGCGTGGTTGCCGCCTTCGAGGCCCCCCTCACGCTCGGCGCCTTTAACACCTCGGCGTCGGCCGGCGTGGCGCAGGGCTTCTACGTGCTGGACAGCCAGAAAGGCTTCGTGCTGTTCCACACCTTCACCGCCACCATCGACGACGGCACCTACAAGGGCACCCTCAGCATCATGGTGGAGGCCCAGAAAGTACCGTCGTTGGCGGCACCGGCGACTTCCTCCTCGCACGCGGCCTCGTCACTAATCTCCTCGTCGAGCTCGTGCGGGTCCTTCCCGCCCGATGGATTCTCTCTTTTGATCTCGACTACTAGACCGCCGCATGAATAACCCACCTTAGGCGGGTTGCTTTATTTTGTAAATTAAACAAGAATCTAGGCCTTAATATCTGTATTATTTATAGTTCTTATGGTCTCAAGGCCTTCATATCTGTATTATTTATAGTTCTTATGGTCTCAAAAGACTCAAGTAAACGACATACATTTACATGAAAAGAACTTCTCGAACGACAACACTAAATTTACAAAATCTTCATTAAAAAAAGGGGGTTTTACTACTTGTGGTGTGTTTATTTTTTAAGCAGAGTATATTTCATAAACAAGAAGTAGTGCTTATTTTTTAGGAGAGTACATTTCATAAACAATGAAGCCAAATGTAAGCATCATGCATGTGTTCAAGACTGTTAAGTGCATAAAGCAAAACTCGGTTTAGCATGTTTGTCCCTTGTGTGAGGGAATCCTATATAGCTCCCTTATTCAATGTACAACCTCCTATCAAGCCTTGAAAATCTTGAATCCACTTTGAGACTTTGGTTCTAGTGTTGAAGGAACATCTTTGATTAGTCCTAATCATTAATCCGAGCATGCACTAGCTATGCAAGAGAACAAAATGTGAGTCTTCCATACAACATTTTTTGGTGTGCATATTAATTAATGGCACTTATGTGGCATTAATTAATATAGCCTTGCAGTATGAAAGGGAAAGGCTTAAATGAAACCTTCATTTTTAGAAACAAAAACGCCGATTGTAGTACTGTGATTTTCATAAAGGATTAGAGCATAAATTAACGAAGGACATGATATTTTCCAAAACTAAAAAAAGAACATAGGTAAATTACATCACTTTATATTGTTGTAAAATAAAGTCGACTTATTTACATGTTGCTGAAGCTTTTTCAACAATTTATGATAGTGAAAAATCAAGCCTAAACCATGTGCAAGAGGAAAATATGCCAAAGCGTGTGCACTTACAAAGAAATAAAAATTGTTGTGAGAAATTACAATGCAAGCAAATTAAAACTAGTGCCTCAAAGAAAGCAAGTGTCTTCGTTTGGTAAGCCCACATGTTTTCTAGTGTAGGAGAAAGAGGAATGAAATCTTCTTTATTTAGCACTGCTTGTTTGAACTTTGTAATTTTTTTAAAAAAAGGAGGTAATTGTTGTTATAGTCTTCTTCTATGAGAGAAAGACTAGGAGACAAAATTCAAAGAGTGGCACCAAAGAAGCGATATTCTCCCAAGTGTTTTCTTCATTCATACTATCCCTCCATCTAATCAACCACTGAGGGATAATCCTATTACTAAGAATGTGATCCCTCTGATCCACAATGGCTATTGGCTCATAGGAAACATAGATAGATAGATAGATCCTTGAGTCTTGTAGGCTCTTGGTTAGAAATCAAGTTATCTCTTACACCCAGCATCTTTTGCAAACTACTAACATGAAAGACATAATGCACATCCACAAGATGTAACATCTAAGCAACCTCATTAATCTTCTTCAAATAACATCTAGCAAATATTAGAGATAAGTAGAAAATCATGTTGTAGAAAAGAAGATTCTATGTTAATAGGTCCCTCATCATTGTTAGTGGGCTCAAGGGCTTGCTCATGAGATGAGACAAGCTTAGATGTTGATTGATCACTTGTATTGGTTGTGGGCTTACCTAGGTGTAGCTTGGTATTGTCGAGTTCGAGGTTGGTGGGTCCTCGTCATCGAGCTAGTGTGTGTCAGCATGGGGAGATGGGAGAAGCTTAGAGCTTAGAGGCCTATTAAGCAGACATGTATAGGGATAAGCATTCTCCACCTCCTTATCATCAAGAGTTGGGGGCAGAGGTGGTTTAGTGGTATTTTTTAAGGTGTTAAGAGATAATTGCTCTTCATGAGTTAGAATGGTAGGATATTCAATTATATGTTTAAGTGGAAAATCATATACCATATATATCAAAATTTGTTCCAAATGCTTATAGATTTTATGAAAAAGTTTTAAGATACCATAAGGATGGTAAAGTGTGCTCTCATGACGCCTTAAATACTTTTATGTATCATAGGCCTCTACCCACCACTAGGTTTGGAACCAAAAAAAGGAAGTAGAGAGAGTTTCAAAGTTAGTAGGAGTGGAAAGAAGGTTAGGAGGCATAAAGAGCTCTAGAAGTTCTTCTATGTCATCCAAAATTATAGAGTTCATCAACACTCTACACCATGACTTGAAGTTAAGAACTTTAGGATGCAACTTCATAGCTATATAGAAAGTCCAAGCACTATATAAAGAACACAGGGAACAACCCAATGTCGTGGGGCTTTGCCCAACCACATCAGCCCTGTTTTGACATAGAGAGAGAAAATATTCTAGAGAGAGAATATTCAGATTTTGAATATTTTTAGATAGAAAAATTTCTCATATTATTAAAATAAGTTTCCCTGAAACAGAAGTTCAAAAAGATTTTTAGAAGGTGCATTAGAAATTAAGTATAATCGGCTCAAGAGGCATTATCCTAGGGGTGAAGATTTTTTTGAAATTTCAAATTAAGGTTCTTATGGACCAGTAAGATTCATCCAAGTGTAGGGAGGAGATAAATGAAGAAATAAAAGAAAAATCTCCCAAAAATGACTAAATACTCACATAAGATCAAGAGTTGACTAAGGACAAGGCTAATAGTTAAAAAGGGGAGATATTTAGAAGCAATGATGAATTTTTGACACCTCTGCATGGGGATTTCCCCCTCATGAATGAGACGCCTACTTCACATGTACAATTGAGTTTTAAATCTTCAAAAATTGTGATATTTTTATCTCTCCTCTCTCTTGAACCAAACCGAATCAAAAAGGAACCAAACCGAATCAAAAAGGAACCAAACTAGGTCCAAATCTAGTCCAAATTCAACCAAACTGAAATCTGGAAAATTCTAGAAATCAGTTGGTCTTGGTTAGAGCCTCCCTCTCCTATAAATAGAACATGAGAACTTTGAAAAAAATAGGAGAATTTTACTATAGTAGAATGCTGAAATAATGCTAATTTTTACTATTCTCTAAAATTCTCTCCAAATTGAAGAAATTGGACAATTCCCATTGGTGGCTCCATCAACATACTAAACCAATTGATTGGTTGGGGGCCTCTACCGTGAATAAATAATCAAGCAATTTGTAAGGTAAATGGTGAATTTTGATCTTTTCTATAATTTCTCAAAGTTTCTCTCTTCTCAACCCCTCTCAAGCTTGAGAAGCTTAATTCGAATGGTTTTTGAATGCTATTGAAGTTAATTGATGAATGGTAGTAAAGAATTACATAAATTGATGAATGCTATTGAAGTTAATTGATGAATGATAGTAAAGAATTACATAAATTTTCATTTATGCTTAATTCTGATGGTTTTTATGTAATTTCTCTCTCTCACTCAAGAAATGGTCATACTCATGACCTATTCTCAATCCAAATGAAGCTTTTCATAAAGCTTTTTCTTAATCCAAGATTAATCTATGCTTGAGGCCAAATTAATGGCTTTTTTCTATGCTTTTAGTTTATGTATTTCATGAATATTGATGATTCAATCCATTATGGGTTAATGATCCAATTAGGGATCATTCTAATCATTCTCTTAATGATAAGCTTTATCTTTTAAAATAATTGAGATTTATCAGTCATAGCAGCGGAGCTATGGCAAAATTTTTGTAAAAATTACACATAAAATAATTTCATTCAAAGCATGAAAAGAGGACTTCCTACCATATTCTAGGAATTATCATCCTAGATTAATTGAAAGAATTTTATTGTAATCATGGAGAAATTGATTTTTATGTTATGCATAATTGATGAATTAAGAAAAAGAGGATTTCTAGTAATTAAATTTTATGTTAAAAAGAGTAATCCCCATCGTATGAGTATTCTTAAAGGGTCAATTTTCATTCTAGGCATAGAAAAATGTATACTAGAAATACTTTATTATAAAAGTGAGATTTTTATCTCATAAATGATTTTATGCATAAATTAGATGCATAAAAGAAATTCTTTTATATTAAAAGAATGATTTTCATCATAAATGAATTTATGCATAGGAAGATGCATAGAAGATTGATTTTTAATTCAAAAGCGTCATTCTCATTTAAAATGAATTTATGCATAGGAAGATGCATAAAGATTGATTTTTAATTCAAAAGTGTCATTCTCATTTAAAATGAATTTATGCATAGGAAGATGCATAAAAGATTGATTTTTATTTTGAAAATGTTATTCTCCTTAAAATGGAATTTATGCATAAATAGATGCGTAAAGAAATCTTATATCAAATATAAGAATTCTCTTGTATTCTATAAATAGATATTAGGATGTGATAAGATGCGTATGAGATGTGATAGGATGAGTTAAGAGTTATATGAGATGTGATAAGAATGAGTATGGGATGAGTTAGGATGTGGATGTATGCATGTAGATGTGGATGTAAGGATGTGGATGTATGTATGTGGATGTGGATGTATGAATGAGGATGTGAAAATGGATGTATGCATGTAGATGTGGATGTATGGATGTGAATGTGGATGAGGATGTGGATGTATAGATGTGGATGTACGGATGTGGATGTATGTATGTGGATGTGGATGTATGAATGAGGACGTGAAAATGGATGTATGCATGTAGATGTGGATGTATGGATGTGAATGTGGATGAGGATGTGGATGTATAGATGTGGATAAACGGATGTGGATGTATGTATGTGGATGTGGATGTATGAATGAGGATGTGAAAATGGATGTATGCATGTAGATGTGGATGTATGGATGTGAATGTGGATGTGGATGTGGATGTATAGATGTAGATACGGATGTGGATGTATGTATGTGGATGTGGATGCATGAATGAGGATGTGAAAATGGATGTATGCATATAGATGTGGATGTATGGATGTAAATGTGAATGTGGATGTGGATGTATGCATGTAGATGTGTATGTATGGATGTGAATGTGAATGTGGATGTGGATGTATGGATGTAGATATGGATATGGATGTATGTACATGGATGTGGATGTATGAATGAGGATGTGAAAATGGATGTATGCATGTAGATGTGGATGTATGGATGTGAATGTGGATGTGGATGTGGATGTATGTATGTGGATATGGATGTGTATGTATGAATGCGAATATGGGATTGGATGTATGATGTGGATGTACGAACATGGATGTGTATGTAGAATAATGAATGTGAATGTGCATGTGAAATAACGTGTCGTCGATATGAGTGAATGGATGAGAATGAGTACACATATGAATGGAATGTGGAATAAGTAATGTGGACTGAGGAGGGATAATGTGGAAAGACGAGAGTTCGATATAGAAACTGTATTTTGTGACCTGTTTGTAAATGAATGTTTTATGTCAAGAATGCTGGGGAAGCATTTTGACCGTCTTGTGGATTAAGGTCACGGAGACCTAACTGATAAAGTTGCAACTACTGACGGAGAGTCAATGGAGGACGTCTCGCGTAGCAAGGTCGACCGAGGTCTTGACCAGCCTCAGTTCGATTTAAATGGTGAGCTTCCGGTACGGTGGATGAGGGACCAAGGAAGCGGCCTATGAGTGAAGCGCTAGGTCACCTGCAAAGGATCCTAGAGGGTGCTGACCATACGGTGCTCGGGCTCTGGGTCGCCGAAGATATCCACACGTGCATCATGGAAGATATTGGAACAAGGAGTAGGAGTTGTTTTCTGAAACCAGACATGGATCTGGTTGATTGACCTTGCTGGTCCTCAATGGATGAGTCCATGGCTCTCTTATATGGATCTGTTGATTGATCTTGCTGATCTTCAACAAGGATTCCAGCTTGATTTTTATATGTGAAAATATTGGCAGGTACTATGAGCTAGGAACTATTGAAAAGGCCCCTGAGTGAACAGGTGGTGAGCGTTCTGGTTGCCAATGATGCCATAAGCACACCGATGAATGAATGATTGGAAATATGGATTCAACCAGAGATTTCGAGGATTGTCATCAGTGACATAAT
The DNA here is from genome assembly GCF_041138505.1 of Cibotium barometz. Classification (NCBI taxonomy): domain Eukaryota; kingdom Viridiplantae; phylum Streptophyta; class Polypodiopsida; order Cyatheales; family Cibotiaceae; genus Cibotium; species Cibotium barometz. The sequence continues at coordinate 30,960,009 of NC_141097.1, forward strand.
GGTTTTTGTTTTAAAGTTAGTTGATGCTGAGAAAAAGGCAATTTCATATTGGGTGTGTGAGTGGTGTGACTAGTTTTATGTTTGCATGAACTTCCGGCTAGGGGGCCTGGGAACTCTTTTCCCTGGTACCCAGGACAAAACCTAACCAAATTCCTAATTGGATCCCATCACTACAGTGTAACCCATGGGACTAGATGGGGTTAGGCTGGACTGATGGATCCGTAAATCGAGACTCAAATTCTGTTATTATGATAGATAAAGTAAATCCCGGATAGTAATTGTTCTATGGATAGGAATCAACGGCTGTGCCTCTTGAGATGGGAAAAAAAGCGTTGATCCCAATGATCCAAGTGCAAGTTTCTTCCTTGATCTGACCGAGTATCTTTATAGGTGCAGTCGGATCAGCTTGATCAGTAATGGTCTTGACTACGTTAGAGTAAAGAGTTATCCTGGTGGAATCGCCCCTGCTTGCCGGGTAAAGGAAGTTTTTTCGGGTTCGGTTTTGGAAAAACCGATGGATTAGTCTCTTGTCCGGATATCTGTGGGCGAGGCCCCGAGTGGTGCGGGACCCCTGCCCCGCGCAAAATGTGCTACTTCCGCTGCTAGCACCCCGAATCCATTGCGCGGTGGGGATAGGGATCTCACAGTACTCTGAGATCCCTGTCCCTGCCACACAATGGATTCAGGGTGCTAACAACAGAAGTAGCACTTCTTGCGCGGGGCAAGGTCTCACACTCGGGACCTCGTCCACGGATATCTAGACAAGAGACTAATCCGTCGGTTTTTTCAAAATCAAACCCGAAAAAACTTCCTTTATCCAGAAAGCACGGGCGATTCCACCAGGATAACTTTTACTCTAACGTAGTCAAGACCATTACTGATCAAGCTGATCCGACTGCACCTATAAAGATACTCGGTCAGATCAAGGAAGAAACTTGCACTTGTATCATTGGGATCAACGCTTTTTTCCCCATCAAGAGGCACAGCCGTTGATTCCTATCCATAGAACAATTACTATCCAGGATTTACTTTATCTATCGTAATAACAGAAATTGAGTCTCGATTTACGAATCCATCAGTCCAGCCTAACCCCATCCAGTCCCATGGGTTAGCCAACCACCCAACCATTGTAGTGATGGGATCCAATTAGGAATTTGGTTAGGTTTTGTCTCGGGTGTACCAGGGAAAAGAGTTCCAAGGGTTTCTTAAACATAATTTGACCGGTATGGACACTACCCCTGGAACTAACTAGTTCAGAGGTCCTAGTAAGAGTAAAATAGTTTTCTCAGGCTCTGATATCACGACACGTCGAGCGGGTTGAACTCTCTCAAAACTTTCATCCCGAATAGCCAGGCCCCCTAGCCGGAAGTTCATGCAAACATAAAACTAGTCACACCACTTACACACCCAATATGAAATTGCCTTTTTCTCAGCATCAACTAACTTTAAAACAATCCTTTAATGAAACCATTATGTCACTGATGACAATCCTCGAAGACTCTGGTTGAATCCATATTTCCAATCATTCATTCATCGATGTACTTATGGTATCATTGGCAACCAGAACGCTCACCACCTGTTCACTCAGGAACACCATATTAGTGAATTTGGGAATTTTCCAATTCCCATTTTTGAATACTTAAAAAAGGGGACATGGATAACATGTTTGTAAGTTTCTCAAAACCCTATCATATGACCTATCGTTGGAAAGCGCTTGAAAAATGGAATCTAAAGAGCTGTAAAGCGCTCATTTTGGATTAGTGGTGTTCAAGTTATGGTTAATCCAAACTTTTGACCACGTGTCCCAAACTTGTGGGAAATTCCCATATTCCCCAATATGGTGTTCAGGGGCCTTTTCAATAGTTCCTAGCTCATAGTACCCGGTAATATTTTTATATATAAAAATCAAGATGGAATCCTTGTTGATCAGCAAGATCAATCAACAGATCCATATAAGAGAGCCATGGACTCATCCGTTGAGGACCAGCAAGGTCAATCAACCAAATCCATGCCCGATTTCAGAAAACAACTCTTACTCCTTGATCCAATATCTTCCACGACGCACGTTGTCGTGACGTGGACGGTGTCACTGGGAAAGTGCGAGACTTCTAGCTGTGAGAGTACATTCTAATCCCCAGCAAGGAAACACACACACATAACTCTTCAAGGAGCATAAGACATCTCCATTTTTGATGACATATACATGTGCCAATTCACTTCAATACATCCCCAAATTCAGCCTGATGATTGCACATAAATTGTGTATCAAGAGCATGTCCAGTTCCAAGCATAGATTTCCTGACTCCTTTTTCTAAATGCCTCAAACCAATCACATGTAGGCATAACACATTCTACAAATGATTTCCATATACATGTGACCATTCACATCACATGTACCATATAATGCCAATTCCATCATTTTAAAATGTCTCTTGATCACCTGAAAACCCACTTGGACTATCAAAACTATACCCCGAAGGCTCGGCTAGCCTCTACGGACTAACTCTCGCCTCGCTACCCGCCGCACCTACGGCCAGTCTCTCCGGACTAGCATTACGTGCCGGCGAGGAAGGTGGGCGAGGCTGTGACAAAGTGCATACGCGTACAGTGCGCCAGACCTCTGTAAAGACAGGATCATGCTCACACAAGCCATGATCATGCTCACACAAGCCATGATTTGGTATTTCAACCAAAACCTTAAGGCAAATTTCATGCCTTGATTTCGCATCATGTCATTAGCACAGAAGCTAATGTACTAGAGAGCATTCTAGTAGCGCAAGTTCTTAGACCATGCTACTAGATATTTGTAGACTACGCTACCATGTTGCATCACCAACTTGTTAAAACTTCTCCTTGGAAAGCTCTACGGCCATAGGAGAAATAAACTAGAGCCAATCTAATCATGCATCACAAGAATTAGTTCTAGATAAAGCTGAGAGATACTTTCTCTCTTAGAGTAACATCTTTTGCTCTAGAATCTTGTTGAGTTTCTAACTACCATCAATCTACGGATGGTTAAACTCCACTCTAACTCAGAGTAAATGTAACTTTTTTGAAGATTTCCCTTCAAATATAACAATCAAACTTCCTATCTCTTATGCCATACTATATATGTGGGTAGACCATATAGTATGTGGAGATGTTTGATAAAGATTCTTGCACCACTATGGGTGTCTGGAGTTACATCCAATCACTTACAACTCTTTGTTGCTATTACCAGACACATCCCTTCAAGTATTGTCTGGACTCACACAACTATTCGAGTTTATGTGATATTTGAGGATTTCCCTCCTTTCCCTCAAGAAAGGTTTTTGTCCTCAAAATTTTACTCTCAAGCGGACTACGCGCTAGTGTCATAGGTCCAAGAACAAGTCTAGACCGTGTTTAATATATTATATGTTATATTCTTGAGTCCTTCCAAAAAACTTTTAAACATCTTGCAACGAAGATGTGGTATAGTGTCTACGCACATATGGTGGTACTATTGATAAACTGCTTTGCAACAACAGATCAGTGGTTTCGCACTTGTAACAAAGTGCTTCATTGTTGCATATTACTACCCTTCAGAAGCGGTTACACACTTAAGAATCATTTGGGTGGGTTGTACCATCTATCAAGAAAAATTCCAAACTACTAATAACCACATTATCAATCCACAGATAATGACTGAGCTTGCTGCGAAGCCATAGGTTGCTAGATAATTGATGGTAACTACACAAGCCCAATGTCTCATTACATCATACATTCAATATAAATGCAAACATCACAGTACTTCGTGATGATGAACTTAGGAATTTCATCCTATCCCTGTTTGGTGTTGGTATGAAGTATAATTATAAGAACATTATTTGCTGCCTCCTCATTATAGCGGCAAAGCTACCTACCCATCACAGGTGGCAATCTCTACCAAGCTATAACCAATGACAAGCAAATAAACGAGTACTCTTGTAAGTTCTTCATAACCATATCTCGCACCAAAACTCATAATCAATGCTAGGGCTTGCAAAATTGAATGTTATCTGATAGGTAGAGGGGATCATCAAACTACGGATGACCTCGACAACTCACTAGGACTAGTGATGTGTAACTTTTAAGTTACTCCACTCTCCTTGCTTATTCCATACCATCGAACAAATCGGTCCCTCGATTTGAGCAACATCAACATATTTATGAGTATTTCGATACTCATGGATTGTGGGTCGGTAATTTAAAATGTTGATCTAGAGTATCTTTCACTCGAGGATCTTAATTTTATTAGTAGCTATGTATTAGTAGTGAGTAACTACGTACCCACTATCATCACACTAGTAGCTCCATACTAGTCTGTGAATAACTCCGTACCCAATGGCGTACCCCCCCCCCCCGAGTGGGAGTACCATATACAACCATCTATAACAAGATGTTTAAGTCACTTGCTGCTAAGTGACTACACAAATTGACCCCTTCATTGCACATTACAGTACAATTTCTGGTATTACAACACGAATTTTTGGACGTCCTTATCATAGAGGTCAACTTAAAAACTAGTGCATAGGTCTTGTGGAGTCTCGGCCGACCTAACCACACCACTGGTGACTTTCTACAAAAAATGTGGCGCCGAAGTCACCACCTATGTACTTTAACTCCGTAAAGTACATGGTCTTCATCTATCATCTATCGAAAGTTGTAAAACATTCGTGCGAGATGGATTTTTATCACCCTAAAATTATTGTGCACTATTTTAGTGTGAAGAGCTTTTTTCCTGGGTACCATGGTTCACCCCAAGCTCATCTGTTGCTAAATTCTCCGATTTAACAAAAGATATGTCTGCCTCCGAACACTCCAGTTTAGTCCCAGACTTTGAGTTTATTTCTTAACACTCCGGTTAAGTCAAACTCACCAGATACAGTAGGATTTACCACTAAGCTCTCCGGCTTAGCCTTCTATCCTAACTCAGCCCGAGTTTATGTACACTTCATATGTCGGATCCGATACTAACAACAACCAGGCTCATCTGGAGTGAGATACTACTCACTATTGCCATGTAAAACCTTATTAAATCCTAGAAATGCTCCACTCATTTCCCAGGGGTCATACGACTTATAGGGTTTACACGCACATGAACTTTGTAAGCAAAATAGCCTGTCATGCAATATTACAATTGCTTATGTAGGAAAGTAATATATTTCCCAAATTCATATGGTAGCAACTAAAATGTGCTCACAATCGCACACTTATGTTGAACATAGGCAAGACTACGCTTGCAAAATGCTATAGGGCGTCCCCCATGCATGAAACTGTCCAACCAAACTAGTCTTACTGCTAACTTCGAGATTTAGATCACTCCAGAACTAAATCACTCTGTTAGCACTAGCACACCATCATGGTCTTACTACCTAGCGCTTCTCCAAACTCTCTAACTGGGTTTTATCCCAACTTATGGCTATATTTGGTAATTTTCAAAGTTCAAATTTTATCTTGCACACTTTATCACTACAGACAAGTGTACATACAAACCTGCCAAAGAGTCAAGTCACATGCACAAGCCTTGGCGTCCCATTCCACCAAGACTACAATCGATTCCGTGAGAACTTGATGTCCCATACCATCAAATTACCACCAAACCAATTGATGTGACATATAAAAAGGCTCTTTCCCCCCTCGAAAGATCACCACAAACTCTCGAGCAGTGGGATGTCGACGCATGGCAATAAAAAGAAGAGAAAACCATGCTAGTAAGTTTAAGAACAGTTCTCTTCGATCACTTCTATAAGGGCATTGAGCATTACATCTCAATCCTAAATCTGCTATTATTATCTAGGCGTATGCTAATCCTTCAGATTAGTACTCCTAGATAAACCATTCAATTGAGTACTGCTAGCAGTACTGCTAGCCCCTTTATCCCAAGTAATACACACCTTAGGGATTACTTTTACAAGGCAATCTACGTGACTAAATCAAACTAGTCACTACCTTCTAGGCCCAAGTAGTGACACTATTTTGTTACTACCAACAAGGGCCAGCTTGCCTCTACGGCCAAAGCTCTCTTGTTGCTACAAACAGTAAGCAACTTGTTTGGACACAAGGCATAACCACATCAAGACTACGCTTGTACATGGTTCTCATTTGCCAAAGTTTATCACAATCTTCTAGCATCTGTTAAAAGATTGTGAAGGGTTATGAGCACTACGGCTCAATTAGGCTTACCTTGATTTCTCGTGATAAGCACTTCATCTAATTTGGGCACAACTGACGCCATTGCCGGTCCTCTTAGCCCAAGCAAAACACACCGCAGTTTTAGATTTACACTATAGCCAAACTACGTGACTGTGATGGTCAATACTAAGTCTATGCTCAGGTTAAATTTAGTCTCTTCGAACCAAATGTGTGATCACCACATGTGCTATTCTCGAGGCGTTACGGCCATAGACGTGCACTAGGCACAAGGCCATAGAACGGCTCTCTCTCGAAGGACTCGGCACTACGGCCGTGGGATTTGTCTCTCTCTTAGCACTCGGCGCTACGGCCATGTGCGGTGGGTCTCTTTCGTGGAAAACGGGCACTACGGCCACACGACGCGATGGCCGTGTTGGGTTTGTTTCGTGGGGTGTACCATTGTTTGGAAAGAGCCTTTTTTTTAAAAAAAAATAACGGGCCGGGCCGACCCTCGCCGCTTGGGCGTGGCCGCCCGCCCACCCATGGGGAGTTTTTTTTTTTTAATAACGGGCTGGGCCGACCCTCGCCGCTTGGGTATGGCCGCCCGCCCACCCGTTTTTAATTTAAAAATAAAAAATAATGGGCCGGGCCGACCCTCGCCTCTTGGGCGTGGTTGCCCGCTCGCCCGTTTTTTCACCACCGTTTGGCTGGTCGCCCGCTGGCATGGCCGCCTGGGCTGGCTGCCTAAGGGTTCGCCGCCCAAGGCTGGCCTGGCCGGCCACCGGGGCTGGCCGCCTAAGGGCTGGCCGCCCAAGGCTGGCCGTGGCCCTGGCAGCCCGCTGGGCTGGCGCCCGCCTGGTGGGCCTCAGCAAGCCCTCAACTCCGCCTGCCTGCCATTACCCGCCAGCAACACCAGCGCCGCCCGCTCGCCATTTAAACGCCCAACAACACCGGCACAGTTCTGTAGCAGCCGATGTGTGCGTCTTCAGGTCTTCCCAGATTTCGACGGCAGAGACACAAGCAGGGACAGGAAATGAACTTCACTGGCCTTCGCCGGCGGCTGGTGGACTGCTCTTTGCATACACAGTAGAGACGGGTCGTGGGCTGGTTTCGCCCCCCCCCCACAGCAAACCAAAAATTTTTACACACCAGCTTCAACGCAGCAAAAAAAACGAAATTCACTTACCTCCAATTCGCTTGCTGTGTGTGACCGGGAGAGAGAGAGAGAGAGTTCTTCCCCTCCATTCTTCCTTGGCCGCCTCCCTCCACACCCTCTATTCGAGATAAGGGTGAGAAGATTGTGGATGAAAACCATCAAGTGGGCTCTGGTCCCCTGTTCACGCGCGCAGACTCACGATCCCCTCGAACCACGCTCTGATACCAGTGTTACATTCCCGTAACGCCGCTACGGGCATTACCACAAGAGGGGACGGCCTCTGGCTCACCACCCAGCCATAGAGGAAGAATGAGGATTGCCCCTCATCCCCCAGGCTATATAGTGTGTGGCCTGCCGTCCACACTAGCCTGGCCGCCCATGACTCCGCATGGGCGTCCTCTCCCACTGAACCCCGGATATAGCCATCCGGTCTGCCCGTCGGTCACTCACAGGCGTTACAGCCTACGTGACAAGATCATTGAGAGATCATCCTCCAAGGTGATTGACATTAAGTGGGTTTATAAATAAAAATATAGATATGATGGTACTTTAAAAAATTCCAAGGCATGATTGGTCCATCAAAGGTTTTGCACAAGTTGAAGGTTCTAACTTTCAGGAACTTTGCTCTTATAGCCAGGTTAACCATAATTAATCTACACCATTATTATGTTTAGTCTTGGAGCTTACCTCAAGATCTAGCTAAAGAGAGCATGTCCTAACATTAACACATATATAAACGTACAAAAAAGATATTAAATCAATCTAGAGAGATTGAAGAGGAGGAATGGACAAGAACATATTTTTTGATTGAAAAACATGGAAGAGAGGAGACATATATTCTTGTGATTGAGAGCACTATGCTTGTGGAAGAGAGCACTATGCTTATGGAAGAACAAGGAAGGAAGAAGATGAATGAGATAAAGAAAGAGCAAGGTAGGTAGGTTATGCAACAAGGGTATTGTAACGCATCACGGTCCAGGCAGTCAATGTGGCTATCTATGTGGCTATAAATGCGACTATGTACGTGACACAACCATGCAAGTAATCGCATGTATAGCTATAAAATAGCCATGTGACGGTCGGTGCCATTGTCTATATCACTACTTGCACCACTCTTTCACTACTTTCTCTCACTATTTTGGAGCTACCTTTCACGGAAGCTATGCAATTCATTATCTTGTAGTGCTTAATATAATTCAACTAATAAAAGTTTTAGTTTTTGGGATGCATGTCAAAGATTAACACTTCAACCTTTGTGTAAATAAAACTAACCTTTCACTTTACCTTTGTCGTGTGAATACCTAGCTACCGAATGATGACTATTTTCATAGGATCCATTTTGCTACCTTCTTATATAAATTGACCTACTTGTTCTGTGAATATTTGGACACCTTAGCTAGCATCCTAATTAGGAGCATGTCCCCTCTCCATTGGTAGTAAGGAGTGATAAAACCTAGAGAAGTAGAATCAACAACAATTAGTTTGACTAATGAGACCCCTTGCCCTCCCAATTATCCCTTTGCCTTCAACACTGCACATTCCATTTTGAGAAGCTCAATGAAAGAACACCAGGTCCCATCTCTTTGGAATCATCCTAGAAAATTAGGCAATTATGTTATATCCATTACATGTAGCAACTCAGTGTAACCTAGATTTCTCCTATACCACATATGAAGGAGGAAGGAGGATGAGGAGACTAGATTTATAGGAGCCACCCTATGGATGTTCCCCATTCAACTAGACAATCCACCATGAGTATGCTCATATGCAATCCACCATGAGTATGCTCATATGCAACTCATTCGATTGCCACCTGCTTCTCATGCACTCACCTTTCAAAACCATTAATAATTATTTGTTATATTTTTTCCCAATAAATATTTATGTTAAAGGAGTAGCTCCCATTCTAGAGTTTATAAAGGTTATAAATCCTCTATACAAACTCAGATTTATACATAATTTTTTCAATGAATATTTATGTTTCCCATGCTGGAATCTACGAAGGTTATAATTCCTCCATATACGAACTCTGATTTACAAGCTATTTGACCCATTGGGTTTTTTTTATCATCTTATGCAACCACCTAGGAAAGTGCCACTCCTAGGAAAATTTTTACAAAGCTCGGTAGCCAAAGAGTCACCTCAAGGGCTACTCCAGATCTAGACCCACACAATGATGGCTTGATACACACCAACCTATGCTCCATCCCTTGCTTATATCGAGCTTGGATGTTATTTTTAATCTGGGATTATTATTTAATTCTCTTAATAGCCATTTGCTATGCCATGTTACATTGTCTCTGGTTATTTGGGGTGTGGCTGCAGGTAGCACACGTGTGCTGGGATTATTAAGAGGTCCAGATCAAAGGAGAGGATCCATCGGGCAGGAAGGACCCGCACGAGCTCGACGAGGCGATTGGTGACGAGGCCGCGCGCGAGGAGGAAATCGCCGGTGCCGCCGACGACGGTGAGCGTGCGTTCTTCCTGGACCTCCATGATCTGCCCCATGATTGTGAGTGTGCCCTTGTAGGTGCCGTCGTCGATGGTGGCGGTGAAGATGTGAAAGAGCGCGTAGCCTTTCTGGCTGTCCAGCACGTACAAGCCCTGCGCCACCCCGGCCGACGCCGAGGTATTGGAGGCGCCCAGCGTGAGGGGGGCCTCGAAGGTGGCAACTACGCCGAAGCTGAAGGGGTTGGAGAAGGTGCCCGGAGGGAGGGAACCGTACACAGAGGTGAAGTAGGTGTTGTTCAGGACGGGGCTGTAGACGGTGTTGTGGAGGTAGAATGTGTAGTGGGAAGGTCCGGCCTTGATCTGGCAAGACGCCGGCGTGGTATTGAAGCTGATCAGCGCCAGTAGCAGGCATGATGCGAGGAGACAGCGGCTGGCCATATTGCTGGGCAAAAATCTACGACTCAAGTGGAAGGGGCAAGCGGGACGAGCTGAGATTCTGAGCAGCGCAGCTAGTAGGCACACTACAAGTCCAAGTGCGTTCATTCAAAACCTTTTCTTTAAGGTTCGGATGTCAACATTTTTGTAAGTTTGCATGTTGCCTTCTCTTACCGTTTCTTAATAAAAAATTATTAAAGATTCTGGCGACTTTTTGTTAATAAGCAAATTAAGCAATCCATATCTATAATTGATATGATAATATAGGATAAATAAAATAAATGGCACACGCCCTCAGTCATGACTAATTAGTCAACATGTCATACGTAAACACGGAATGCATAATGATGATCTACTCAAGCAATCATAACAACACCAATACAAAGTGCATCCATATATATATACATGGTCCTCTACAAAGAGAAAATTGTATCCTCCTCCTAGTGCTCCAAACAAATGTTTTTTTTTTCAACCCTAAAATTAAAGGCAATGTTTAGGCTAAACCAAGATTTAGACTAAAAAATCACTAGAAATCATACAAATGCTAGGATTTATAACTAAAATATACAAATTTCATCCCTTAAATTGAAGGCAACCTCGAATTTCGACCGGGTTTTTGAATTTCAGTCGAGAAAATTACACTACAAATCAAGTTATGTGAGCACTACCTCCTACATGAGCTCAAACTGCTCCACCAACTTCAGGTTGTTCCAAGCAACTAAACCCCCTGTAGTGGAGGGTGACTAAAGATTCATAGATCCATGTATAAGTGGGCCAATATGCAATGCATAATAACATTTATAATTATATGGCATAAGGAGTACCTACTATTAACAAGCCTATTTAATTATAAATGTTGGCCCACTTGTACTAGTGGGCCAATATGCAAGCTATAATGTAGTACCAGTGGGCCAATATGCAAGCTATAATAACATTCATAATTACATGGCCTACTTGTACCATGTAGTACAAGTGGGCCAATATGCAACTTATAATAACAAACACCCAGCCATTTGAAAATACAACCGGTCGTGAGTTGTAGTTTTGAGAGACAAAAAAATCCTAGCACCAAAAGAATCTTTGACGTGCCCAATAAAGTGAAACTTTAAAAAGAGACTTTTTCTTAACTTAAAACATACTTGCAAGTGATTCATTCGCTAAATTAAAAATTTGCCAAATTTTCCACTATTTGATGTCTAAGTACAAATATTTCAAACAAAAAAACATGACACAAAAGTTGCATTAGAGACTCACAACAAAGAGCTTCACTTTGAATACAAAATTATTGCTATCGTTACTAGAAAGCAAAATATAACTACTTTTACCGTACAACTTCAATGTCATGATTAAATTAATCTTCATTGATTAAAAAACAAGTCTAATTACGAGACAATTCCTATAAATGCTTCAATAGTGACAACATTTGACCAATTTTTTGAATCAATCTCAAAACGCAGGCTCCTCAAAAAGATTTGTGATGCTAGTTTTGAATACAAACAAACGTTGTTCAAAATAGTCTCAAAACCTAGAAATCCTTGAACACCCCCAATGAGGATTTAAATATCAAAAATTGTTTGAAACTACAAGTGTCTAAATCTATTCTAGCATAGGAAATTCCTCCTCTTTATGACTAACTTCTTCATCAGTTTCCTCGCGTCCTACAATGAGCGGTGTTGACTCCGTAGTAAGAGGAATATCAATATCCACAGTATGTGGATATTCATAAGGCTCAAGATCTGCAAACTGCATTTCATCATCGGGTCCAAAGGGAGGCTGAGGTTCTCCAGACGCATCCACCACTCTTGGGTTTGCTGCTGCCGTGTTTTTCATTCCAATCTCTTGAAACTCGTCCGGCAATTCTTTCATTGCAGTGACCCGTTGTTAAATAAAATGAACATGGTAAAGCTCACTTAAATGAGCAATATAAAATATGTAAAAAGTTAAGGTTACATGATTACCTGTCCCCGCAAAAAGATCCATGATCCACTCTCCATAGTAGCTCAATTAAATCCATCATCAAAGTTGTGGTTTTTGATAAGGATTCATGATCTCATTTGAATCACGAGAAAGATCCCTAAGCTTTCGACACACGCCTAGTCTATCAAAAATATTTGTTCGGTTAGGTTTCGAAGCAAAATAAAAATTTCCTTTACTGTTCAAACCCGCACGAGACCAAAAACCAATGGTAGCAAACTCGGCAGCAAAAGAAAGTCTGTCAAGCTAATAGCCTTTGATGTTAGGCTTTGTCCTACAAAAGAAAAAGTTGGGCTTTAACTTAAGCTTTTATAACTTGCAAAAGAATCGTTGAAATTTAACATACCATATGCATAGCTGATGGACCATTTGATTGTCAACGAATGCTTTCTCTACAGCAAAGATTTGATCATGAGCATGAAAAATTACCAGTGCCCATGATTTAGCTGTTAACCTTCTTGAAAGCATCGATGACTCTTTTATATGCACTTACACCGTATTTACTTCGTCGTGTATTGAGTGTGGTGCCTTAAATCCATACGGAGCATCAACAATGGCTTAAGTAAAATGTTGTGCAGTCACACAAATGATTCCATGTTCTCTACTTTGCCTTCATGAACAAAATATTGAACTGGTTCTACAGACACATCATCAGAAATGAAAATATTTGCCTCTTGAATGGTCTCCAAAGTTTGTGCCCCTTCTAATCTCTTCCGCTCTGCCCTTGCGCAACTCAAATGTTGCTCAAACTCTTTGAGGAATGCTCTTTATGGGAGCACGAGGTGCTCGAGACTTGTTAAAATGAAAATAAGTAAACATTAAATGTATTCTAGAATACACACTGACTGGATTACAAAAATCAAAATCAATTTTTTGAAATATTTGATCTAAATTTTTACAAAACCTTTAAAAACACTCAAATAAAAAAATCTATAATTTCAAATATGTAGTTTACTTACCGCGTTTTTGAAAAGATAAATGAAACGCTCTAAGGAGCTTGGCTGACTAGTGATCGGATGAAACATTTGAACGTCGTCCAATCCTTGCAATTAAGTTTTTCAATCATGATTCTTTGCATGTACAAGAAAGTCTTTTGCCTATTTCAAAAAAACACAAAATGAAAAAACAACTTTAGATGAAATAAAATAAGTAGATTTAAAAAGAAGAATTAGCAACGTACTGTTCTAATTCCTTTGCCATTTCATCAAGTGTCAAAGAAACTCCTTTCACTCGTGCCAAGATGGATGTGATAATATTTTTCTCGCGTATTCCTTGCATTGCTCGCCAATTTGTGATACGCATTTCTTCAGGAATTGGCTTCAAAGTGTCCTCATTCCCTATTCCTTTGCCCTTTTGACTTCCAGGTGGGAGCGTTACTTTTTGCCCTTTAATTTTACCTTCCTCCCAAAGCTTGAAAATGTCTTCTTGTAGATCCCATATCTCTCCATCACACGAAAGGCCAACCGAAAGAAATTATCCATGACTTCGAACATTTTTTTTTCCAGAGCGTCCTGCTTTGCTTGACTTCTTTATGACAAGGCCAACTTGCTCACAAAGCTTGATTTTGAAAGCTTCATCAACTTTATGACCTTGCTAAATATGATTGATCCACTTGTTGTGAAAAAATCTTATCTTTTTTAAGAAAGACATGGATAGTCGCATCTCAGAATCAATGTTGTGATCAAGGGCAAGTAGCTTTGCATCATCATCACTTAACCCAGCATAGACCCATGCTAGGACTGTCTTATAGCCCTCTACATGAGGATACTTAGCAAATAACTCTTTTTTAGCAATGAGAGAGTGAGTTTCCCCCCCAAGACAAAGTATTTGTATTGATTGATTTTTGATCTCTCAAAACTCTCTTTGTTAACACAAGAAGACTTATCCACAAGAACAAGAAGGGGTAAAACATTTGTTGTTGATTTCTCCTTCATCTCATTACTTTAAGATTACTCACATATCGAGGGACAATGGTTCGAACTTCTAGTGGTCTCTTATTTGAAACAGGATCCAATGGAGGACGTTCTATTTAGACACTAGTAAAATTAAGGGTCTCTCATCAACTATATGAAACCTTTTGGCTTTATTTCTTATGGTATTAAGAGACCAGAAGATTCTGAAGGATCAGACTTTGGAGCTCCAGGTCGTCCAGAAAGCAAAGTATCACTCACATCTTGAGACTTTGACCCAGAAGTCTCTTCAAGAACTTCAACATCTTCCTCTGAGTCATCTATGTCTGTACCTTCATTCTCTTCATAATCACAATCATCAGTGGAGTGGTTGGTATTGTACAAATTGTCATGATGCTCTTGAAATGCTTCAGAAAAAGACTACATTAAAAAAAAAGAAAAAATCATTCTAAGTAGAAGAGGATTTGAAGACTTGATAGAGTAAACTTAAAAGTAAGAACCAAAGCATAACTCATGCAAAAGTAAGAACACTATAACCATCTCTCTGTATACTAGAATACATGGTAAACTCATTAAACCAGACATAAAAATTAAGCCAAACTTCCTTCTTGCTAAAATTCATTCAAACTAAACAAGACAAACTTCTTATATACTAGAATGCATTCTAGCATATGCTAGAGCAGACAAACTTCTTGTATACTAGAATACATGCAAACTAGACTTGACTAGACCTCTAAGTGTTTCAAGATATGAGCTAGAAAGACAAGAATTAAATAGACTAAAAAATAAAGAATAGTTCTCAACGTATTCTAGAATACACAAAGACAAGAAGTTTTATGAACTATGCGTACACTAGAATACATACAAACTAGACTAGACAAACTTCATGTATATTAGAATACATGCAAACTAGAGTTGACTAGACCTCTACGTATTCCAATATATGAGCTGGAAAGACATGACTCAAACAAACTTGAAAAAGAATAACAGTTCTCTACATATTCCAGAATACACAAAGATAAGAAATTTTTTTAAAACTAATGAAAAAAAGGTCAAGAGAAAGACATCCATACCCGTTTGCGAGTAATCATTGCATCTTTAAACTTTTGCTAGGTAGAAACAGGATTCATCTCTTCAAGCCGAAAATGTGCAGAGAAAACTCTAACTGCAAGAAACTTCCCTTTGTTGTTTTCTACCAGATGATGAATGATCCCACGAGATATACTTTCTTTGACTTCAACAATGTGACCAGAAGTTAAATACTTTGTATTTTTGGAGTAGTCTGCTTTTTTCTTCAGTAATAGAAGAAAGGTGTGTTTGGCTCAACGATTGTCTTGTGCTTACCTACCATGACAAAGTGAATTGTCCAAGCAAATCCTTCTCGTGCTTTACCTCTTGCACTACTCCAAAGAGTTGTAGCTTCAATGCTTGAAGACTTGTTCTGTTGATGTTGAGTTAAAGGTGTGCTTCAATGCTTGAAGACTTGTTCTGTTGATGTTGAGTTAAAGGTGTGCTTCCTTGAGATGATGGAGGAAGTCCATGAGTAGCTAAAACCATTCTTCTTGATGGTGGTTGATCTTGTAACTCTGGAAACTGGTGAGCTACTAAAAGTTGTCTTCTTGGCTAACTTGGATGCCTATCAGGGTTTGGAAGAGTCACAGTCACTCGAGGTGCCTGAAAGTGAGGACTAATTAGAGATGCCTGAAAGTGAGTCACAGTCACTCGAGGTGCCTGAAAGTGAGGACTAATTAGAGCAGGTTGAGATCGGGAAGGTGTCAAGACTCCTAAACATCCTGAGCCACCCAGAGGGACAGATGCAGTTTGCTTGATTACTTTTCTTTTGCTTCTTAGAAGTTCGAGCATCACGTATTGGTGAGGCCATCTTAATCCTAAACAAAACAATAAAAAATCATTATCTCATTGCTAAGATTAACAAACAGAGACAAAATCATATTTCTCATGAAAAAATATGTTTGTTAAGTGAAACAACATTTAAGATTAGCAAACGTGTATGTAGGGCAAACAAATGAGAAAGACAAAAAATGAAAGAGAACAAATAAACATAGAGAGAAAGAGAGAGAGAGAGTGTGTTAACCTCCACGCAAGAACGGACCTAGATGTGTAAGCAAACATGAGATAGGAATGTAAGAGAGAGAGCTCCTCAGCACACTAGAGATAAAGAGGGAGAGAGAGATGTATTCTAGAATACAACAAGTTGTTTTCCTCCAAAGATGTGTTTTGTAATTGAACTTCAACAAATGACTTTCTAGAGCTGTGTATTCTAGAATACAACTCACAAGAAGCTTCAAAACACAATACAGAGATATAAAAGAGAGGAGAAAGCACTAAGAGATGAGTAGATCAAACCCAAAACAATTAGGACCCTTTTTATCACCGAAGTACTTACAGAACCTCTTTCTTGAACACAATTTGAGAAAAATTTATCCCCAAAATCTATCTTCTGCTACGTTGCTCTGATGGAGATTTTGACCGCTCCATTGGCTTCAAAAGGGTGGTAAAACCCTAGGACACCTACTCCAAATACTCTCGGGTCGCTCCTCCTCCGTTTTTTGTGTTAAAACTACAGTTTGCTGTTTTTTAGTTGCATGCACGCACGACACGAACTTGAGAACTTTTGCTTTCTTTGCATGTCTTCTAAAATTAGATAAAAAGCAAATACTTTTTGCATGAAGGTCTATTCTAATGGTTTACATTGAGTTTGGGTTATTGTAGAACACAGCTTGCCGAAGCCGTGTATTCTCGAATACAACTCAAGTGTAGAGAGAAGTTGTATTCCAGAATACAACTTGATGAAGCTATGTACTCTGGAATACAACTCAAGTGTAGAAAGAAGTTGTATTCCAGAATATAGCTTATTGAAGCTCTGTATTCTAGAATACAACTCAAGTGTAGAGAGAAGTTGTATTCCAGTATACAGTAAGCTATGTATCCTGGAATGCAACTGAAGTTGTATTCTAGAATATAGCTTGTTGAAGCTGTGTATTCTGGAATACAATCTCAAGTATAGAGAAAAATTGTATTTTTGAATACAGCTTGTTAAAGCTTCATATTCTGGAATACAACTCAAGTGTTGAGAGAGGTTGTATTCCAAAATACAACTTGTACAAGCAATGGATTCTGGAATACAATCTCAAAGTGCATAAGTGTTAAATTTTTAAAAATATGACTTCAAGCTTTGTATTCTAGAATACAAACTACTTAATACACAAGAAACATGGCAACTTATTGATTTTTGTGGTATAATCCACAGAATACAACACAAGAATTAGCTTTTTAAAAAATGAAGTCATTATAATTTTTAAAAATTATTGATTAAATCTTTATTTTATAAAATATTATTTTTTCAATCTCTTTTTTTCTTAATTTATATATGACATCTTCTTTTTGGTATTTTTGTGCATTTAAAAGACAAACAATTCTTTCAAAAAAATATCTTTTTAAAAAAAGTCTATTTTTCAAATCACTTACCTCCTTAGATAATGTTTTTGTTTTTCTTCCTAGCCATAATTTCCTCGTATCAAACTTTGAACCAAATGACACAATGAAAGAAAATTTCAAAATTGTAACAAATAACAAAGTAATAAAGAAATGCATACCTTACAGAATTAAACTCAAGAAAAATGCTCCAAATTCAAAAAAACGCTCTTGTGCCTGGCTCTCTTAGCGGCAGACCCTTGGAATGTGTGTCTAAAAAGGACTTCCTCTCATCTTTTAAGTCCCATTTTTTATAATAATTAATAATTTTTAATATTTAAATTAATATTATTATTTTTGAATCCAACCATTAAAAGTAAATTATTTGGATTTGAGATTACACTGCACTTTGTAGCGTAGACCATTGTTTTTTAGAGAAACTTAGAGGTTTAAAGTTCCTAGTCATGGCAGGGCAACAAAATTCTCTCTCAAGCTTGTTTTGCTCTTTTTAAGTGCCTGTATCCGTACTCACTCCTAAAAGTCTCAGCCAATCTATCACTGATGATGATGTTACAAGCCCACTATATTTGCTAATTTATCAAATTTTGATACTGATGTTCCAGTTTCTCCATCATTAGTTCAGCCTATTCGTGTGGAGACAACCACTCCCTTGAGAGGAAAAGACAAGTTTTTGCATCACAATGCATTGAGAGAGGCATGTAGGGTGTATTGTTGTAAAAAAAACTGCTTGAGGACACTTGGATTTAGAAAAATTAAGCAGGAACGTGAAAACTTCTTTGCTTTAAAATGTGACAGCATTACATGGTTTTTTATTAAGGTCTGGAGAGAAGATAAAATATACAGTTTTCGACACGATTGTGTGTCGAAAGTGTTTTCTTCAAGTGTTTTGTTTAAGTAATTAGCGGATGCAAAAGATCTTAAAGCAGTTGCAATGGGTGGAAGAAGATTCACGGTACTCATTAGCGGATGCAAAAGATCTTCAAGCGGTTGCACCGGGTGGAAGAAGATTCACGGTACTCATTTAGTACACGTGACACTCCTCAGCTGTGTTTTCTCAAGAGCTGGATGGAACGATTTGTCACTTACAATGGTGAGCGCATGCCAAATTCAAAATTCACCCATTTGCCTGATAATTTTACGAAGGGAGAAGTTTACAACCTCTATGTGGATACGTTGAAAGGAAGGAACATGTCATTTCTTTCATTAACTTCATTTCTTAGAGTTTGGAGATAATATTTTGCTGATGTGAAAATTCCCAAGAAAACTAGAATGGGGGTTTGTCAAATTTGTGTAGAGCTCAAAGCCAAAAGAGATGTTGCAAAGACATTTGAAGAAAAAGGTATGTTTGATTTGTGTTTTTTGTACGTTTTAATTTATGAATGAGAATTCCAAGTGGTATTATTTAAACTAGCTTTACATTGTTTTGAGTTTTTAGGTCCTATTCTACAAGCACTTAAAGCTCATCGAGAACAACAAAGTACAGAGAGTCAAAAGCTAGCAAAGCATCGAAAGAAGTGCCTTGAGCAGAAAGAAATGTATTTGGGATTAGTCATCGATGGAATGGATCAAAAGAAGACGTTGATACCTCATTTTATGCGTGCTGTAAAGAATTTGAAGGAAGAGAATTTCATACAACTACACGTTGTTGGAGCCCTCATCTTTAATGGCATCATGACGTCGAAAGTTTTTATAAACTTTCCAAATTTACACAACGACCCTAACTTGACCATCACCATAATTCAGAAAATAGTAAGTGAATGGCAAGGAGAATTACCTGGCACACTTTATGTGCAGTTAGATAATATGGCAAGAGAAAACAAAAATCAAATAGTGCTTGCTTATTTGAGTATGTTGGTGCAGCAAAAAGTTTTCAAAAAGGTCAAACTTGGATTTTTATTGGCGGGTCACACTCATGATCAAATTGATCAGATGTTTAGCGGGTTTTCAGTCAAACTTGCTAAGAAAAGTGCATTTGACCTTCCAGAGGTGTGCACAGTTCTTAAAGAAGCTTATGATCCTACGCCAGAAATTAATAATTTGAAAGGCACCTATGATTTTAGAGAGTTTACAACAGGTGGAGATTTTGCAAGCCCTGCATTCGCTCAGCTTAATGACCATAGTTTCCAACATCAATTTAAAATAAAAGAAAAAGAAGTTGAAACACATTTGTGGTGTAAGAAGTACTCTAACTCAGAGGCATGGCATCCTCAGGATGGTTTGAAGTTTTTACTCAGTGTCCTAGAACGACAAATTCTTCAGGCAGCAAAAATGCTTTTGGCATCAAGCATTGAAGCAGAAAAGCTCAAAAAGAAAAGCGAGCCATCAATTATCAGCAATGTCTGATAGAAGTTAAAGAGACCATACAATCAGCACATGTGTATTTTCCAGCTTGCTCACTTGGATGGTAGAATACATTTTTCATGAGCAAGAAATCTTGATTGAGGAAGTTCAAAGCAATTCAAGATCACTAATGAATCTGGAGCCCTTTCTTTGGAGGGTACAAGAACTTGAAGACTGTGATGATAATATTCAAATGCCAAATCAACAAACAAAATTGCCTGAAGAATTGCAAACATTGGTGCATGGGGAGACTCGCGAAGCGTATGTTGAAGGACTAGTCAACGACTGCTCTGCGAGAGAAGGAAATGTGGGAAGGAAATATTGAGGATGCCAAATCAACAAACAGAATTGCCTGAAGAATTGCAAACATTGGTGCATGGGGAGACTCGCGAAGTGTATGTTGAAGGACTAGTCAACGACTGCTCTGCGAGACAAGGAAATGTGGGAAGGAAATATTGAGGAGCTCACTGTAGGTGCAATGATTGCAGTGTTAGCAACAGATGATGAAAGCGGATGTCCTTTTTGGTTGGCAAAGGTACTTAAAGTCCTTGAGGAAAATGGAAAAGTAAGATCAATTGAGGTCCACTCGTACAAGGTCAATGGAGATGATGCATTATCAAGAAAATATTATCCAGAGATGATTCGAGTAAATAAAAAGGAAAAGAAAGCAAATCATAAGTCAATGTCACGTGGATAGCCTAAGCATGGAGGATGTGGAAGTTCTTGTTTATGGTTTTACCTTGAAAAAGTCGGGTCATCTATGAGAACAAACCAAAAAAATTCTTCTAGAGAAAGTCAAAGATTTAACACGAGGCATAAGACCTCATATTGTAACCAATTTTGTGGACATTATTATTTTATTGCAAATTGAGTATTTTTTTCTCAAAAAATGTGTGATTTTATGAGCAACTCTATCATCTTTCAAAGTATTGAAGTGTAAAACTTGCACTTTTTAATAGTTTTTTGAGCTTTTTAGGAGCTAGTGCTCTTTTTGGTTTAAAAAATAGTGTTTTTTGAGATATTTTAGCATTTTCAAAAATGGGTTGTATTTTTTATGGTTTAGTTGTACTTTTAAATGGCTGGATGTTAACATTTATAATTAAAAGGCATATGGATATGGAGTACGTATTAACAAGCCTATACAAAGCTAGATCTAGTAGACATGAATCTGGATTGCCATCCATGTTCTTAGCTCCAATCTTTTTGGATGCTTTTACTCTATTGGTTGGGTTAGAAAAGTTGGATGGTAAAATACTCTTGTCCCATAAAGGAGACATTTTGGTAGAAGAATGCCAAGAGCTATTGTTACCAAAGATAAACAATTGAAAAAAATAAATTCAAATGGTTTGCTTCTCTTTCACATACATTCTAAGCATGCCCTCAAGAACGTAGTTAAGCTTTTCAATATCTCTATTAGTCTAAGGATGGAAAACAGTACTTATTCTAAGCTTTGTTCCAATGGTTTTGAGTATTTCTTGCCAGAAAGTGAAAGTGAATCTAGCATCCCTATCCAATTACTTGCCAGTACTCACTCTAAGCTTTGTTCTAATGGCTTTGAATATTTCTTGCAAAAAATTGGAAGTGAATGTAGAATCTCTACCAACACTATGTTTTTGGGTAAAGAATGGAGTCAAATTATCTTTTTCATAAAATGATTTGCTACTTCCATGGCTTCATCTATCTTTTTCATTAGAAATAAATGTGCTGCCTATCTTAGTGAGCACGTCCACTACCACTAAAAGTGTTTTATGTCCACCTTTACTAGTGTGGACAATTTAGTAATGAAACCATAGAAATGGACTCCTGCTTTTGATTTGAAACATCTAAAGGTTCCATTTCCCTAGGAGCTCTTCTTGTATCTCTTGCACTCTAAAGAGCTATGCTCTTACATGATTTAGAATATCATTTTTGAGTCCTAGCCAAAAGAATGATTTTTGTAATTTCGTATAGGTTTTTTTGAATCCTGTATGTCTTAAGTAAGGCACATCATGATAATCCTTGAGGATTGATGTTATTTTAAGTATAAATACATTTGGAATATAGAATCTCTTCTAAAGTATAGATACCCATCATGAATCACATACTTAAAAGTTCATCTCATCTTGAAGTCAACTTCTTAAGGGGATAGAATCAAAATAAGGATTTACCCTTATCACATTTCTAATATGGTCCTTAAATTTAGATCTAATTTAGATCTAATTAACGAATATAGTGTTAGAAAGAGGTCTTCTCCTCAAAGCATCTTGATATCAAAATCATACTCATGTAAGAGTTCCATCCACTTTTTCTATCTATTTTTGAGAAGAGGTTAGGTGAAAAGATAATTTAGACTTTAATGATCAGTCCTTTATATAGACTTTGATGTGATCATCAGTCCTTAACATAGATTTTGATGATCAATCCTTATTTTAAATTTGGTACCCAAAAGGAAGGGTCTTCATCATGTGTAGTAGGACAATTTTTTTTCATGATCTCTAGATTTTGATACTCATAAGCCCCTACTCTACTAGCTTGAGAGTACACATCCTATATGGTTTCCATTTATGTCTCATGTTACTACAAATGGTTTACTATTCTCGAGAATTTTTAAAATTATAGTTCTCCATGGAGTCAATGCATGATCGGGTGTAGCCATTCGCGGACCTATTTTTGGAGCATTTTTGGGGCCGCAGCGCGACGCGGGGGGGGGTGAGATTTTGGATTTAGAGCACGATGGCACTCTTGGCGGTTTTTTTTTCGGCATACTAGCTATTAATGACTCTGCTCTGAACACTACAGACCTCCACACGCATCACCATGTGCATTTACTCCGTGTGCATTTTACGGTCCTTGTCACCAGTCAATGTCATCACGCAAATGCAATCTGCCAAAACTCCCTGTTCTCAACACCATAGAGCTCAACACGTGTCACTATGCAATCCACACGCCTCGCTGGTCTCGCTCTTTGCTGGAAAAGACCATCGTGGTGGTATTTCCCATCGCGCAGAGCTGGACACGTGTCACTACCAATCAAAATCTAGGCCACATGCCTTGTAATTAAGTTTCGGATGCCACCTCCACGGTGGCACTTAAGCCACTGAGCAGCTGGTCATTTACTGCACTGAACTTAAGCACATGCAAGCCCGGTGGTGGTCTTCCTTCAATCACTCAAAATCCAAGCTGCCACTTACTTTCACATGCCAACGTGGTGATTGATCACGACTCGTAATTAATGGCACTCTAATGTTAATGAAATCAATCAAAATCTAGGCCACATGCCTTGTAATTAAGTCTTGGATGCCACCACAGTGGCAATTAAGCCATCCAAATAATCATGAGGGAGCCAGTTGATCACACATGCATGGTATTTTGATGCCACCGTGGTGGCTGGTAATTAGAAGCTCGGTGGCAGATGTCCAAATAATCATGAGCCACCTTCAATCAAGGTGAATTATATTCAATGGGCCTGTCCTCCACGGTGGCTGGCTAAGGCCTAATTACCTTCCCCACTCTACTTAAGCCTCCACTCTTCCATTTCCTTGCTCCCTTGCACTCTTCTTTTTGCAACTATCCCCTCTCACACCCCCTTGCACTCTTCTTGCAACTTCTATCCCCTCTCACAATGGACCCCCCCCGGCGGATGCACCGAGCTCCAAAATGTGTCAATCCCCTCTGCACAGGCCGAGAGATCCTCACACAGCCTTTAAAACCCCTCTTCACAATCCGAGAGCTTCTCATATGATCCCCCCCCCCCCCCCCGGCGGTCTTGATATCGTGAGTTATGGGAGCTGCTCCTTCAGAGATCTATGTCAACTTCACCAAGTTGATAGATTCAATGGACACGAAGGATGGATTCATCATCTGTAAAGGCAACAGGATCAACATCGATGAAGGATTGATTGAAAAGGCACTAAAAATTCATGGAGGTGACTTGCAAGCACAATTCTTGGAGAAGAAGTGGAAGAAAAAGAATGTTTTAGATTTATTCCCTGATGCTCAGATAAATACAAATGGTGGAATCAAGGTTTCGAGCTTGCCTGATGATTATCAAAAAAAGTTGAAAAAGATAAGGCATTTCTTTCCTGATACTACAAGGGGAACAATGAAATTCTGGCATGTTTAAGCAGCAGTAGAGATAGTGAATAAATGTCCGATCTCTTTCTCGAAGGTGATCTCCAAGAGTGTGCTACTTAACTTGCACATTTTCTTGAATGGAAAATCCCAATTGTCACCTCAAGCAATGAGTGTTGGAATGTACCTGATGGGAATCACCTCAAAAAATGCATTGAGCAAGTCGAGAAGCTGATCAAAACTCTGAACATGAAAGCCACCGCTACAACATACATAGCCCAACATGAGAACCCTCAGGAAGGGTGTAGAAGCAAGGGTAGAGGAGGCACAAGCAAAGGCCTTGCAGGCACGAGAGCAAGCTGAGGCCATTGAAAGATTGGCAGAGATAGAAAAACAGAAAAGAGAAGAAGCAGAGAAGCACATCGAGGAGCTGAATCAGCAACTTCAAGATATTTGAACGGATGGGGACGATGCAGAGGAAAATCTAGAAAGGACAAAGAAGACACTTGCAAATCAGATAGCCGAAAAGGAGCTCCTCTACAAACAGCTCTGTAGTAGCATGCAGAATGCATTAAACATTGAGAAAGAGGAAAGATGATATGATAGAGAAACTGAGAAAGGAGAATGCAGAAACCAGGCTACTCATGCAAGAAATACAAAATAATTTCAATGCCAGGAAGGATGCAGAAGAGGCAATGAGCAGCCATAGTGAACGACACAATGAGACTGCCCAATATTGGCGAGACACGTTCGATTCCCTCCAATTGACCTACAATGCAGCTTTCGATGAGCTTGCCTTTTCTCTTCAGAGTTTTGAGAAGCAGTCTCGGACCTTGATTGAAACCCAACATAGAAATGATGTCTTGGAAATGGGCCGACACAAACACTGCTAAAGAATTTGAGGAGATTTGACAGCAGCTTGTGGAGGAGCTAAAGGAGAACATCCACACCCTCCAGATGACAGAGGCAGGAATCAAGACGTCAAACTGGTTAGACTGTGATACTCACAATAGTTAAATCGGATGAATAACCTCTTGCGATGCAAATGAATGCTCCTACATGCTCTGTGTGCAAAGGGTACAACATAGATGAATGCATGATTAGATGGCCCCAGTGCCACCACCCTCTGCATGTGTTTTGCTTTGGGGTGTTTGTCCTTAAATGCTTCCTTAACTTTGTGCTTGGATTTGGTACACTGCAACACAAAGTATGGGTCATCTTCCTCGTTATCCCCAGAGGCAGCAACAATGACTGCAAAGTTATCCCCATCTTCAAGAGCATTAGTGAGGTCATTGAAGTCCTCTCCAATCAATGGTGCATCATCATTTGGGACTCTATCTTCACGTAGAGGAGAAACTTGAACTGGCACCCATGTCTTCACAGTTGCAATGTCCTCACAATTTTCATGATCCCTTGTGATGCACGCACTATAGAAACAAGAAAGTTTTCTTTTTTTGAGTAGCAAGTGGTTGTTTGAGAAGCCCCATATGCTGTGCAAACTACGAGCTCCTTTAATGGCCTCACAATCTAGTCTATATTTCCTTTGCACTTTGTTCACTTCCACTTCATGGAAGACTCTACGCACTGCACTATTTCTTTGGATTTGTTTGTTGTATGTTGATTGCACCCTTGTGGAGAGGTTGAGTGCAAGCCATGTTATAGCATCATGGGCATTCTATAGCTTTTCTTGGGGACATGCTAATTGGTGATTATATAGAGATCTCTGAATAACAACACCACATCCATCATGTTCCCCCTTGCCATGGCTAACTCAGTGCCATCTATCTCCATGGAGCAATTTTCCAACATGACTAGATCTCAAGTCATTCAAACCTTGCCATGCTAGGTCAAAGTCTATGTGTGATTTGCAACAACACACATTCGTGTCTTTGAGTTTCTTCACATACCATGGCTTACAACTCTCAAAGCTCCTTTGCCCAATTGAAACGCCAGGTCTCTCAGCCACCATAAACATGAGATACAAGTCCGTCTATTCACCCAACCCGAAACCAGCCCGTTGGAAATTCAGTGCTTAAACTAAACAGCAACTAGATTATTCACTACAAGAAAACAAAATGGCCTCTTAAGCACCAAGAGACTTGAAAAATCCGCACTGGGCGCTAATTACCAATCTAAACATGCTTTGATTGTGACCAAACTCTGCAAGCATGTGGGGGTGGGTCCCCCCACATGTTTGCAAAGTTTGTTCCCCATCGCAGCATGTTTGGGTATGATGGTATGGGTTAGGCCCGGATTTCCATGGCCTTCTAAGCACCAAGAGACTTGAGTGAAAAATCTACACTGGGCGCTAATTATGAATCCAAACATGCTCTGATTGTGATCAAACTTTGTAAGCATGTGGGGGTGGGTCCCCCTCACATGTTTGCAAAGTTTGGTCCCCATCGGCGGAGCATGTTTGGGTATGATGGTATGGGGAAGGCCCGGATTTTCCATGGCCTCCTAAGCACCAAGAGACTTGAAAAATCCGCACTGGGCGCTAATTACCAATCCAAACATGCTCTGATTGTGACCACACTTTGCAAGCATGTGAAGGTTGGTCTCCTCCACATGCTTGCAAAGTTTGGTCCCCATCAGAGCATGTTTGGGTATGATGGTATGGGGAAGGCCCGAATTTTCCATGGCCTCCTAAGCACCAAGAGACTTGAAAAATCCGCACTGGGCGCTAATTACCAATCCGCATATGCTCTGATTGTGACCAAACTTTGCAAGCATGTGGGGGTGGGTCCCCCCCACATGTTTGCAAAGTTTGGTCCCCATCGAAGCATGTTTGGTTATGATGGTATGGGGAAGGGCCCGGATTTTCCATGGCCTCTTAAGCACCAAGAGACTTGAAAAATCCGCACTGGGCGCTAATTACCAATCCAAACATGCTCTGATTGTGACCAAACTTTGCAAGCGTGTGGGGGTGGGTGCCTCCCACATGTTTGCAAAGTTTGGCCCCCATTGGAGAATGTTTGGTTATGATGGTATGTGGAAGGCCCGGATCTTCCATGGCCTCTTAAGCACCAAGAGACTTGAAAAATCCGCACTGGGCGCTAATTA
This sequence comes from Cibotium barometz, assembly GCF_041138505.1. Taxonomy (NCBI): domain Eukaryota; kingdom Viridiplantae; phylum Streptophyta; class Polypodiopsida; order Cyatheales; family Cibotiaceae; genus Cibotium; species Cibotium barometz. Next base: position 30,986,979 of record NC_141097.1, read on the forward strand.
CCAATCCAAACATGCTCTGATTGTGACCAAACTTTGGAAGCATGTGGGGGTGTGTCCTCCCCACATGTTTGCAAAGTTTGGTCCCCGTCGGAGAATGTTTGGGAATGACGGTATGGGGAAGGCCCGGATTTTTTATGGCCTCCTAAGCACCAAGAGACTTGAAAAATCCGCACTGGGCGCTAATTACCAATCCAAACATGCTCTGATTGTGACCAAACTTTGCAAGCGTGTGGGGGTGGGTGCCTCCCACATGTTTGCAAAGTTTAGTCCCCATTGGAGCATGTTTGGTTATGATGGTATGTGGAAGGCCCGGATCTTCCATGGCCTCTTAAGCACCAAGAGACTTGAAAAATCCGCACTGGGCGCTAATTACCAATCCAAACATGCTCTGATTGTGACCAAACTTTGGAAGCATGTGGGGGTGTGTCCTCCTCACATGTTTGCAAAGTTTGGTCCCCGTCGGAGAATGTTTGGGAATGACGGTATGGGGAAGGCCCGGATTTTTTATGGCCTTCTAAGCACCAAGAGACTTGAAAAATCCGCACTGGGCACTAATTACGAATCCAAACATGCTTCGATTGTGACCAAACTTTGGGTGGGTCCAAAGTTTGGTCCCCATCAGAGCATGTTTGGTTATGATGGTATGGGGAAGGCCCTGATTTTCCATGGCCGCTTAAACTCTCAGAGACTTGAAAAATTCGCACTGGGCGCTAATTACCAATCCAAACATGCTCTGATTAAGACCAAACATGCTCTGATTAAGACCAAACTTTGCAAGCATGTGGGGGTGGGTCTCCCCCACATGTTTGCGAAGTTTTGTCCCTATCGGAGCATGTTCGGATATGATGGTATGGGGAAGGCCCGGATTTTCCATTGCCTCCTAAGCACCAAGAGACTTGAAAAATCCGCACTGGGTGCTAATTACCAATCCAAACATGCTTTGATTGTGACCAAACTTTGCAAGCATGTGGGGGTGGGTCCCGCCCACATGTTTGCAAAGTTTGGTCCCCGTCGCAGCATGTTTGGGTATGATGGTATGGGGAAGGCCCAGATTTTCCATGGCCTCCTAAGCACCAAGAGACTTGAGTGAAAAATCCGTACTGGGCGCTAATTACCAATCCAAACATACTCTGATTGTGACCAAACTTTGCAAGCATGTGGGGGTGGGTCCCCCCCACATGTTTGCAAAGTTTGGTCCCCATCAGAGCATGTTTGTGTATGATGGTATGGGGAAGGTCCGGATTTTCCATGGCCTCGTAAGCACCAAGAGACTTGAAGAATCCGCACTGGGTGCTAATTACCAATCTAGACATGCTCCGATTGTGACCAAACTTTACAAGCATGTGGGGGTGGGTCCCCTCCACATGATTGCAAAGTTTGGTCTCCATCGGAGCATGTTTGGTTATGATGGTATGGGGAAGGCTCGGATTTTCCATGGCCTCTTAAGCACCAAGAGACTTGAAAAATCCACACTGGGCGCTAATTACCAATCCAAACATGCTCCGACTGTGACCAAACTTTGCAGGCATGTGGGGGTGGGTTCTCCCCACATGTTTGCAAAGTTTGATCCCCATCGGAGCATGCTTGGTTATGATGGTATATGGGGAAGGCCCGGATTTTCAATGGGCACTTAAGCACCAAGAGACTTGAAAAATCCAAACTGGGTGCTAATTACCAATCCAAACATGCTCTGATTGTGACCAAACTTTACAAGGATGTGGGGGTGGGTCCCCCCACATGTTTACAAAGTTTGGTCCCCATCGGAGCATGTTTGGGTACGATGGTATGGGGAAGGCCTGGATTTTCCATGGCCTCTTAAGCACCAAGAGACTTGAAAAATCCACACTGGGGTGGGTGCTCATTACGAATCCAAACATACTCCGATTGTGACCAAACTTTACAAGCATGTGGAGGTGGGTCACCCCCATATGTTTGCAAAGTTTGGTCCCCATTGAAGCATGTTTGGTTATAATGGTATGGGGAAGGCCCGAATTTTCCATGGCCTCTTAAGCACCAAGAGACTTGAAAAATCCACACTGGGCGCTAATTACCAATGCAAACATACTCCGATTGTGGCCAAACTTTGCAAGCATGTGGGGGTGGGTCCCCCCCACATGTTTGCAAAGTTTGGTCTCCCCATCGGAGCATGTTTGGTAATGATGGTATGGGGAAGGCCTAGATTTTCCATGGCCTCTTAAGCACCAAGAGACTTCACTGGTGGGTGCTAATTACCAATCCAAACATGCTCCGATTGTGACCAAACTTTGCAAGCCTGTGGGGGAGGGTCCCCCCCACATGTTTGCAAAGTTCGTTCCCCATCTAAGCATGTTTGGTTATGATAGTATGCGGAAGGGCCCGGATTTTCCATGGCCTCTTAAGCACCAAGAGACCTGAAAAATCCACACTGGGCGCTAATTACCAATCCAAACATGCTTTGATTGTGACCAAACTTTGCAAGCATGTGGGGGTGGGTCCCCCCCACATGTTTGTAAAGTTTGGTCTCCATCGGTGCATGTTTGATTATGATGGTATGGGGAAGGCCTGGATTTTCCATGGCCTCCTAAGCACCAAGAGACTTGAAAAATCCGCACTGGCCACTAATTACCAATCCAAACATGCTCTGATTGTGACCAAACTTTGTAAGCATGTGGGGGTAGGTCCCCCCTAGATGTTTGCAAAGTTTGGTCCCCACCATCGGAGCATGTTTGGGTATGGTGGTATGGGGAAGGCCCGGATTTTCCATGGCCTCCTTAAGCACCAAGAGACTTGAGAAATCGACACTGGGCACTAATTACCAATCCAAACAGGCTCCGATTGTGACCAAACTGTGCAAGCATGTGGGGATGGGTCTCCCCCACATGTTTGCAAAGTTTGGTCACCATCTAAGCATGTTTGTTTATGATGGTATGGGGAAGCCCCGGATTTTCTATGGCCTCTTAAGCACCAAGAGACTTGAAAAATCCGCACTAGGCACTAATTACCAATCCAAACATGCTCTGATTGTGACCAAACTTTGCAAGCATGTGAAGGGGGTTCACCCCACATGTTTGCAAAGTTTGGTCCCCATCGGAGCATGTTTGGGTACGATGGTATGGGGAAGGCCCGGATTTTCCATGGCCTCTTAAGCACCAAGAGACTTGAAAAATCTGCACTGGGCGCTAATTATACCAATCCAAACATACTCCGATTATGACCAAACTTTGCAAGCATGTGGGGTGGGTCCCCCCCGCATGTTTGCAAAGTTTGGTCCCCCCATCGGAGCATGTTTGGTTATGATGGTATAGGGAAGGCCCGGATTTTCCATGGCCTCTTAAGCACCAAGAGACTTGAAAAATCCGCACTAGGCAATCCAAACATGCTGCGATTGTGACCAAACTTTGCAAGCATGTGGGGGTGGGTCCCCGTTTGCAAAGTTTGGTCCCCAATCGGAGCATGTTTGGGTACGATGGTATGGGGAAGGCCCGGATTTTCCATGGCCTCTTAAGCACCAAGAGACTAGAAAAATCCGCACTAGGTGCTAGTTACCAATCCAAACATACTCCGATTGTGACCAAACTTTGCAAGCATGTGGGGGCGGGTCCCTCCCACATGTTTACAAAGTTTGGTCCCCATCGGAGCATGTTTGGTTATGATGGTATGGGGAAGGCCCGGATTTTCCATGGTGGCCTCTTAAGCACCAAGAGACTTGAAAAATCCGCACTGGGTGCTAATTACCAATCCAAACATGCTCCGATTATGACCAAACTTTGCAAGCATGTGGGGGTGGGTCCCCCCCCACATGTTTGCAAAGTTTGGTCCCCACCATCGGAGCATGTTTGGTTATGATGGTATGGGGAAGGCCCGGATTTTCCATGGCCTCTTAAGTACCAAGAGACTTAAAAAATCCGCATTGGGCGCTAATTACCAATCCAAACATGCTCTGATTGTGACGAAACTTTGCAAGCATGTGGGAGTGGGTCCCCCACACATGTTTGCAAAGTTTGGTCCCCATCGTAGCATGTTTGGGTATGCTGGTATGGGGAAGGCCCAGATTTTCCATGGTCTCCTAAGCACCAAGAGACTTGAAAAATCCGCACTGGGCACTAATTACCAATCCAAACATGCTCCGATTGTGAGAAAACTTTGCAGGCATGTGGGGGTGGGTCCCGGCTACATGTTTGCAAAGTTTGGTCCCCATCGGAGCATGTTTGGTTGTGATGGTATGAGGAAGGCCCGGATTTTCCATGGCCTCTTAAGCACCAAGAGACTTGAAAAATCCGCACTGGGCACTAATTACCAATTCAAACATGTTCCGATTGTGACCAAACTTTGCAAGCATGTGGGGGTGGGTCCCCCCCACATGTTTGCAAAGTTTGGTCCCCATCGGAGCATGTTTGGTTATGATGGTATGGGGAAGGTCCACATTTTCCATGGCCTCTTAAGCACCAAGAGACTTGAAAAATCCGCACTGTACGCTAATTACCAATCCAAACATGCTCCAATTGTGACTAAAATTTGCATGCATGTGGGGGTGGGCTCCCCCCATGCTTGCAAAGTTTGGTTCTCATCGTGGCATGTTTGGATACGATGGCATGGAGATTTTCAACAAACAATATGATAGCCAAAGTTTTAAAAAATTTAAAAAAATCAAGAACATCAACTAAAATGTAATGATACTCAATAGTGAAAAAACTCATAATGATATAAACATCAAATAAGTACATCAGAATGAAAATGAGCTACCCCAGCTAGCTGAGGTTAGTCACTGCCCATAAATCTAAGTACAATGTAAGTGAGCTAACCGAGGTAGTCTGAGTTTAGTCACTATCAACGGCAACCCAATCAAAATCGTCATCTCTAACTGCCGGTCGACGTGCGCGTCGAGGCTGCTGTGCACGTCGAGGAGGCTATGCCGGCTGCTGCGGGGGTCGTCGAATGTTTGCGGGGAGGTCTGCCTCAAAGGTAGGATCGTGAGCTGGTGCCGGTGTACTCGGGAGCTCACGAGTCCCAAAAGCTGCTATAGCCCTCTCCCTCTCTCTATGTGTCGTGCTAATGCAAGACGTCTCTGTTTGTAAACCCAAAATCTATAATCAGCAATGGTAAGTGTCTACCACTCTGCTCGTGTAAGCTCCTCTGCTGTTGCTGTAAGGACACGCTGCTCATGAGAAGCAGCATTGCTGCTAGCACCATCACCCGAGGTGCCACTAGGACTTGCACCACCCACACGCTCGTATGCTGTGATCTGGCTCTTGTGAAGGACTCTCTAGTATGCATCAAACTCATGTGAGCTCCACTCAATCTCTGGAGGTACTGCAGGCTCCTGATCTCTATCATCGAAGCATCGAGTCCCAAATTAGTAGTAGCTGATGTAAAATCAATAAGCCTGCTAGTCCTAGCATCTACTCAAACGAGGCCTGGGTGAATATCATCAATGCCCAAAACTCTATGTCGCTAGGTCGACGCGTGCACGACAAGAGGGACATGCTGAGAAGCGTACTAGCTCTTGGGTGATGCAAGACAAATGGAAAAAATGTCCACATCCCAGGGCATATCCACCAGTAGTGTCAATGTCCTCGTTACATAGAGTGCAGCGGGCATCACGTAGGAAGGGTGGTGCATCCTGAGGGAGAGGTCGTCGAAAAACCTCTGTAACACGCCGTGGATATAAAGGCAAGTAAGGCATTGTCACGTTTGAGGATCTGCGGAACTCTTGAACATGCAGCATCAACTGCTCTGCCCTATGCTGGGCAATCTGCTCCATAATCTGGTGATGCTGCGCCTCAGCTCTAGAGCTCTCTACCTCGGTCTGAGCCTACGCAAAAAAGTAAAGCATAAAAATAATTGATTAGTCTCTCTCATTAGGTATTACTTAAAGAAATTTATAAATTAGGACCTTAATTATAACTCTTTTACGTGCAAGAGAAACCTACCTGTTGGATGTCAGACCCTCTCAGATGCCGTGCCTCTGCAGCAGTAGCTGCCCTCTGCCATCTGTAATGCAGCTCTAAGGCGGTCAATCTCCGCTCTCGCCTCTACCAACTCCTGAGAGTGAGTCTCTCAGTGGTAGGTGTGGGACTCTACGTGACACAATCAACCATGCCGCTCATGTAAAACTATAGAAAAGTACATATAAACATGTAAATAAATGACTAAAAAACTTAAGAAGTAATAAATATGTAAATACCTCGACATCTATCGTCAGGTATCGATCGTGAGAACAGGCGCACCACGTGCTGGATGCTCTCCGTGTGGTACTTCGTACGTCGATGCCAACCTGGGTGCCAAGAGCCTCGACTGTCGACATAGGCACAAATGAAGAGCTGATGGTGGCTAGTGTAATCCACCTCCTCCCCTAAGACAAACTCCGCATATAATTGCTTTGCGAAGTATATGGGAATCTGGCGGTTGTTCGGCATCCTCCCTCTCTTACTAGAAGAGGCATAAGCCATAACAAATAAGAGAGATTATATATGTATGGTATTATACCTTACACTCAAGGAAATATCATGGGGCTAATCAATAGCATAGAGGTAGGAATGAAAGAAATAATTGTAATTCTATGGAATGTGACAATGGTCATGAGGTAGTGCACATGAGTAGAGCTGTGCCTATATACATTATATTCAATGCAATTAGATTGTTGCATGATGCTGGTGAGGAGTTGCTAGTGAATTATGGTTGGCATGGGTGACCACCAGCTCCACATAGAGAATAGATGTATTTATAACATTTTTAGTGCACATGTCTTTTGTAATGGGCTTTGATCCATGACATTATAGTAATATATTTACATTTTTCACTTATTATATCTTGTGGCACTTAAGGTTCTATTAATTTGAGTATATATTTGAAACAACAATTCTAAGACATTTTTCATTATCCCCCACGAATAGGAAAAGAATGAGGATGAGTATCTAGATTGGTAGCTTTTAGTATGCTTTGCAGCCTCCGATGGCTAGTTCCTTTAACCATATAGTAAAGTAACGGTGGCAACTTGTCTTTGTGCTCAAGCCGAACCTCTGGAAGATTGACCCTTATATGCTGGTTCTTTGTATCTTCTTGGGATCTTTGCACTTTGTCATCGATCCAATGTAGCTGCTTATTCCCGATCTTTTGGAGGTTGTTGGTTTAGTGGTCGCACTGGAGTGCACCATGATATTCTGCACGATGTGCCATTTCCAGGGGAAGAAAAAATTGTGGGAGCACAATGTCTCCACTACTTCCATTATACATATTGTACATCGCTCCATCTTCCTCTACAGAACTTGCATTGAGTTTTTGAGTTGGCCAGTCTTGCCTTCACTTTCTTTGGCATATTCTTTATGATCATTCCGAATTCTTTGAAGCTCTTATTCATATGCTTCCATTTTCTTCATTATATCTTTAAGCTCTATAGAAGCAGCATCTTTTTCCCAAAGTTTCAAGATTTTGGTTAAATCATGTGCTTTTTCATCTTCCAATTGAGCATTATGCTCTTCTAGATGCTGATTTGCCAGTTTTAAAGCTTTAACCTCATTTTTAAAGTTCTTTGCATTACTTCAAAATGCTCGAGCTTGCTTCTAAATTAAAATACACTGCATTTGCAGTTTACTGAAAGTCGGATCTTCAGATGGACGTGCCTACTCACCCTTGCCTTTAGGATTACTTGAAGATTGGCTCGCTGAATAGGACCAATAGGTCCAGATGGTCCTCCTCCTTCGTCGAAACTGCCTACACTGGATTCATCATCATTTGGTCGTTGTCGGAGCTAATCCAGGTGGCATGTCATCTCAATTAGCTTCATAAATTCTTCAATGTATCCAGCATAAAGGTTGTCCATAAGCTCGAGGATTCGAGCCTCCTATATGCATCCACTTTACTTGTTGACATCTCATATATCTCTACATCATCATCTACCTCGAGAGAGCGTTGACTCTGCTCTAGAGCACCTACAAAGCTGCCTGAACTGCTTTTGCCTAGGCCTCGTGTTGCTGCATCACAAAAATATGCTGGCTTAATAGATGTTGGCTTTGTAGCTCAATGTTTATATGTTTTTGTTGTAGATCTCAGATTTGTTGTTGCATCTGCAATTTATCTTGCTTTTCCTGTGATAAATCCTTAGCCTAGAGCTCAATTATATTTCTAAAATGTGCTTGCTCAATTAAATCCAGAAGGGAATTTTATTCATTGGATTATTTTCTTTGTTGCTCCTCTTGAGATCATTCTACATCAGCACACCAGTAGTTTCTTCTTATACTTGATTTTTAAAATTTGTCTTGTCTTTATGCATGAATCCAAAGGAACGAGCTATATGCAAACTCAGCATGCCTTGCTCAACTTCATGATGCATGAATTCTATGTATAGACCAATTTTGGTCTTTGAATTTGGTGCAATACTCCTAAATTCTCCCTTCAGTGTGTGATACAAAATTCTTGCCCAAGTAACTATTTTTCCTCCAAATTCATACAAATATAGTTCCATGCCCTTCTTGACATATATGTAACTTTCTGGGTTAAGATTATCATTTCAATCAAGAACCTGAAATGTAATATTTTTGTGCGCATCTTTCTGATTGTTGAGTTTGTATTCTTTTCCTGTACCCTTGGAGCCAAAGTAGAACTTCATATCTTCTTCAGTTGCTATGGCAAGACGTCCACTGCCCCTTCCAATAGTGACCCGAATATCTCAAAAACATATTCTATCATCAATGGTATCCTACCCTATGTTGTTTTAATAACACCATTTTTTGCACCTCTCTAGTATATGCTCATGCAAAATGGATAAGAACCTGCTGATTTCATTGCAACGAAGCAAACTGCAGGAGGGAAGTTTAAATTTCTTACAATCTCAGCTGGAGGATGTTGATAATTGTGAGATTAAGTTGGAAGATGACTTCTCCATCTAGACTCACTTGAGATTCAAATTGACACCAAGAATGGCAGCGTGTTTCTAAAACTCAACCATGGCTACCGCTAGTGAATGCTGAAGGTGATGGAAACAGTGAAAGCAAAGAAGGCAATGAAAGCAATGAAAGAAAAGAGAGCTAAGAAAGCGAGAACATCAAAACAAACTATGATAGAAGAGTGTAAATGAAAGATCAAAAGCAGCTAATGAGAATGTTAAAATTTTGTAATGATATTCCAAACGGCCAAAACATCTGCACACAATTTCATGATGATGACAATAATGAAGATGCACGACATTCAAAAGAACAAGGCAACGACGTGAGTGAAAGGAAGTTAAAGAAAGGCCACCCAATTTTATGGTAATGATAGCCCAATTTGGAAATGCACAAACCAATGCATGATTGCAACGTGGACGGGGACACTTATTGGATATGTGCATGAAAGAAACAATGTACAGTGGAATAGATGTTGGTTCTGATAACCATCCAAATATTAAGTCTTTAATCGAAAACCATTACGGCTTCGACAATTTCACACCATCCAGTGTCACTAATTTGAATGTGTCGGTGTGAGTTTGGAAAATATCCGGTATGGGCCCGTCCACCACAACTTATATTTACACAGGATCATTAACATTAAAAAAAATAGAATTTTGTATTTTGATCCATAGCTTCTTCTAGCGCTGGATGACATGGATGTTGAGATGCTTTGTAATCGCTTCTCCTCTAGAGCTAATAACTTTTTCAGTTGGTTTGCTTTCAGACTCTTCAAAAGATAATCCGGTAGTCACCACCACTCTTAAACTAGGTATCACAAATGCCATTGGAACCACCGCGAGTCCATAGACCATGGTTCAATTGGGTGGACACCCAAATCTGTTCATGATCATTTCATAAAGAAATTTTACTATTGAACTAACTTTATTATCTCTTAATGCTTTAGCTTCCACCCATTTGGTACAATAATATGTGGCCACCACAATATATTTATTGCCAATTTGGTGAGCTAGAGACTTAAATGGTCTAACAAAATATAGAACCCATTTTTTAAAAGGTTCTATTGGAACCACCGCCAGTCTGTAGACCATGGAAAATGGAGTTTTCCCTATTGCTAACATGTAAGATGTCTAGAAAGCCCATAATGTGGATTATAGCTCCTAATCCCAATCTGTCTATAGTAGACCATGGAAAATGGCATTTTCCCTGTTTCTGACTTGTAAGCTATCCAGAATGCCCATAATGTGGAATACAACTTTTGATCCCAATCTATCTAGTTCTCATTAACCACTTTCTTCAAAATTCTCTATAAAATTTTATTCAAGGATTTGGCATTCCTTGATTCTTTGATCACGGTAGAGGCCCCCAACCAATAAATTGGTTTGGTATGTTGATGGAGCCACCAATGGAGATTGAAGAAGGAGGGAAGCTCCAATTTCTTCAATTTGGAGAGAATTTTAGAGAATAGTAAAAATTATCATTATTTCAGCATAATTCTGACATAGTATAATTCTCCTATTTTTCTACAAAGGCTCAGGTTCTATTCATAGGAGAGGGATGCTCTAACCAAGACCAACTGATTTCTAGAATTTTCCAGATTTAGTTTGGTTGAATTTGGACCAGATTTGAACCTAGTTTGGTTCCTTTTTGATTCGGTTTGATCCAAGAGAGAGGAGAGATAAAAGTATCACATTATTTTTGAGTTTAAAACTCATTTAAGCATGTAAAGTAGGCGCCTCCTTAAAGGGACTCCCCTTCCTTACACATATGTCAAAATGGAATCATCATACCCAAAAGATCTCATTTTTAGTAATACTCATAGTTTTTTACTAATAACCCTACATAGTCAACTCTTCATCTTATGTGAGCATTTACTCCTTTTTGGGAGGGATTTTCTTTATTTCTTCCATTTATCTCCTCCACACATTTTGGATGAATCTGATTGGTCCCTCAAAATCTTAATTTAAAATTTTCAGAAAATGTGGACCCCCAATAGATTATGATTTATTTTGAATGCACCTTGAACTTCTGTTTCGGGGAAACTTATTTAAATACAAAGAGATATTTTTCCATCCAAAAATATCCAAAATCTGAATAGCCTCTCTCTAGAACATTTTCTCTCTCTAGGCCAAAACAGCTAGAAACAAGATCTTTTATATTTCTGAAGAGGGATTTGACTATAGGGGAAGATACTGGACATCCTGAGAGGCTGGGGAGGAATCTTACAGAAAGAATAAGAGATGGTAAAAGATTACCCCCACTTTGCGAGATAGGACTTTACATTTTTCAAGTGGGAGAGGATGTAAGATTCCTCCTCAGCCGCCTGAATGATGAAAAAGCTTTTACTTCAATCCCCTGTAATCATTTCCTATTTTTGAATGCAAGAAAATATTATTTTTCCTTGTTTTTGCCTAGAGAGAATAAAAATTCTAGAGAGAGATAATTCAATATTGAGATATTTTTGGATATAAAAATTCTCCTAATATCTAAAATATATTTTCCTAAAACAAAAGTTCAAAATATATTTTCAAATGTGCATTAGGAATCAATTAAAAATGATATAAGAGACCTTAGCCTAAGAGTCTAGATTTTCAAAAATTTTTGGATTATGGTCCAATTAAGGTTTTTTTTGGGCCAATAGAATTAATCGAAGTGTTGGGATGAGATAAATTCAAAGAATAAAATAAAATATCCAAAAATGAGTAAATGCTCACATAAGATGAAGAGTTGACTGAGTACAAGGTTTATTAGTTAAAAATTAAAAGATATTACTAAAAAATTAAGATATTTTGGAGAAATGATGAATTTTTGACACCTTGGTAAGGAGAGGGGGACCTTTGAGGTAGGCACCTCCTTCACATGTGTGGAAGGGTTTTTAATTAAAAAGCATTGTGATATTTTTGTCTCTCCTCTCTCTTGGATCAAACTGGATAAAAAGGGGAGCCAAACTGGTCCAAATCTTGTCCAAATTGAGTCAAACTGAAGCTGGAAAATTCTAGAACCTAGTTGGACTTAGTTACTGGACTCCCTCACCTATAAATAGACCCTCATTCTTTTGTATTATCATATGTGAGCTATACCATGCCAGTATTACATTAAAATAATCATATTTTCTATTATCCCTTAATTTTCCTCTACTTGGAGCTTCTCTCTCTCTTCAACAACTCTTGGAGCTCTCTTCTCCACTTGTTAAACCAATTGATTGGTTGGGGGCTTCACTTCTCAAAAAATAAGTAAGATAATCCTTGAGGTAAGAATGAATTTTATGGTTTTTGTTAATTTTCTCAAATGACTTCTCTTCTCAACCCCTCTCAAGCTTGAGAAGTTTTCTATTAGTTGTTTAAATTCAAATCAAGCTTTTCCTAAGAATCTTAATGTGTAATCAAGAAAAAAGTAATCTTTATGCTTATTTAGAATGCTTTCTTATGTATATATCTCTCTCAAAAAGAATAGTCATTCTATGACTAATTCTTTAGCAAAAGAATGCTTCTCTTTGATAATTTCTTATTCCAAAACCAAACTCTAGGCTTGTTAAGCTAGAGAATAAGAAAATGGTATTTTTATGATTTTGTGTTAACAAAATAATGGTTATTTCTTTTAGATTATTTATAGGTAGTTAAAAACTACTTTGATTGATTCTAAATGAGAAATAGATTATCCTATCAATTTTGGAAAAAGAGAAATAATGGAATTAGCTTAATCTAGTGGGATAATCATAATTAAGTTTATGATTATGGTTAAAATTATGATTTAAATCCATAGTTTAGATTTAAGCTTAAAAATAGATCTTGTATCATATTTTCATTATAGTGTTTTATTCTTTTTTTAAAAAATAAAAATTATTAGTAATAACAGCGAAGCTATGGCAAAAATTTTAGAAAATAATACATATCTTATTTTTTATGCATAAAGCTAAAAGAGGACTTCCTACCATATTCTAGGATTGGACATCCTATCCAAAAAGAATTATTTTTATCATATTCATGGGGAAAAAATTTTAGTATTTATGCATAAATATTTAATTAAAAGAAAAGAGAAATTTTTGGTAAATTTATTTTATGCATAAGAAATTTTTAAATGATAAAAGAGAATTCCCATGACATTTGGAATTCAATCATTTAAATACAAAAAGAGAAATTTTTTGCATAGTTAAAATAATGGATATTTTTATTTAATTAAAAAAAAGAAATTTTAGATAAATTTATTTTATGATAAAAGAGGAATTCCTATGACATTTGGAATTCAATCATTTAAATGCAAAAAGATGAATTTTAAACATATTAAAAAAATGGATATTTGTATTTTTAAAAGAAGAATTTTTATGTAAAGAAAGGTTTAAATTAAATTTTGGTGACAAAAGAGAAATTTTCACCATAATTCCACCTAGAAACTTAGGGTTGATAATTAAATTGGTAGAAAGAATATTCTTATATATTTTAGGTGGATAAATCACCAAATTGATATTTACCCAAAATTAGATTAATGGAAGAAGAGTATTTTTATAAAAACTCGATATTCTCATATAAAACCATTTCTTAATCTATTATGGTTAGGAAGGAATGAAATTCATAAAGTTGGAATTTTCCTTACGGTTAGAAGTTCAGTAGATTTTTATCTCAAGAAAATCCTTAGGAATCAAAGTTAGAAGTAAACCAAATAATTTTGGTTAGACCAGGACTGCGAGAGGGGCGACTAGTAAACTACTTGCCCATCTCTTGAATCTGAATCAAGCAAAAACCTTGTGACCAATTTCAAATCTTGACACAAAGAATAGACTACCATTGAATTAGCGTAATTTTTCCTTAACTGAAATCACCAAGAATCTAATTGAAAATTCAGTCAAATGATGGGTAGATTTGATGAGAGATCAATGATTCTCAATAAGAAAATCTAGATTAAGGGAAAAGGGTTTTGTGAAACCAATCTCAAACCGGGAATTCTATTTGCATAGAGTCCCCGTACCCAACGGAGAGTGTGTAATGTATTTTAATGAGATGCATTAGGGGAGGAGGGTCCAGCCTCTGTGAAAGATGGGAAATCTATAAAGTGGTCTCAGGGTGGTGTCTCATAGAGGTTCTGCTAGAAAAAATCTTGCTTTTGCCTCTCCTACTCTTCCCCATGGCCTTTCTTCTCGTTTCCTCAGCTGCCAGCTCCTCCTGTGTAGGGCTTGGACTGGGTGATTGGGGTATGGCCTCTTTTTCCTTGGGTTCTTGGTTGTGCCTCTTAGCTAGTGGTGAGTGGGGTGAGGTCTATGGTATGGGCAGAGATGTGATCACCGCATCTGGGCCACTTAGCTAAATGGCACGGGGTAACTCCTCCCACCCGGCCACATGATAAATTACTTTGGTAAGTAATGCTCCACCAACCACTGGGATGGTGTGATGGACTACTTCTGGAGGTACACCTTTCATATCCATATACTTCTAGGCATAGCAATCTTGGAATTTTGTCAGCACAGCGATGAGCTAGGTCTCTTCATCTATAGAGAGGTCTCTTCATCTATAGAGAGATCGGCCTCGGGTCTTCACCCGAGCCTGCCACATTTATCTCTTTGACCTTGGTTGGGGACCATCATAAGAGGTCTCTAGTTGTCCACTGTGAGACATTTGGGCCGAATCATATTGGAGGAATTTGCCGGCCATCTGAAAGGTCTTAAAATGTTGAGGCACCTGTGTGGTCTCTTTGGTTTTAGCACTTTCTTCCTCTACTATCTTTTGGCTTCTTTCTATGCCAATGCTAATTTTTTGTTGCATGCTTTGCGCGCTAAGCAGCAAAGCTTTTCTGGTTTTGGTGTGGAATCAATGGGCCTTGCTGGCTGTGGGATGCTTGTGTGGACCAAAAGGGAGCTATTAGCAAACTCCTTTTGCCACATTTTGTTGAAGAAGTCATGTGATTTCCCATAGCCCCAACATACTTCAACCATTGGGTATCTAAATCATCTGGGAAGACATATCATTCTGGCCCGAGGAATCCATCAGGCGTGTGAGTCCTATGGGAGCGTGTGTCCCTTGATGGCTCCACTTTAATGGCATGTTCAAGTCCTTGGGTGGCGACATTGGGCAAGTATGCTGAGCTAAGCATGTACCAAGATGTAATCTCATGCCCGTCTATCGTAGCAAACCTTGTGCCGGTGCATCTAGGCAAAATGTCCAGGGTAGCAAGGATATGCATCCAATTCTCAAAGTCTTCTAGCTCTAGAAGAGGTGCACACTCCTCACTATCCTTTTCATCTTTGAGTGTCTTGTGGCATGTCTGACATAGTTGGACTACGGTGGATCATGTTGTTGTGGCAAAGTCCTCTGCAAATGGTTTGCCACTCATTGGGTGTACCTTCCATGCACGTAGATTGATGTTGAATGTTTGATCCTTTCTCCGAATATATATGTGGTTGGTATCCTAGTCGTGAATCATTTTTTATTCTCACATGAATGGTCTGCCAAGGATGCAACATAAGAAACTGGCTCACGTCCAAAGTTTATTACCACAAAGGTGTGGCAGTAAGTAGTTCCAAGGATCTTAATTTTTGGATCCCTCAGTAGACCAATGGGTCTAGCTATGGCTCCATCAGCAAGTTTGACCATTGGGTGTACCTTCCATGCGCGTAGATTGATCTTGAATGTTTGATCCTTTCTTCGAATATATATGTGGTTGGTATCCTAGTTCTGAATCATTTTTTATTCTCACATGAATGGTCTGCGAAGGATGCAACATAAGAAACTGGCTCACGTCCAAAGTTTATTACCACAAAGGTGTGGCGGTAAGTAGTTCCAAGGATCTTAATTTTTTGATCCCTCAGTAGACCAATGGGTCTAGCTATGGCTCCATCTTGACCAACAATGTTGTGTCATCCATGGATGGTGCTCCCCATTTTTCCTAGCATTGTTTTGTAACAATTCTCACTCTCCTGCTCCTCCATCCAAGATTGATGTGACTTGGAGGCCATCAAAGGTTATTGGCAAAGCTGCATTGAGCTTGTTGCCTTCAAAGTATTATCCAAACTTATTCACTCAAACTGTGGGGGTGCCAGTTATCTCATTGGCTATAACGAGTTCTTCTTCCTCGGATTCATTAGAGCTTTGAGGCTCTATAGATTCGTGCATGCTTGCCCTCGAGTCACCCCTCCATCCAATCCTTCAGATCATTCCATAAACTGGGGCTACCTTGGAGTAAGGTGCCGATAGGGATTTGGATTTGAGAAGAAAGGAAGGAAGAGAGACCTGCAATGTCTCTTGGAGCAGATGTTGTCCCATGAGGAAGGCTAGTTTGGCTTAGTCTTAAGCTCTTTTGAGTGTAGGGGATGTGAACAGGTACTTCTGTACTTGTTCTCCTAAGATGGTCGTCCCCCAAATTTCTAAGATATTTGGCCACCCTGTTTCCTTGCTAGGGGGTAGCTGCTGGTGGAATCTACTGCTTCTGTTAGCCTTTCTGGGGGTGGCTAGTTTGGGAGCTTTCCTGGATATACCTGAGCTTCTTCAGCAGGTCTCAGGTTTGAGACTGATGGGCATGGCTCAAGGTAGGTGGTAGGAGGCTCATCTTCCATTTGCACTTGGCAATCCTGAACCAACTCTTGGGCTGCCAAGATTCTCTCCTTTTTCTCTGTGGGGTTAAGATATTCATCAAGATTTGTTGGGAATTGGCACACGTTGATAGGTTCTTTGGTTCGGGCGGCATAGAGAAGCAAATATTCCTTTTCAGATGAAGAAGTTGATGCATGAGTTGTTGTGCCATCTTCTGAACCACTTCTGATAAACTACTCGATTCTCACTTTTGTCGATCTTTGTGGTTTTCTTTCTTGAGCGCCTAATCGCTCATGCTTGTTCAGAGGCACTTTCTTGGCCCTGGTCTCGTGAGGTTGATACCTCTGCTTGTAGCATGAGCTATGGCCCTCTGCCTATTTTGTAGTCTAGTTATAGTGTTGGTGGGGCTGCTCGGGGATGAAGCCGTCTTTAACAGTATAGTGCTGGGATTAGCTTCGCAAGCCTTTCCTATTATTCCAAGTCTTAGCGGAAAATCCTTATACATGTGGTTAATACCACACCCTACACACAATGGAGTCAAGGTGGGAGCACCTACAGAGGTACTTGACATCCCTTTCATGTTGGGACACTCAGCCACTCGGTGAGGCCCTACGCAATCATAACACGGTATAGGTAGTCTTTTTGCCATCATATTCATGTCTCTGGCCCATGGCATTGGGGCTACTAATAAGTACACTGGTTACATTTGGTCTCCCTCCATAATGTAGTGTATTAGGGTTTCATAGGTAGGAACTTCTAGAATTTCCCTCTCATCCCCTTCTTCGAAGATTTCTATCAGGGTTATCTAACAAACTGGTGAAACTCTTGGCAGTAGGGATTGAGGTGGGAGAACTGGGGGTGGTAAGGGCATTTCAGGTACCCTAAGGATTCCTCTCTGGGCCACTTTTTGGCCCTAGGATTGAGGTGCGTTATGGAGCACTGGTGCTGGCAAAGCCAGCAGTTGTCTGTGGTTGACAAGGCCTGAGGTAGAGCACAAGCTAGAGTAGCTCTCTAATGATAGAAGTTTGTAACTTCATGATTTCTCCCCATTTTATGTAATATGTGCAGTAAAGGTTAGGATGGGGTTTCAGATGTGAAAACTCTATGCCGATATGGTTAGCTCAATAGATTGGGCACCTTACAAGCTCCGTCTTTGGATAGAGATGGGGTCGGCCGACTTGATCCCGGTTCTCCGTTGTTGGGGCATTTATTGCATTAATGCAGCAGCCAACTACTTGACTTGTTGTCCACTAGACGTGGACACTTTTCCTTTTCCCTCACACTTTGTGCTGGTGGTCTTGAAAGAAGCTTCTGATGTGCCCTCATGAAGTTCTCGGGAACGTGTTCCCTTTAAAATTGTCCTCAAAATCCATAGCACTCCTGCAACATTGCTCAAAGGAGGTATGGCCCAAGGCATACAATGAGTTGTGTAAGGGGGGCATGTCATCAAGACCCTCTAGAAATCTCCCTATTAATCTTTCGTCAAAGAACTTGTCTCTGGCACTACAACATGAGTGGAGATATCTAACTCTCTCTTGATGTAGTCTCTGATGAATTCTCCTTCCCCCTATCTGATGTTATGCAGCTGCTCCACTGGGCTCCATCTGGTGCTTTAGCGAGAATATCGTACCTTGAAGGCCTCTTTCAAGGCTTAAAAGGTGGCTTTGTCCTCAGCTTTCAAGGACCTAAACCATTGGGTTGCTTTACCATCAAGGGTTAGGCCGAAAGCACTCACCTTAACTTAATCTTCTACCTGGCCAAAGGCCTTGATTAAACATCGCCAAACGTGGGATGGGATCTCCAGTCCCATCAAAATTAGTGAATAAGCTTTGAGATGTTGGCAAGTTTGTTCAGCTCTAATCTTGTGTAGGTGCTTGTTGTACTAGTGTTGGGGGTGTGATGCCCACAGCCACCGCTCTCCCTATTTCCATGGCTAATCTCAACATTTCTGGTGTCAACCCTGCCATGGTTGGAGTGGGTTTTGGTTGAGGAAAGGTTTGTGGAGGGGTGGGCCACGACAATAATATACCATTGGAGGCCCTTTTTTGATAGCTAGGTTAGCACGTGCCCCTTGTGGTCCCATGTGGTATACCCAGGGTAAACTCCCTTGATATACAAGCAAACTGGGCTAATGTGAAGGGCCTGGGTAGACCCCTTCTCTTTGGTACAATGTTTTTGGTCCTTGATATGATGGACCTGGCCCTAGGTTTTATATAGGTCTTTGGGACCTATAAGAATCAGCGACGACACCTAAGACAAGCACAGCTCTCCAGACTGGTGATTCAGTTTGGGTCTGTTGGCTTTGACTCTACCCCACTTCCGCTTTAGGATCTAAAGATGGTGTGGGCTTGTTTTCTTGTGGTTGGTCCATACCTCTCACCCTGGGTTGCGGTTCTTCCAACTATGTGTTTCCCAGGATAAAATTATGGAGCCTTGAAGCAAGGCTTCTCTATGAATGTGTGGGAGAGGTAGGAGCTTGCCCTTGGACAGATGGTCTATCCATGCACTGGAGTTCAAGCTCTTCTGTCATCTCGAGGTCAGGAGTTTGTTGTCCCATGCTGGGGTGGTCTTTGCTTTCACTGGTGCTGTCAAAGAACAAGTACCCTTGACTCCACTTGGTATTAACCCCGATGGGTCCGACCTTATAAGTGAAGGATCTTCAGGAGAGCTCATTTCGACAGAAAGAGGGTTATTTTGCACCAATCTACCCGATCGTAGGTGCATGGAAATGTGGAGCTACTGTGCAGAACCCCCCTGTGAAAAGACTTTTTTTTAAGAAATGGTACGGTCATATGCTTTGAAATGTACGAGCATACACTTTCAAAACGAGAAGGGAATGGGTGTACGCTTCTCAAGGGCAAATGGCATGAACGTTCGCTTTTTGAAGGACACGAGCGGGGCTTCACAAAGGAAGGGGTGTGCGCTTTGGAATGGAGAAGGTGTGGACATGGAAGTTGTTGGAACGGGCGTACCAAGCTTGGGTCGAGAAGGGAATGGGTGTTCGATTTCAAAAGCTGAAAGGAACAGGCGTTCGCTTTGAAATCGAGAAGGTACAAGCATACGCTTTCAAAACAAGAAGGGAACAAGCATTCACTTTCTAAATCAAGTGTGAGAGAGAATGGCACGGGCATGGAAAAATTGACACGGTCGTGGGGCAAATGCAATGAGGCTCTGGAACGGTCATACCCTTCAAGAAGAAATGGCCGTGGCACTGTCAAATTTAGAGATTTTTAAGATTTCTCTAGGGATTTCAGGGAATTTAAGGCTGCAGGTCTGACAGCCACCCACTATATTCTCTAACAAATTCAATTACACCCACTTGATTGAATGAACTGTATGCTTAATTTAATGAAATTATTCCAATTTTAATGCAACTGCCACATTCAAGCTAAAGATCTTAACAGATTTAGTCTATTAAGAAGGGAACAGGTGTGGATGTGCCACGGCCATGGCCTATAAAGCAAACGGCCTTTCGTTTCTCAAAGCAACCAATAGAATGCAATTTTCGCCTAGTTTTTTTCTCCAATTCCTGCTAATTCAAGTGTTTTCCATCGATTTTTTTAGGTTTTTTATTCAATAGACAGCTAGAGCTAGTCTCTAGCTATCTATTGGTGCCTACAGTACATAATGAAAAC
The DNA here is from genome assembly GCF_041138505.1 of Cibotium barometz. NCBI lineage: Eukaryota > Viridiplantae > Streptophyta > Polypodiopsida > Cyatheales > Cibotiaceae > Cibotium > Cibotium barometz. The sequence goes on from NC_141097.1 coordinate 31,006,992, forward strand.
TAACTAATTAAGATTAATTTGTGGATTAAACTAAGATGCAAGCTTGAAGAAAAAAGAAAAGAAAATGAAAGTTTTGCATGAATGTCAAGGGCAATGTTAGAGCCAGATCTCAACCTTCACTTCATGCCACAAGAAGAGAAGAGAGAGACATGCAAGGGTCGAGTTTGCACTTAGCCAACCTTGAGAGGGTTAACTCCTCGATGTGAAGCCGGTAGGGGCTCACTCCACCTCTTCTTTTGTCATCCAAGAAGAGATTCAATGGCTAGGTAAAGAGCAAGAAGGAGGAAGCTATGGAGATCTCAACCTTCACTTCATGCCACAAGCTTTCAAAAGGGACTTGGTAGAGAGAAGAGGGGAGACAAGAAGAGAGATTAGAGCATTACCATCCCTACATGCACACACCAACAATCAAGCATGCAAGCAAGCAAAAACACAAGCTAGCATACATTTGCAAGCTCGAATGAGAGAGAGAGAGAGAGAGAGAGAGAGAGAGAGAGAGAGAGAGAGAGAGAGAGAGAGAGAGAGGAGGCAAACTCAAATGATACTAATGGGATTGTCCTCTTTCATATTCCATAAAATGATTTATATACAAGAGCTCATAGTCTCAATGGCCGGCCGCCCATTTACAATTGGGGGCCCAAAACTAGTCTTTCTAGCTCTATGTACAAATATTCCTCATGATCGGCATTACACAAGCGATAAGTTTGGTCATCCCATGTCTCTTTTATAATAAGCGCTTTGTGCGGTTACCAAAGAGGGATTACAATAGGTGTAGCCATGCTAAAGGTAATGTTAATCAGAGTGATTAACAATGTTGACCAAAGTGGTTTGGATAGTTATGTCAGACTCATTAATGAGAATACCTCAATCCATGGGATGATTCTTCCCTATTTTCAAGTTTATCATTAAGGATTGGTTGCCTTTACAAATATAAATGTGTTTGGTTTCCTAATTAGGAATCGGGTTTACTTCTCTCATATAGGCCTTCCAAGGATCATCGTGTGTGAACCTCTTCTCTGAAAAATCTATCACTACGAATTTGTTATGGAAGGTTAATCCAAAGGTTTTGATCCTTGCAGCATCTTTTAAGACACCTAATGGTTTGGCTATGTTCCTATCAACAAGCTTAACTACTATGAGGCTTGTGCCTACAAGTGGTAGAATGTTGACACCAGCAAAACTATCTAAGATCGGGAAGACCATAAATCCCTTGTACCAATAAGTAACACAATGCTCATTTTGTCATTTTCAAAATAGTGCCCCAACTTGTTCATGGACACTTTTGGCTATCCTCTAATTTCGACTGTGGAGAGAGAATCCTCAATGGGGCAAGTCTTCTCTTCCTCTTGTTTCCATTCATCTAGTTGGATAAGTCTCTCTAAAAGTTGTAAATTCCATTGCAAAAGAGAACTTATTGAAGCTTGGACTCTTAAGGACAAGAAGGTTGTGAGGTCTCCTATGCCCCACGAGATCCATACTCACTCTAATGGGGGCTATAACCTGCCAATGTGTAAAGGATGTGCATTGAGTGGACAAGATGGGCTAGGAACTCCCAATGTGTAAGGGATGTGCAATGATCCTTCCCTAGGAGGTGGTGTTTCTTGATGTGGTGACTCAGAGGGGGACAAGATAAAGTTGTTGTTGATCACCCCCACTAAGTCCTCCTTCACTATATCTAGAAATGTGGGGATTTATTGACAAGATGGGCTAGGAACTCCCAATGTGTAAGGGATGTGCAATGATCCTTCCCTAGGAGGTGGTGTTTCTTGATGTGGTGACTCAGAGGGGGACAAGATAAAGTTGTTGTTGATCACCCCCACTAAGTCCTCCTTCACTATATCTAGAAATGTGGGGATTTATTGAATTGGTTGTAGAGATAATATTAGTTCTGTTTGTGGCCTCTGGAGAATGATTATAGGTCTATCTGAGGCCTTGGGCTTTGAGGTTCGCTAGTTGGTTATGATGGGCTCTAGGATAAGATCTAGGATACTCTTAGGCAAAAGTTAGTGGTTTGTGCTCAACCACTTTTCGTAGCAGTGGTATCCTGGACCTTTCTTACAAGCTCTACAACTTGTTTTATACTCTCTTTCTCCAATAGAAGGTTGGGATACTCCTTAAGTTTCTTTGGAAGGTTTTTGTAATCTAAAGGTTTGAAGAGCAGGTTTGAGCACGAGATTGCTTGTTATTGTCACCTCCAAGGGAGGTTGGAGCTCTCATCTAAACCACTTTCAATGGGGTTACGATGTTGTAGCCCTTGACAACTAATCATGCACTACATTTCCATGTGCTCGTCAAGGTCTTCTTCTTTTGGGCCTTTGTTTCTAGTTCATTATCCTTTTTAGGGGTTACTATAGCCTTTGGAGCTTGTGCTTCTAGCTCTTTAGATTCTGCGGCTTTGAAGTTCAAGCATGGACTTTTAGTTAATAATAATTGGCATCCTTGAATGTTCCTTTAGGTTGTTTCCCTCTTCTTGGCTTGGAACCTTGTGATAGCATTACCTTGGAAAATTTATGAATAAGCTTTCCACTTTTATGCTTAATAAGTTAAGATTGGTTGAAGTGGAAGTAGATGCTTTTGTCACACGGGGGAAATCATCACGCATTGTCACTCTATTGGGATAATCCTTGTACGTATGGTCCAATCATCACTTATAGCATTAGCATATGTGCCTCTATAAGGAATTATGCAAGGGTTTGTTTGGAATAGGATTCAGAGTGCTTAGAGAAATTGGGGGATTTTTTTGGTGGTAGGGTCTTTGGATGGCACTTCACAATACAACGCAGGGCTTTGCATCAAGCATTGCATTAACGATGGCGCGAATGTACAACATTGTTGAGGTGTCTTGCTTTTTATTGCACCATAGCGTCAAATAGAGAGGCATACGTCAATGGGTGAAGCCTGTTATTCCAGTACCCATATGGGGTCATATTTTTGCTGCTTATATAGTTCTTGTTGGTCATAAGACTCATAGCTCCCTTGTTCCTAGTTTTCTATCTCTATTAGAAAAATTCAAAGTATGGAGTCCATATGGACCCAAATAAGTTTAAGGAAATCATAGAATGGCCTATTCCTAAATGTGTTTGAGATTTGAGAAGTTTTCTTGGATTAGCTCAGTATGATAGAAAACATATTCGAGAGTTCTCCATGATAGTGAGACCTTTGCCTAACTTGATAAAGGACCTACGAAGTCTGAATAGTTAGACAGGTGTGAGAAAGCATTTAAACCCATCAAGTAAAAGACCATGGGGTCAATGCATGCTTGGGTGTAGCCATTTTTGGTGAGGTTCACGGCATTTTTTGTATATAGGTAACTTGACCAACCCATAACTTATGCATTGCTCAATGGAATTTGACAAACTTGGAATCCAAGCAATATTACACATTCCAATCTTCAATATGAGACCAAAAAAACACAAAAGTAAAATTTATAATCTGATCATTAAATTGTTACAAGTTCGATGTGGCATGTGAGGCATGTGTTCTAAATAGCATATGTTATAACACTTTATGCGAAAACATCAAAAATTTGTTCTGCACATACATGCAACCAAGTAATCATTCTAAAATACACTACGTGAGCTTCTTCTCAACCATAGGACATATACAATTGAGAACATATGGTATGGTTTAAGGGACCTCCAATGTTGTGCTAAAATATTGCATACCCATTCGAGGGCACACTCTATAACTTTTTTTTGGTTTGTTGAAAACCTAAACGGATTAAAAAAATGGAATCCACACTAGTGGGACTAGTGCGTGGTGGTCTTAAAACACTAATAGTTGGTAATATCGGTATCTTGATTCATCCTAGAATGGAAGAAATTGAAAATGTTCAATTTTTGCATGTGCAAAGATCTTTTAATAAATCCAACACTATTTACAATTTTTCATTGCTTCTTTTTCCCTGCAGTTCTTCTTCATAAGCGTGTCAAGGGTCATTTCATTCACATTGTACACCATCAAATCTGATAGCGTGCCCTTTGGCCTATTGGTGTTTTGAAGCATTTTAGGCCACGTTCCACTTGCTTGGGGGCAAGATTTTTCTGACGTGTATTGCCGGAGGGGGGAAACCATGGCACGTGAAAATTTCAATACCCCATGGACTTTCGAATTTTCAGGTCTCCCGCTCTGGCGAATGTTTTTAATAAAGTACATAACTTGCCGCCTCCTACGTTGCAAGGTATTGTGCTCGTTTTCTTTGTCTTCTCTCTTTGCTCTGACGTCTTCTTTTCTTTACTTGCCTCACTAGCTTGCTGGTATTTGTCTAATCTTCTCCATGGAAATGGCAAGATGCATCTTGTCCCCCCCGCCCTACAAGCTGCACGATTTGATGTGGCATTGTCTTTTTTACCCTGGTAAGTTGTCTTCTTTGCTTTTCTCACCTGACGAGCTTGATGGTCTCCATCTGATCACTTTGCTTTGTTGGCCTCACCAGCTCGGTGGTCTCTATCTTCTTTTCTTTGCTCGCCTCTTAAGCTAGATGATCTCTGTCTGATCATCTCCATGGCAATGGCAATATGCAACTCTTCATGGCTTGCAAGAGAGCTAGACAAAGGCGATGAGATAGGAACGCTGAAAAGCTTGGTCAAGGCATAAGGAGCGGATTGCAGGACGAGGAAAGAAATGGCACGGACGAGGAAACAAGCTCAAAGCGACAACACAAGACACTTTTGCAACGTATGTAAGGGAGAAACAACGAGAAGACATAAGACTCCTTGTAGAGCAGCAGCAACAAGAAGTGGTTGTTGCAAATGGATGCATTCAAACATTGACATCGAAGCAAAGAACACGAGCTATGGCCAATCGATTGGTGGGAGAATTCACGGCAACAACATCAGGCCATTCAGATGAGTACAAGTATTGTGTCATTAGAAGCTTTACCTTGCACCCTAAAATTCATAGAGTGACAACCCTACCAACACCTCAGGAGATGCATGCACAAGAGAATCTTCTTTCTAACCTGAGAGATGGCCTACAGAAAGTGAAAGGGGTGCACAGCTTAGATCAACTAGTTGCAAAGAGGGTGACATTAGCTATGCTGGTATCCCCTGAAACAAAGAAGAAACTGCTTGGACACACAACCTCGAAGATGTTGTCAATCAGAAGGTCCAAGGTTGCTCTAGCAGTTGGATGCAGAGTAAAAGGAATGTAGGATGATACAGGATCAAAAAGTCTGTGGGCTTCAACAGAACATAACAAGAAAAGGAAAGACAACCTGACTGCAGAACTCACTGCTACTAGAGTGACATCATTCTAGCACGAGAACACAAGATTTTCTCCAAGCAAGAAGGACATTTGCAAAAAGTGAACGGGATGCAAGCAGTTTGAGGAGCACATCATACACTTGCTTGACACAATGCAGGTCAGTGGTTGTCCTAACCAGGTGGTTGTCTGTGATTCTCTAAAGCTTTCGTAGAAATTATTTGAATTCTAAAGTGATCCTAAACCAGCCCAACCAGCCCGGTGGTAGGAACATCATGCAACATACCACCGAGCTGGTTTAGGTGTAACACCAATAATATGGTTGGAACAAAAATAAACAGCAATGCCATTGAGCTGGTTCAGGTCAAACAACAGTTATGTGATTGACCTAAATTAGCATGGTTGGAACAAAAATAAACAACAATATCATTGAGCTGGTGATGTTGTTAATGTGTAATTGGTTGATGTTCTTAATGTGTGTAATTGATTTGTTTTGATGTTCTTAATGTGATCCTCCAAACCAGCCTAGTGGTTGGAACTAGAACATCAATAGCAATATAGTTGATCATGTTCTAGACCAGCCCGGTGGTTGAAATTGTTTAGTTTTCTTGTAGTGAGTAATTGTTTTGTTTTCTAGTAGTTGTTTAGTTTAATTAGTGAATTTCCAACTATAACAACAATATACAGTTCACAAGTACCTTTTTGTTATTAGTATTGGTGGGTGGTGAAATTGATATTTTTTCTAATGATTGAAGGCAGTTGAAATTCTGACTGTCCTAAACCAACCCAATGGTTGAAATTGTTTCCTGCCTTTCCCATACCATCATAACCAAACATGCTCCGATGGGGACCAAACTTTGCAAACATGTGGGGGGGACCCACCGCCACATGCTTGCAAAGTTTGGTCATAATCGGAGCATGTTTGGATTGGTAATTAGCGCCCATTGCGGATTTTTCAAGTCTCTTGGTGCTTAGGAGGCCATGAAAAATCCGGGCCGTCCCCATACCATCATAACCAAGCATACTCCGATGGGGACCAAACTTTGCGCAAGCATGTGGGGGGTACCCATCCCCATGTGCTTGCAAAGTTTAATCACAATTGGAGCATGTTTGGATTGGTAATTAGCGCCCTGTGCGGATTTTTCAAGTCTCTTGGTGCTTAGGAGGCCATGGAAAATCCAGGCCTTTCCCATACCATCATTCCCAAACATTCTCCGCCGATGGGGATCAAACTTTGCAAACATGTGAGGAGGACACACCCCCACATGCTTCCAAAGTTTGGTCACAATCAGAGCATGTTTGGATTGGTAATTAGCGCCCTGTGCAGATTTTTCAAGTCTCTTGGTGCTTAAGAGGCCATGGAAGATCCGGGCCTTCCACATACCATCATAACCAAACATGCTCCGATGGGGACCAAACTTTGCAAACATGTGGGAGGGACCCAGCTCCACATGCTTGCAAAGTTTGGTCACAATCAGACCATGTTTGGATTTGTAATTAGCACCCACCAGTGCGGATTTTTCAAGTCTCTTTTCGCTTAGGAGGCAATGGAAAATCCGGGCCTTCCCCATACCATCATATCCAAACATGCTCCGATGGAGACAAAACTTAGCAAAAATGTGGGGGAGACCCACCCCCACATTCTTTCAAAGTTTGGTCTTAATCAGAGCATGTTTGGATTGGTAATTAGTGCCCAGTGCGGAATTTTCAAGTCTCTGAGAGTTTAAGCGGCCATGGAAAATCCGGGCCTTCCCCATACCATCATAACCAAACATGCTCCGATGAGAACCAAACTTTGCAAACATGTGGGGGGGACCCACCCCCACATTCTTGCAAAGTTTGGTCAAAATCGGAGCATGTTTGGATTGGTAATTAGCACCCAGTGAAGTCTCTTGGTGCTTAAGAGGCCATGGAAAATCCAGGCCTTCCCCATACCATCATTACCAAACATGCTCCGATGGGGAGACCAAACTTTGCAAACATGTGGGGGGGACCCACCCCCACATGCTTGCAAAGTTTGGCCACAATCGGAGTATGTTTGCATTGGTAATTAGCGCCCAGTGTGGATTTTTCAAGTCTCTTGGTGCTTAAGAGGCCATGGAAAATTAGAGCCTTCCACATACCATTATAACCAAACATGCTCCGATGGCGACCAAACTTTGCAAACATACGGGGGTGACCCACCTCCACATGCTTGTAAAGTTTGGTCACAATCGGAGTATGTTTGGATTGGTAATGAGCACCCCCAGTGTGGATTTTTCAAGTCTCTTGGTGCTTAAGAGGCCATAGAAAATCCAGGCCTTCCCCATACCATCGTACCCAAACATGCTCCGATGGGGACCAAACTTTGTAAACATGTGGGGGGACCCACCCCCACATGCTTGTAAAGTTTGGTCGCAATCAGAGCATGTTTGGATTGGTAATTAGCACCCAGTTCAGATTTTTCAAGTCTCTTGGTGCTTAAGTGGCCATTGAAAATCCGGGCCTTCCCCATATACCATCATAACCAAGCATGCTCCGATGGGGACCAAACTTTGCAAACATGTGGAGAGGAGACACCCCCACATGCCTGCAAAGTTTGGTCACAATCGGAGCATGTTTGGATTGGTAATTAGTGCCCAGTGTGGATTTTTCAAGTCTCTTGGTGCTTAAGAGGCCATGGAAAATCCGAGCCTTCCCCATACCATCATAACCAAACATGCTCCGATGGGGACCAAACTTTGCAAACATGTGGAAGGGACCCACCCCCACATGCTTGTAAAGTTTGGTCACAATCGGAGTATGTCTAGATTGGTAATTAGCACCCACCAGTGCGGATTCTTCAAGTCTCTTAGTGCTTAGGAGGCCATAGAAAATCCGGGCCTTCCCCATACCATCATACACAAACATACTCTGATGGGGAACAAACTTTGCAAACATGTGGGGGGGACCCACCCTCACATGCTTGCAAAGTTTGGTCACAATCAGAGTATGTTTGGATTCCCAGTGCGGATTTTTCACTCAAGTCTCTTGGTGCTTAGGAAGCCATCGAAAATCTGGGCCTTCCCCATACCATCATACCCAAACATGCTGCGAGACGGGGACCAAACTTTGCAAACATGTGGGGGGGACCCACCCCCACATGCTTGCAAAGTTTGGTCACAATCAAAGCATGTTTGGATTGGTAATTAGCACCCAGTGCGGATATTTCAAGTCTCTTGGTGCTTAGGAGGCAATGGAAAATCCGGGCCTTCCCCATACCATCATATCCGAACATGCTCCGATAGGGACAAAACTTCGCAAACATGTGGGGGAGACCCACCCCCACGTGCTTGCAAAGTTTGGTCTTAATCAGAGCATGTTTGGTCTTAATCAGAGCATGTTTGGTCTTAATCAGAGCATGTTTGGATTGGTAATTAGCGCCCAGTGCGGATTTTTCAAGTCTCTGAGAGTTTAAGCGGCCATGGAAAATCCGGGCCTTCCCCATACCATCATAACCAACATGCTCTGATGGGGACAAAACTTTGGACCCACCCAAAGTCCGGTCACAATCGAAGCATGTTTGGATTCGTAATTAGTGCCCAGTGCGGATTTTTCAAGTCTCTTGGTGCTTAGGAGGCCATGAAAAATCCGGGCCGTCCCCATACCATCATAACCAAACATTCTCCGACGGGGACCAAATTTTGCAAACATGTGGGGAGGACACACCCCCACATGCTTCCAAAGTTTGGTCACAATCAGAGCATGTTTGGATTGGTAATTAGCACCCTGTGCAGATTTTTCAAGTCTCTTGGTGCTTAAGAGGCCATGGAAGATCCGGGCCTTCCACATACCATCATAACCAAACATGCTCCGATGGGGACCAAACTTTGCAAACATGTGGGGGGGACCCAGCTCCACATGCTTGCAAAGTTTGGTCACAATCAGACCATGTTTGGATTTGTAATTAGCACCCAGTGCGGAATTTTCAAGTCTCTTTTCGCTTAGGAGGCAATGGAAAATCCAGGCCTTCCCCATACCATCATATCCGAACATGCTTAGATGGAGACAAAACTTAGCAAACATGTGGGGGAGACCCACCCCCACATGCTTGCAAAGTTTGGTCTTAATCAGAGCATGTTTGGATTGGTAATTAGTGCCCAGTGCGGATTTTTCAAGTCTCTGAGAGTTTAAGCGGCCATGGAAAATCCGGGCCTTCCCCATACCATCATAACCAAACATGCTCCGATGAGAACCAAACTTTGCAAACATGTGGGGGGGACCCACCCCCACATTCTTGCAAAGTTTGGTCAAAATCGGAGCATGTTTGGATTGGTAATTAGCACCCAGTGAAGTCTCTTGGTGCTTAAGAGGCCATGGAAAATCCAGGCCTTCCCCATACCATCATTACCAAACATGCTCCGATGGGGAGACCAAACTTTGCAAACATGTGGGGGGGACCCACCCCCACATGCTTGCAAAGTTTGGCCACAATCGGAGTATGTTTGCATTGGTAATTAGCGCCCAGTGTGGATTTTCAAGTCTCTTGGTGCTTAAGAGGCCATGGAAAATTCGAGCCTTCCCCATACCATTATAACCAAACATGCTTCGATGGGGACCAAACTTTGCAAACATATGGGGGTGACCGACCTCCACATGCTTGTAAAGTTTGGTCACAATCGGAGTATGTTTGGATTGGTAATGAGCACCCAGTGTGGATTTTTCAAGTCTCTTGGTGCTTAAGAGGCCATGGAAAATCCAGGCCTTCCCCATACCATCGTACCCAAACATGCTCCCATGGGGACCAAACTTTGTAAACATGTGGGGGGACCCACCCCCACATGCTTGTAAAGTTTGGTCACAATCAGAGCATGTTTGGATTGGTAATTAGCACCCAGTTCGGATTTTTCAAGTCTCTTGGTGCTTAAGTGGCCATTGAAAATCCGGGCCTTCCCCATATACCATCATAACCAAGCATGCTCCGATGGGGACCAAACTTTGCAAACATGTGGGGAGGACCCACCCCCACATGCCTGCAAAGTTTGGTCACAATCGGAGCATGTTTGGATTGGTAATTAGCGCCCAGTGTGGATTTTTCAAGTCTCTTGGTGCTTAAGAGGCCATGGAAAATCCGAGCCTTCCCCATACCATCATAACCAAACATGCTCCGATGGGGACCACACTTTGCAAACATGTGGAGGGGACCCACCCCCACATGCTTGTAAAGTTTGGTCACAATCGGAGCATGTCTAGATTGTAATCAGCACCCAGTGCAGATTCTTCAAGTCTCTTGGTGCTTAGGAGGCCATGGAAAATCCGGGCCTTCCCCATACCATCATACACAAACATGCTCTGATGGGGACCAAACTTTGCAAACATGTGGCGAGGACCCACCCCCACATGCTTGCAAAGTTTGGTCACAATCAGAGTATGTTTGGATTGGTAATTAGCGCCCAGTGCGGATTTTTCACTCAAGTCTCTTGGTGCTTAGGAGGCCATTTAAAATCTGGGCCTTCCCCATACCATCATACCCAAACATGTCGACGGGGACCAAACTTTGCAAACATGTGGGGGGGACCCACCCCCACATGCTTGCAAAGTTTGGTCACAATCAAAGCATGTTTGGATTGGTAATTAGCACCCAGTGCGGATTTTTCAAGTCTCTTGGTGCTTAGGAGGCAATGGAAAATCCGGGCCTTCCCCATACCATCATATCCGAACATGCTCCGATAGGGACAAAACTTCGCAAACATGTGGGGGAGACCCACCCCCACATGCTTGCAAAGTTTGGTCTTAATCAGAGCATGTTTGGTCTTAATCAGAGCATGTTTGGTCTTCATCAGAGCATGTTTGGATTGGTAATTAGCGCCCAGTGCGGATTTTTCAAGTCTCTGAGAGTTTAAGCGGCCATGGAAAATCCGGGCCTTCCCCATACCATCATAACCAAACATGCTTTGATGGGGACCAAACTTTGGACCCACCCAAAGTTTGGTCACAATCGAAGCATGTTTGGATTCGTAATTAGTGCCCAGTGCGGATTTTTCAAGTCTCTTGGTGCTTAGGAGGCCATAAAAAATCCGGGCCTTCCCCATACCGTCATTCCCAAACATTCTCCGACGGGGACCAAACTTTGCAAACATGTGGGGAGGACACACCCCCACATGCTTCCAAAGTTTGGTCACAATCAGAGCATGTTTGGATTGGTAATTAGCGCCCTGTGCGGATTTTCAAGTCTCTTGGTGCTTAAGAGGCCATGGAAGATCCGGGCCTTCCACATACCATCATAACCAAACATGCTCCAATGGGGACCAAACTTTGCGAACATGTGGGAGGAACCCACTCCCACACGCTTGCAAAGTTTGGTCACAATCAGAGCATGTTTGGATTGGTAATTAGCGCCCAGTGCGGATTTTTCAAGTCTCTTGGTGCTTAGGAGGCAATGGAAAATCCGGGCCTTCTCCATACCATCATAACCAAACATGCTCCGATGGGGACAAAACTTTGCAAACATGTGGGGGAGACCCACCCCCACATGCTTGCAAAGTTTGGTCTTAATCAGAGCATGTTTGGATTGGTAATTAGTGCCCAGTGAGGATTTTTCAAGTCTCTTGGAGCTTAAGCGGAAAATTCGGACCTTCCCCATACCATCATAACCAAATATGCTCCGACAAGAACCAAACTTTTCAAACATGTTGGGGGGACCCACCCCCACATTCTTGCAAAGTTTGGTAACAATCGGAGCATGTTTGAATTAGTAATTAGCACCCAGTGCGGATTTTTCAAGTCTCTTGGTGGTTAAGAGGCCATGGAAAATCCGGGCCTTCCCCATACGATCATAACCAAACATGCTCTGATGGGGACCACCCTTTGCAAACATGTGAAGGGGATCCACGCCCATGTGCTTGCAAAGTTTGGTCACAATCGTGGAGCATGTTTGGATTGCGCCCAGTGCGGATTTTTCAAGTCTCTTGGTGCTTAGGAGGCCATGGAAAATCCGGGCCTTCCCCATACCATCATACCCAAACATGCTCTGATGGGGACCAAACTTTGAAAACATGTGGGGAGGACCAACCCCCACATGCTTGCAAAGTCTGGTCACAATCAGAGCGTGTTTGGATTGGTAATGCTTGCAAAGTCTGGTCACAATCAGAGCGTGTTTGGATTGGTAATTAGTGCCTAGTTCGGATTTTTCAGGTCTCTTGGTGCTTAAGAGGCCATGGAAAATCCGGGCCCTTCCCCATACCATCATAACCAAACATGCTCCGATGGGGACCTAACTTTGAAAACATGTGGGGAGGACCAACCCCCACATGCTTGCAAAGTCTGGTCACAATCAGAGCGTGTTTGGATTGGTAATGCTTGCAAAGTCTGGTCACAATCAGAGCGTGTTTGGATTGGTAATTAGCGCCCAGTTCGGATTTTTCAGGTCTCTTGGTGCTTAAGAGGCCATGGAAAATCCGAGCCCTTCCCCATACCATCATAACCAAACATGCTTCGATGGGGACCAAACTTTGCAAACATGAGGGGGGGACCCACCCCCACATGCTTGCAAAGTTTGGTCACAATCAAAGCATGTGCGGATTGGTAATTAGCGCCCAATGCGGATTTTTCAAGTCTCTTGGTGCTTAGGAGGCCATGGAAAATCCGGGCCTTCCCCATACCATCATACCCAAACATGCTCTGATGGGGACCAAACTTTGCAAGCATGTGGAGGAGACCAACCTTCACATGCTTGCAAAGTGTGGTCACAATAAGAGCATGTTTGGATTGGTAATCAGCGCCCAGTGCGGATTTTTCAAGTCTCTTGGTGCTTAGGAGGCCATGGAAAATCCGGGCCTTCCCCATACCATCATACCCAAACATGCTCCGATGGGAACAAACTTTGCAAACATGTGAGGGGGACCCACCCCCACATGCTTGCAAAGTTTCGTCACAATCAGAGCATGTTTGGATTCGTAATTAGCGCCCAGTGTAGATTTTTCACTCAAGTCTCTTGGTGCTTAGAAGGCCATGGAAATCCGGGCCTAACCCATACCATCATACCCAAACATGCTGCCATGGGGAACAAACTTTGCAAACATGTGGGGGGGACCCACCCCCACATGCTTGCAGAGTTTGGTCACAATCAAAGCATGTTTAGATTGGTAATTAGCGCCCAGTGCAGATTTTTCAAGTCTCTTGGTGCTTAAGAGGCCATGGAAAATCCCTGCCTTTCCCATACCATCATAACCAAACATGCTCCGATGGGGACCAAACTTTGCAAACATGTGGGGGGGACCCACCGCCACATGCTTGCAAAGTTTGGTCATAATCGGAGCATGTTTGGATTGGTAATTAGCGCCCAGTGGGGATTTTTCAAGTCTCTTAGTGCTTAGGAGGCCATGAAAAATCCGGGCCGTCCCCATACCATCATAACCAAACATACTCCGATGGGGACCAAACTTTGCGCAAGCATGTGGGGGGTACCCATTCCCATGTGCTTGCAAAGTTTAATCACAATTGGAGTATGTTTGGATTGGTAATTAGCACCCAGTGCGGATTTTTCAAGTCTCTTGGTGCTTAGGAGGCCATGGAAAATCCAGGCCTTTCCCATACCATCATTCCCAAACATTCTCCGCCGATGGGGATCAAACTTTGCAAACATGTGGGGAGAACACACCCCCACATGCTTCCAAAGTTTGGTCACAATCAGAGCATGTTTGGATTGGTAATTAGCGCCCTGTGCAGATTTTTCAAGTCTCTTGGTGCTTAAGAGGCCATGGAAGATCCGGGCCTTCCACATACCATCATAACCAAACATCCTCCGATGGGGACCAAACTTTGCAAACATGTGGGGGGACCCAGCTCCACATGCTTGCAAAGTTTGGTCACAATCAGACCATGTTTGGATTTGTAATTAGCACCTAGTGCAGATTTTTCAAGTCTCTTTTCGCTTAGGAGGCAATGGAATATCCGGGCCTTCCCCATACCATCATATCCGAACATGCTCCGATGGGGACAAAACTTAGCAAACATGTGGGGGAGACCCACCCCCACATGCTTGCAAAGTTTGGTCTTAATCAGAGCATGTTTGGATTGGTAATTAGCGCCCAGTGCGGATTTTTCAAGTCTCTGAGAGTTTAAGCGGCCATGGAAAATCCGGGTCTTTCCCATACCATCATAACCAAACATGCTCCGATGAGAACCAAACTTTGCAAACATGTGGGGTGGACCCACCCCCACATTCTTGCAAAGTTTGGTCAAAATCGGAGCATGTTTGGATTGGTAATTAGCACCCAGTGAAGTCTCTTGGTGCTTAAGAGGCCATGGAAAATCCAGGCCTTCCCCATACCATCATTACCAAACATGCTCCGATGGGGAGACCAAACTTTGCAAACATGTGGGGGGGACCCACCCCCACATGCTTGCAAAGTTTGGCCACAATCGGAGTATGTTTGCATTGGTAATTAGCGCCCAGTGTGGATTTTTCAAGTCTCTTGGTGCTTAAGAGGCCATGGAAAATTCGGGCCTTCCCCACACCATTATAACCAAACATGCTCCGATGGGGACCAAACTTTGCAAACATATGGGGGTGACCCACCTCCACATGCTTGTAAAGTTTGGTCACAATCGGAGTATGTTTGGATTCGTAATGAGCACCCACCGGTGTGGATTTTTCAAGTCTCTTGGTGCTTAAGAGGCCATGGAAAATCCAGGCCTTCCCCATACCATCGTACCCAAACATGCTCCCATGGGGACCAAACTTTATAAACATGTGGGGGGACCCACCCCCACATGCTTGTAAAGTTTGGTCACAATCAGAGCATGTTTGGATTGGTAATTAGCACCCAGTTCGGATTTTTCAAGTCTCTTGGTGCTTAAGTGGCCATTGAAAATCCGGGCCTTCCCCATATACCATCATAACCAAGCATGCTCCAATGGGGACCAAACTTTGCAAACATGTGGGGAGGAGCCACCCCCACATGCCTGCAAAGTTTGGTCACAATCGGAGCATGTTTGGATTGGTAATTAGCGCCCAGTGTGGATTTTTCAAGTCTCTTGGTGCTTAAGAGGCCATGGAAAGTCCGAGCCTTCCCCATACCATCATAACCAAACATGCTCCGATGGGGACCAAACTTTGCAAACATGTGGAGGGGACCCACCCCCACATGCTTGTAAAGTTTGGTCACAATCAGAGCATGTCTAGATTGGTAATTAGCACCCAGTGCGGATTCTTCAAGTCTCTTGGTGCTTAGGAGGCCATGGAAAATCCGGGCCTTCCCCATACCATCATACACAAACATGCTCTGATGGGGACCAAACTTTGCAAACATGTGGGGGGGACCCACCCCCACATGCTTGCAAAGTTTGGTCACAATCAGAGTATGTTTGGATTGGTAATTAGCGCCCAGTGCGGATTTTTCACTCAAGTCTCTTGGTGCTTAGGAAATCTGGGCCTTCCCCATACCATCATACCCAAACATGCTGCGACGACGGGGACCAAACTTTGCAAACATGTGGGGGGGACCCACCCCCACATGCTTGCAAAGTTTGGTCACAATCAAAGCATGTTTGGATTGGTAATTAGCACCCAGTGCGGATTTTTCAAGTCTCTTGGTGCTTAGGAGGCAATGGAAAATCCGATCCTTCCCCATACTATCATATCCGAACATGCTCCGATAGGGAAATTACTAATCCAAACATGCTCTGATTAAGACAAAACTTCGCAAACATGTGGGGGAGACCCACCCCCACATGCTTGCAAAGTTTGGTCTTAATCAAAGCATGTCTTGCAAAGTTTGGTCTTAATCAAAGCATGTCTGGTCTTAATCAGAGCATGTTTGGATTGGTAATTAGCGCCCAGTGCGGATTTTTCAAGTCTCTTGGTGCTTAGGAGGCAATGGAAAATCCGGGCCTTCTCCATACCATCATAACCAAACATACTCCGATGGGGACAAAACTTCGCATACCATCATAACCAAATATGCTCCGACAAGAACCAAACTTTGCAAACATGTTGGGGGGACCCACCCCCACATTCTTGCAAAGTTTGGTAACAATCGGAGCATGTTTGAATTAGTAATTAGCGCCCAGTGCGGATTTTTCAAGTCTCTTGGTGCTTAAGAGGCCATAAAAAATCCGGGCCTTCCCCATACGATCATAACCAAACATGCTCTGGTGGGGACCACCATTTGCAAACATGTGAAGGGGATCCACGCCCATGTGCTTGCAAAGTTAGGTCACAATCGGAGCATGTTTGGATTGGTAATTAGCGCCCAGTGCGGATTTTTCAAGTCTCTTGGTGCTTAGGAGGCCATGGAAAATCCGGGTCTTCCCCATACCATCATACCCAAACATGCTCCGATGGGGACCTAACTTTGAAAACATGTGGGGAGGACCAACCCCCACATGGTTGCAAAGTCTGGTCACAATCAGAGCATGTTTGGATTGGTAATTAGCGCCCAGTTCGGATTTTTCAGGTCTCTTGGTGCTTAAGAGGCCATGGAAAATCTGGGCCCTTCCCCATACCATCATAACCAAACATGCTTCGATGGGGACCAAACTTTGCAAACATGTAGGGGGGACCCACCCCCACATGCTTGCAAAGGTTGGTCACAATCAGAGCATGTGTGGATTGGTAATTAGCGCCCAGTGCGGATTTTTCAAGTCTCTTGGTGCTTAGGAGGCCATGCAAAATTCGGGCCTTCCCCATACCATCATACCCAAACATGCTCTGATGGGGACCAAACTTTGCAAGCATGTGGAGGAGACCAACCTTCACATGCTTGCAAAGTGTGGTCACAATCAGAGCATGTTTGGATTGGTAATTAGCACCCAGTGCGGATTTTTCAAGTCTCTTGGTGCTTAGGAGGCCATGGAAAATCCGGGCCTTCCCCATACCATCATACCCAAACATGCTCCGATGGGGACCAAACTTTGCAAACATGTGAGGGGGACCCACCCCCACATGCTTGCAAAGTTTGATCACAATTAGAGCATGTTTGGATTCATAATTAGCGCCCAGTGTAGATTTTTCACTCAAGTCTCTTGGTGCTTAGAAGGCCATGGAAATCCGGGCCTAACCCATACCATCATACCCAAACATGCTGCGATGGGGAACAAACTTTGCAAACATGTGGGGGGGACCCACCCCCACATGCTTGCAGAGTTTGGTCACAATCAAAGCATGTTTAGATTGGTAATTAGCGCCCAGTGCGGATTTTTCAAGTCTCTTGGTGCTTAAGAGGCCATGGAAAATCCCTGCCTTTCCCATACCATCATAACCAAACATGCTCCGATGGGGACCAAACTTTGCAAACATGTGGGGGGGACCCACCGCCACATGCTTGCAAAGTTTGGTCATAATCGGCGCATGTTTGGATTGGTAATTAGCGCCCAGTGCGGATTTTTCAAGTCTCTTGGTGCTTAGGAGGCCATGAAAAATCCGGGCCGTCCCCATACCATCATAACCAAACATACTCCGATGGGGACCAAACTTTGCGCAAGCATGTGGGGGGTACCCATCCCCATGTGCTTGCAAAGTTTAATCACAATTGGAGCATGTTTGGATTGGTAATTAGCGCCCTGTGCGGATTTTTCAAGTCTCTTGGTGCTTAGGAGGCCATGGAAAATCCAGGCCTTTCCCATACCATCATTCCCAAACATTCTCCGCCAATTTTTCAAGTCTCTTGGTGCTTAGGAGGCCATGAAAAATCCGGGCCGTCCCCATACCATCATAACCAAACATACTCCGATGGGGACCAAACTTTGCGCAAGCATGTGGGGGGTACCCAGCTCCACATGTTTGGATTGGTAATTAGCGCCCAGTGCGGATTTTTCAAGTCTCTTGGTGCTTAAGAGGCCATGGAAAATCCCTGCCTTTCCCATACCATCATAACCAAACATGCTCCGATGGGGACCAAACTTTGCAAACATGTGGGGAGGACACACCCCCACATGCTTCCAAAGTTTGGTCACAATCGGAGCATGTTTGGATTGGTAATTAGCGCCCTGTGCAGATTTTTCAAGTCTCTTGGTGCTTAAGAGACCATGGAAGATCCGGGCCTTCCACATACCATCATAAGCAAACATGCTCCGATGGGGACCAAACTTTGCAAACATGTGGGGGGGACCCAGCTCCACATGCTTGCAAAGTTTGGTCACAATCAGACCATGTTTGGATTTGTAATTAGCACCCAGTGCGGATTTTTCAAGTCTCTTTTCGCTTAGGAGGCAATGGAAAATCCGGGCCGTCCCCATACCATCATATCCGAACATGCTCCGATGGAGACAAAACTTAGCAAACATGTGGGGGAGACCCACCCCCACATGCTTGCAAAGTTTGGTCTTAATCAGAGCATGTTTGGATTGGTAATTAGCGCCCAGTGCGGATTTTTCAAGTCTCTGAGAGTTTAAGCGGCCATGGAAAATCCGGGCCTTCCCCATACCATCATAACCAAACATGCTCCGATGAGAACCAAACTTTGCAAACATGTGGGGGGGACCCACCCCCACATTCTTGCAAAGTTTGGTCAAAATCGGAGCATGTTTGGATTGGTAATTAGCACCCAGTGAAGTCTCTTGGTGCTTAAGAGGCCATGGAAAATCCAGGCCTTCCCCATACAATCATAACCAAACATACTCCAATGGGGACCAAACTTTGCGCAAGCATGTGGGGGGTACCCATCCCCATGTGCTTGCAAAGTTTAATCACAATTAGAGCATGTTTGGATTGGTAATTAGCGCCCAGTGCGGATTTTTCAAGTCTCTTGGTGCTTAGGAGGCCATGGAAAATCTAGGCCTTTCCCATACCATCATTCCCAAACATTCTCCGCCGATGGGGATCAAACTTTGCAAACATGTGGGGAGGACACATCCCCACATGCTTCCAAAGTTTGGTCACAATCAGAGCATGTTTGGATTGGTAATTAGCGCCCTGTGCAGATTTTTCAAGTCTCTTGGTGCTTAAGAGGCCATGGAAGATCCGGGCCTTCCACATACCATCATAACCAAACATGCTCCGATGGGGACCAAACTTTGCAAACATGTGGGAGGGACCCAGCTCCACATGCTTGCAAAGTTTGGTCACAATCAAACCATGTTTGGATTTGTAATTAGCACCCAGTGCGGAATTTTCAAGTCTCTTTTCGCTTAGGAGGCAATCGAAAATCCAGGCCTTCCCCATACCATCATATCCGAACATGCTCCGATGGAGACAAAACTTAGCAAACATGTGGGGGAGACCCACCCCCACATGCTTGCAAAGTTTGGTCTTAATAAGAGCATGTTTGTATTGGTAATTAGTGCCCAGTGCAGATTTTTCAAGTCTCTGAGAGTTTAAGCGGCCATGGAAAATCCGGGCCTTCCCCATACCATCATAACCAAACATGCTCCGATGAGAACCAAACTTTGCAAACATGTGGGGGGGACCCACCCCCACATGCTTGCAAAGTTTGGCCACAATCGGAGTATGTTTGCATTGGTAATTAGCGCCCAGTGTGGATTTTTCAAGTCTCTTGGTGCTTAAGAGGCCATGGAAAATTCGAGCCTTCCCCATACCATTATAACCAAACATGCTTCATGGGGACCAAACTTTGCAAACATATGGGGGTGACCCACCTCCACATGCTTGTAAAGTTTGGTCACAATCGGAGTATGTTTGGATTGGTAATGAGCACCCAGTGTGGATTTTTCAAGTCTCTTGGTGCTTAAGAGGCCATGGAAAATCCAGGGCTTCCCCATACCATCGTACCCAAACATGCTCCCATGGGGACCAAACTTTGTAAACATGTGGGGGGACCCACCCCCACACGCTTGTAAAGTTTGGTCACAATCAGAGCATGTTTGGATTGGTAATTAGCACCCAGTTCGGATTTTTCAAGTCTCTTGGTGCTTAAGTGGCCATTGAAAATCAGGGCCTTCCCCATATACCATCATA
Source organism: Cibotium barometz (assembly GCF_041138505.1). NCBI lineage: Eukaryota > Viridiplantae > Streptophyta > Polypodiopsida > Cyatheales > Cibotiaceae > Cibotium > Cibotium barometz. Next base: position 31,027,069 of record NC_141097.1, read on the forward strand.
ACCAAGCATGCTCCGATGGGGACCAAACTTTGCAAACATGTGGGGAGGACCCACCCCCACATGCCTGCAAAGTTTGGTCACAATCGGAGCATGTTTGGATTGGTAATTAGCACCCAGTGTGGATTTTTCAAGTCTCTTGGTGCTTAAGACGCCATGGAAAATCCGAGCCTTCCCCATACCATCATAACCAAACATGCTCCGATGGGGAGTAAACTTTGCAAACATGTGGAGGGGACCCACCCCCACATGCTTGTAAAGTTTGGTCACAATCGGAGCATGTCTAGATTGGTAATTAGCACCCAGTGCGGATTCTTCAAGTCTCTTGGTGCTTAGGAGGCCATGGAAAATCCGGGCCTTCCCCATACCATCATACACAAACATGCTCTGATGGGGACCAAACTTTGCAAACATGTGGCGGGACCCACCCCCACATGCTTGCAAAGTTTGGTCACAATCAGAGTATGTTTGGATTCCCAGTGCGGATTTTTCACTCAAGTCTCTTGGTGCTTAGGAGGCCATGGAAAATCTGGGCCTTCCCCATACCATCATACCCAAACATGCTGCGACGGGGACCAAACTTTGCAAACATGTGGGCGGGACCCACCCCCACATGCTTGCAAAGTTTGGTCACAATCAAAGCATGTTTGGATTGGTAATTAGCACCCAGTGCGGATTTTTCAAGTCTCTTGGTGCTTAGGAGGCAATGGAAAATCCGGGCCTTCCCCATACCATCATATCCGAACATGCTCCAATAGGGACAAAACTTCGCAAACATGTGGGGGAGACCCACCCCCACGTGCTTGCAAAGTTTGGTCTTAATCAGAGCATGTTTGGTCTTAATCAGAGCATGTTTGGTCTTAATCAGAGCTCTGATGGGGATCAAACTCTGGACCCACCCAAAGTTTGGTCACAATCGAAGCATGTTTGGATTCGTAATTAGTGCCCAGTGCAGTTTTTCAAGTCTCTTGGTGCTTAGGAGGCCATAAAAAATCCGGGCCTTCCCCATACCGTCATTCCCAAACATTCTCCGACGGGGACCAAACTTTGCAAACATGTGGGGAGGACACACCCCCACATGCTTCCAAAGTTTGGTCACAATAAAAGCATGTTTGGATTGGTAATTAGCGCCCAGTGCGGATTTTTCAAGTCTCTTGGTGCTTAAGAGGCCATGGAAGATCCGGGCCTTCCACATACCATCATAACCAAACATGCTCCAATGGGGACCAAACTTTGCAAACATGTGGGAGGCCCCCACCCCCACACGCTTGCAAAGTTTGGTCACAATCAGAGCATGTTTGGATTGGTAATTAGCGCCCAGTGCGGATTTTTCAAGTCTCTTGGTGCTTAGGAGGCAATGGAAAATCCGGGCCTTCTCCATACCATCATAACCAAACATGCTCCGCCGATGGGGACAAAACTTTGGAAACATGTGGGGGAGACCCACCCCCACATGCTTGCAAAGTTTGGTCTTAATCAGAGCATGTTTGGATTGGTAATTAGTGCCCAGTGAGGATTTTTCAAGTCTCTTGGAGCTTAAGCGGAAAATTCGGACCTTCCCCATACCATCATAACCAAATATGCTCCGACAAGAACCAAACTTTGCAAACATGTTGGGGGGACCCACCCCACATTCTTGCAAAGTTTGGTAACAATCAAGGCATGTTTGAATTAGTAATTAGCGCCCAGTGCGGATTTTTCAAGTCTCTTGGTGCTTAAGAGGCCATGGGAAATCCGGGCCTTCCCCATACGATCATAACCAAACATGCTCTGATGGGGACCACCCTTTGCAAACATGTGAAGGGGATCCACGCCCATGTGCTTGCAAAGTTTGGTCACAATCGGAGCATGTTTGAATTGGTAATTAGCGCCCAGTGCGGATTTTTCAAGTCTCTTGGTGCTTAGGAGGCCATGGAAAATCCGGGCCTTCCCCATACCATCATACCCAAACATGCTCCGATGGGGACCTAACTTTGAAAACATGTGGGGAGGACCAATCCCCACATGGTTGCAAAGTCTGGTCACAATCAGAGCATGTTTGAATTGGTAATTAGCGCCCAGTTCGGATTTTTCAGGTCTCTTGGTGCTTAAGAGGCCATGGAAAATCTGGGCCCTTCCCCATACCATCATAACCAAACATGCTTCGATGGGGACCAAACTTTGCAAACATGTGGGGGGGACCCACCCCCACATGCTTGCAAAGTTTGGTCACAATCAGAGCATGTGCGGATTGGTAATTAGCGCCCAGTGCGGATTTTTCAAGTCTCTTGGTGCTTAGGAGGCCATGGAAAATTCGGGCCTTCCCCATACCATCATACCCAAACATGCTCTGATGGGGACGAAACTTTGCAAGCATGTGGAGGAGACCAACCTTCACATGCTTGCAAAGTGTGGTCACATCAGAGCAGGTTTGGATTGGTAATTAGCGCCCACTGCGGATTTTTCAAGTCTTTTGGTGCTTAGGAGGCCATGGAAAATCCGGGCCTTCCCCATACCATCATACCCAAACATGCTCCGATGGGGACCAAACTTTGCAAACATGTGAGGGGGACCCACCCCCACATGCTTACAAAGTTTGATCACAATCAGAGCATGTTTGGATTCATAATTAGCGCCCAGTGTAGATTTTTCACTCAAGTCTCTTGGTGCTTAGAAGGCCATGGAAATCCGGGCCTAACCCATACCATCATACCCAAACATGCTGCGATGGGGAGAAAACTTTGCAAACATGTGGGGGGGACCCACCCCCACATGCTTGCAGAGTTTGGTCCCCATCGCAGCATGTTTGGGTATGATGGTATGGGTTAGGCCCGGATTTCCATGGCCTTCTAAGCACCAAGAGACTTGAGTGAAAAATCTACACTGGGCGCTCATTATGAATCCAAACATGCTCTGATTGTGATCAAACTTTGTAAGCTGGGGAACAAACTTTGCAAACATGTGGGGGGGACCCACCCCCACATGCTTGCAGAGTTTGGTCACAATCAAAGCATGTTTAGATTGGTAATTAGCACCCAGTGCGGATTTTTCAAGTCTCTTGGTGCTTAAGAGGCCATGGAAAATCCCTGCCTTTCCCATACCATCACAACCAAACATGCTCCGATGGGGACCAAACTTTGCAAACATGTGGGGGGGACCCACCGCCACATGCTTGCAAAGTTTGGTCATAATCGGAGCATGTTTGGATTGGTAATTAGCGCCCAGTGCGGATTTTTCAAGTCTCTTAGTGCTTAGGAGGCCATGAAAAATCCGGGCCGTCCCCATACCATCATAACCAAACATACTCCGATGGGGACCAAACTTTGCGCAAGCATGTGGGGGGTACCCATCCCCATGTGCTTGCAAAGTTTAATCACAATTGGAGCATGTTTGGATTGGTAATTAGCGCCCTGTGCGGATTTTTCAAGTCTCTTGGTGCTTAGGAGGCCATGGAAAATCCAGGCCTTTCCCATACCATCATTCCCAAACATTCTCCGCCGATGGGGATCAAACTTTGCAAACATGTGGGGAGGACACACCCCCACATGCTTCCAAAGTTTGGTCACAATCAGAGCATGTTTGGATTGGTAATTAGCGCCCTGTGCAGATTTTTCAAGTCTCTTGGTGCTTAAGAGACCATGGAAGATCCGGGCCTTCCACATACCATCATAAGCAAACATGCTCCGATGGGGACCAAACTTTGCAAACATGTGGGGGGGACCCAGCTCCACATGCTTGCAAAGTTTGGTCACAATCAGACCATGTTTGGATTTGTAATTAGCACCCAGTGCGGATTTTTCAAGTCTCTTTTCGCTTAGGAGGCAATGGAAAATCCGGGCCTTCCCCATACCATCATATCCGAACATGCTCCGATGGAGACAAAACTTAGCAAACATGTGGGGGAGACCCACCCCCACATGCTTGCAAAGTTTGGTCTTAATCAGAGCATGTTTGGATTGGTAATTAGCGCCCAGTGCGGATTTTTCAAGTCTCTGAGAGTTTAAGCGGCCATGGAAAATCCGGGCCTTCCCCATACCATCATAACCAAACATGCTCCGATGAGAACCAAACTTTGCAAACATGTGGGGGGGACCAACCCCCACATTCTTGCAAAGTTTGGTCAAAATCGGAGCATGTTTGGATTGGTAATTAGCACCCAGTGAAGTCTCTTGGTGCTTAAGAGGCCATGGAAAATCCAGGCCTTCCCCATACCATCATTACCAAACATGCTCCGATGGGGAGACCAAACTTTGCAAACATGTGGGGGGGACCCACCCCCACATGCTTGCAAAGTTTGGCCACAATCGGAGTATGTTTGCATTGGTAATTAGCGCCCAGTGTGGATTTTTCAAGTCTCTTGGTGCTTAAGAGGCCATGGAAAATTCGAGCCTTCCCCATACCATTATAACCAAACATGCTCCAATGGCGACCAAACTTTGCAAACATATGGGGGTGACCCACCTCCACATGCTTGTAAAGTTTGGTCACAATCGGAGTATGTTTGGATTCGTAGTGAGCACCCAGTGTGGATTTTTCAAGTCTCTTGGTACTTAAGAGGCCATGGAAAATCTAGGCCTTCCCCATACCATCGTACCCAAACATGCTCCGATGGGGACCAAACTTTGTAAACATGTGGGGGGACCCACCCCCACATGCTTGTAAAGTTTGGTCACAATCAGAGCATGTTTGGATTGGTAATTAGCACCCAGTTCGGATTTTTCAAGTCTCTTGGTGCTTAAGTGGCCATTGAAAATCCGGGCCTTCCCCATATACCATCATAACCAAGCATGCTCTGATGGGGACCAAACTTTGCAAACATGTGGGGAGGAGCCACACCCACATGCCTGCAAAGTTTGGTCACAATCGGAGCATGTTTGGATTGGTAATTAGTGCCCAGTGTGGATTTTTCAAGTCTCTTGGTGCTTAAGAGGCCATGGAAAATCCGAGCCTTCCCCATACCATCATAACCAAACATGCTCCGATGGGGACCAAACTTTGCAAACATGTGGAGGGGACCCACCCCCACATGCTTGTAAAGTTTGGTCACAATCGGAGCATGTCTAGATTGGTAATTAGCACCCAGTGCGGATTCTTCAAGTCTCTTGGTGCTTAGGAGGCCATGGAAAATCCGGGCCTTCCCCATACCATCATACACAAACATGCTCTGATGGGGACCAAACTTTGCAAACATGTGGGGGGGACCCACCCCCACATGCTTGCAAAGTTTGGTCACAATCAGAGTATGTTTGGATTCCCAGCGTGGATTTTTCACTCAAGTCTCTTGGTGCTTAGGAGGCCATGGAAAATCTGGGCCTTCCCCATACCATCATACCCAAACATGCTGCGACGGGGACCAAACTTTGCAAACATGTGGGGGGGACCCACCCCCACATGCTTGCAAAGTTTGGTCACAATCAAAGCATGTTTGGATTGGTAATTAGCACCCAGTGCGGATTTTTCAAGTCTCTTGGTGCTTAGGAGGCAATGGAAAATCCGGGCCTTCCCCATACCATCATATCCGAACATGCTCCGATAGGGAAATTACCAATCTAAACATGCTCAGATTAAGACCAAACATGCTCTGATTAAGACAAAACTTCGCAAACATGTGGGGGAGACCCACCCCCACATGCTTGAAGAGTTTAGTCTTAATCAGAGCATGTTTGGTCTTAATCAGAGCATGTTTGGATTGGTAATTAGCGCCGAGTGCGGATTTTTCAAGTCTCTGAGAGTTTTAGCGGCCATGGAAAATCCGGGCCTTCCCCATACCATCATAACCAAACATGCTCTGATGGGGACCAAACTTTGGACCCACCCCCACATGCTTGCAAAGTTTGGTCACAATCGACGCATGTTTGGATTCGTAAATAGTGCCCAGTGCGGATTTCTCAAGTCTCTTGGTGCTTAGGAGGCCATAAAAAATCCGGGCCTTCCCCATACCATCATTCCCAAACATTCTCCGACGGGGACCAAACTTTGCAAACATGTGGGGAGGACACACACCCACATGCTTCCAAAGTTTGGTCACAATCAGAGCATGTTTGGATTGGTAATTAGCGCCCAGTGCGGATTTTTCAAGTCTCTTGGTGCTTAAGAGGCCATGGAAGATCCGGGCCTTCCACATACCATCATAACCAAACATGCTCCAATGGGGACCAAACTTTGCAAACATGTGGGAGGCACCCACCCCCACACGCTTGCAAAGTTTGGTCACAATCAGAGCCTGTTTGGATTGGTAATTAGCGCCCAGTGCGGATTTTTCAAGTCTCTTGGTGCTTAGGAGGCAATGGAAAATCCGGGCCTTCTCCATACCATCATAACCAAACATACTCCGATGGGGACAAAACTTCGCAAAACTTCGCAAACTTTGCAAACATGTGGGGAGGACACACACCCACATGCTTCCAAAGTTTGGTCACAATCAGAGCATGTTTGGATTGGTAATTAGCGCCCAGTGCGGATTTTTCAAGTCTCTTGGTGCTTAAGAGGCCATGGAAGATCCGGGCCTTCCACATACCATCATAACCAAACATGCTCCAATGGGGACCAAACTTTGCAAACATGTGGGAGGCACCCACCCCCACACGCTTGCAAAGTTTGGTCACAATCAGAGCATGTTTGGATTAGTAATTAGCGCCCAGTGCGGATTTTTCAAGTCTCTTGGTGCTTAGGAGGCAATGGAAAATCCGGGCCTTCTCCATACCATCATAACCAAACATACTCCGATGGGGACAAAACTTCGCAAAATCCGGGCCTTCCCCATACCATCATAACCAAATATGCTCCGCCAAGAACCAAACTTTGCAAACATGTTGGGGGGACCCACCCCCACATTCTTTCAAAGTTTGGTAACAATCGGAGCATGTTTGAGTTAGTGATTAGTGCCCAGTGCGGATTTTTCAAGTCTCTTGGTGCTTGAGAGGCCATGGAAAATCCGGGCCTTCCCGATACGATCATAACCAAACATGCTCTGATGGGGACCACCCTTTGCAAACATGTGAAGGGGATCCACGCCCACGTGCTTGCAAAGTTTGGTCACAATCGGAGCATGTTTGGATTGGTAATTAGCGCCCAGTGAAGTCTCTTGGTGCTTAAGAGGCCATGGAAAATCCAGGCCTTCCCCATACCATCATTACCAAACATGCTCCGATGGGGAGACCAAACTTTGCAAACATGTGGGGGGGACCCACCCCCACATGCTTGCAAAGTTTGGCCACAATCGGAGTATGTTTGCATTGGTAATTAGCGCCCAATGTGGATTTTTCAAGTCTCTTGGTGCTTAAGAGGCCATGGAAAATTCGAGCCTTCCCCATACCATTATAACCAAACATGCTTCAATGGGGACCAAACTTTGCAAACATATGGGGGTGACCCACCTCCACATGCTTGTAAAGTTTGGTCACAATCGGAGTATGTTTCGATTGGTAATGAGCACCCAGTGTGGATTTTTCAAGTCTCTTGGTGCTTAAGAGGCCATGGAAAATCCAAGCCTTCCCCATACCATCGTACCCAAACATGCTCCCATGGGGACCAAACTTTGTAAACATGTGGGGGGACCCACCCCCACATGCTTGTAAAGTTTGGTCACAATCAGAGCATGTTTGGATTGGTAATTAGCACCCAGTTCGGATTTTTCAAGTCTCTTGGTGCTTAAGTGGCCATTGAAAATCCGGGCCTTCCCCATATACCATCATAACCAAGCATGCTCCGATGGGGACCAAACTTTGCAAACATGTGGGGAGAACCCACCCCCACATGCCTGCAAAGTTTGGTCACAATCGGAGCATGTTTGGATTGGTAATTAGCGCCCAGTGTGGATTTTTCAAGTCTCTTGGTGCTTAAGAGGCCATGGAAAATCCGAGCCTTCCCCATACCATCATAACCAAACATGCTCCGATGGGGACCAAACTTTGCAAACATGCGGAGGGGACCCACCCCCACATGCTTGTAAAGTTTGGTCACAATCGGAGCATGTCTAGATTGGTAATTAGCACCCAGTGCGGATTCTTCAAGTCTCTTGGTGCTTAGGAGGCCATGGAAAATCCGGGCCTTCCCCATACCATCATACACAAACATGCTTTGATGGGGACCAAACTTTGCAAACATGTGGGGGGGACCCACCCCCACATGCTTGCAAAGTTTGGTCACAATCAGAGTATGTTTGGATTCCCAGCGCGGATTTTTCACTCCAGTCTCTTGGTGCTTAGGAGGCCATGGAAAATCTGGGCCTTCCCCATACCATCATACCCAAACATGCTGCGACGGGGACCAAACTTTGCAGACATGTGGGGGGGACCCACTTCCACATGCTTGCAAAGTTTGGTCACAATCAAAGCACCCAGTGCGGATTGTTCAAGTCTCTTGGTGCTTAGGAGGCCATGGAAAATCCGGGCCTTCCCCATACCATCATCCACAAACATGCTCTGATGGGGACCAAACTTTGCAAACATGTGGGGGGGACCCACCCCCACATGCTTGCAAAGTTTGGTCACAATCAGAGTATGTTTGGATTCCCAGCGCGGATTTTTCACTCAAGTCTCTTGGTGCTTAGGAGGCAATAGAAAATCCGCGCCTTCCCCATACCATCATATCCGAACATGCTCCGATAGGGACAAAACTTCGCAAACATGTGGGGGAGACCCACCCCCACATGCTTGCAAAGTTTGGTCTTAATCAGAGCATGTTTGGTCTTAATTAGAGCATGTTTGGTCTTAATTAGAGCATGTTTGGATTGGTAATTAGCGCCGAGTGCGGATTTTTCAAGTCTCTGAGAGTTTAAGCGGCCATGGAAAATCCGGGCCTTCCCCATACCATCATAACCAAACATGCTCTGATGGGGACCAAACTTTGGACCCACCCAAAGTTTGGTCACAATCGAAGCATGTTTGGATTCGTAATTAGTGCCCAGTGCGGATTTTTCAAGTCTCTTGGTGCTTAGGAGGCCATAAAAAATCCGGGCCTTCCCCATACCGTCATTCCCAAACATTCTCCGACGAAGACCAAACTTTGCAAACATGTGGGGAGGACACACCCCCACATGCTTCCAAAGTTTGGTCACAATCAGAGCATGTTTGGATTGGTAATTAGTGCCCAGTGCGGATTTTTCAAGTCTCTTGGTGCTTAAGAGGCCATGGAAGATCCGGGCCTTCCACATACCATCATAACCAAACATGCTCCAATGGGGACCAAACTTTGCAAACATGTGGGAGGCACCCACCCCCACACGCTTGCAAAGTTTGGTCACAATCAGAGCATATTTGGATTGGTAATTAGTGCCCAGTGCGGATTTTTCAAGTCTCTTGGTGCTTAGGAGGCAATGGAAAATCCGGGCCTTCTCCATACCCTCATAACCAAACATACTCCGATGGGGACAAAACTTCGCAAACATGTGGGGAAGACCCACCCCCACATGCTTGCAAAGTTTGGTCTTAATCAGAGCATGTTTGGATTGGTAATTAGTGCCCAGTGAGGATTTTTTCAAGTCTCTGGGAGCTTAAGCGGAAAATTCGGACCTTCCCCATACCATCATAACCAAATATGCTCCGCCAAGAACCAAACTTTGCAAACATGTTGGGGGGACCCACCCCCACATTCTTGCAAAGTTTGGTAACAATCGGAGCTTGTTTGAATTAGTAATTAGCGCCCAGTGCGGATTTTTCAAGTCTCTTGGTGCTTGAGAGGCCATGGAAAATCCAGGCCTTCCCCATACGATCATAACCAAACATGCTCTGATGGGGACCACCCTTTGCAAACATGTGAAGGGGATCCACGCCCATGTGCTTGCAAAGTTTGGTCACAATCGGAGCATGTTTGGATTGGTAATTAGCGCCCAGTGGGGATTTTTCAAGTCTCTTGGTGCTTACGAGGCCATGGAAAATCCGGGCCTTCCCCATACCATCATACCCAAACATGCTCCGATGGGGACCTAACTTTAAAAACATGTGGGGAGGACCAACCCCCACATGCTTGCAAAGTCTGGTCACAATCAGAGCATGTTTGGATTGGTAATTAGCGCCCAGTTCGGATTTTTCAGGTCTCTTGGTGCTTAAGAGGCCATGGAAAATCTGGGCCCTTCCCCATACCATCATAACCAAACATGCTTCGATGGGGACCAAACTTTGCAAACATGTGGGGGGGACCCACCCCCACATGCTTGCAAAGTTTGGTCACAATCAGAGCATGTGCGGATTGGTAATTAGCGCCCAGTGCGGATTTTTGAAGTCTCTTGGTGCTTAGGAGGCCATGGAAAATTCGAGCCTTCCCTATACCATCATACCCAAACATGCTCTGATGGGGACCAAACTTTGCAAGCATGTGGAGGAGACCAACCCTCATATGCTTGCAAAGTGTGGTCACAATCAGAGCATGTTTGGATTGGTAATTAGCGCCCAGTGCGGATTTTTCAAGTCTCTTGGTGCTTAGGAGGCCATGGAAAATCCGGGCCTTCCCCATACCATCATACCCAAACATGCTCCGATTGGGACCAAACTTTGCAAACATGTGAGGGGGACCCACCCCCACATGCTTACAAAGTTTGATCACAATCAGAGCATGTTTGGATTCATAATTAGCGCCCAGTGTAGATTTTTCACTCAAGTCTCTTGGTGCTTAGAAGGCCATGGAAATCCGGGCCTAACCCATACCATCATACCCAAACATGCTGCGATGGGGAACAAACTTTGCAAAAATGTGGGGGGGACCCACCCCCACATGCTTTCAGAGTTTGGTCACAATCAAAGCATGTTTAGATTGGTAATTAGCGCCCAGTGCGGATTTTTCAAGTCTCTTGGTGGTTAAGAGGCCATGGAAAATCCCTGCCTTTCCCATACCATCATAACCAAACATGCTCCGATGGGGACCAAACTTTGCAAACATGTGGGGGGGACCCACCGCCACATGCTTGCAAAGTTTGGTCATAATCGGAGCATGTTTGGATTGGTAATTAGCGCCCAGTGCGGATTTTTCAAGTCTCTTGGTGCTTAGGAGGCCATGAAAAATCCGGGCCGTCCCCATACCATCATAACCAAACATACTCCGATGGGGACCAAACTTTGCGCAAGCATGTGGGGGGTACCCATCCCCATGTGCTTGCAAAGTTTAATCACAATTGGAGCATGTTTGGATTGGTAATTAGCGCCCAGTGCGGATTTTTCAAGTCTCTTGGTGCTTAGGAGGCCATGGAAAATCCAGGCCTTTCCCATACCATCATTCCCAAACATTCTCCGCCGATGGGGATCAAACTTTGCAAACATGTGGGAAGGACACACCCCCACATGCTTCCAAAGTTTGGTCACAATCAGAGCATGTTTGGATTGGTAATTAGCGCCCTGTGCAGATTTTTCAAGTCTCTTGGTGCTTAAGAGGCCATGGAAGATCCGGGCCTTCCACATACCATCATAACCAAACATGCTCCGATGGGGACCAAACTTTGCAAACATGTGGGGGGGACCCAGCTCCACATGCTTGCAAAGTTTGGTCACAATCAGACCATGTTTGGATTTGTAATTAGCACCCAGTGTGCGGATTTTTCAAGTCTCTTTTCGCTTAGGAGGCAATGGAAAATCCGGGCCTTCCCTATACCATCATATCCGAACATGCTCCGATGGAGACAAAACTTAGCAAACATGTGGGGGAGACCCACCCCCACATGCTTGCAAAGTTTGGTCTTAATCAGAGCATGTTTGGATTGGTAATTAGCGCCCAGTGCGGATTTTTCAAGTCTCTGAGAGTTTAAGCGGCCATGGAAAATCCGGGCCTTCCCCATACCATCATAACCAAACATGCTCCGATGAGAACCAAACTTTGCAAACATGTGGGGGCGACCCACCCCCACATTCTTGCAAAGTTTGGTCAAAATCAGAGCATGTTTGGATTGGTAATTAGCACCCAGTGAAGTCTCTTGGTGCTTAAGAGGCCATGGAAAATCCAGGCCTTCCCCATACCATCATTACCAAACATGCTCCGATGGGGAGATCAAACTTTGCAAACATGTGGGGGGGACCCACCCCCACATGCTTGCAAAGTTTGGCCACGATCGGAGTATGTTTGCATTGGTAATTAGCGCCCAGTGTGGATTTTTCAAGTCTCTTGGTGCTTAAGAGGCCATGGAAAATTCGAGCCTTCCCCATACCATTATAACCAAACATGCTCCGATGGCGACCAAACTTTGCAAACATATGGGGGTGACCCACCTTCACATGCTTGTAAAGTTTGGTCACAATCAGAGTATGTTTGGATTCGTAATGAGCACCCAGTGTGGATTTTTCAAGTCTCTTGGTGCTTAAGAGGCCATGGAAAATCCAGGCCTTCCCCATACCATCGTACCCAAACATGCTCCGATGGGGACCAAACTTTGTAAACATGTGGGGGGACCCACCCCCACATGCTTGTAAAGTTTGGCCACAATCAGAGCATGTTTGGATTGGTAATTAGCACCCAGTTCGGATTTTTCAAGTCTCTTGGTGCTTAAGTGGCCATTGAAAATCCGGGCCTTCCCCATATACCATCATAACCAAGCATGCTCCGATGGGGACCAAACTTTGAAAACATGTGGGGAGGAGCCACCCCCACGTGCCTGCAAAGTTTGGTCACAATCGGAGCATGTTTGGATTGGTAATTAGTGCCCAATGTGGATTTTTCAAGTCTCTTGGTGCTTAAGAGGCCATGCAAAATCCGAGCCTTCCCCATACCATCATAACCAAACATGCTCCGATGGGGACCAAACTTTGCAAACATGTGGAGGGGACCCACCCCCACATGCTTGTAAAGTTTGGTCACAATCGGAGCATGTCTAGATTGGTAATTAGCACCCAGTACGGATTCTTCAAGTCTCTTGGTGCTTAGGAGGCCATGGAAAATCCGGGCCTTCCCCATACCATCATACACAAACATGCTCTGATGGGGACCAAACTTTGCAAACCTTTGGGGGGGACCCACCCCCACATGCTTGCAAAGTCTGGTCAGTTTGGTCCCCATGGCAGCATGTTTGGGTATGATGGTATGGGGAAGGCCCGGATTTTCCATGGCCTCCTAAGCACCAAGAGACTTGAAAAATCTGCACTGGGCACTAATTACCAATCCAAACATGCTCCGATTGTGACCAAACTTTGCAAGCACATGGGGGTGGGTCCCCCCCATAAGTTTGCAAAGTGTGGTCCGCATCAGAGCATGTTTGGTTATGATCGTATGGGGAAGGCCCGGATTTTCCATGGCCTCCTAAGCACCAAGAGACTTGAAAAATCTGGCACTGGGCACTAATGCCCAATCCAAACATGCTCTGATTGTGACCAAACTTTGCAAGCATGTGGGGGTGGGTCCCCGCCACATGTTTGCAAAGTTTGGTCCCCATCGGAGCAATTTTGGTTATGATGGTATGGAGAAAGCCCAGATTTCCCATGGCCTCTTAAGCACCAAGAGACTTGAAAAATCCGCACTGGACACTAATTACCAATTCAAACATGCTCCGATTATGACCAAACTTTGCAAGCATGTGGGGGTGGGTCCTCCCCAGATGTTTGCAAAGTTTGGTCCCTATCGAAGCATGTTCGTTTATGATGGTATGGGGAAGGCCCGGATTTTCCATGGCATCTTAAGCACCAAGAGACTGGAAAAATCCGCACTAGGTGCTAATTACCAATCCAAACATGCTCTGATTGTGACCAAACTTTGCAAGCGTGTGGGGATGGGTTCCCCCCACATGTTTGAAATGTTTGGTCCCTATCGCAGCATGTTTGGGTATGATGGTATGGGGAAGGCTTGGATTTTCCATGGCCTCCTAAGCACCAAGAGACTTGAAAAATATGCACTGGACGCTAATTACCAATCCAAACATGCTCTAATTGTGAGCAAACTTTGCAAGCATGTGAAGGTTGGTCCCCTCCACATGCTTGCAAAGTTTGGTCCCCATCAGAGCATGTTTGGGTATGATGGTATGGGGAAGGCCCGAATTTTCCATGGTCTCTTAAGCACCAAGAGACTTGAAAAATCCGCACTGGGCGCTAATTACCAATCCAAACATACTCTGATTGTTACCAAACTTTGCAAGCATGTGGGGGTGGGTCCCTCGCACATGTTTGCAAAGTTTGGTCCCCATCGGAGCATGTTTGGGTATGATGGTATGGGGAAGGATCGGATTTTCCATGGCCTCCTAAGCACCAAGAGACTCGAAAAATCCGCACTGGGCACTAATTCCCAATCCAAACATGCTCTGATTATGACCAAACTTTGCAAGCATGTGGGGGTGGGTCCCCGCCACATGTTTGCAAAGTTTGGTCCCCATCAGAGCATGTTTGGTGATGATGGTATGGGGAAGGCCCAAATTTTCCATGGCCTCTTAAGCACCAAGAGACTTGAAATATCTGCACTGGGCACTAATTCCCAATCCAAACATGCTCCGATTGTGACCAAACTTTGCAAGCATGTGGGGGTGGGTCCTCCCCACATGTTTGCAAACTTTGGTCCCTATCCCAGCATGTTTGGTTATGATGGTATGGGGAAGGCCCGGATTTTCCATGGCCTTTTAAGCACCAAGAGACTTGAAGAATCCGCACTGGGTGCTAATTACCAATCCAAACATGCTCTGATTGTGACCAAACTTTACAAGCGTGTGGGGGTGGGTTCGCCCCACATGTTTGCAAAGTTTGGTCCCCATCGCAGCATGTTTGGGTATGATGGTATGGGGAAGGCCCGGATTTTCCATGGCCTCCTAAATAAGCACCAAGAGGCTTGAAAAATCCGCACTGGGCGGCGCTGATTACCAATCCAAACATTCTCTGATTGTGACCAAACTTTGCAAGCATATGAAGGTTGGTCCCCTCCACATGCTTGCAAAGTGTGGTCCCTATCAAAGCATGTTTGGGTATGATGGTATGGGGCAGGCCCGGATTTTCCATGGCCTCCTAAGCACCAAGAGACTTGAAAAATCCGCACTGGGCGCTAATTACCAATCCAAACATGCTCCGATTGTGACCAAACTTTGCAAGCACATGAAGGTGGGTCCCCTCCACATGTTTGCAAAGTTTGGTCCCCAACGGAGCATGTTTGGTTATGATGGTATGGGGAAGGCCCGGATTTTCCATGGCCTCCTAAGCACCAAGAGACTTGAAAAATCCGCACTGGGCGCTAATTACCAATCCAAACATGCTCCGATTGTGACCAAACTTTGCAAGAATGTGGGGGTGGGTCCCCCTCACATGTTTGCAAAGTTTTGTTCTCGTGGGAGCATGTTTGGTTATGATGGTATGGGGAAGGCCCGGATTTTCCATGGCCACTTAAACTCTTAGAGACTTGAAAAATCCTCACTAGGCACTAATTACCAATCCAAACATACTCTGATGAAGACCAAACTTTGCAAGCATGTGGGGGTGGGTCTCCCCCACATTTTTCTGAAGTTTTGTCCCCATCGGAGCATGTTTAGATATGATGGTATGGGGAAGGCCCGGATTTTCCATGGCCTTTTAAGCACCAAGAGACTTGAAAATCCGCACTGGGTGCTAATTACCAATCCAAACATGCTCTGATTGTGACGAAACTTTGCAAGGGTGTGGGGATGGGTTCCCCCCACATGTTTCAAAAGTTTGGTTCCCATCGAAGCATGTTTGGGTATGATGGTATGGGGAGGGCCCGGATTTTCCATAGCCTCCTAAGCACCAAGAGACGTGAAAAATCCGTACTGGACGCTAATTACCAATCCAAACATGCTGTGATTGTAACCAAACTTTGCAAGCATGTGAAGGTGGGTTCTCTCCACATGCTTGCAAACTTTTGTCCCCATCAGAGCATGTTTGGGTAGATTGGTATGGGGAAGGCCTGAATTTTCCATGGCCTCTTAAGCACCAAGAGACTTGAAAAATCCGCACTGGCTGCTAATTACCAATCCAAACATGCTCTGATTGTGACCAAACTTTGCAAGCGTGTGGGGGTGGGTTCCCCCCACATGTTTGCAAAGTTTGGTCCCCATCGCAGCATGTTTGGGTATGATGGTATGGGGAAGGCCCGGATTTTCCATGGCCTCCTAAGCACCAAGAGACTTGAAAAATCCGCATTGGGCGCTGATTACCAATCCAAACATGCTCTGATTGTGACCAAACTTTGCAAGCATATGAGGGTTGGTCCCCTCCACATGCTTGCAAAGTTTGGTCCCTATCAAAGCATGTTTGGGTATGATGGTATGGGGAAGGCCCGGATTTTCCATGGCCTCCTAAGCACCAAGAGACTTGAAAAATCCGCACTGGGCACTAATTACCAATCCAAACATGCTCTGATTGTGACCAAACTTTGCAAGCATGTGGGGGAGGGTCCCCCCCACATGTTTGCAAAGTTTGGTCTCCATCGAAGCATGTTTGGTTATGATGATATGCGGAAGGGCCCGCATTTTCCATGGCCTCCTAAGCACCAAGAGACATGAAAAATCCGCACTGGGCGCTAATTACCAATCCAAACATGCTCTGATTGTGACCAAACTTTGGAAGCATGTGGGGGTGTGTCCTCCCCACATGTTTGCAAAGTTTGGTCCCCATCGGCGGAGAATGTTTGGGAATGATGGTATGGGGAAGGCCTGGATTTTCCATGGCCTCCTAAGCACCAAGAGACTTGAAAAATCCACACTGGGCGCTAATTACCAATCCAAAGATGTTCTAATTGTGATTAAACTTTGCAAGCACATGGAGGTGGGTACTCCCCACCCCCCACATGTTTGCGCAAAGTTTGGTCCCCATCGGAGCATGATTGGTTATGATGGTATGGGGACGGCCCGGATTTTCCATGGCGTCCTAAGCACCAAGAGACTTGAAAAATCCACACCCCACTGGGCGCTAATTACCAATCCAAACATGCTCTGATTGTGACCAAACTTTGCAAGCATGTGGGGGAGGGTCCCCCCACATGTTTGCAAAGTTTGGTCCCCATCAAAGCATGTTTGGTTATGATGGTTTGCGGAAGGGCCCGGATTTTCCATGGCCTCTTAAGCACCAAGAGACCTGAAAAATCCGCACTAGGCGCTAATTACCAATCCAAACATTCTCTGATTGTGACCAGACTTTGCAAGCATGTGGGGGTGGGTTCTCCCCACACGTTTTCAAAGTTTGGTCCCCATTGGAGCATGTTTGGGTCTGATGGTATGGGGAAGGCCCGGATTTCCCATGGCCTCCTAAGCACCAAGAGACTTGAAAAATCAGCACTAGGCACTAATTACTAATCCAAACATGCTCCAATTGTGACCAAACTTTGCAAGCACATGAAGGTGGGTCCCCTCCACATGTTTGCAAAGTTTGGTCCCCAACGGAGCATGTTTGGTTATGATGGTATGGGAAAGGCCTAGATTTTTCATGGCCTCCTTAGCACCAAGAGACTTGAAAAATCCGCACTGGGCGCTAATTACCAATCCAAGCATGCTCCGATTGTGACCAAACTTTGCAAGAATGTGGGGGTGGGTCCCCCCCACATGTTTGCAAAGTTTGGTTCTCGTTGGAGCATGTTTGGTTATGATGGTATGGGGAAGGCCCGGATTTTCCATGGCCTCCTAAGCACCAAGAGACTTGAAAAATCCGCATTGGGCACTGATTACCAACAATCCAAACATGCTCTGATTGTGACCAAACTTTGCAAGCATATGAGGGTTGGTCCCCTCCACATGCTTGCAAAGTTTGGTCCCTATCAAAGCATGTTTGGGTATGATGGTATGGGGAAGGCCCGGATTTTCCATGGCCTCCTAAGCACCAAGAGACTTGAAAAATCCGCACTGGGCGCTAATTACCAATCATAACATGCTCTGATTGTGACCAAACTTTGCAAGCATGTGGGGGAGGGTGTCCCCCACATGTTTGCAAAGTTTGGTCCCCATAGAAGCATGTTTGGTTATGATGATATGCGGAAGGGACCGTATTTTCCATGGCCTCCTAAGCACCAAGAGACTTGAAAAATCCGCACTGGGCGCTAATTACAAATCCAAACATGCTGTGATTGTGACCAAACTTTGGAAGCATGTGGGGGTGTGTCCTCCCCACATGTTTGCAAAGTTTGGTCCGCATCGGCGGAGAATGTTTGGGAATGATGGTATGGGGAAGGCCTGGATTTTCCATGGCCTCCTAAGCACCAAGAGACTTGAAAAATCCGCACTTCCAAAGATGTTCTAATTGTGATTAAACTTTGCAAGCACATGGGGGTGGGTACCCCCCACCCCCCACATGTTTGCGCAAAGTTTGGTCCCCATCGGAGCATGATTGGTTATGATGGTATGGGGACGGCCCGGATTTTCCATGGCCTCCTAAGCACCAAGAGACTTGAAAAATCCGCATCCCACTGGGCGCTAATATCCAAACATGGTCTGATTGTGACCAAACTTTGTAAGCATGTGGGGGAGGGTCCCCATTGAAGCATGTTTGGTTATGATGGTTTGTGGAAGGGCCCGGATTTTCCATGGCCTCTTAAGCACCAAGAGACATGAAAAATCCGCACTGGGCGCTAATTACCAATCCAAACATGCTCTGATTGTGACCAGACGTTGCAAGCATGTGGGGGTGGGTCCTCCCCACATGTTTTCAAAGTTTGGTCCCCATCAGAGCATTTTTGGGTATGATGGTATGGGGAAGGCCCGGATTTTCCATGGCCTCCTAAGGACCAAGAGACTTGAAAAATCAGCACTAGGCACTAATTACTAATCCAAACATGCTCCGATTGTGACCAAACTTTGCAAGCACATGAAGTTGGGCCCCTCCACATGTTTGCAAAGTTTGGTCCCCAACGAAGCATGTTTGGTTATGATGGTATGGGGAAGGCCCGGATTTTCCATGGCATCTTAAGCACCAAGAGACTTGAAAAATCCGCACTGGGCGCTAATTACCAATCCAAGCATGCTCCGATTGTGACCAAACTTTGCAAGAATGTGGGAGTGGGTCCCCCCACATGTTTGCAAAGTTTGGTTCTCGTCGGAGTATGTTTGGTTATGATGGTATGGGGAAGGCCCGGATTTTCCATGGCCGCTTAAACTCTTAGAGACTTGAAAAATCCACACTGTGCGCTAATTACCAATCCAAACATGCTCTGATTAAGACCAAACTTTGCAAGCATGTGGGGGTGGGTCTCCCCCACATTTTTGCGAAGTTTCGTCCCCATCGAAGCATGTTCAGATATGATGGTATGGGGAAGGCCCGGATTTTCCATTGCCTCCTAAGCACCAAGAGACTTGAAAAATCCGCACTGGGTGCTAATTACCAATCCAAACATGGTCTGATTGTGACCAAACTTTGCAAGCATGTGGGGGTGGGTACCCCCCACATGCTTGCAAAGTTTGGTCCCCATCGGAGCATGTTTGGTTATGATGGTATGTGGAAGGCCCGGATCTTCCATGGCCTCTTAAGCACCAAGAGACTTGAAAAATCCGCACTGGGCGCTAATTACCAATCCAAACATGCTCTGATTGTGACCAAACTTTGGAAGCATGTGGGGGTGTGTCCTCCCCACATGTTTGCAAAGTTTGGTCCCCATCGGCGGAGAATGTTTGGGAATAATGGTATGGGGAAGGCCTGGATTTTCCATGGCCTCCTAAGCACCAAGAGACTTGAAAAATCCGCACTAGGCGCTAATTACCAATCCAAACATGCTCCAATTGTGATTAAACTTTGCAAGCACATGGGGGTGGGTACCCCCCACATGTTTGCACAAAGTTTGGTCCCCATCGGAGCATGTTTGGTTATGATGGTATGGGGACGGCCCGGATTTTCCATGGCCTCCTAAAGCACCAAGAGACTTGAAAAATCCGCACTGGGCGCTAATTACCAATCCAAACATGCTCCGATTATGACCAAACTTTGCAAGCATGTGGGGGTGGGTCCTCCCCACATGTTTGCAAAGTTTGGTCCCCATCGGAGCATGTTTGTTTATGATGGTATGGGGAAGGCCCGGATTTTCCATGGCCTCTTAAGCACCAAGAGACTTGAAAAATCCGCACTGGGTGCTAATTACCAATCTAAACATGCTCTGATTGTGACCAAACTTTGCAAGCGTGTGGGGGTGCGTTCCCCCCACATGTTTGCAAAGTTTGGTCCCCATCGCAGCATGTTTGGGTATGATGGTATGGGGAAGGCCCGGATTTTCCATGGCGTCCTAAGCACCAAGAGACTTGAAAAATCCGCACTGGACGCTAATTACCAATCCAAACATGCTCTAATTGTGACCAAACTTTGCAAGCATGTGAAGGTTGGTCCCCTCCACATGCTTGCAAATTCTGGTCCCCATCAGAGCATGTTTGGGTATGATGGTATGGGGAAGGCCCGAATTTTCCATGGCCTGTTAAGCAGCAAGAGATTTGAAAAATCCGCATTGGGCGCTAATTACCAATCCAACCATACTCTGATTGTCACCAAACTTTGCAAGCATGTGGGGGTGGGTCCCCGCCACATGTTTGCAAAGTCTGGTCCCCATCGGAGCATGTTTGGTTATGATGGTATGGGAAAGGCCCAGATTTTACATGGCCTCTTAAGCACCAAGAGACTTGAAAAATCTGCATTGGGCACTAATTCCCAATCCAAACATGCTCCGATTGTGACCAAACTTTGCAAGCATGTGGGGGTGGGTCCTCCCCACATGTTTGCAAACTTTAGTCCCCATCGCAGCATGTTTCGTTATGATGGTATGGGGAAGGCCCGGATTTTCCATGGCCTCTTAAGCACCAAGAGACTTGAAAAATCCGCACTGGCTGCTAATTACCAATCCAAACATGCTCTGATTGTGACCAAACTTTGTATGCGTGTGGGGGTGGGTTCCCCCCACATGTTTGCAAAGTTTGGTCCCCATCGCAGCATGTTTGGGTATGATGGTATGGGGAAGGGCCGGATTTTCCATGGCCTCCTAAGCACCAAGAGACTTGAAAAATCCGCACTGGGCGCTGATTACGAATCCAAACATGCTCTGATTGTGACGAAACTTTGCAAGCATGTGGGGGAGGGTCCCCCCACATGTTTGCAAAGTTTGGTCCCCCTCGAAGCATGTTTGGTTATGATGATATGCGGAAGGGCCCGCATTTTCCATGGCCTCCTAAGCACCAAGAGACTTGAGAAATCCGCACTGGGCGCTAATTACCAATCCAAACATGCTGTGATTGTGACCAAACTTTGGAAGCATTTGGGGGTGTGTCCTCCCCACATGTTTGCAAAGTTTGGTCCCCATCGGCGGCGGAGAATGTGTTGGAATTAGGGTTGCAGGAATGCACACACAACTTCAAGAAGATGAGGAAGCTTGAGCACAACACAGTGTATTATGAGTGCCAAAAATGAAAGATTACAAGCCCTAGAAGATAATGGGCGTATATACAATGCACGGGGGAAAAAACCTCCTAGTGAGGGAAAAAGTGCCCCGGCGGTCCTAAGTGTGTTCACACACATCACTACTATAATATGGTAACAAATCCCCCCTGGAGTGATGCGGTGAACAAGAGCTAGCACTCATGTATAGGGAAGTGTCTAGCTATGTGGACGAATCCACAAAAGGGAGTAAGCCCAAAGCTTTGCGAAAAGCTTCGAACTTCTCACGAGGCAGAGCCTTTGTGAAAAGGTCTGCAAGGTTATCCTGTGTTGGCACATAAGCCAAACTGATCTCTCCTGCAGAGAGTCTCTCCCTGACATAATGGTAGTGCACCTCAATGTGCTTCGTACGAGCATGGAACACTGGGTTCCGCGCAACTGCCAATGCGCTCTGACTGTCAGTGAAGATGGTGGTGGCAGATGGCTGCCCAACACCCAAATCAGCCATAAGGCGTCTGAGCCACACACACTCAACCGTAGCTGTGAAAGCTGCCCTGTACTCAGCTTCACAACTAGAAGTGGCCACAGTAGGCTGCTTCTTGCTCAACCATGATATGCATGAGCTTCCAAGCATGAAGCAAAAACCACTCGTGGACACGCGTGTGTCATAACAACCAGCCCAGTCAGAATCTGAAAAAACATGTAAATCTGGCGGCAATGATCCCCCCTTGGGATAAAACAACCCAAGATGCCGAGTACCACTCAAATAGCGAAAGATACGCTTCACTGCCTGCCAATGCTTAATGCCTGGGCTATGCATAAATCTGCTCACCTGTGAGACTGCAAACTGAATGTCTGGCCTCGTAATGCATACATAAATGAGGCAACCAACAGCTGCCTGATAGAGTGTGACATCAAAGTGATCTCCAGCATCATGAAGACTCAACTTCAAACCTGTCTCCATTGGAGTAGCAATAGGCTTGCAGTCTTCAAGGCCAAATCTCCGCAACAATGTTTCAATATACTTTGTCTGACACAAAGCAATACCTCCATCACACTGCTTAAATTGTATCCCCAAATAATGATGCAAATGCCCCAAATCTGACATCTCAAAAGAGGCATTCAAATCAGCCTTAAAATCAGCAATATGACTCTCATTTGGTCCTGTGAGCAGCATGTCATCGACATAGAGAGCAATGATTAGATGTACACCATCCACACGTTTAACATACAAAGTGCTTTCTGTTGGACTATTCTGAAACCCATGTGCAGTCAAATATGCATGTATTTTTTCATACCAAGCTCGTGGAGCTTGCTTTAAACCATATAAAGCCTTTTTTAACCTGCACACTTTGTTTTCTTGCCCTCTTTGAACAAAACCACGAGGCTGCGATACATACACCTCCTCATGCAAATCTCCATTTAAGAACGCAGTCTTTATGTCCAGCTGATGTACATTCCAACCATTAAGAGCTGCTAATGCACAGATGCTACGAACAGTGGTCATACGACATGTGGGAGCAAAAGTCTCATCAAAATCAATGCCCTTCTCTTGAGCATAACCTTTTGCAACAAGCCTAGCCTTATGGCGATCCACTGTGCCATCAGGCTTACGCTTCAATTTGTATACCCACTTAGTGCCAATGGCCTTCTTGCCAGGGGGCAAGTCACATAAAGACCATGTACCATTCTTCATAATAGCATCGTATTCTGCTTGCATAGCAGCCATCCAATTTTCTGAACTTTGTGCTTCATCAAATGAAACAGGCTCACTTTCATCGCACATACTAGAAACAGCCAATGCATAACAATCTGACGCATAAGAGGCACCATGAGAGCCAGAACGAGTGCGACTAGACAAAGGGGCATCCAACTTGCTGTCACGCAAAGTCTGCACCAGCCATCTAGGCATGTTTCTAGAGCCCTCAATCTCTTGTCTCTCATCCTCAAGTGCATCATGCACATCTGCATCAGATATAGGTTGATCTGTGCCATCATTTAAAACCTGCATAGGCTGAAAAACTGCCTCATGAGGTATTGCACTTGACTGTGCACCACTGAAAAGAGGCAACAATGTATCATAGACATCACGTGAGCTGATATCTGTCTCCTTAGTACATGAAACCAAGGGCTGAACTGCATCTTCCACAAATACAACATCACGGCTAACCAAAATGCGCTTTGTCTGTGGATGATACAAACGATAGCCTTTGCTCTCAGCACTATATCCAACAAAAATACATTTGACAGCTTTGTCATCCAATTTTCTGCGATGTTGCACAGGCACTAATGCATATGCCAGGCAACCAAAAACACGTAAATGGCCAACAGATGGCTTGCGGCCATGCCAAGCCTCATATGGAGTGACAACCTGTAATGCTTTGGTGGGACACCTGTTTAGTACATAAGTGGCACACATGACAGCCTCAAGCCAAAAACCATGTGGTAGACTTTGACTCTTAACCATACATCTTGCCATTTCCATGAGAGACCTGTTTTTTCTCTCAGCCACACCATTTTGCTGTGGTGTATACGGCACTGTACATTGGTGTTTTATCCCACGCTCAGCCAGAAATGCATTAAATTCTGAAGACATATACTCCCCCCCTCGATCTGAACGGAGGGTGCCCATCTTACTTTCTGACACATTTTCAGCCATAACCAAAAACTGTTTGAAGCACAAAAACACTTCGGACTTTGCCTTCAAAGGATATACCCATGCATGCCTGGTAAAATCATCAATGAAAGTCACGAAGTAAAGGTAGTTTCCAAATGATGGAGTTTGCATGGGACCACAAACATCACTGTGAACAAGCTGCAATCTGCGTTCAGCTCTCACTGATCCATCTTTGGGAAAGGAAGCACGCTGCATTTTACCCAATATGCAGCCCTCACAAACATGCTTGACAGGTGCCTCAAGCTTAGGCAAAGAAGACACCATTTCAGATTTCTGCAGGCGCAGCAAACTTGCAAAATTCAGATGACCAAAACGTGCATGCCACAGTTTTGCATTTGAAATAGCCTGCGTATCCATAATAGCACATGCTGAATCCTCTACACATTTGCCATCCATATTGAGCTTATACAGCCCTCGACATAGTGAACCAGATGCTACAATGATGTCACCACAAGAGAGATCATGAACAGTACATCTGTCATCCACAAATTTGACAACCAAACCTGTTTTGGCAAATGCGGAAACTGACAGCAGATTCTTTTTGATCCCTGGCACATACAATGCATCAAAAAGTGTAAAGGTGTTGCCATTTGCAACATTTAGCACAATCTGTCCAACTCCTTTAACGGGATAAGAGGAGTTATTGGCACAAGTGACAGTATTCCCTGTGGGAGCAGACTCAAGGAAAGTGAATAAACTGCGCTGCGAGGTGATGTGCTTAGTGGCACCACTGTCAAAGTACCATACATCTGAATCTACTGCAGACATACATGTGTCATGCAAAGATGGGTCATAACTGCACTGCGCATTGAATGCCCATTCTGTATCTAGCACAACATTAGCAGATTCATTGTTAGAAGGAGAGGCATCTGCAACAGCCATACCAGCCTCTTTCTTCTTAGCCTCTTTCGCAGCCAGCTTAGGACATGCTTTGATGACATGATCATTTCCCTTACAATACTTGCAAAATGTCTTCTGTTTGTCACCCTTCTTCTCATCTTTGTCTTCCTTCTTTGGTTGCGCAGCATTTGCAGATTTCTGCTTACTAGAAGAAAAGCCAGCTTTACCTTTCCCGCTTCTCTGACTAGCAACGAAAGCTTGATCTGCGACACGCATAATATTCCTGTTTTGCCTTGACTGGTCTTCTTGCAGCAAAACAGAAACTAACTCCTCAAATGATAAGGCATTGGGATTGCCTTTCATCATCAAGCGAAGAGTGGAAGCAAAACCCTGATAAGAATCTGGTAGACCATTCAAAACAGTCTGCACAAGTGAACTGTCAGACAGGATTTCATCTGCAGAAATGAGCTGCTCTTTGAAATCCTTGATCTTTGTCAAAAAGCTATCCATAGAATCACCTTCGTTCATATGCTCACTCTCCAACTGTTTTCGGAGATAAGCAACACGAGCCTCATTTCTTGCCTGATACAATGTGGCAAGTACATCCCAAGCATCCTTAGAAGTCCTGCAGGAGCGAATATGTGGGATAATGGTACGTTTGACAGACAGCGCAATCAAGGCATGAGCCTGCGCATCTCTACCATCCCAACGAATCTGCTCTGCTGAAAGTGGTGGTTCTCGAACAGCTGCTACAGCACTTGTGCCTGCACCATCATCAACAGTACCTGTTTCTGATGTGTTTGCAGCATTCCCAGCCACAATAGGACGTGCATCAATACCCTGCACAATGTTCCATAACCCCTTTGCTACCAATACATGTCGCATCATATATGCCCACAATGGATAGTTGGTGCCATCCAACTTATCCTCAGCAGCCAACATGCGGAATACATCATTGTTGTCAGCCATGGCCAATGACTGTACTACTAGATGTAAATGCTGTCTGTAAGAGGAAAACCTGTATAAAATCGACCTGTGCTATGTAGCACAGCCCAAAACAGACGAATGGGCACCTGTCCTGCAGATTTTAATCCTGACAGAAAATCTGCACAGTAGGACGATTTTGCCTGCGCAGTACTTGGAATGCAAAAACGGAGGGCGAAATGACCTCAGATCAAAATTCTGAAACGACCAAGCCCTACGGGCTTTCCCACGGCATATACTAACCTGCAGACGCTCGTGAAACCTCGTCGCAATCGGAGGAGATGAAGCGGCAGGTGCCGGTGATGCTGCCCGGGAGGAGGAAGCCTGCTCTGATACCAATTGTTGGAATTAGGGTTGCAGGAATGCACACACAACTTCAAGAAGATGAGGAAGCTTGAGCACAACACAGTGTATTATGAGTGCCAAAAATGAAAGATTACAAGCCCTAGAAGATAATGGGCGTATATACAATGCACGGGGGAAAAAACCTCCTAGTGAGGGAAAAAGTGCCCCGGCGGTCCTAAGTGTGTTCACACACATCACTACTATAATATGGTAACAGAATGTTTGGGAATGATGGTATGGGGAAGGCCTGGATTTTCCATGGCCTCCTAAGCACCAAGAGACTTGAAAAATCCGCAATGGGCGCTAATTACCAATCCAAAGATGTTCTAATTGTGATTAAACTTTGCAAGCACATGGGGGTGGGTACCCCCCACCCCCCACATGTTTGCGCAAAGTTTGGTCCCCATCGGAGCATGATTGGTTATGATGGTATGGGGACGGCTCGGATTTTACATGGCCTCCTAACCATCAAGAGACTTAAAAAATCCGCACCCCACTGGGCGCTAATTACCAATCCAAACATGCTCTGATTGTGACCAAACTTTGCAAGCATGTGGGAGTGGGTCCTCCCCACATGTGGGAGTGGGTCCCCCCACATGTTTGCAAAGTTTGGTCCCCATCGAAGCATGTTTGGTTATGATGGTTTGTGGAAGGGCCCGGATTTTCCATGGCCTCTTAAGCACCAGAAGACCTGAAAAATCCGCACTGGGCGCTAATTACCAATCCAAACATGCTCTGATTGTGACGAGACTTTGCAAGCATGTGGGGGTGGGTCCTCCCCACATGTTTTCAAAGTTTGGTCCCCATCGGAGCATGTTTGGGTATGATGGTACGGGGAAGGCCCGGATTTTCCATGGCCTCCTAAGCACCAAGAGACTTGAAAAATCAGCACTAGGCACTAATTACTAATCCAAACATGCTCCGATTGTGACCAAACTTTGCAAGCACATGAAGGTGGGTCCCCTCCACATGTTTGAAAAGTTTGGTCCCCAACGGAGCATGTTTGGTTATGATGGTATGGGGAAGGCCTAGATTTTCAATGGCCTCCTAAGCACCAAGAGACTTGAAAAATCCGCACTGGGCGCTAATTACCAATCCAAGCATGCTCCGATTGTGACCAAACTTTGCAAAAATGTGGGGGTGGGTCCTCCCCACATGTTTGCAAAGTTTGGTTCTCGTCGGAGCATGCTTGGTTATGATGGTATGGGAAAGGCCCGCATTTTCCATGGCCGCTTAAACTCTTAGAGACTTGAAAAATCTGCACCACTGGGCGCTAATTACCAATCCAAACATGCTCTGATTAAGACCAAACTTTGCAAGCATGTGGGAGTGGGTCTCCCCCACATTTTTGCGAAGTTTCATCCCCATCGAAGCATGTTCAAATATGATGGTATGGGGAAGGCCCGGATTTTCCATTGCCTCCTAAGCACCAAGAGACTTGAAAAATCCACACTGGGTGCTAATTAACAATCCAAACATGGTCTGATTGTGACCAAACTTTGCAAGCATGTTGGGGTGGGTCCCCCCCACATGTTTGCAAAGTTTGGTCCCCTTCGGAGCATGTTTGGTTATGATGGAATGTGGAAGGCCCGGATCTTTCATGGCCTCTTAAGCACCAAGAGACTTGAAAAATCCGCACTGGGCGCTAATTACCATTCCAAACATGCTCTGATTGTGACCGAACTTTGGAAGCATGTGGGGGTGTGTCCTCCCCACATGTTTGCAAAGTTTGGTCCCCATCGGCGGAGAATGTTTGGGAATGATGGTATGGGGAAGGCCTGGATTTTCCATGGCCTCCTAAGCACCAAGAGACTTGAAAAATCCGCACTGGGCGCTAATTACCAATCCAAACATGCTCCAATTGTGATTAAACTTTGCAAGCACATGGGGGTGGGTACCCCCCACATGTTTGCGCAAAGTTTGGTCCCCATTGGAGCATGTTTGGTTATGATGGTATGGGGACGGCCCGGATTTTCCATGGCCTCCTAAAGCACCAAGAGACTTGAAAAATCCGCACTGGGCGCTAATTACCAATCCAAACATGCTCCAATTATGACGAAACTTTGCAAGCATGTGGGGGTGGGTCCTCCCCACATGTTTGCAAAGTTTGGTCCCCATCAGAGCATGTTTGTTTATGATGGTATGGGGAAGGCCCGGATTTTCCATGGCCTCTTAAGCGCCAAGGGACTTGAAAAATCCGCACTGGGTGCTAATTACCAACCAAACATGCTCTGATTGTGACCAAACTTTGCAAGCATGTGGGGGTGGGTTCCCCCCACATGTTTGAAAAGTTTGGTCCCCATCGCAGGATGTTTGGGTATGATGGTATGGGGAAGGCCCGGATTTTCCATGGCCTCCTAAGCACCAAGAGACTTGAAAAATCCACACTGGACGCTAATTACCAATCCAAACATGCTCTAATTGTGACCAAACTTTGCAAGCATGTGAAGGTTGGTCCCCTCCACATGCTTGCAAAGTTTGGTCCCCATCAGAGCATGTTTGGGTATGATGGTATGGGGAAGGCCCGGATCTTCCATGGCCTCTTAAGCACCAAGAGACTTGAAAAATTCGCACTGGGCGCTAATTACCAATCCAAACATGCTCTGATTGTGACCAAACGTTGGAAGCATGTGGGGGTGTGTCCTCCCCACATGTTTGCAAAGTTTGGTCCCCATCGGCAGAGAATGTTTGGGAATGATGGTATGGGGATTTTCCATGGCCTCCTAAGCACCAAGAGACTTGAAAAATCCGCACTGGGCGCTAATTACCAATCCAAACATCTTCCAATTGTGATTAAATTTTGCAAGCACATGGGGGTGGGTACCCCCCACATGTTTGCGCAGAGTTTGGTCCCCATGGGAGCATGTTTGGTTATGATGTTATGGGGACGGCCCGGATTTTCCATGGCCTCCTAAGCACCAAGAGACTTGAAAAATCCGCACTGGGCGCTAATTACTAATCCAAACATGCTCCGATTATGACCAAACTTTGCAAGCATGTGGGGGTGGGTACCCCCCACATGTTTGCAAAGTTTGGTCCCCATCGGAGCATGTTTGGTTATGATGGTATGTGGGGGTGGGTACCCCCCACATGTTTGCAAAGTTTGGTCCCCATCGGAGCATGTTTGGTTATGATGGTATGGGAAAGGCCGGTATTTTCCATGGCCTCTTAAGCACTAAGAGACTTGAAAAATCCGCACTGGGCGCTAATTACCAATCCAAACATGCTTTGATTGTGACCAAACTCTGCAAGCATGTGGGGGTGGGTCCCCCCCACATGTTTGCAAAGTTTGGTCCCCATCGCAACATGTTTGGGTATGATGGTATGGGTTAGGCCCCGGATTTCCATGGCCTCCTAAGCACGAAGAGACTTGAGTGAAAAATCTACACTGGGCGCTAATTACGAATCCAAACATGCTCTGATTGTCACCAAAAGTTGCAAGCACGTGGGGGTGGGTCCCCCCCACATGTTTGCAAAGTTTGGTCCCCATCGGAGCATGTTTGGGTATGATGGTATGGGGAAGGCCCCGATTTTCCATGGCCTCCTAAGCACCAAGAGACTTGAAAAATTCGCACTGGGCACTAATTACCAATCCAAACATGCTCTGATTGTGACCACACTTTGCAAGCATGTGAAGGTTTGTCCCCTCCACATGCTTGCAAAGTTTGGACCCCATCAGAGCATGTTTGGGTATGGGAAGGCCCGGATTTTCTGTGGCCTCCTAAGCACCAAGAGACTTGAAAAATCCGCACTCGGCGCTAATTACTAATCCAAACATGCTCTGATTGTGACCAAACTTTGCAAGCATGTGGGGGTTGGTCCTCCCCACATGTTTTCAAAGTTTGGTCCCCATCGGAGCATGTTTGGGTATGATGGTATGGGGAAGACCCGGATTTTCCATGGCCTCCTAAGCACCAAGAGACTTGAAAAATCTGCACTGGCACTAATTACAAACATGCTCTGATTGTGACCAAACTTTGCAAGCACATGGGGGTGGCCAGGAAAGCAGTCAAAGCTACGTGATACATAATCTACCCAAATATGGTCATTATTTTTTTGTTCCATCCCCACCCCCCATATGTTTGCAAAGTGTGGTCCCCATCAGAGCATGTTTGGTTATGATCGTATGGGGAAGGCCCGGATTTTCTATGGCCTCCTAAGCACCAAGAGACTTGAAAAATCCGCACTGGGCACTAATTCCCAATCCAAACATGCTCTGATTGTGACCAAACCTTGCAAGCACATGGGGGTGGGTCCTCCCCACATGTTTGCAAAGTTTGGTCCCCATCAAAGCATGTTTGGGTATGATGGTATAGGGAAGGCCCGGATTTTCCATGGCCTCCTAAGCACCAAGAGACTTGAAAAATCCGTACTGGGTACTAATTTCCAATCCAAACACGCTCTGATTGTGACCAAACTTTGCAAGCGTGTGGGGGTGGGTCCCCGCCACATGTTTGCAAAGTTTGGTCTCCATCGAGCGGAGCACGTTTGGTTATGATGGTATGGGAAAGGCCTTGATTTTCCATGGCCTCAAGCACCAAGAGAGTTGAAAAAGCCGCACTGGGCACTAATTACCAATTCAAACATGCTCCGATTGTGACCAAACTTTGCAGGCATGTGGGGGTGGGTCGTCCCCACATGTTTGCAAAGTTTGGTCCCCATCGGAGCATGTTTGGTTATGATGGTATGGGGAAGGCCCGGATTTTCCATGGCCTCTTAAGCACCAAGACACTTGAAAAATCCGCACTGGGGGTGCTAATTACCAATCCAAACATGCTCTGATTGTGACCAAACTTTGCAAGCGTGTGGGGGTGGGTTCCCCCCACATGTTTGCAAAGTTTGGTCCCCATGGCACCATGTTTGGGTATGATGGTATGGGGAAGGCCCGGATTTTTCATGGCCTCCTAAGCACCAAGAGACTTGAAAAATCTGCACTGGGCACTAATTACCAATCCAAACATGCTCCGATTGTGACCAAACTTTGCAAGCACATGGGGGTGGGAAGGCCCGGATTTTTCATGGCCTCCTAAGCACCAAGAGACTTGAAAAATCTGCACTGGGCACTAATTACCAATCCAAACATGCTCCGATTGTGACCAAACTTTGCAAGCACATGGGGGTGGGTCCCCCCCATAAGTTTGCAAAGTGTGGTCCGTATCAGAGCATGTTTGGTTATGATCGTATGTGGAAGGCCCGGATTTTCCATGGCCTCCTAAGCACCAAGAGACTTGAAAAATCTGGCACTGGGCACTAATTCCCAATCCAAACATGCTCTGATTGTGACCAAACTTTGCAAGCATGTGGGGGTGGGTCCCCGCCACATGTTTGCAAAGTTTGGTCCCCATCGGAGCAATTTTGGTTATGATGGTATGGAGAAGGCCCAGATTTCCCATGGCCTCTTAAGCACCAAGAGACTTGAAAAATCTGCGCACTGGGCACTAATTACAATTCAAACATGCTCCGATTATGACCAAACTTTGCAAGCATGTGGGGGTGGGTCCTCCCCAGGTGTTTGCAAAGTTTGGTCCCTATCGGAGCATGTTTGTTTATGATGGTATGGGGAAGGCCCGGATTTTCCATGGCATCTTAAGCACCAAGAGACTGGAAAAATCCACACTAGGTGCTAATTACCAATCCAAACATGCTCTGATTGTGACCAAACTTTGCAAGCGTGTGGGGGTGGGTTCCCCCCACATGTTTGAAATGTTTGGTCCCCATCGCAGCATGTTTGGGTATGATGGTATGGGGAAGGCCTGGATTTTCCATGGCCTCCTAAGCACCAAGAGACTTGAAAAATCTGCACTGGACGCTAATTACCAATCCAAACCTGCTCTAATTGTGACCAAACTTTGCAAGCATGTGAAGGTTGGTCCCCTCCACATGCTTGCAAAGTTTGGTCCCCATCAGAGCATGTTTGGGTATGATGGTATGGGGAAGGCCCGAATTTTCCATGGCCTCTTAAGCACCAAGAGACTTGAAAAATCCGCACTGGGCGCTAATTACCAATCCAAACATACTCTGATTGTTACCAAACTATGCAAGCATGTGGGAGTGGGTCCCCCGTACATGTTTGCAAAGCTTGGTCCCCATCGGAGCATGTTTGGGTATGATGGTATGGGGAAGGACCGGAGTTTCCATGGCCTCCTAAGCACCAAGAGACTCGAAAAATCCGCACTGGGCACTAATTCCCAATCCAAACATGCTCTGATTGTGACCAAACTTTGCAAGCATGTGGGGGTGGGTCCCCGCCACATGTTTGCAAAGTCTGGTCCCCATCGGAGCATGTTTGGTGATGATGGTATGGGGAAGGCCCAGATTTTCCATGGCCTCTTAAGCACCAAGAGACTTGAAAAATCTGCACTGGGCACTAATTCCCAATCCAAACATGCTCCGATTGTGACCAAACTTTGCAAGCATGTGGGGGTGGGTCCTCCCCACATGTTTGCAAACTTTGGTCCCTATCGCAGCATGTTTGGTTATGATGGTATGGGGAAGGCCCGGATTTTCCATAGCCTCTTAAGCACCAAGAGACTTGAAAAATCCGCACTGGGTGCTAATTACCAATCCAAACATGCTCTGATTGTAACCAAACTTTGCAAGCGTGTGGGGGTGGGTTCCCCCCACATGTTTGCAAAGTTTGGTCCCCATCGCAGCATGTTTGGGTATGATGGTATGGGGAAGGCCCGGATTTTCCATGGCCTCCTAAATAAGCACCAAGAGGCTTGAAAAATCCGCACTGGGCGGCGCTGATTACCAATCCAAACATGCTCTGATTGTGACCAAACTTTGCAAGCATATGAACGTTGGTCCCCTCCACATGCTTGCAAAGTGTGGTCCCTATCAAAGCATGTTTGGGTATGATGGTATGGGGCAGGCCCGGATTTTCCATGGCCTCCTAAGCACCAAGAGACTTGAAAAATCCGCACTGGGCGCTAATTACCAATCCAAACATGCTCCGATTGTGACCAAACTTTGCAAGCACATGAAGGTGGCTCCACATGTTTGCAAAGTTTGGTCCCCAATGGAGCATGTTTGGTTATGATGGTATGGGGAAGGCCCGGATTTTCCATGGCCTCCTAAGCACCAAGAGACTTGAAAAATCCACACTGGGCGCTAATTACCAATCCAAACATGCTCCGATTGTGACCAAACTTTGCAAGAATGTGGGGGTGGGTCCCCCTCACATGTTTGCAAAGTTTTGTTCTCGTGGGAGCATGTTTGGTTATGATGGTATGGGGAAGGCCCGGATTTTCCATGGCCGCTTAAACTCTTAGAGACTTGAAAAATCCTCACTAGGCGCTAATTACCAATCCAAACATACTCTGATGAATACCAAACTTTGCAAGCATGTGGGGGTGGGTCTCCCCCACATTTTTCTGAAGTTTTGTCCCCATCGGAGCATGTTCAGATATGATGGTATAGGGAAGGCCCGGATTTTCCATGGCCTCCTAAGCACCAAGAGACTTGAAAAATTTGCACTGGGCACTAATTACCAATCGAAACATGCTCTGATTGTGACCAAACTTTGCAAGCGTGTGGGGGTGGGTTCCCCCCACATGTTTGAAATGTTTGGTCCCCATCGGAGCATGTTTGGGTATGATGGTATGGGGAAGGCCCGGATTTTCCATGGCCTCCTAAGCACCAAGAGACTTGAAAAATCTGGCACTGGGCACTAATTCCCAATCCAAACATGCTCTGATTGTGACCAAACTTTGCAAGCATGTGGGGGTGGGTCCCCGCCACATGTTTGCAAAGTTTGGTCCCCATCGGAGCAATTTTTGTTATGATGGTATGGAGAAGGCCCAGATTTCCCATGGCCCCTTAAGCACCAAGAGACTTGAAAAATCTGCACTGGGCACTAATTACCAATTTAAACATGCTCCGATTATGACCAAACTTTGCAAGCATGTGGGGGTGGGTCCTCCCCAGATGTTTGCAAAGTTTGGTCCCTATCGAAGCATGTTTGTTTATGATGGTATGGGGAAGGCCCGGATTTTCCATGGCATCTTAAGCACCAAGAGACTGGAAAAATCCGCACTGGGTGCTAATTACCAATCCAAACATGCTCTGATTGTGACCAAACTTTGCAAGCGTGTGGGGGTGGGTTCCCCCCACATGTTTGAAATGTTTGGTCCCCATCGGAGCATGTTTGGGTATGATGGTATGGGGAAGGCCCGGATTTTCCATGGCCTCCTAAGCACCAAGAGACTTGAAAAATCTGCACTGGCACTAATTACAAACATGCTCCGATTGTGACCAAACTTTGCAAGCACATGGGGGTGGCCAGGAAAGCAGTCAAAGCTACGTGATACATAATCTACCCAAATATGGTCATTATTTTTTTGTTCCATCCCCACCCCCCATATGTTTGCAAAGTGTGGTCCCCATCAGAGCATGTTTGGTTATGATCGTATGGGGAAGGCCCGGATTTTCTATGGCCCCCTAAGCACCAAGAGACTTGAAAAATCCGCACTGGGCACTAATTCCCAATCCAAACTTGCTCTGATTGTGACCAAACCTTGCAAGCACATGGGGGTGGGTCCTCCCCACATGTTTGCAAAGTTTGGACCCCATCAGAGCATGTTTGGGTATGGGAAGGCCCGGATTTTCTGTGGCCTCCTAAGCACCAAGAGACTTGAAAAATCCGCACTGGGCGCTAATTACCAATCCAAACATGCTCTGATTGTGACCAAACTTTGCAAGCATGTGGGGGTTGGTCCTCCCCACATGTTTTCAAAGTTTGGTCCCCATCGGAGCATGTTTGGGTATGATGGTATGGGGAAGGCCCGGATTTTCCATGGCCTCCTAAGCACCAAGAGACTTGAAAAATCTGCACTGGCACTAATTACAAACATGCTCCGATTGTGACCAAACTTTGCAAGCACATGGGGGTGGCCAGGAAAGCAGTCAAAGCTACGTGATACATAATCTACCCAAATATGGTCATTATTTTTTTGTTCCATCCCCACCCCCCATATGTTTGCAAAGTGTGGTCCCCATCAGAGCATGTTTGGTTATGATCGTATGGGGAAGGCCCGGATTTTCTATGGCTTCCTAAGCACCAAGAGACTTGAAAAATCCGCACTGGGCACTAATTCCCAATCCAAACATGCTTTGATTGTGACCAAACCTTGCAAGCACATGGGGGTGGGTCCTCCCCACATGTTTGCAAAGTTTGGTCCCCATCAGAGCATGTTTGGGTATGATGGTATGGGGAAGGCCCGGATTTTCCATGGCCTCCTAAGCACCAAGAGACTTGAAAAATCCGTACTGGGTACTAATTCCCAATCCAAACACGCTCTGATTGTGACCAAACTTTGCAAGCGTGTGGGGGTGGGTCCCCGCCACATGTTTGCAAAGTTTGGTCTCCATCGGGCGGAGCACGTTTGGTTATGATGGTATGGGAAAGGCCTTGATTTTCCATGGCCTCAAGCACCAAGAGAGTTGAAAAAGCCGCACTGGGCACTAATTACCAATTCAAACATGCTCCGATTGTGACCAAACTTTGCAGGCATGTGGGGGTGGGTCGTCCCCACATGTTTGCAAAGTTTGGTCCCCATCGGAGCATGTTTGGTTATGATGGTATGGGGAAGGCCCGGATTTTTCATGGCCTCTTAAGCACCAAGACACTTGAAAAATCCGCACTGGGTGCTAATTACCAATCCAAACATGCTCTGATTGTGACCAAACTTTGCAAGCGTGTGGGGGTGGGTTCCCCCCACATGTTTGCAAAGTTTGGTCCCCATGGCAGCATGTTTGGGTATGATGGTATGGGGAAGGCCCGGATTTTCCATGGCCTCCTAAGCACCAAGAGACTTGAAAAATCTGCACTGGGCACTAATTACCAATCCAAACATGCTCCGATTGTGACCAAACTTTGCAAGTACATGGGGGTGGGTCTCCCCCATAAGTTTGCAAAGTGTGGTCCGCATCAGAGCATGTTTGGTTATGATCATATGGGGAAGGCCCGGATTTTCCATGGCCTCCTAAGCACCAAGAGACTTGAAAAATCTGGCACTGGGCACTAATTCCCAATCCAAACATGCTCTGATTGTGACCAAACTTTGCAAGCATGTGGGGGTGGGTCCCCGCCACATGTTTGCAAAGTTTGGTCCCCGTCGGAGCAATTTTGGTTATGATGGTATGGAGAAGGCCCAGATTTCCCATGGCCTCTTAAGCACCAAGAGACTTGAAAAATCCGCACTGGGCACTAATTACCAATTCAAACATGCTCCAATTATGACCAAACTTTGCAAGCATGTGGGGGTGGGTCCTCCCCAGATGTTTGCAAAGTTTGGTCCCTATCGGAGCATGTTTGTTTATGATGGTATGGGGAAGGCCTGGATTTTCCATGGCATCTTAAGCACCAAGAGACTGGAAAAATCCACACTAGGTGCTAATTACCAATCCAAACATGCTCTGATTGTGACCAAACTTTGCAAGCGTGTGGGGGTGGGTTCCCCCCACATGTTTGAAATGTTTGGTCCCCATCGCAGCATGTTTGGGTATGATGGTATGGGGAAGGCCTGGATTTTCCATGGCCTCCTAAGCTCCAAGAGACTTGAAAAATCTGCACTGGACGCTAATTACCAATCCAA